>NC_059086.1:15803277-16403277 GCF_020497125.1 Mauremys mutica | reverse complement strand
GAGAAGCTCGCTCCCAGCTACAGTGTAGATGTACCTGATGAGTCAAGAGTGTCAGAACTGACAGGACGTGTCAGACAAAACTATTGTTAATGAACAACAGACAAGGTCCCAGATCAGCCCTGAAACAGAGCCCACAAATTGACACTGGGGACAGCACCTCCAGAAGGTGGCACTGCCAGGAATGAGGGAAGGGAGCATCACACCAGAACACGTGTAACAGAGAGGGGATTTTCCTTCCTTGTAACAATGTAAAAGCAGAGACACACGTGAAGTAGGGGGTTAGTGAAGTACCTGATTCAATGGTCTTCCTTTCAACATCTGAAATAGGGAGGAGAAAAGAGTTAGAGACAGATACACACTGAGTGATGCTTTGTGCCCTATAACCATTGGGATTAGTTACAGACACCCCACAGCCTCACTCCCAGCCCCAGCACAGGAGCCAGCAGCTTTGATAGGTGTGGGGCTGGCAGCTAGTGAGACTCACCAACTCACAGGAGCCCTGGGATTTGCAAAGCATCTAAGCTTGATGGAAGGCGTGAGTCTGGATCCTGATGCAGCTCTGACATTCTCAACCCTTCTGTCTCAGGGGAATTCCTTTTCTGTGTTACTAACAGCCCTTTGGAGTATCAGAGTTACGCTCTCCAGGTACAGCTAGGGGATGGACGTGCTGATTATTGGAGCTCAAATCTGCAATCTGGTCTTGGCAATACAGAATGGAAATGTTAGTCGGAGTCTGGTCTCTTGCTCATCTCCACATTTTCGGAAGTGTCCCAGAAGGGCCTGCACTGCTGCAGTCATCTACAGAAAGCGGCTGGCTCCCTCTGCTCCATCAGAACAATGTGATTGTCATTGGATTGTCCAAGCCAAGGTGACACCTGTCTGTCTATCCAGACATGAAAGCTATAACCCTGTGTCTGCTGCAAAGAGTTCACAGTACTGCTGTGGTCACTGTAATGTGATTTGTATTTTTGCCCAAACTGTTCACTCAGCCCTGCCCTGCAGTGTTGGTGCTTCTGTGTCTGCTCAGCACTGTGTGTGTCTGGGAGCTTCTGTCTATTGGCTCTAATGGGGAGGTGGAAAAACTTACCAGTTGTCTCACGCAGCTCCTGGTACTCTGGGGAGAGAAGAGAAGGAGACTATGGTCGTTCAGTGTGGGCTGTTCGAAGCACAGTGATGTGGGATTTTTCCCAACTCTGGGTACATCTCCACTGCAGATGGAAGCAAGCTTCCCAGTTTGGGCAGCAGACATGTGTTAGCTCTGCTCAAGCCAGTGAGCTAAAAGCAGCAGAGTAGCCAGTGGCAGAGCCGCTGATGAGGGGTGGGGGTCAAAGGGCGCAATTGCCCAGGCTCCGGGCAGCGGCAAAGGCAGCCTCGTGGGCGTGTGGAAGCCCTGGCCATGCCAGAAGAGCCCCCATTGACTGTTCTGCCCTGTGGCCTGGAAGTGCTGTCTGTGGGCCTGGCCAGGAGTAGCACATGCAGCAGCTTGGGCTAGCTGCTCAAATACAGACCCGCTCAGAGCCCCTTGGTATGGACTCAGGCTGCTACCCTGAGCCACTGCCCCTGCGATCCTAGCCACACTGCTACTCTCAGTGCACTAGGTCAAGTGGAGCTAGTTTGTGTTTAGCTACTGAGCTGGGAAGCTCACTCCCAGCTCCAGTGTAGACGTACCCACTGAGCCAAGGGTCACATCAGACAAAACTCTTGTTAATGAACAACAAACAAGATGCCAGATCAATCCCTAAACAGAGCCCACAAATTGCCACTGGGGGCAGCTTATGGGACTGCAGGGAAGAAGGGGAGGGAGAGTCACACCAGAACTTGTATCACATAGAGAGAGGCCTGTACTGCTGCAGCCTGTCACCCAGCCTCTGACCTCCTATTTCTGAGCTGGGTAATCCCTTTGTGGTGCTGATTTGCAAAAGTGGGTAACTCTAGGGTCAGTGGTTGGAAGGAGCTTAGCTGGGGCAGGGCTCTGTGGGGCTGTGTGGAACTGGATTTCCCATCCACCCCTAGATACATGGGTCAGGTCCTGCCCCAGCTCTTGTGAGAACAATGTGGATGGTGGGGCCCATCACAGTGCACCTCAAAGAGCCCATATAGCCTATATAAAGTGTATTAGTGTTTGGAAGCTCTGTTTCTTTGGGGGCCAGGCCTAGATTAGGATATGGGGAAACAGGACAGAACTGAGGAGCTGAGGGCTGGGATCGCAGGGAAGCTGTGGGTGAGGATTGAGAGATGCCAACAGAGGAGGGATGGGGGAGGCAGCCCAGGGATGAGATGTGTGTGTGTGTCGGGGGGGGTGCGGTGCAGTCAGTGGTGGTGTTTCTCCTAAGGGGACTCCTTGCAAAGCTCAATTCCAGGACCCCTTCCCCTGACCTTGCACATATGTTGTGTGCAAGGATGGTGGCGGAAGTAACAGAACTGGACAGGACTGAGGAGCTTGGGGCTGATGTAGCAGGGAGGCAGTGGGTGGGGATTTAGGGGCACTGGTGGTGCACTGGTGCTGTAGGGAGGCAGGGAGGCAGTGGGTGAGCACTATCGGGCAGTGGTAGAGCTGTGTGCAAGTGGGGAGCCCAGCATTGGGATAGCAGGGATTTTGCAGGTCAGAACTGAGATGTAACCAGAGACCTGCATGGAGGAAGCTTGCCCAGCCCCTGGCTCAGGGCTTGTTTATACAGCCCTGTAGTCTGGCCTGTGAGGGTCGATTTGCAGCAGACACAAAAATGCTGCGCTGTAACTGAACATTGAACGGTACCTAGTTGGTCCTCTTCAGATATGATTATAGAAATGTAAGCTAGGGGCCTTTCAGTGCACACCCACTGCATCCACACGGGGTTGTTAGTTACCAGGCAGCGCTTTGGTGTGTGTTGCTCTTCACACCCCCGTAATCTGACCTGTTGGGCAGTGTAGACATAGCCTGAGTCCTGCCATCATATATGCATTAACTTCATTCTTTGTTGCTGAGGATGATACTGAAATGTGAGCTGCAAACGCTGCAGTGTTTGTTTATTTCCATGACAGGGGGAGATGATCATGAAGGTGACTAAGGTCCCTACAGAGCATATTGTGATATTTCTATCTCATTATAGCATGAAAGCGCAGATATATATTTACTGGGGGTTTATCCAAGTACCTGACTCCCAGGTCTTTTTCTCAGTCTCTGAAATGGGGAAGAGAAAAGAGTTAGACCCAGAGACACACACTGTGAGGGGCTGAACACTCCCTAATGACTGGGGTTAGTCACAGACATCCCACACCTGCACTCTCAGCCCCAGAGCCAGAGCTAGCAGGTTTGACAAGAGCAGGGCTGGTGATCAGTGATATACAACAACAGGCAGGAGTCCTGGGGAGTTTCTCACTCCTTAGCCCTTGTCTAAACACACACGAGAACCAGGTTAACTAATTAGGTTTGAAAACACGCCTTGAGTTAAACTGGTGCAGGGCTGTGTGTAGCGCGGGCCTTGGGCTGATGCCGCAGGGCTAGTAGACCCATGGGGTGCGGTCAGTTACTCCACAGTGATCCCTCTGGCTAGTTACAGAACAGCACGGATTGCTAGGGGGAGTCCCATGCAAGCCTCCCCAGCTGGAGGAATGGTGGCCACAAGGGGGCATGGCAGAGGGCAAAGGAGGTGAAAGAGGGGGAGCCTCAGGGCTTTTTCTGGCTGTGACTGCCGGGAGAATCCCAGTCACTGCGCTGGCATGTTATATCCATTCTCTGCACCTTTCATCTGTATTTCCCTGCATGTGTGTGCAGTGCCCAGCAGAATGGGTCAGCACCAGTCAGCTCCATCATAGTTCAAACCAATATTGTTACTAAATATTGAAAAGTTCACAGTGGAATACATTAGACATGTGGACTTTCAAAAATGGCACTGCTGTGTCTATTAGCACAGCTCAAGAGAATGAATGTCACAGATTCATAGAGTATAAGGTCAGATGGGACCATCAGAACATCTACTCTGACCTTCTGTGCAACACAAACCAGAATCTCACCCACTTTCCCCTGCACCAAGCCCAATAACTCAGATTGGCTACAGCAGCTTCCAGAGAGTTGCCCAGGCTGGATCTGACACCATCAAGAGAAGGAGAATTCACCATGGAGAGGAGGAATTACTAGACTGAGACATCTCAGCTCCATCCCTGTCATTGCACTGAGCTCACGAGTAACACCAAGCAGTCACAGAGCTCACAGAGCAGCAGACCTACCAAGATTTATCAGAGTCTCACATTTAGAGCGTTTCTTCTGAGAGGCCTTTCGCTTCGCTGTAAGACAGAGAATCGGACATTGCAGTGAGACAGGGAAGGAAGGGGAAACACTGAGCAATACACTAATACAAGTGGAGCCGGGGACCCCGGTGTGTTTGTTAGTTTGGTTTATTTCCTTAAAACCAACACAAGTTAAATATCTGAACAATAAGACGTTCCGATGCCCCAGCCCAGTGCCCTCTAGGGCTGGGCTCTAAACATGCAAATAACACATTCCCATTACCTGCATATCCAAGATATGCACAAACTCCAGCAGCAATGAGAACCAGAGTGAACATCACCCAGAATGCAGCCAGCCAGGGAGACACACGGGGGAAGACATCTCCTGCAAACAGAGATCACAGTGTGTGAGGAGCAAGGTCTCCGGGAGCTGGAGAATGGGGTTTGCCACTGGGTTGGACACCTGAGTCCCAGCTCAGGGTGCCCAGAAAATCACAGGAATAAAGGGAACATCCCCTCTGTCATAGGTTTCACCCCCACTCTGAACCTTAGAGTATAGATGTGGGGACATGCATGTGAACCCCCCAGCTCAGATCTGGTCTGGCTGCCACCACCCAAATATTTGAGTGATTTGGAAAACACTGTCTTCCCCCCAAAAACCTTCCCCTCCCTGGATAGCCTTGAGAGACTCCTCCACCAATTTCCTCATGAACACCGATCCAAACCCTTTGGATCTTAAAACAAGGAAGAATTGCTCATCCCCTCCCCCTTTTTTTCTTCACCAATCCCTGGTGAGTCCAGATCCAATCCCATTGAATCTAAACACAAGGAAAAATCAATCCGGTTCTTAAAAAGAAGACTTTTAATGAAAGAAAAGAAAGGTAAAAGAAAAACCTCTGGGAGACAGCATACAAGCTGATCTCACAGACAACAGATTCAAAACATAGGATGTTCCCCTGGGTAAAAACCTTAGTACACACAAGAATACCCAATTTGATTATCCCCCTAATGCCAAGACAAGTTACAAAAAGAAAATAAACATAAACCTATTTATTTCCTTCCTTAATACTCACTACTCTGGTAAGAGGCTGATTCCTTGATCTTTTCCACTCTGGCCAAAACTGAAACTGACCTTAAACAAAGGAAACTTCCCTCCTTCCTTTTGAAACATCTTGTCCCCCCATTGGTTCCTCTGGCCAGGTTTCAGCTAGGCTAGGTGAACTTTTTAACCCTTTACAGATAAAAGAGGCATTAACCCTTAACTATCTGTTTATGACACCCTCCATTCTCAAATCACAGTCACAAATGGGATCCACTGAAACTGGAGAAGCCAGCGCAGCATCAGTTACAAGAACCAGGACTCTGCTCTGCCCAAATCTCTTCTGTTGCTTCAAGCCGACAGCCAGAGGCTCCGTGCCCAGCCTGCCCAGCCCTGCCCGCGCCAGCTGGCTGTTCGGATGGTCACTGACACACAGATCCCAGTTCTCAGTCACCACCTCCAGTCCAGATACGTTCAGCAGAGAACAATTGTTTTCTTAGCTGGCCCCAGTGTGTTATGAGTTCATGGATTCATAGATGTTAAGGCCAGAAGGGGACATTATGGCCATCTAGTCTGGCCTCCTGTATAACCCAGGCCAGACACCCTCCTCCATTGTTCCCTGCATCCAGCCCAGAACTTCTGATCCAGCCGGAGCGAATCTTAGAGAAAGAGACACCCAGTTTGGATTGAAAGATTCCAAGTGATGGAGAATCCACCACATTCTTAGGGCAGTTCTTCCAATGATTAATTCCCCTCACTGTTAAAATCTGCACCTTATGTCCAGCCTGAATTTGTCTAGCTTCAACTTCCAGCTGTCAGATCTTGTTCTGCCTTTGTCTGCTAGATTAGAGACCTATTGACTGTCAGAAATCTCCTCCCTCTGTAGATACTTTCAGACTGTGATCAAGTCTTTTAACCTTCCTCAGAGAAGCTCTATAACTTTAGATCCCTAAGGGCCTTCTCTTGGATATGCTATGTCAGGGGTTTGCAGTCTATTTACCATAGTAAGCCACATATGCTGCTTTCTATGTGTTATGTGGGCTGCATCCACCTGCTCCTGTCTGGGAGGGCTTGAAATCAGCCCTGGCAGAGGGCTGTGGCAGAGAAAAGCTGGGCTCATGAGGAAAGCAGCCACAGATGTAGCTGTAGCTGGACCCTGCTAGAAATATCCCTGTTGGAGGATGATTCCACATTACAATTACTTTAAGATCTATCAGTTAGCAAGTTTTTAATCCATTTACTCTGGGGTTAGAACAATGAGTTAGTACAATGACGTGGACTGCACTCTCAGCAAGTTTGCAGATGACACTAAACCAGGAGGAGTGGTAGATATGCTGGAAGGTCAGGATAGGATACAGTGGGACCTAGACAAAATAGAGCATTTGGCAAAAAGAAATCTGATGAAGTTCAACAAGAACAAGTGCAGAGTCGTGCACGTAGGACGGAAGAAGCCTATGCACTGCTACAGACTAGGGACTGAGTGGCTAGGCAGCAGTTCTGCAGAAAAGGACCTAGGGGTTACAGTGGACAAGAAGCTGGAAATGAGTCAAGAGTGTACCCTTGTTGCCAAGAAGCCTAATGGCATTTTGGGCTGTATAAGTAGGGGCATTGCCAGCAGATTTAGGGACATGATCATTCCCCTCAATTCGACATTGGTGAGGCCTCATCTGTGTCCAATCCCAGGACCAACCTTTGGGGCACTCCGTTTGAAACCAGCTGCCAACTAGACATGGACGCACTGAACACTACCCTTTGAGCCTGATGGTCTAGCCAGCTTTCTATCCACCTTAGAGTCCATTCATCCAGCCCATATTTCTTTAACTTGCCGGCAAGAATACTGTGGGAGACCATATCAAAAGCTTTGCTAAAGTGAAGGAATAACACATCCACTGCTTTCCCCTCATCCACAGACCCAGTTATCTCCTCATAGAAGGCAATTAGGTTAGTCAGGAATGACTTGACCTTGTTTAATCCATGCTGACTGTTCCTGTGCTCATCCAGCTTTTTTAAATAGTCCCAAACCACTTCTTTATCCACAGAGGACTGGTCCAGGGGCGGCTCTACCAATTGGGCCACCTCAAGCAGTCATGCCTGTGGGAGGTGCACTGGAGCCCCGGGAGCAGCGGACCTCCCGCAGGCATGACTGCGGAGGGTCCGCTGGTCCCGCGGCTCCAGTGGACCTCCCGCAGCTGCGGAGGGTTCGCTGGTCCGGCGGTTCGCTGGTGCCTGCGGGAGGTCCACCCGAGCCGCGGGATCAGCGTATCCTCCGCAGTCATGCCTGCGGGAGGTCCGCTGCTCCCGGGGCTCCTGTGGACCTCCCACAGGAATGACTGCGGAAGGTCCGCCGGACCCGCCTGCTGCCCTCTAGGGAAAAAAGCGCCCCACGCGCACGCTTGGCACGCTGGGGTCTGGAGCCGGCCCTGGACTGGTCACCTCCTCCCCATACTGTGCTGTCCAGTGCAGCAGTCTTGGAGCTGACCTTGTTCGTGAAGACAAAGGCAAAAAAAGCATTGAGTACATTAGCTTTTTCCACATCCTCTATCACTAGGTTGCCTCCCTCATTAAGTAAGGGGCCCACACTTTCCTTGACTTTCTTCTTGTTGCCGACATACCTGAAGAAATCCTTCTTGTTACTCTTCACAACTCTTGTTAGCTGCAACTCCAAGTGTGATCTGGCCTTCCTGATTTCACTCCTGCATGCCTGAGCAATTTTTTTTATATTCCTCCCTGGTCATTCCTCCATGGTCATTTGTCAAATCTTGGATATTAGGAAAAACTTGTAAGTGTCATTTTGTGTTTAAGATCAGCAAGGATTTCACTGTTAAGCCAAGCTGGTCGCCTGCCATATTTACTATTCTTTCTACACATCAAGATGGTTTGTTCCTTCAACCGCAATAAGGATTCTTTAAAATACAGCCAGCTCTCCTGGACTCTTTGCCCCTCATGATATTCTCCCAGGGGATCCTGCCTATCTTTTCCCTGAGGGAGTCAACGTCTGCTTTTCTGAAGTCCAGGGTCCGTATTCTGCTGCTCTCCTTTCTTCCTTGTGTCAGGATCCTGAACTCAACCATTTCATGGTCACTACCTCCCAGGTTCCCATATACTTTTGCTTCCCCTATTAATTCTTCCTGGTTTGTGAGTAGCAGGTCAAGAAAAACTGCAACTAGTTGTTCCCTCCAGTACTTGCACCAGGAAATTGTCCCCTTCATTTTCCAAAAACTTCCTGGATTGTCTGTGCACCGCTGTATTGCTCTCCCAGTAGATATCAGAGTGATTAAAGTCTCTCATGAGAACCAGGGCCTGTGATCTAGTAACTTCTGTTAGTTTTTGGAAGAAAGCCTCATCCACCTCATCCCTCTGGTTTGGTGATCTATGGCAGACTCCCACCATGACATCACCCTAGTTGTTCACACTTCTAAATTAAACCAGAGACTCTTCCGTTTTTCTGCAGTTTCATATCAGAGCTCTGAGCAGTCATACTGCTCTTTTACATACAAAGTAACTCCCCCACCTTTTATGCCGATGGGACATTGTGCCTCGTTGTGACAGTTGTAAAAAACAGGGGTGGGTGCACCCATAGAGTTTTAAATTCTATCCTCAGTAGTCAAATCCTTCATAAAAAGAGACCATGTTTATAGATTCATAGATTCTAGGACTGGAAGGGACCTCGAGAGGTCATCGAGTCCAATCCCCTGCCCTCATGGCAGGAACAAATACTGTCTAGACCATCCCTGATAGATATTTATCTAACCTACTCTTAAATATCTCCAGAGCTGGAGATTCCACAACCTCCCTTAGCAATTTATTCCAGTGTTTAACCACCCTGACAGTTAGGAACTTTTTCCTAATGTCCAACCTAAACCTCCCTTGCTGCAGTTTAAGCCCATTGCTTCTTATTCTATCCTTAGAGGCTAAGGTGAACAAGTTTTCTACCTCCTCCTGATGACACCCTTTTTAGATACCTGAAAACTGCTATCACGTCCCCTCTCAGTCTTCTCTTTTCCAAACTAAGCAAACCCAATTCTTTCAGCCTTCCTTCACAGGTCATGTTCTCAAGATTTTTAATCATTCTTGTTGCTCTTCTCTGGACCTTCTCCAATTTCTCCACATCTTTCTTGAAATGTGGTGCCCAGAACTGGACACAATAATCCAGTTGAGGCCTAACCAGTGCAGAGTAGAGCAGAAGAATGACTTCTTGTGTCTTGCTCACAACACACCTGTTAGTTCATTCCAGAATCACGTTTGCTTTTTTTGCAACAGCATCACACTTGTTGTTTCATATTTAGTTTGGGGTCCACTATAACCCCTAGTTCCCTTTCTGCCGTACTCCTTCCTAGACAGTCTCTTCCCATTTTGTATGTGTGAAACTGATTTTTCCTTCCTAAGTGCAGCACTTTACATTTAGTAGACCCGACTTACACCTGTACCAGTCTCTGTTTTGTGGGTGGGCTGTTGGCCTTTATGTCTGACCGTAAACCTACGGACGCAGAATTGTTAGCGGGGGTGATAAAATTGCATGGGAAACTGGGGTGGTCAGATCAAAAAAAGATTGTGCTCAGTGACATAGCAACGTTTGAGCAGCATTTAGGAGTCAACATACAGGTGGTGCTTTATGCGGCGAAAGGCAGATGGGGCTTTTTTAAAACAGGGGACCAAGTGTACCCCAAGACTTTTTTCATCCTGTTGCACAATGAGCATTACTATAGGGTTCTGAATGCAAAAATGTTGTTCGGTATGAAAAATTTTTGTGAGTTTTGCCACACGGTGTACAACCACAACAACTCTTGCAGGCATCGTTGCTGCCTCTGTTTGAGCACAACGTGCTCAGACAGTCTGGGCGTGCAGCTGCGGTGTCCTAGTTATAGACTGTATTGTCAGGCCAAAGAGTGTTTAGACAGAAACATCGACTGTGCATCGAAAACACCAGTCGAATGCCTGTCTAAAACTTTGTGTGATAAGTGTCAGTCTTATATAAGTGTCACAGGTGTAAAGGGAGGCGCTGTAAGCAGTGTCAGTGTTTGATTGTTGGTGATGTAGACAGCCACCTCTGTTTTATGGACAGCATTAAAAAGCCCGAATCATCAGAAAAGTATATTGTTTTATTATTTTGAATGCACGCAGGAGACTGGGTTGCACACGCCCAATTACATTTTTGCTATTCCCCTAAAGCCAGAAAAATCCTGGGAATTTAAGAGTGACGAGTGTCTTTCTATATTTGTTAAGATTTTTATTGGCAAAAAGTTCTAAGACTACACATTCCTAGTGCACAATTCCAAAGGTTATGATGCGTACTTCATCGTTAGGCAGTTATTGAAGGAAAAGATGTGCATAGAACTAATCACTCAGGGTAGTCAACTAATGTGTGTGGAAGTTAAGGCCCTGGGCATTAGTTTTATAGACTCTTTAAACTTCTTGCTCATGAAGCTTAGCAAGCTCCCACAGACGATGGGGTTTGAAGGGTGCAAAGGGTATTGTCCACATATTTTTAACACTTTAGAAAATCAAAATTTCATGGGGCCTATGCCCGGTGTGGAGCATAATGGTGTGGAAAACATGATGCCCAGGGAGAAAGCAGAGTTTCTCGACTGGTATTGAGATCACAGATATGAGATCTTTGACTTAGAATCATAAAATCATAGAATCTCAGGGTTGGAAGGGACCTCAGGAGGTCATCTAGTCCAACCCCCTGCTCAAAGCAGGACCAAACCCAACTAAATCATCCCAGCCAGGGCTTTGTCAAGCCTGACCTTAAAAACCTCAAAGGAAGGAGATTCCACCACCTCCCTAGGTAACCGATCCAGTTCTTCACCACCCTACCAGTGAAAAAGTTTTTCCTAATGTCCAACCTAAACCTTCCCATCTGCAACTTGAGACCATTACTCCTTGTTCTGTCATCTTCTACCACTGAGAACAGTCTATATCCATCCTCTTTGGAACCCCCTTTCAGGTAGTTGAAAGCAGCTATCAAATCCCCCCTCATTCTTCTCTTCTGCAGGCTAAACAATCTCAGTTCCCTCAGCCTCTCCTCATAAGTCATGTGCTCCAGCTCCCTAATCATTTTTGTTGCCCTCCGCTGGACTCCCTCCAATTTATCTACATCCTTCTTGTAGAGTGGGGCCCAAAACTGGACACAGTACTCCAAATGAGGCCTCACCAGTGCTGAATAGAGGGGAATGATCACATCCCTTGATCTGCTGGAAATGCCCCTACTTATACAACCCAAAATGCCATTAGCCTTCTTGGCAACAAGGGCACACTCTTGACTCATTTCCAGCTTCTTGTCCACTGTAACCCCTAGGTCCTTTTCTGCAGAACTGCTGCCCAACCATTCGGTCCCTAGTCTGTAGCAGTGCATGGGATTCTTCCGTCCTAAGTGCAGGACTCTGCACTTGTCCTTGTTGAACCTCATCGTATTTCTTTTGGCCCAATCCTCTAATTTGTCTAGGTCCCTCTGTATCCTATCCCTACCCTCCAGCGTATCAACCACTCCTCCCAGTTTAGTGTCATCTGCAAACTTGCTAATGGTGCAGTCCAAACCATCCTCCAGATCGTTAATGAAGATATTGAACAAAACCGGCCCCAGCACCAACACTTGGGGCACTCCACTTGATACTGGCTGCCAACTAGACATGGAACCATTGATCACTACCGATTGAGCCCGACCATCTAGCCAGTTTTCTATCCACCTTACCGTCCATTCATCCAGCCCATACTTCTTTAACTTGCTGGCAAGAATACTGTGGGAGACTGTATCAAAAGCTTTGCTAAAGTCCAGAAATAGCACATCCACTGCTTTTCCCTCATCCACAGAGCCGGTTATCTCCTCATAGAAGGCAATTAGGTTAGTCAGGCATGACTTGCCCTTGGTGAATCCATGCTGACAGTTCCTGATCACTTTCCCCTCCTTTAAGTGGTTCAAAACTGATTCCTTGAGGACCTGTTCCATGATTTTTCCAGGGACTGAGGTGAGACTGACTGGCCTGTAGTTCCCTGGATCTTCCTTCTTCCCTTTTTTTAATAATGGGCACTACATTAGCTTTTTTCCAGTCATCTGGGACCTCCCCCGATCACCATGATTTTTCAAAGATAATGGCCAATGGCTCTGCAATCTCATCGGCCAACTCCTTTAGCACCATCGGATGCAGCGCATCCGGCCCCATGGACTTGTGCTCGTCCAGTTTTTCTAAATAGACCCGAACTACTTCTTTCTCCACAGAGAGCTGGTCACCTCCTCCCCATACCGTGCTACAGCGTGCAGCTCTCTGGGAGCTGACCTTGTCTGTGAAGGCAAAAAAAGCATTGAGTACACTAGCTTTCTCCACATCCTCTGTCATTAGGTTCCCTCCCTCATTCAGCAAGGGACCCACACTTTCCTTGACTTTCTTCTTGTTGCTAACATACCTGAAGAAACCCTTCTTGTTACTCCTAACATCTCCGGCTAGCTGCAACTCCAAGTGTGATTTGGCCTTCCTAATTTCACTCCTGCATGCCTGAGCAATACTTTTATACTCCTCCCTGGTCATTTGTCCAATCTTCCACTTCTTGTAAACTGTTTTTTTGTGTTTAAGACGAGCAAGGATTTCACTCTTAAGCCAAGCTGGTCGCCTGCCATATTTACTTTTCTTCCTATACATTGGGACGGTTTGTTCCTGCAACCTCAATAAGGTTTCTTTAAAATACAGCCAGCTTTCCTCGACTCCTTTCCCCGTCATGTTATTCTCCCAGGGGACCTTGCCCATCAGTTCCCTGAGGGAGTCGAAGTCTGCTTTTCTGAAATCCAGGGTCTCTGTTCTACTGTTCTCCTTTCTTCCTTGTGTCAGGATCCTGGACTCAGCCATCTTATGGTCACTGCCTTCCAGGTTCCCATCCACGATTGCTTCCTCTACTATTTCTTCCCTGTTTGTGAGCAGCAGGTCAAGAAGAGCTTTCCCCCTAGTTGGTTCCTCCAGCACTTGCACCAGGAAATTGTCCCCTACACTTTCCAGAAACTTCCTGGATTGTCTGTGCACTGCTGTATTGCTCTCCCAGCAGATATCGGGGTGATTAAAGTCACCCATGAGAACCAGGGCCTGTGATCTAGCAACTTCTGTTAGTTGCTGGAAGAAAGCCTTGTCCACCTCATCCCCCTGGTCTGGTGGTCTGTAGCAGACTCCCACCACGACGTTACCCTTGTTGTTCATACTTCTAAATTTAATCCAGAGACTCTCAGGTTTTTCTGCAGTTTCATACTGGAGCTCTGAGCAGTCATACTGCTCTCTTACATACAACGCAACTCCCCCACCTTTTCTGCCCTGCCTATCCTTCCTGAACAGTTTATATCCATCCATGACAGTACTCCAATCATGTGAGTTATCCCACCAAGTCTCTGTTATTCCAATTACCTCATAATTCCTTGACTGTGCCAGGACTTCTAGTTCTCCCTGCTTGTTTCCCAGGCTTCTTGCATTTGTGTATAGTCATGTAAGATAACTCATTGATCATCCTGCTGTCCCAGTATGGGGCAGGAGCCCTCCCCTCTTGCACTCACCTACTTGTGCTTTCTCCCGATAACCCACTTCCCCACTTACCTCGGGGGTTTGGTCTCCTTCCCCCGGTGAACCTAGTTTAAAGCCCTCCTCACTCGGTTAGCCAGCCTGCTTGCAAAGATGCTCTTCCCTCTCTTCGTGAGGTGGAGCCCGTCTCTGCCTAGCAATCCTTCTTCTTGGAAGACCATCCCATGGTCAAAGAATCCAAACCCTTCTCTCTGACACCATCTGCGTAGCCATTCATTGATTTCCACGATTCGACAATCTCTACCCTGGCCTTTTCCTGCCACAGGGAGGATAGACGAGAACACCACTTGTGCCTCAAACTCCTTTATCCTTCTTCCCAGAGCCACGTAGTCTGCAGTGATATGCTCAAGGTCATTCTTGGCATTATCATTGGTGCCCACGTGGAGAAGCAGGAAGGGGTAGCGATCTGAGGGCTTGATGAGTCTCGGCAGTCTCTCTGTCACATCATGAATCCTATCCCCTGGCAAGCAGCAAACCTCTCGGTTTTCCCGGTCAGGGCGGCAGATAGATGACTCAGTCCCCTTGAGGAGAGAGTCCCCAATCACCACCACCCTTGTAGAAAGGGCTTGCATATTACTGTCAGCAGGATGTCAAAATTTTGAGACAGGTTTGTATCCTATTCAGAAAAGAAATTATGAAAATGATGGAGATGGAAGATATAGTGGAGAAAGAACTTGGTAAATTCACCAAGATAAAACTGTATAGATCCATTCCGGTACATAACGCTGGCATTGTCTGCATGGCTATGTACATGTTTAGGTTTTTGGAGCCTAACATGGTAGCTCTTCTCCCTCCAGACAACTATCACAGGCAGAAAAAGAGATATTCGACCCATCTATTCAGTGGCTGCTTTATACCTCTCATAAAGAAAATATTCAGGTAGGGAACGCTTTACAGGAGGGGGAACTACAAGTAGGCCTCTCCTTTTTAGACGTTTATGCCCATGTAGACAGAGAGCTTGCAGATTTTTTAAACTGAGCCCAGTTGCTCCCTCCTCTCATGCCTAGGGATGTTCTTTTTTGGGGGAGGACAAACGCTATCCACCTGTATTACAAACCTGGGGAAGAAATTCATTATTATGATTTTACCAGCCTGTGCCTTTTCATAAACAAAACCAAAGAACAGCCTATCAGACACCCCAATATAGTTTATGACAACTTTGGACCCCTTGCAAATTATTTTGAAATTGCAAAAGTTAAAGTGTACCCCCCCACGAGGCCTCTTTTTCCCATTGTTATCTGTCAGAGTGGGTGGCAAGCTTATGTTCCCGCTATGCCGAACCAGTGCAGAAACCGAGCAGTGGGAGACATGCACCCACCTATACTGACGAGGAGAGGGCCATCCTGGGGACTTGGTATATGGTGGAATTGAACATGGCCATAGCGAAGGGGTACACAGTGCCTAAAATCAATGAAATCTAGCATTTTAATGAAAAATCTGATGAACTCTTCTCAGAGTAGATAAAATTACACCTCCGCCAGAAACAAGAGGCTTCAGGTTATCCCAGCTGGTGCACAGATGAAGAAAAACAAAATAAGTAGATTAACAATTTCTACTAGAAAGAAGGCATGTGTTTACACCAACACGAGATCAGGTCGAACCCCGCTAAATGCCAAATTGCTAAACTGTTTTTAAATTCTCTGTGGGGTAAATTCGGCCAAAGAACAAACCTACCCAACACCAGCATCGTGAGACACTCTGATGAACTCTTTCAGTACTCGTTTCCCGCCCAGTTACGAAGTTTCAGCCTGCAAGTTTATTGACAATGAAACAGCATGTGTGTCTTGGAAGCATGCAAAAGACAGGTACTCTGTCTCTGGCCATACCAAAGTCTTCATAGCCTGTTTCACCACCACTTATGTCCGCTTAGAACTACACAACCTCCTAAACAGGTTGCAAAAGTGATGCCTGTACCACGACACTGACACGGTGACATTTGTGAAAAGGGAGGGTGACTGGAATCCCCCTCTGGGGAATTATTTAGGGGACCTCATGAGCGAGATCCCGCCCGATGAACACTTCACCGAGTTTGTGTTGGCAGGCCCGAAAACATATGGGTATAAGCTGTCAGGAGGAGAGGCCTGTATGGAAGTCAAAGGTATTACCCTAAATGTAGCAAACTGTGAAAAGATCAACTTTGAAAGATCTAGTCCTGGACGATTGCAGATGCCTGCAAGAAAACACCAGCAAAAAGATAGAGGTGCAGCAGCCCTCTATTGTAAGGAACAAAAATCAGTGGCAAATAGAGACAAAAACCCTTAAGGAAACACAGAAAGTCATTTACAACAAGAGGGTCCCTGGAGAAGGGTTTAAAACCCTGCCCTCAGCTTTTAAAAATGGATACAAGGTGGAAACACCCGTTTTCTGCAATTCTTGTGGGGCCTAGCAACTGTGGGAAAAATTACCTTATAAAAAATGTGTTGGATAATGCCAAACAAGCATTGTCTGTTATGCCTGAGAATATTGTGTGGTGTTACAGTTGTTGGCAACCTCTGTATAAACAACTGTTCTATAAATATCCCTTTATCAATTTTGTGGAGGGGCTGCCTGATGCTTTTGACTATGACCGTTTGTTTCCTACCAATAAAGTAATCATAGACGATCTGGTGAACTGTGCTTGTGAAAGTGATGAAATCAAGAAAGCCTTTACCAAGTACGTGCATCACAGAAACCTGAGCATTATGTATATAGTTTAAAACATATTTTGTCAGGGAAAAAAGAGTCACACGATTAACCTAAACACAAAGTACATGGTTCTGTTCAAAAATCCTAGGGATAAATTACAAATCGCTATGCTCGCTCGGCAAATGTACCCCGGCAAAGCTCAATCCTTTCTAGAAGCTTTTGAGGATGCTACCAAAAGACCTTATGGCTACCCGGTGGTGGATTTAAATGTTTCCACACCAGAAGCTTATAGACTAAGAACTGGTCTTTTCCATCCAGACTGACTGGTGGTTTATACTTTGAAAAGAACAACAGCTGGGTATAAAAAGAGATGATTTTTTGTCAGCCCCCTTTTTAACAGCTGGGGTTGCTGACTGAAAACATGTCCAGCTGGGTGAAGAAAAACCTGGTCCTTTTAAAGTTACTAAGCAAATCATCCCTGCAGTGAAGGAGGGCTATACTGTGTTCAGCTTCTGATGATTTAGTAGCGGCCATCTCAGAAATAGCGCTCAATACATACCTTTGACACAGAATCAAGTGCACGTGCTGAAAAAGAGACACACGCTTATCAAAACTTTGTGTAATAAAGAAGAAATAAGAAAGAAGCATCTGGTGAAGCAGTCTTGGGGGTTTATTGGACCTCTGTTAAGTTTTGCTATCTCTCTGATAATGGGGCTTTTGACTAATTGATAATGGAGTATGGAGAAAAAATTTACCCGGTGCCCAGCTGCCAATTGGAGCAATTAAGGGCTACCCCTCCGGCAGAGGAAAATATCAGAATGACCATAACTCACTTACTGGATGCTGAAATGAAGTCTGTTCTTCAAAGAACTAACTTGGCCGAATACGAAAAGGCTAAACTTTACAGAGCGGTACTTCAAAGCTACCTAATGTACGTGAAGCAAAGCAATGCAGATAAAGGGAAAATAAGTCTGTTTCTACCAGAACAGGAACAGAGTGTGACTGCCAAACCCCCAGAAACACCAAAGACCTCACTCTGTTGCTCAGGAGGTGATGAATAATGTGAAAAAGTGTTATAAGAAAAATGCATTAGTATTGCTAAATAAGCTGGGACAAGATAAAAATATCTCTTCATGGAACGATAGAGGGGCTTTTGTGTACAAAGTTAATGGTTCAAACATGCTCAACTTAGTCAGGGCCATCACCCAGACGTGCTCTGTTCCTAGCAGACATGTACTTAAAGGATGGGATGTGTTTATGAATGCCATGGTGGAACTGAACGTACCATCTTCAATCATGGGCAACACAACCAACAGAGATCTATTGGAACACCTGAAGGCCTTGACCACCGACACTGGGGTGGATCGAGGAACCGTGGCCCCTTTTTTGCCATTTAAAAAATGAAAATTGGATAAAAGATCTCTATGGATCAGTGTGTAATGTTTTTCTCGTACTAAAATTTTTAAAACTGGTAACATTTTGCTTTAAATAAAGCATTTCTATACTTTTTAAAAACAACAACAACAAAATCTGTGTATTTTATCTGAATTGGTCATTGTTGTTGTTGTTGTTTTTTAAAAGAACAAAAACCCACCAAACATCAATTGTCTTTAAACCCCTCACTTGGAGTGCTTTATTGGGTAACATGGCTATGAAAATCATTGCAAGATACACAGGTCTGGGCTTGTTGAAACATGTTTTGAGCAAGGCTAGGCATGCCCAAGAATTTAAATTTATTTTTTACAAAATTCATCACAATCCAGTCATTTTGCACTAAGTTGTTAGAATACAATTTTAAAATCCGGTCAAAAGATAAACCCTTACTCTGATGATGTAAGGAAACCATGCAGTGATAGCCGCAGGCAATGGAGCAGGGGTCTTGTAATTGTCTATTGTGAAACACGTCTGTGATATTTTTGTTTAAAAATTTCATAATGCTTTTAGGAAACAACACACTGTTTGGGGAGTGCCCGTATGAGTCAACTCTCCAAGGTTACGCTCTGCCAGATACAAGGCGAGCCAGTGTTCACCTGGTTGGTTGTGTGGATGCGTGTTCACCACCAAAACTAGGAATTTCTGAGACAGCTTGCCTTCAGGGAGCCAAGTGCAAGGGAATATGTCTAAGAAATTCTTTTTTGTGAAAGGGTCAGTTGATAAGACACATGAGAGCTGCACAGTGTTCATATTCACATGTAGTCAAACAGAACGTTTCTCCTCTGATTTATCTCTATAATGCTGTCAAAACCCCATGCACAATCATATTGTCGGTGATCATTAAAGCCTTCCCAAAACGTATTTCTGCTCTCAGGTTCCTGGTTTTAATCAGGGCATAGTGATCAGCGCATTCCTGGTCAGGAGACAGGTCAAAGGCAAACAAGGTGTAACCCTGTGCAAACTCCTCACAGTCGATTAATAGAGAACAATCTTTCATGTGTTTACCATCCCTCTGTACCAAATTCATGTATTCTCTCACACAGCGTCCTGCCTCGAAGTCCGGTTGCAGAGGCTTGGTTGGTATCTGTTCACCATCCATATACAAGACCATAAAATTAATATTGTGATGTTTAAAATGAAAGGGATTTTTAGTGTAATTAAAGGTATCATTATCCACAAACCCTAGGACAAGCATTTTGGGTAACTGTCCCAAGAACAGGTTCTCCTGGTTATTGACCCTGCTGCCTGCGGGGATGCTAAACACTTTCATTCCCACACGGTCCATGGGGTAATTAGCATTAGCACTAAGCAGGGCCTCTGCGTGCCCCAGACGGACACTTGGGGACAGCCATACTTTCTTCACAAAAAGGGACGCTGATACAATGTGAAGTTTAGAGCCTTTACTGCGCATCAGTTTAATTTTCACATCCACTCCGTTCAACAAAAGTTTTTCTTGAAAAAAACAGGTTGCAGTGTAGATGACCCAGCACCTCTACTATCCTGCTCTGGGCCGTCAGCTTTGCATGCCTCACAAACCCTAGATTCCCTCCATCCAGCTCCGTTTCTTCGTGTTGTCCGGCAGTGTCTTTGTAAAACAGGCTGGCGATAAATTGTGTTGCAAGGGTGTCAGCGGTGTAATTGAGCGCCGATTCTATAAAGGCCCTGTAAGGGGAACAGTTGTTGCTTTGACTTATGGGGCGGTCTCCCAGCATGACATCCAACTGACTGAAAATAGAGGCCATGGGGTAATTCACCAGACCCACCTCAGCATCCTTGGTGAGTTCCACTCCATCTCCTTTTACAATCTTGCAACATACGTACAGCAGCGTGTTGTTTAAATCCATATAATCTATGCCATTCCCTGCTATAAAAAAGTAAATGGGGGCACACTCTGTAATGGCCGATAGAGGCGGCACCCCGACGTAGATGCTTTTCCTGATGCTGGTCTGCATAGGGGCTATTTGGAACAAGTCTAGTTCGGATTTGGTGCACTCTTCAGACCCGCAGTGAACAAAAGCCATGTTGATTAAAATATGTCTCTTTTACCGAATGGAAAGCGTCTTCTCTTTCACCCAGGCTTCCTGTTGGACTTTCGCTTATGGCCGGCCCTGTGCGTCAAAACCCTTCTTTTAAAGGGTTTTGAGGGACCAGTGCATTGCGGGTATGACACATTTCTCTTTTTCTTCCTCCTTTTAATGTAGATCAGCCCCGATCCTTCCTGTGAAGCTGTATTCCCCACCTTCTCCAGAACAGTGCGGGAGATGTGGCCTACCACTTCTTTAGTATGTTTTGAGCGGCGTTTTTTACGTGGGGTTTAATAATCTCTACCCCTGTTCTCAAAAGTGGTACAGCTTTTCAAAAGAGGCTACGGAACATTCCACCCATGCCAGCCCCGTACATCACGGGGGCCCCATGATATTCAGAAAGGGCGTATCCAGCCTGGGTTTTGTAATAGTTCCTGTAGATGGTGGGGTCGCTGTAATTTTTTACGATTGCCATTGTAGTGTTTTGCTTTTTAGAAACCACGCTCTCTCCGCGGACGCAGATGCAGCTTGACGATCACCTTGCCGAAGTGAAATAAGAGGTGTCTGTTCTGATCTGTCTTTATTTCAATGCTGATGGTGTCGATGTAGTGTTTACTGACAGGGACGTAATGAGGTTTATCATAGGTGATGGTGACAAACTCGTTCCTTCCTCGGACAGGAATGCAACATAACAGGGGAACATAAAAGTCCCCCACAAATTGGTGTTGTATAATATCCATGTACAGATACAAGGAGTTAAAACCCTCTGTGATATCTGCCGAGAAGGGACATTTTTGGACATTGTGTTTGGGGCCCAAACCCAGAATATTAGCTAGCTTCCCAATGGTAGAAAACATATACGTAAAATTGGCAGATTTAAGTCTAACTTTTCTACTCACAAGGGTTGTAGTTCATGACCACCTCAGGCAGTCTGGGATGACGAGCCATGGTGCTGTTCATATGATATAGTAATTCGGATATGGTCAAGTAATAACCTCGTCGTAGCGTGAAATTCCACGTCATATCACCAAAAGTGACTTTGAAAGGGTTGTCTTTGTTGATAGTGTTCCAGCTGTGTGGGTATTGTATTTCCACTAACCCCACCTCCTAGGAACCCGGGACATCCAAGGGCTTAATTAGCCATATTGTAAAGTTCGAGCTGGTGTTTTGGGGAAAAACTGCAGAGCTGGCATTGCTGGGCAAAGTAAAGTAAAAACTGCCAGCACCCATTTCTCTCTGTCTATGTCTTTGCCGGAGAAATCTTGTTGCTGTTGTTGTTTGTGATTAAATGTCACAGAGTTGAGAAACTCCCACCCAGATGTTAAACTTATCGGGCCACCCCAATCATTTCACCAGTAGCTGCTTTTTTCTTCCTTTTCCTTTCTCTGCTGGGAATTTTTCAATCCTGTAAATCGTGTTTTGTTTGGGATTTACTTTTTGTAATTCTTCAGGGTAAAAGATCCAGTAACTGTCTCACCCTCATAATCTTTTAATCGGTATACAGGTCTCTGCCCCCATTAAGGCTTCATCCATTATGAATATCTCATTGGTAAATGTCTGTTCATAACCTCTTTCAAAAGTGCATTTGGTTTCAGATAATCTCATGTGGTCACCTTTTCTAAGGCCTGGTCTACACTAGGAGGTTATGTCGAATTTAGCAGCATTAAATCGAATTAACCCTGCACCCGTCCACACAACGAAGCTATTTAGTTTGACATAGAGGTCTCTTTAGTTCGATTTCTGTACTCCTCCCCGACGAGGGGAGTAGCGCTAAATTCGACATGGCCATGTCGAATTAGGGTAGGTGTGGATGGAATTCGACGTTAATCGCTCTGGGAGCTATCCCACAGTGCATCACTCTGTTGACACTCTGGACAGCAGTCCGAGCTCGGATGCTCTGATCAGCCACACAGGAAATGCCCTGGGGAAATTTGAATTCCTTTTCCTGTCTGGCCAGTTTGAATCTCATTTCCTCTTTGGACATCGTGGTGAGCTCAGCAGTAGTGGCAGCGATGCAGAGCTCTCCAGCAGAGAGTCCATGCAATCTCAGAATAGAAAGAGGGCCCCAGCATGGACTGACCGGGAAGTCTTGGATCTGATCGCGATGAGTCTGTGCTTTCAGCGCTGCGCTCCAAAAAATGGAATGCAAAGACCTACGAGAAGGTCTCCAAAGCAATGGCAGACAGAGGATACAGCCGGGATACAACGCAGTGCCACGTGAAAATCAAGGACCTGAGACAAGGCTACCAAAAAATCAAAGCGGCAAATGGACGCTCCGGAGCCCAGCCCCAGACATGCCGCTTCTACGAGGCACTGCATGCCATTCTCAGTGGGTCTGCCACCACTGCCCCACCAGTGTCCATCGACTCTGACGATGGGATAGTGTCGACGGCCGGTTCTTCGGCGATGTTCGCGGACAGGGAAGATGAGGAAGGAGATGAGGAGGACAAGGCAGTCGACAGCGCTTACAATGCTGATTTCCCCGACAGCCAGGATCTTTTCATCACCCTCATGGAGATCCCCTACCAACCCTCCCCGGCCATTAACCAGGACCCTGAATCAGGGGAAGGATCAGTCGGTAAGTGCTTTAAACATGTAAACATTTATTTTTAATGGAACAGGAATCTGAACTATGTGAAAAGAAGGTCAATATATATGGGGATAGAACAGAAATCCTCTTGGGAGACCTCCGAGAAGCTCTCCTGCAGGTAATCAAAAACCCTCCGCACGAGGATCCTGGGGAGAGTGTCCTTATTGGGTCCTCCAAGGTAGGACACTTTTCCGCGCCAGGCTATCAGCAGGTACTCTGGGAGCATTGCCTCGACGGGCATGGTGGCATAGGCCCCTGGTTTGTGCTGGCTTTCACGCAGCATGCGGTCTCTATCTCTCTCAGTGATCCTCCTCAGGGTGATCTCACTCAGTGCCTCCTGCATTGAATTAGGGGCATGTTAGTATTGGGAGTGCTTGACTGTTCCTTTACATAACAATAAGCAGCGGTTTACAGCCACGTGGTGGAGTCAGTAGAGGGGCAGCATACAGGGATCTTTCCCGGGGACAGCCGCAAGAGGGTGGAACAGGGGCAGAGTTCATGCTTTCCCGATTGTCGGCAGCAGGAACTTGCAAACGCTGTGACCATTGCTTTGAGCATGAAAGGAGGGCACTGCTATACATTAAGTTTTAAGCAGCCAAAAGTCTATGGCTTACCATGCCTGCCTGCTCCACGGATTCTGCTGTCCTGCCCCGCTTGTCTGATCTCCACTGCAAGACCCCAGGCAATGAATGCGAAGGCCGAAAATTCGAACTTGTCCTGAGTGCGCATGAGATAGGTGATGTGCATGGTCTTGTTCACAGAGACAGACTAGACTATGTTCATTGTTCGCAAAAATGTATCTTTGTAAGGAATTCACTCCCTTTTTCCCATCACACAGCTGCGACTGTCTCCCGACCTACCCTGGCTGCCCCCTCACAGAGGCTGGCGCAGATTAGGCAGCGAAAGAAAAGGACACGGGACGAGATGTTCGCTGAACTTATGGGCTGCTCCCGAGCCGAGGCAGTCCAGCAGAGCCAGTGGAGGGAGACCCTCTCTCAGTACCAGCGCTCACACAGCGAACGGGAGGACAGGTGGCGTCAAGAGGACCAGCAGGCAACTCAAACACTGCTTGGACTAATGAGGGAGCAAACGGACATGCTCCGGCGCCTTGTGGATGTTCTGCAGGACCACAGGCAGGAGGACAGAGCCCCCCTGCAGTGTATCTGCAACCGCCCTCCCCCGCCACAAAGTCCTATACCCCCCTCACCCGAAGTAACAAGAAGGAGGGGCGCCAGGGACTGTGAAAACTGTCACTCCACCCCTGCAGAGTGCTCAATTAACAAAAATCTCTCATTCCCTAAATTTTGAGAAGTCCTTCCCTTCCTGACTCACCCAAGCCCCAATTCCAGTTTCATCCCCTAACTGTCTAGTTGATTATTAAAAATACTGTGCTGTTAATTACTGTTTCCGTCATGTTCTTGTACTGAAGACTGTGTTTGAAGGGGGGGAGAAGGGGGTTGGTAATTGCATAGGACAGTCACCTTTACCAGGGTACAGACACGGGGGCAGGATCAGCAGCAGGTCACACACATAGTGCAGTCAGTAGGCACCCTGGTTGGTCTGGGAGGTGGTTTTCATGTTTTGTGTGTGGTGGGGGTGGTACGTGACTCTGTGGCATGGGAGGGCGGTTACAGACCTTATGCAGCGGTCCTTGTCCTGGACCACAGAGCCACGCAGCAGGGGAATCTGTAACCGTCCTCCCCCACCACAAGGTCACATAGCCCCAGCACACAGAGTTCCGAAAAGGAGGGGTGGCAGGCTCCGTTGAAACAACCAGTCCGGCACTGCAGACCGCTCTAGGAGCAGGAGCCTGTCATTCCTTGAGTTCAGAAGCGGTCTTTACATCACTACACACCCTACCCACCACAGTCTGCGTCCCAGTTTCAACCCTTTACCGCGAAATCAGTAATAAAGAAAACGTTGTTAAATTAACAATGTTCCATGTATTTTATTTTTAAACGTGTGTTGGAAGGGGGGAAACGGGGTGAACGGGGTATGTAACTGCAGAGGATAGTCAACAGTAACTGGGTAAAGAAACAGGGGCAGGTTCAGCTTCTCTGTAAAGAAACTGAACAGTCACAGGTCACGCTGCTTGCTGAGGAAACTTGCTTTCAAAGCCTCCTGGATGCACAGTGCTTCCCGCTGGGCTCTTCTAATCGCACGGGTGTTTGGCTGAGCATAATCAGAAGCCAGGCGATTTGCCTCAACCTCCCATCCCGCCATAAAGGTCTCCCCTTGCTCTCACAGAGATTGTGGAGCACACAGCAAGCAGCAATAGCAATGGGGATATTGGTTTCGCTGAGATCCGAGTGAGTCAGTAAGCTCCTCCATCTCCCCTTGAGATGTCCGAAAGCACACTCCACCACCATTCTGCACTTGCTCAGCCGGTAGTTGAAGAGTTCCTTGTCACTGTCCAAGGCGCCTGTATAGGGCTTCATGAGCCAGGGCATTAGCGGGTAGGCTGGGTCCCCGAGGATCACTATAGGCATCTGCACATCCCCAACAGTTATTTTGTGGTCCGGGAAGAAAATACCTTCGTGCAGGCGTCTAAACAGACCAGAGTTCCTGAAAACATGCGTGTCATGAACCTGGCCCGGCCACCCGACGTTGATGTTGGTAAAGCGTCCCCTATGGTCCACCAGTGCCCTTACACATGCGAAAGTTTCGCAGCCACTGTGATTCATCCCAGACCTGCAGCACTATGCAGTCCCACCACTCCGTGATTGTTTCCCGGGCCCAGAATCGCCGTTCCACAGCATGAACATGACCCATTGTCACCATGATGTCCACGGCGCGGGGTCCCGTGCTTTGTGAGAGGTCTGTGCCACTCTCACACTTCATGTCCTCACCGCGTTGACGGAGCCTCCTCGTCCGATTTCTCAGCATCTGTCTGTGAAAAAGGTAGATGATAAGGTGCGAGGAGTTGACAACGGCCATAACTGCAGCGATGATCGCAGCGGGCTCCATGCTCGCAGTGCTGTAGCGTCTGCGCTGTCAGTGACTAGAAAAGTGTGCGAACAGATTTCCCGCCGGCGCTTTCAGGGAGGGAGGGCGGGAGTGACGGTTGAATGACGACAGTTACCCAAAACCACCCTCGACACATTTTTTCCCCCAGCAGGCATTGGGGCTCGCCCCAGAATTCCAATGGGCAGCGGGGACTGCGGGAACTGTGGGATAGCTGCCCACAGTGCACTGCTTCCAATGTCGACGCTTGCCCCGTTAGTGTGGACTCACAAAGTCGAATTACTGTCCTTAGTGTGGATACACAAATTCGACTTTGTAAGGTCGATTCCACAAATTCGAGTTAAATTAAATCGAACTACTCTGGTAGTGTAGACATACCCTAAAAGGGACAACAACGGGTTTTATTTTAAAACCATCTCCGTAAACTGTTTTCCACACCTTCAAAGAAGTTGAAGGGTTAACATCAGTAGGTCTGGTATGTATACTTCTGTGAAAGCTCTGGTTGTAACTCTTTATAAAGTCAGGTAACACATCAATGTAGCGAAAGGTGTTATGGGCTATATCTCCACATCCTAGTTTTTAAAGTTCTGTTAAATTGCTCCACAACCCCTGTTTTGACTTCATTATTAGTAACAAAATGGTGAAAATCATGCCACTTTAACAATTTGCTTAAAGGTTTGTTTAAAAAATCTTTCCCCCAATTGGTTTGTGATTTTTGAGGCATGCGACCTTCGCTGAAAATAGCTTTAAAGGCCTTGGATACCTCACCACTCATCTTGTCTTTTAGGCCTAAGGCCCAGGCATATTTGGATAGAATGTCTATCACTGTTAAGATGTACTTAAAACTGCTGTTGTGTTTGGAGAACTGGTGCATATCCACCAAATCTGCCTGCCATTGTGCATCCACATCTGAAACAATGGTCTTGTTTCTTTTTAAACATATTCGAGCCAGTTTTTGTGAGTGTGAGCATCCTGGTCTGAAAGCCAAGCTGTTACCTTTCTTCGATTTAAAGTTTTACTATGCTTTCTGGCCACTTGAAAAAAGGGTTCATCCCGCCGAAGCTCCCAACTTCCCAGGGGGTGTAATATATTTTCTTTAAAGAGCTATCTGTGTAGACATGACTGTTACTGGTACCGTCTTTTACTAACACAAGTATGGAGGGGGACACATTAATTAATCGCCTGGTTTAACACAACCTTTTACAGCGGCCTGTAAAAATGGACGCCATGACCCCTACCATAAGGGAGTCTGAGCTGGTTCATTCTTCCATTTTGTTCTTTTCCGGATTTTCCTCTTGAGATCTGTGTCTCAGACATGAGCAAAAACAGCAGATGCCTGATACGTTTATTCCCACAGGACTACTGATGTGTAAGCTCTCAAAGGCCTCTAGAAAGGCATCGTCGAGCTGTTGAGAGATTTTAGGAAAAGAAACAGTGTAATCACCCCTTTGCTCGTTTTTAGATTTACACAATCCCAGGTCGGTTCCTAACTCCATTACACCAGATCCTCAGCCATCACTTTTTAATCATTCATTTACCTGAGCAACATCTTTTCCGTTCACTTTGTCCGCCGGTGACTCCTCCAAGCTATGATTGCCTTCCACCTCTATGGGGGTGGACAATGAGAGGCTGTCACACTCATCAGGGTGCCTCACAAGGGTTTGAGTTTCAGGGATTGGGTTCCTGCATATCCATTAATGGTTGAGTTAAAGGGCCCTCAGCAGAACTGTCGCTCAGGTAGCGCTTTATCCAAACAAGTCCAAAGGTGCTCAGGGTTAAAACAAAGTCCAAAGTTTTCACGGGGATGGTGAAGGAGTCCATGTTTCCATGATTTCTAAAACACCTTTTCTTAGAGTTTCCAGCCTCTTCTGCCCAGCGCTGGAACTTATGATGTGACGGTGTTGCGCTCTGATTAGCAGAGAGTCCTGGGAGGAGTTCTTAGAGGAGTCACAAGACTCTCTTCTGGGCGGTTCACACCATCCCAGAATCTGACCTATTTTGGTCAAATCTGCTATTGGAGTGGTCCTATATGACCAAAATCCATCACGATTGGTAGACGGCGGTGGGAGGAGTTCTTAAAGGGGTCACATGACCCACTTCCGGCCTGGTCATCCCTTCCTGAAACTCCCCCCCCGATTGGTCAAATCTCCTCTCGGGGTGGTCCCCAGTGACTGAAACCCCTCCTGATTGGTAGCGGGAGGTGGGAGGAGTTGTTAGAGGGTTCATATGATCCATTTCTGGACGGGTCACCCCACCCCGAAATTCCCCCTGATTGGTCAAATTTTCTCTTGGGGCAATCCTACAGGGGCAAAACCCATCCTGATTGGTAGAGGGCAGTGGGAGGAGTTCTTAGAGGGGTCACATGAAACACCTTGCTTCTGGTCATGTGTCCACCTTGACCCCGGAAGTAATACCCCCATGGGGCTGGACTTCCAGTAACAGGTGGGCAGGGTTTAAGGGGTCAGGAGGTGGGGTTAGGGTTTGATTGATGGTAGGGCCCTTATATTACTCAGTGTCTATTAGATCTGCCCAGTTACCTTTATCAACCAAATGTGTCATCTCCTCAAAGAATGATATTGAGTTATAAGACTCAGCCTAGCTCCTGACAGGTAGTTTGTCCAGAGAACAGAAACCTCCATTACTAATGGCCCCACAGAACAGGTTAGAAGGACAGTTCCTGTCTCAGTATGAGAAATAGGCCCTAGCCAAGTGCAATTCCCAAGAGACCCAGTGCCCCTCCCCCATTCCCATGATGAGTTCTTCTGCATGGGGGGACTGACCTGAGAGGTGAATGGCAGATTGTTGCACAGTCTCCAGCAGGCCATTCCGCACTATGCAGCTGATTTCTTCATTTTCTTCCCGTTCTGTGACCGTGACGTGACTCACAACACTATACAGGTTCTCTCTGTCCTGAGTCATGCTGGTCACAATCTCCATCGACAGGTTCTGCCAGTTCTTTCCAACCCACTGGAGTTCGGGTTTGGGGAACCAGCCTGTGGATCTACAGGCCAGTCCAATCCCCTGGTCCCGGGGGCCCAGCACATCAATGAACACTGGAGCCACAGCTGCAGGAAAGACAGAGAGTGCGCGTATCAGGAAATCATGTCTTTGGTAGCACCTTGTGATTCCCCAGCTACCTCTGGGTATAAGGGCTGGAAAGCTCCATTCGCCTATGTGCAAAGCCTCCCTGGGTCCCTCATACTGATGACTGGGGAAATTAAATAATATAATCTTGCATTTCCATAGAGCACTACGTAAGAACATAAGACCAACCATACTGGGTCAGACCAAAGGTCCATCTAATCCAGTATCCTGTCCCTCGACAGTGGCCAATGCCAGATACTTTAGAGGGAATAAGCACAACAGGAAATCGTCAAGTGATCCTTCTCCTGTCACCCATTCCCAGCTTCAGGCAAACAGAGGCTAGCAAAACCATTCCTGCCAATCCTGGCTAATAGCCATTGTAGGACTTTCTCTCCACTGTTTTCTGCAGCCTAAGAGAGGAATTGTTCACAGAGATTTCTGGACCTGATGATGAAATGCAGCCACTTCTGGGGTGGAGCCCAGCAGCTGTCAGGATCCCTTCAGTACAGAGCAGGAAGTGAGAGATGGTGACCCCACCTACATCACTGCTTGAACTTCTCCTATGCCACCCTCCTAAATACTGTTCCCTCTAGTGTCCTTCTCTCACACTGATAACAGTGCCCCAAGCCAAGCCATACTCATGCTTGAATTTTCCTCTCCCAGTTCTGCACACAAATCTCTCCCTAAAAGCGCACATGTCCTGCAGAATCTTTGGACTAGGAGCCACCAAAGATGGGAGATGATTTAAAACAACCTCTATGCTCTGCATTATTGCGGAGGGAGGAGGGAGACTCACCTGGGGCTTGACATTTCTGAACTGTATTGTCTGGGGCTAGGTTACTCAGGCCTTGGCTACACTGGCGCTTTACAGCGCTGCAACTTTCTTGCTCAGTGCTGTAAGCTAATCCCCATGGGGAGGTGGAGTACGTGCACCGCTGGAAGAGCTCTCTCCCAGTGCTGGCGCCACGACCACACTCACACTTTAAAGCGCTGCCGCGGGAGCACTCCCACAGCAGCGCTGTACAGCTGCAAGTGTAGCCATACTCTCAGTGAGCTAAATGGGCAGAGACCATCCCTTCCATTGCCCTTGTGCAGCACTGAACATGGGGTCAGTGCCCAGGAAAAAACAAGCAACATCCCAGCCCTTGGAAACCGCAGGGGGAGTTTCATGGAGACCAAACATAATTATCACCTGAGCTGGGATTTGGGCAAAACATGGGGGTAAAGGTCCCACTCCCTCGAACAGCATCACCATGAGCATGAGTACGGAGTGCTGTAGCTCTCTGTCTCATTGAAAAGAGATTGTTTAATGCAGCACTGATCCTGCTAGCACCACAATGGGGTCAGCGCTGAGTGTGAGAGAAGAGCGTCCCCTACAGAGTCCTGGACACCACTTCCTGCAGCTCAGGACCCTACTGCCATGCTGGGCTCAGTTTGGGGGCAGACCTAGTGTCAGAGGAGGCTCTGGCTGCCCAGACACACAGTGACCCTTAGTGCCATGTCTCACCTGCGACCTGTAACTCAGTGGTGGCTTCACGGCTCCACTCTGGGTTCCTCACAAAGCACTGGTATTTCCCAGCATCCACCACTAGGAGCCGTTTCAGCTTCAGGGAGACGTTCCCGCTGCTGAATTCCTGCAGGAACAGCTCCGTCCGGGTCTGATAACTCTCCCCCGACATGTCCTGGGGACCATCATCTGAGTACTCGTGAACTGGGATAAATCCTGATCCAATTTTCCTCCACCGCACTTCCATGCTGGGCAGCCGGGCCGGGGGAGAGAGCTGGCAGGGTAACACCACATCCCGGCCAACTACCCCCACCACGGGGTGCAGGGAGCCAACCAGGGAGAACTTCTCTGGAACAGAAAACCCCAGGAGCAGAGTGACTGAGAGGAAAGAGGAGAGGGCATCTCTAAGCCAGGGCCCACCAGTTACAGACATAAAGTGAGTGAGAGGAATGGACGTCACTGAGCTAAATACAAAATTCCTTCAATCATGAGTCACACGTAGTTCAACTGAGTTACTCTCCGGGCAAGTCTACCCTACGGCGCTACATCAGCATAGCTGCACTGATAGAGGTGCGCCACTCTAGCACATCTGGTGAAGATGCACTGTGCCAACAGGAGAGCAATGTAAGTTATATCGACTTGGGGTGTTGTGTAGTGTGCCCTCAGTGTGAATGCAGGGCAGTGCAGCCAGACTACAGCTGACACAAGCTAGTCCTCGATTGCTGTCCTACAATCCCCCAGAAACTCCTCCAAAGGTGCCTGTTTTGCAATCTATCTACATTCTATTAGCAAGGGGTGGCCCCAGTGGGAAGCCACCTGCCAATTCATAGCACCCTGCACAGCCCCATTGCACCCAGTTATGAGTTCTTTCCACTGCAAGCAACTTCTTTGATGAACGCATTTCTGATCCACATAGCCCCACAATGACTGCTGAGAAGCCACCTCAGAGGGCTTCTGCCTGGCCCGAGGGTATCAGGTCTTTGATGGCCCTTTGGGACAATGAATGTCCCTTCCATGGACTCAGTACCTGAAACAGAAACTGGCTCAGATAGAGAGTTACTGTTCTCAGTATTGGTGTCTGGTGGGAATTAATCATCTGAAGGTGAGTTATGTCTGTAACAAAGCAGTTTCTGAAGGATCTCCACGGTCATTTGTCACACCATGCAGCATTTAGAAGAATTACTGTGGAGCTGCAGCACCTGATACTGGCTACAGAGGGAGGGATTAGGGTGAGATTTTCAAAGCCACCACAGAGATATTGATACCAGCATTCCCAGCTCTTGGGCTACTAAGTGTTTTTCATAAAGCCCCAGCTCCTGGAGGCATGTGTTTCTGTGAGAATCTCAGCTTTCATTTAAAATAAAAGTCAGTTTCTAGCTTTAGTGGTTGAAGAGAAAATATTTAAAACTTGACTCGAATTTGACCAAAGGTTCAAAAAACAAGAGAAATAAGAAAACCCCAAAAGGTGATTTTTTTTCCCTTTGTTTTTTAAATCTTATGCTTGTTTAGTCAATCTTCTGATTTTTGAGGCCTGACACCTGGCGTTTGAAGGTTTGGGCAACGCTGCAGCTAATGCTAATGGGAACTGGGCTTCCCAATCCCTCAGGCAGCTGGGAAGATCTCAGCCTTGCAGGCCATAAGAATCCAGGTTCCCAGTGGTGCCTTTGGGTCCCATGGCAAGACAGGAAGGGATCAGTGTCAGGGGGCTCTGGGATCCTCTCTCAGGGGCAGCAGGAGCTGAGTGACTTGATGCAAGATCCAACAATCCTGCCGACTACCGCTAGGATATGCCCCTGTCACCCCAACATCATCCCTTCCCCACAGCTTCCTGGGCCTGACCTCTACAGGACTATGGCAGTCGAGGAGTGTGTGTGTGTGTGTGGGGGGGGGGTCATTGAGCCTCTGATGCCCCGACCCCGGCCCTGCAGAGGGCAGTGTACATGGGGAATAGAGAAAGAAATAATTGGGATTCAAACATTTTTACCAGAGAGAGAACATGGTGCCAGGAGGAGAATCCTCAGGCTGTACACACAGAGCCGCCACTGCATCACCATGGGGACACCCCGGGCAGAGACCTGTGAGGAAACAGCAAGGATGGTTAACACTCCCCAGACTGTGTGAGGGGCCGGCAGTGCAGGAAACATGCCCCATCCATCGCCGGACCTGACCCACTCTGCTCCCAGGCAGAGCATCTCCCCAGGGACAGGAGAGGATTTCACCCCTCCCAGGTTGCTCTGTTTCCTGCCCAGGCATGGCACTAGGAATTTCCACCCTCAGGAAGTGCTGTGTATCCACCCCCATTTCCTCCCCTTGTCGGTTCTCTGACCATCCATTGGTGCAGGTGCCCCCTGATACCAGTGCAGGGTGAGCCTGCAGCAGAGCAGGGCCACTTACAGGTAACCCCAGTGGTACCCACACCGCTGTCCCCCCTGCAGAAGGGGCCTGCTCTGTGCCTGCCTCCACCTGGGACAACACAGCAGATGTGTGACCAGGGGCTCTCCACAGCTCACTGCATAGGGCTCTACAGCGTGAGCTAAAGAGCCAGGCTGTGTGGCTGGGGCTGTGACAGACTCACATGCTGTGTGGATCAGACCCAGAGGGGACCCGTCTCACACCCTGGACAGTGGATGACATCTGGGCACCTTTTGACGGGGTCAGCTTGGCCGGAAGCCACCCGCCTTTGTAAGTGACACTGCCAAGTGACAGGGCAGTGGCTGTCACAGACACCAGTGGGCACTATCAGATACCCACTCCCCTGCCCTTGATATCACTGGAACACCATCACAGATCACATCAGTAGACATTGCAAGATACACTTTGGGGGTCAGCAGGGTCCATCACAGCTTTGCTCAAAGCCTCAGGCCTCCTGCCTCCAGTTCTCCGGCCTGTGTACAGAGGGTCAGACTGGATGGACACAATGGGGTCTTCTGGCCTTAACATTTGTGAATCTAATTCTGTTTCACTTCCAGTTCCCTCCAAGTCCACCCATCATGTTCCTGGTGCATTGAAAACTGTATTGGAACTGTAAACTGTCACTGTGAATGGGGGTTTTCCTGGTCCTGCTCGCAGGCAGGGGGCTCAGTAGGGAAATGTGTGATCTGAGTCCAGCAGCAGGCAGTTGTACACAGAGCAGCCTAAAGGAAAGTGGGATGACCTTGGCCTCTCTGCGTTAGAGAGCAGCCTGCTTTGTCCCTCTCTGTTTTGAGTCCTTCTGTGTTATTGTTCCGGATTATCTAACTCAGGAGTGGGCAAACTTTTTGAGCCGAGGGCCACATCTGGGTAGAGAAATTGTATGCAGGGCCGGGGCAGGGGGTTGGGGTGCGGGAGGGAGTGTGGGGCATGGGAGGGGGTGAGGTGTGCAGGAAGGGGCTCAGAGTAAAGGATTGGGGCAGAGGAGGGGTGTGGGGTGTATGAGGGGGCTCAGGGCAGGGGGTTGGGGTGCAGAAGGGGGCTCAGGGCAGGGGTGCAGAAGGGGTTCAGACTGTGGAAGGGGGCTCAGGGCAGGGGGTTGGAGCGCAAGAGGGGTGCAAAGTGTACGACAGGGGTCAGGGCAGGGAGTTGGGCTATAGGAAGGTTGTGATGTGCAGGCAGAGGGCTCAAGGCAGGGGGTTGGGGTGAAGGAGGGGTGCGAAGTGTATGAGGGGGCTCAGGGTAGGTAGCTGGGGTGTAGGAGGGCTGCAAGGTGCAGGCAGGGGGCTCAGAGCAGTGGGTTGGGGTGCACAGGGTTGCAGGGTGCAGCAGAGGTTTACAGCCTGCCCCACTGCTGTGTGGAGGCTGCCAACCCCATCTAGCAAGGATTGTGTGTGTAAACGGGGGAAAGCTCTGGGGACCCATCCCCCACTAAGCACCTCTGTAATGATCTTGGGATTCACTAAACAAAAAGCAGTGAATGAGAGAGGAATATAACTTTTATTATAAACAAACTAGAGCATATTTGTGATGATGTGCTGTGCACTGTCCGCCACCCTGCTTCCAGACACGGCTCAAAATTCCTATATTCATAATACTGTCTCTTATGAGGGAGCATCTCTAAATTACAATTTGGCACAAACATATCTCTACATCTTCCCTCTTTAAAAAGACCCATTAGCCGTTTATATGTGTGTACATAAGAGCTAACTATCTAATAACACTTACATTAAATTCTCCATCCAGCTAAGTAAATTTCCATAACCCTAATATGTCAATGACTTAGAGAGGAAAGGTTACCAGCATTTCACTCTGGAGTGAGTTTTTACCACTCACTTTCCTCAAATACCCCTTCTCCAGGCAGGTTAGCACATCTCTCAGTCTTTCGAGGTGTTTAATCACCCTCTCTGATCTTCTCAGTATCAGCCTTTCAGTACCGTCTTAGTTGTTCTCTTCTTGCTTGCCAGTTTCTCCTTTGTCCATTGATGATAAATGACCAGTCGATTGGGAAATGCCAGCGTCCACATCTACTGTCAATGTTTTGGAGCTTTCTGTGATTTCTCTTAGATCCCTTCAATTACATCAAAATATGTTCCCTTGGTCTGCTTGGGCTACAAAAGATTTTGAATGCAGCTGTTCTTTAATGGCAATCCCTTGGCCCCAAGTATTAGAGACGTGATTCCCCAGGTACACTCCATCAACTGGGTTAAGAGATGGAAGATCACAGGCCAAAATAATATTTCTGCTTCCACTTCTGATTTTCGTTTATCTTCTATATGGATTCATTATGATGCAATTTCAGCAAATTATCCATGATTAGTAAATTAGATCTGATCCTTCTTCCCATTAATAGCTGTGCTAGAGAAGAGCCATTTTCCAGAGATGTATTTTGGTAAGCCAATAGATTTATGCAAATCAACCCCACCCTTGAAAGTCTTTTTCATACGGTTCTTTACCATCTGTATAGGCCTTTCCACCTGTCCATTCGATTGGGAGTAATTTGGACTTGATGTTTTGTGATGAAAATCTCAATCTATGGCAAATTGCTCAAAATCTGCATTGGAAAATTGCGGCCTCTTATTTCTAAAGACTTCATCTGGAATTCTACATCTGGAGCAGATTCCTTTCATGTCAGCTGTCACTGACTTACTATTACATACTATACTATTACTATTATAGTAACCTACTATCCCATCTATCACAGTTAGTTCATGTCTGCAACTCCAATAGTCTCTCATACTTGGACAGCAGCTGTTTATTTCTCCAGGACACCGTTTAATTATCACTTCTTTAAGGATCTCCATTAATTCATCTTTCTCCATTTCCTCTCTTATTTGTTGCAGTTTCCTGTTCAGTACTTGAATTTACATTTCAATCAATCAGATCTACATAGGCTTGCAACTCTATCTCTAAAGTCTCAGTCAGTGATTTGGATCTGTATGCCACTGGTTGCCAACAATCCTCATGCTACTGTAAACTAACTGCACCTATCCCAGACTGTGAAGCATCTGTTCAAATTTTAATAGGGCTGCCTGGAGCATAGAACTGCAACACCCGCTCTTGTATCAGTTGTTGTTTCAAAACTTCCCATGATTCCTCCCGTTCTTCACCCCAGTACCACTGATATTTATTTTCTAGGAGTTGCCTCAAAACTGATGTTTTTGTAGATTAGGTATGAATTAGGGCTGTTGATTAATTAGTTAATTCACACAATTAACTCAAAAAATTAATCATTTATCACAGTTTTAATTGCACTGTTAAACAATAGAATACCAATTGAAATGTATTAAATACGTTTGGATGTTTTTCTACATTTTCAAATACATTGATTTCAGTTGCAACAGAATACAAAATATACAGTGCTCACTTTATTTTTTATTACAAATGTTTGCAATGTAAAAATAACAAACAAAAGAAATAGTATTTTTCAATACATCTCATACAAGTGTAGTGCAATCTCTTTATCATGAAAGTGCAATTTAAAAATGTAGATTTTTTGTTACATAACTGCACTCAAAAACAAAACAATGTAAAACTTTAGCGCCTACAAGTCCACTCAATCTGATATCTTGTTCAGTCAATAGCTAAGAGAATGAAGTTTGTTTATATTTCTGGGAGATAATGCTGCCCGCTTTTTATTAACAATGTCACCTGAAAGTGAGAACAGGTGTTCACATGACAGTTTTGTAGTTGTCATTGCAAGGTATTTACGTGCCAGATATGCTAAACATTTGTATGCCCCTACATGCTTCAGCCACCATTCCAGAGGACGTGCTTCCATGCTGATGATGCTCGTTAAAAAAAAATGTTTTAATTACATTTGTAACTGAACTCCTTGGGGGAGAATTGTATGCCTCCTGTTCTGTTTTACCCACATTCTGATATATATTTCATGTTATAGCAATCTTGGATGGTGACCCAGTGTATCAACAACAGACTCTGGCTGTCAGAGGGCAGGATCGAATGGGGGACTTCAGGAGCTTAGTGCATGAGCTGCTACTGCATAAATTAACAGGTAAGTGGCTCTTAGCTAAGACTGTTGAGCAGAGTCATTAATCTGTCTAAGTGATCTCCATGTGTCTTTAATGTGTTAATTAAATTTGACTGAATTCCTTGGGGGAGAATTGCATGTCTCCTGTTCTGTTTTACATGCATTCTGACATATATTTCATAGTATAGTAGTCTTGGATGATGACCCAGCACGTTTGTTTTAAGAATACTTTCATTGCAAATTTGACAAAACTTAAAGAAGGTACCATTGTGACATTTCTAAAAATAGCTACAGCACTTGACCCAAGGCTAAAGAATCAGAAGTGCCTTCCAAAATCTGAGGGTATGGCTATACTTGCAGCTGTACAGCGCTGGGAGTTAAACCTGTCTTTGTACAGCTGAGTAGGGAAAGCACTGCAGTCTGTCCACACTGACAGCTGACAGCGCACTGTTGTGGCCACATTTGCAGCATCTGCAGCGGCATTGGGAAGGGTGCATTATGGGCAGCTATCCCAGCGTTCAAGTGGCTGCAACATGATTTTCAAAAGGGGGCGTTGGAGTGGAGTGTGACTGGGAGCATGAGGGAGAGAGAGAGAGTGGGGTTTTGGAGCCGACATTGTGTCAGCAGCTGCCTTGCAAGTTCCGACCCCCTCCCTCACCCCCTCTCACTCACTGAAAACAAATAGCATCTGTTTTTTCCTCACAGACCATATAAGCAGCCACTCTGAAATGGACACCCGCCTCCCTCCCGCATGCTGCTTCTCTCCTCAAGCCCCCTCCCTCCCCCTCTCTTCAAGCATACACTAGCTGTGGGCATTCCAAAGGAAGCCCCCCTGCCTCTGCTCATTCACTGCAAACAGGAGCTGTGTTTTGTTTTTTGATAAGCAGCTCCGGGAGCCCGGAGTTCACGACAAAACAAAGAGTGGAACCTTTACTTAAAAGGATTATGGGAAGCTTCCAGAGGTCAGTCACAGCGTACTAAGATTATTTCCTGTTTACACTGGCACCCCAGTGCTGCAGGAGCAACGCTATGCTCTTTATTCCTCTCAGGGAGGTGGAGTACAAGCAGCGCTGTAGCCACAGAGATACAGCGCTCTATGTGCCTTGCCAGTGTGGACAGGGAGTGAGTTACAGCGCTATAAAGCCACCAACAGCGCTGTAACTCTCAAGTGTAGCCAAGGCCTGAGAGGTACAAGGTGTGGAGCATGTTTTCAGAAGTCTTAAAAGAGCAACATTCTGATGTGGAAACTACAGAACCCAAATCACCAAAAAAGTAAATCAACCTTCTGATGGTGGCATCTGACTCAGATGATGAAAATGAACATGCATCAGTCCACAGTGCTTTGAATCGTTATTGAGCAGAACCCTATCATTAGCATGGATGCATGTCCTCTGAATGGTGGTTGAAGCATGAAGGGACATATGAACCTTTAGTGCATCTGGCACATAAATCTCTTACAACACCAGAGACAACAGTGCCATATGAACGCCTGTTCTCACTTTCAGGTGACATTGTAAACAAGAAGTGGGCAGCATTATCTTATTTGTCTGAGAGACTGGCTGAACAAGAAGTAGGACTGAGTTGACTTGTATGCTCTAAAGTTTTACATTGTTTTATTTTTGAACACAGTTTTTTGTACATAATTCTACATTTGTAAGTTCAACTTTCATGATAAAGAGATTGCATGACATTACTTGTATGAGATTAATTGAAAAATACATTTTTTGTTTTTACAGTGCAAATATTTGTAATAAAAATAAATATAGTGAGTACTGTACACTTTGTATTCTGTGTTGTAATGGAAATTAATATTATTATTCATAATCATTAATTAAAATTAATAGCATTATTATGTTTTTAATCATGTGATTAACAGTGATTACTTTTTTAAATAACTAGACAGCCCTAGTATGAATTTTCCAAGATGATTAACTATTCCCAGGAATCATTAGTCATTATCCTTGACTGGGGATGTGGCATCATTTCAATGGCTGACATCCTCCTCTTATCAGGTTTTACGCCTTCATTGGAAATAATATCTTGAACAAAAGTCAGTTCTGTTACCCTGAAAACATGTCTCCCTTTTTAGTTTCAAAGTTGCTGCTCAAGTTGCATCCAAGTCTTCCCACAGTCTACAACTATTCCCCCACTTTGTTGGCCCCCAGATGATGTCTTTTCAGGCTGAGCAGAAACACTGCCCCATCTCGAGTGAGTTCTAGCTCTTAGCCAGCAGGGCAGTACATAGTCCTACCAAAACTGGTTTCAGCTCTTTAACATAACAAAGAGGTGCCTAATGAAGCTTATTTAGCTTTTTCTTTGAATAGCGTGGGGGTGGGGGGGGAGAGGGAAGAAGAGAAGAGAGGAGACAAATAGGTTAAATCAGCCTAGGGAGAACTCTTGGGAAGGGTTTGCAGTCTCCCAGCTAAGACATGGGTCCTCAGCTCTTTTTTCCTAGGGCTCTGCCATTTGAACCTCTGGCTTAATGAGGTTCTTTCAACTGAGGGTGAACCCCTCATTTGGGACAAGTTAAGCACGGTCCAGCTTTCCTGTACTCCCACAATAATTACAACATTGGTAACCATATTTCCCTACCCCTACATTCAGTACTAAACTGATTTGTACCCAACACCAGCCAAAGTTGATTACTTGACACCGCTCTATCTGCTGAATATGTGAGCAGAGCAGGATCAAACTGTATTTACATCAACACACCCAAAGTCTCTCCCACTCCCAGCTAGCTGTCAAGGAAACATTCATTCAGACCCTGCTTACAGGTAAAAAATTGGTGTCTCTCAAAAGTCTCATTCCTTTTTGGCATGCAATGTTCTTCAAACTTAAAGGTGTCATGAATATCCAGTGTTTTCTCCCCCAAAACATGGAAGAACATTGATAATTTCAGCAAAAACAACAAGGACTCCTCATTGTTCTGGCCGATACAGACTAAAACGGCTACCATTCTGAAACCTGTCACTGATGATTTCACTTTGTCACTTTCCTCCTCTGCCTCTGTGGCTGCTAAATACAATTCAAATCTCTGTTGGAATGTCTCTGCTACATTGCCTGAAAATCGCAGACTGGATGGAGGTTGTGACACATCCATTTTTAACTTTGTTCCCTTCTTAAGCTAGTCTGGCTATTATTGTGCTCGTAAAACATATAAAACCTTTTATTTCTTCTCTGTTTCCTGCTTTACCTGCTCTGCTTGCCTCGGCTTTCAGTTTCAAACACAGGAATTAACCTCAAAATGACTTCTGCAGTCTCTTTCTCAGACAGCACTTCTGACACCAAGATCTCGGGATTCATTAAACAACAAACCAGTGTGTAAGAAAGGAATAAATCTTTTATTTAAAACAAACTAGAGAGCGTCTGTTGGGAACTGCTCTGCACAGCTACACTGTGTTCTACTGGGCCCTGCTTCCAGGTGCTAGCTCAAAATTCATAATACTGTCCCTCTAATACTGACCTTTGAAAATTATATTCCTGCACAAACATATCTCTACAACCAACACCCCGCTGCTGAGGGAAGAAGTGAGGATGAAGGGGAAAATCCTTGTTGATGCCCCAAGCTTTCTGGGGGTAGAGGAGGCCCATGTGCTGGCCCTGTCTCTCTAGAAGAGGAAGGGAAGGACTCTACCATTGCTACTCCAATGGCTAGGGGGCAGGTCTATGGGGGCCCCATGTCAGGAAGAACCCAGGGCCTGGCGTTGTCTTAATCCAGCCCCACACTCTGCAGAGTTCCTGGCCCTTCCTATCTCCAGCCCAGCCCCAGAGCAAAGGGTGAGCGTAGGTTCTGAGCCATTTTATTACCTGTTTGCTCTTGTGCAAAGCGGGGCTCTGGGAGAGTCACAGATCTGTGTCATGGCAGGCGCTGAGCATTCTGGGAAGCTGGAGAAAATGGGGAATTTCTGACAAAAATTTTCTGTTTATTTAAAAGTTTTCCCAAAGTCCTCCAATATTCTGACACCATGATTAAAAAAAACAAAAAACAAACAAAAAAATAGTTTAAACAAGAATGGAAATACAATTAAAATAAAATGCAATCATAATAATTATTTTTTAAAATTCAGTTCTTAGTCTTTTCCTCTTTAAACATTTTTCATTCCAACAGAGTGGAATCGAAATGAACATTTTTTGTTATGAATTATTTTCTTGAAAATTTTCACATGAAATGAAATTGTTTGGTGAAAATATTCCTATACTTTTGAAAGCCATTATTCATTAGAAATGGTTTTCATGAAACATTCTTGACCAGCTCTAGTTCCCTGCTTCTTTACAGGGCTTTGTTCAGCCTAATACCAGAGGGTAAAATACTGAAAAAGCACCTAAGTCCCATTGACTCTCAATAGGAGTTAAGGGCCAGATCCACAAAGGGACACAGACAGATTAAGGGCTAGCTGCTCTGAGAGCACCTACCGGTTCAGACCCTGCCCTAAAGACAGCTGAGAGCAAGTCTCTCTCAAAGACAGGGAGAGCTGGCATGTGGTAGAGTCTGAGGTTGAAGAACTCACCTGCCTCAGATTTGGGGCAGGAATTTGACCCCAGGTTAGGAATGGTCTCTCACTGTCTGTATGTGCAGCGCCCAGCACAGTGGGGCCCTGATCTCAGTCAGGGTTTGTGTAGCGCTTGGCACAATGGGAGCCCAGACCTACATAAGGGTCTGTGCAGCACCAAGGACAATGAGGTCTAGATCTCGTTCAGAGTCTGTGCAGCAGCTGGCACAGTGGGGCCTAATCTCTGTTGTGATCTGTGAAGCATCCAGCACAATCGGGACTCCAACCTCAGCTGGGGCCTCTAGGTACTATTGTAATACAGATAATAACAACCAGGGAGATGCCTGAATTCTGGGCCAATGACCATCCCCACCCCACACACACACTTCTGGCCTGGCAGCATCTCCTCTTAGGGGCTCAGTGGAGCAGGGTGGGGCAAGGCTGTGTGTATGGTGACCATATTTTCCCAAAGGAAAATGGCACACCCCACAGGCTGGCCTGAGGACCCCTCCTTCCTCCATGGGGCCAGCCCGAGGTCCCCCGCATGGAGTGTGAGGCCAGCCTGAGCCCTCCCTGCCTCCTGCCCATGCAGTACCAGTCTGAAGTCTTCTGTGCACGGGGCCGGCCTGAGTCCTCGCCCCACATCTGCGCATGAGGCTGGTCCAAGCCCTGCTGCTGCCTGACTGCATGTGGGGCTGGCCGGCCTGAGCCACTCTCCCTAACCCTCCCTCCAGCGTGGGGCTGGCATTGCCACTCCCTCCTCCATTCCTCCAGGCCCCGCTAGGGGTCACACCACACTTTTTGGACAAAATTGTGCATTTGTCCAGTTTTCTCTTGCCAAGTGATGATCAGTCAGCAAGAGAAAATGGGGAAAATGTCCTGTTTTGCCAAAAAATTCAAGATAGCTGGGACAGGGCTTAAAAGAGGGATTGTCCTGGCCAAAAACAGGACATATGGTCACTCTTGCTGCAAGGCCCTTTTGAAGAGGCATCAAATCACCCATGCACCCTATCACACCCTCTGGGTAAAGGCCATAAGGAACCCCAGCTGGCCACACCCTGCAGTGAGGGGACAACGGGCTGAGCAGTGAATCACACCCACCATCGGGGTTTGCCCAGCACCGATAGGAGGTGGGAACAGCTTGTGGTATGGGGGGATTTGTTTTTGGGTGGCAGGAGAGTGAGCAGCCCCTGAGAGTGAAGGAAAGGAGGCAATAATGGGGAGGGACCTACCTTAAGGATTCAGCATGTCCCAGGAGATGCCATGCAGCAAGTAAGGAGCCTGGGGTCCCAGCACAACACAGAGCGCCCAAGGAACTAAATGGCTGTTCTGGGGAAGACGGGGAAATGGGACCCGGAGCTGTGTGTGAACTCTGACCAAGGGAAAGTGAAAGCACCAGGGCACCTGTCACACATTAACCTGGCAGAGGTATTATCTGGCCAGGATCCAGGGCAGGTGTTTGGTTATCTGTGGAGACATGGTGAGCTGTGAGGAGTTTGTGACATTGGGTTACCCATTCATCTTCCCATCACTCAGGAAGGGGGGGAGGGATAGCTCAGTGGTTTGAGCATTCACCTACTAAACCCAGGGTTGTGAGATCAATCCTTGAGGGGACTGTTTAGTGATTGGTCCTGCTTTGAGCAGGGGGTTTGATTAGACAATCTCCTGAGGTCCCTTTTAACCCTAATAATCTATGATTCTAGAAGACCCATTATAATTCAGCACTGAGTGCTGATATTCCTCTGCTCCTGACTCCCATCCCATCCTCTTTCCCCACCACTAAACTGCCCTTCTTGTCCAAGCCTTTGCAGCACTGTAGGGGCATTAGCAGGGTGGGACATGCACAGGAGACAGTAGCCCAGGGGTCTAAGGTTCAGTGCAATATAATGCAAGTGAATTGAAAGTGGGGCAGGAAGCACAGAGTAGAACAGCCCCTGTGACTCTTAATGAGGAATCACTGTGACGGTGGGTACAAGTGCTTCTATATGGGGTCATAAGTAGGTTTCAACCCAGAATCTGCCAGACCACAAACTAGGGTGACCAGATGAGGGAAAGAAAATATCAGGACACATGGGGAGAGAAAGTGGGGTGCAAAAAAACAAGTTGGTCCTGCCAGCAGAGCAAAAAAAAAAAAACAACCAATCAGCACTGCAGGTGGATATCAGGACATGGGACAAACCCTGAAATATCAGGATGGTCCCAAATTTATTGGGACATCTGGTCACCCTACCACAAACACAGGCCTCTGCCATATGAGCTAAGGAACAAGCTCTGTTATCACTTCTTATCTGTTTATCATTTGAATAACCATTGGATGGGATGCAGTGATTGAACCTAGATCCTACAGAGCAAGATACCCTGTGTTATTATCACCTACTATTTCTGCCTGTAGCCACCCCATAAACCCAATTCCTGTTTCTCTCACTACAGGAGCCCAGAGATCCACGCTGGGCTAGCAGGGGTTATACGGATACAGCTCATCCTGTGTCACAGCCTGGTTTATAACTGGCTGGCTGTGCGATTCTGGGAGTGTGTGTGTGATCCAGACACATCCTGCCCAAGGCTGATGGGAATGTTGGCCCAGTGACCAGCTTGATGCTGGGAAGGGAGGCTGCTAGGGAACGGTTGTCAGCCCTGGAGTCCTGCAACAGTTCAGTGTCCTCCAAACCAGTCATTTGCAGGGGGAAGTCTTCCTGAGAGCTGAGACTCTTCAGAACCAGGGAATAATTCACAGGCAGGCTCTGACCCTGACCCTGGTCCTGGTCCTGCTCCCCTCCTGCTGCCCCATCCCTCCCAGTCACCCACCTCTGGGGTGGATCCATGCCGCTGGGCTGCTCTTATGGAGAAGGTGGATGAGGATGAAACAGCTGAACCCTCCCGTGAGGCTCCTGCAGGACCTCACCTGTCTCTGAGACTCAGCCAGCGGGAGCGTTGGGATCTCTGTATCCATTGATCTGGGGTCTGGCCAGCACACAGACAAGAGAGCAAGTTTCCCACCAGGCCCATGTACACATGCCCTGATCTATATTTGACTCCAGAACATCAATTCAAAGCTTCTCCCAGGTGTCACTGGGGATCACAGCATCCTCTGGGCTAGAGGGGAAAAGCTCTCATAGATTGTTTAGCTAGTGCCCGTTAACCCCTAAGAGGTCACAGGGGCCTCCTGTAGGACAAAGGGCAGGATGGAGGATTGGGAGGTGAAAGATGGTTTTTTTCCCCTGTGGAAAACTGAGATGAATTTCCATTGAAACTTTCAACAAGAACATTTTAACTTTTAATTAGAGCTGACAAGTTATTTAAAAAAATAATTGTGATTAATCGTGTGATTAAAAATATTAAAATATTAATTATTGTTTTACAGTTAATAATACAGCACCATTTATTTAAATATTTTTGGTTGTTTTCTATATATTCAACTATATTGGTTTCAGTTATACCACAGAATACAATGTGTACAGTGCTCACTTTATATTTATTTTTATTACAAATATTTGCACTCTAAAAATAAAAGAAATAGTATATTTCCATTCATGTAATACAAGTACTGTAGTGCAATCTCTTTATCATGAATGTTGAACTTACAAATGTAGAACTATGTACAAAAATAATTGCATTAAAAAATAAAACAATGTAAAACTTTAGAACCTACAATTCTACTCGGTCCTACTTTAGCCAATCTCTTAGACAAACAAGTTTGTTTACAATTTGCAGGAGATAATGCTGCCCAAGTCTTGTTTACACCTGAAAGTGAGAACAGGCATTTGCATGGCACTGTTTTAGCAGGCATCGCAAAATATTTACGTGCCAGATGTGCTAAAGATTCATATGTTCCTTTATGTTTCAATCACCATTCCAGAACATATGTGTCCATGCTGATGATGGATTCTGCTCGATAACAATTCAAAGCAGAGTAGACTGACGCACATTCATTTTCATCCACTGAGTCAGATGCCTCCAGCGGAAGGTTGATTTTCTTTTTTGGTGGTTCAGATTCTGTAGTTTCCACATCCGAGTGTTGCTCTTTTAAGACATCTGAAAGCACGCTCCACACCTTGTCTCTCTCAGATTTTGGAAAACACTTCAGATTCTTAAACCTTGAGTCAAGTGCTCTATCTATCCTTAGAAATCTCACATTGGTACCTTCTTTGCATGTTGTCAAATCTGCTGTGAAAGTGTTCTTAAAACAAACATGTGCTGGTGTAACCCCCACACCTCCTGGATGTGGTGTTCTGTCACATCTAGTGGCACCAAGACCACTTAGAGAGAGACATTAATGACTCTGCTCAACAGCTTTAGCTAAGAGCCACTTCACTTTTAGATCATGCGGTAGCGGCTCATGCACTAAACTCCAGAAATCCCTGGTTTGATCCTGCCCATCCACAGCCAGAGTCTGTTGGTGTTACACTGGGTCACCATTACTATAACATGACTGCTATAACATGAAATATATGGTAGAATGCGGGTAAAACAGAACAGGAGGCATACAATTCTCCCCGGAGGAGTTCAGTCACAAATATAATTAACACATTGTTTTATTAATGAGCATCATCAGCATGTAAGCATGTCCTCTGGAATGGTGACTGAAGCATGAAGGGGCATACAAATGTTTAGCACATCTGGCACGTAAATACCTTGCAATGCCAACTACAAAAGTGCCACGTGAACACCTGTTCTCACTTTCAGGTGACATTGTTAATAAAAAGTGGGCAGCGTTATCTCCCAGAAATATAAACAAACTTCATTCTCTTAGCTATTGACTGAACAAGAAGTCGGACTGAGTGGACTTGCAGGCGCTAAAGTTTTACATTGTTTTGTTTTTGAGTGCAGTTATGTAACAAAAAACCCTACATTTGTAAGTTACACTTTCACGATAAAGAGATTGCCCTACAGTACTTGTATGAGGTGAATTGAAAAATACTTTGGTTTATCATTTTTAAAGTGTAAATACTTGTAATAAAAAATAATATAAAGTGAACACTGTACACTTTGTACTCTGTGTTGTAACATAAATCAATATATATCAAAATGTAGAAAAAATATCCAAAAATATTTAATAAATGTCAATTGGCATTTTATTTTTAACAATGTGATTAATCATGATTTTTTCTTAATTGCAGTTATTTTTTTTAGCTAATGGCATGAGTTAACTACAATTAATCAACAGCCCTACTTTTAATTTAAAAAATGAAAACCTGAAAAGTGGGGGAAACTTTTGATCTGAAAATTTCCAAATAATGAAATATATGGGTATTGGTGCAGAGGAGAGTTTGTTTTCCAATGAACATTTGAAAATGTCCGAGAAAAGCAGACACTTTACATACATAAACACATATACAGAATTGTATAGTCAAATATCTAGTCTTCAATCAAAAAAGATCTTGTTGTAAAATATTCCTTTCCTGTCTACCTGGCCAGTGCATCTGAGTTGAAAGTGCTGTCCAGACTGGTCACAATGGAGATAGCTCTGGGATAGCTTCTGGAGGTCAATACCAATGAATTGCATGCACATTACCCCAAATTTGACCCTGCAGGGTTGATTTCAGGGCTAATATCCTAGCCAGGGAGTAGTACAGAAATCAATTTTAAGAGCCCTTTAGGTCAACAAAAATGGCTTCGTCATATGGACAGATGTAGGGTTAAATCAATCTGATGCTGCTAAATTTGACCTAAACTCATAGTGTAGACCAGGGCAGAGGCAACTCCCCTCGTGCAGATGACTAAAGAAACACTTTCACTTTCCCTAGCCAGGAAAGGAAGCACCCTCGTCCCTATCCATCCCCTCAGGGTTACATCCCAGGTGGCAGGGGCCGTTGCCTCTGGAAGCAGCAATACTTTTTAGAAGAATAACACACATACACCCTCCCCACCCCGATCCAGCCCAGGAAAGTAACTCAGTTACAGTATTTTGGTGAATCACACCATCATTTACAGATTATTTTACGTTTTAAGTAGAAAACTTGTTTTAAAACAGGCTTTTCACTTAATGAATACCATAATGTCAGTCTGCTCTTATTATTTACATTGTAGTAGCATCTTAAACCCCAGTCATGGACCAGGACCCTATTCTGCTAGGTGGTGTACAGACCCAGAATGTAAAGACAATCATCACCCATGTAGATCAGCAGCAGGATTTGAACACTTAAGTGTCCAATGCCCAATTCAGGCCCCTTTTAATCTAGGCCAGCTAACGGACATATCAATAGCCTTCTCAATGGGCAGCACAAGTATTCTCTTGTCTGCAGTCATAGGTGCCGACTCCATGGGTGTTCCGGGGCTGGAGCACCCACGGGGAAAAATTGGTGGTGCACCCACGGGGAAAAATGCAGTGCTCTGCAGCCACTGGCAGCTCCCCGCCCCAGCTCACCTCTGCCTCCACTCTGTCTCCACCTCTGCCTCCTCCCCTGAGCACACCGTGTAGCCGCTTTCCCCCCCAACTCCCAGCATGTGTGCCATAAAACAGCTGTTTCGCGTGGCAAGCACTGGGAGGAGGGGGAATAAGGCTCGCTCAGGGAAGAGGTGGGGCCAGGGCAGAGATTTGGGGAAGGAGTCCAATAGGGCAGACGTAGGGATATTAAAGAAGGTTTATATTAGAAATGAAAGTGATTCCCCATAATTGCTCTCCCATAATTTAAATTCATAATTTAAATCTCATAGCATTGTCAAGTAAAAGATCTCTTGGATGTATTGTTAATTTGCAAGTTACTGTCTATGTAAAACTTGTAAGCCATTGATTGCATTTGTTCTCATGTAACCCTTCTGCACCTCTGAGTTGGCAGCAACAAGGGCCAGGTTCAGTATCTAGGGGTTCCGTTTCAATAACACAAATGCAAAACCGGCTCGAGCCCCCACCCAGTGACCTGGAACAATTACATACCACCCTCCCGGGCGCCTCTAGGTGGCAATACTTCCCCTCTCACAAGCACAGAGTCTGAGTGTAGCAAAATCCTTTTAATAAAGGAGGGAAGCAATGTGGCATCATATTGGGGAAACACCACAAACAGGATTCATAAAATAAACCATGGACAAAAGACCCACCAAGTAAGTTTTGGCAATGTCCTTTTCCCCTTAGGGTCTTAAGTCCAATCACCCCAAAGTCCAACAACCCAAAAGTCTCTGTCCCTGGTCAGTGCTGCCCCAGAGTTCAAAAGTTTATCTGCAGAGTTTTACACCCCCAGCCTGGGTGGAAATGAGGGGGGGGCGGCAGCACACAGGGTGTTAAGGGGCACCTTACATGGGCCAGGGCTGATTGCTCTGCCTCTCTGTGGAGTTCTGCTGCAGCCTTCACCACGACCAGCTCCATGCCACCAGCTGTGCCGCTCCTCCATCCGTCCCATGAGCCGCTCCAGCCATCCCCGCGAACCACTCCCCTCACTATTCCGGGGGCTGCAAACTGCCCCGCTCTGCCAGCCGCTTCGCCATAGATCTTCAGGCTCCCCCACTAGTTAACACAGCACTCAGTGATGTCAGCTCAGTAAGTTTAGCTCTTTTAGTGATTTCAGTTCATAGTAGGGGAGCCCCAGTGCTGGTGCACCATTAGCCCAAAGTGAATTCCACTCAGCAGCCTGTAGATGGACACCTAATGGTGTTGTCAGATGCTACCGGTGTGGTGCTCTGCTCTGTTCAGTGTTGATATCACTCGGCTGCGTGCGTGTGTTCCCTCTGTGTGCCGTCCCAGCTCTTCAAAGATAGCTGACACAGCAGACCCGAAGAGAACCCCCAATGACCACAGAGTCTAGTAAGGTACGAAGGCACATTGGCCAGGTTTATTGTCAAACAAAGCACAATGATAGTTCCCTCTAGATTGTTACTCTACAGGGCATACTATGAGAAAGTGCCCCCTGGCAATGTATTCAGCTGTGTCAGTGGCGGGACTTTCCACTGCTCCCTCGGCTGGACAAAGACACTGCCCCAGGGATACATTCTTATACACAGGTACAAACAAGTTACACATCACTCCTGACATATTGAGGTGCAACCCTTCTACGTAGCAAGGTACAACCCCTCTACCTAGTAAGGTGCCGCCTCTCACCTTGTACATGTTGGTTTGAACAAAACAACTCTATCCATCATATTACCCTTTTGGCCCTGTCATTGGGATGGGTCAGCCTGTTCCTTGTTATTTGTGTGGAATGTACAAGTATGTGAATGTTCTGATATCTAGTGTTTAGTACCTTTTAGGTACGTATCTTCTTGCAGCATCAGCCCTTTCCTTGCCAGCTTCTGTGAGCAGGGCCTGCCTCTGGCCCACAGCTTAACTTTGCTTTATGTTAGCAAAGTCTTGACCATTACTTTAGTTTAGGCCTCAGGCCTCATACCAAGCCTCTGATACCAAGGTTTATATCTTAGGGCCTCCTCTTACTACATTACCCCACTTTTTGTCCTGTTACTACAAATGGAATCAAAATTAGCTCTGTTCTTCAACAGTGGAGAGAGAAGGAGGTGCAATTGGTGTTCCAGGCCCGCAAAAGGGGGGGGGGGGCTACCATCCAGTACACACACCAGTCCCCCAATCTCTCTCAATTCACTGGGTTTTGGCACACATGTCCCTTGTCTAGCAAGTGCTATTTAATTGATGGTGAGACTCTTTGTCATAAAGCAGTCTCATAGTTCCTCATTCACATAATCAGGGTGACAATCCTTTATTCCTCCTGCCCCAATAACAAATAAATTGGGGATCCCAGAGCTGTCAAAATAACCATCCCAGGCTGCCATGGTCTATATTAGCCAGGATGGGTGTGCAAATGCAAACACCTGAAATTCCTTTCCACACTCCCCATAATTCACCACCAGATGTCAGGGTAGAGCTCATCCTGACTCTGCTTACACTTTATTGCTATGTAAAACTTGTAAACAGTCAATTGACTCTGTTCTCTAAGCATACTCTGTAATTGATACTTTGTAACTGATACTGTGTAAACAAAAGCGGCAAGCCGGTAATTAACTCTCCACTCAAAAGGATACATTGTAAAGGCCCTCCCTCTGTAATCAAAGGGCAGGGAGTCTCAAAGAAATTAGTAACACCCCAAAAGTGCTGGAGACAGTAAAATAAATTAGATTAAAAGAAGGAATGTATGTGAATGAATACTTGGTTTACATAGAATCATAGAATCATAGAATATCAGGGTTGGAAGGGACCTCAGAAGGTCATCTAGTCTAACCCCCGATCAAAGCAGGACCAATTCCCAACTAAATCATCCCAGCCAGGGCTTTGTCAAGCCTGACCTTAAAAACCTCTAAGGAAGAAGATTCCACCACCTCCTTAGGTAACCCATTCCAGTTCTTCACCACCCTACTAGTGAAAACGTTTTTCCTAATATCCAACCTAAACCTCCCCCACTGCAACTTGAGACCATTACTCCTTGTTCTGTCATCAGGTACCACTGAGAACAGTCTAGATCCATCCTCTTTGAAACCCCTTTTCAGGTAGTTGAAAGCAGCTATCAAATCCCCCCTCATTCTTCTCTTCTGCAGACTAAACAATCCCAGTTCCTTCAGCCTCTCCTCATAAGTCATGTGCTCCAGCCCCCTAATCATTTTTGTTGCCCTCCACTGGACTCGTTCCAATTTTTCAATTTTTACATGAATGATCAGGGAGGTCCCAGCCTAGGAATGCAGTATCCATCTGCGGAAGAGGGCGTCAAGTGGGAACAACCAGATGACCCCCCGGAGGGTAAACTGTAATCCACCCCACCATCTCAAAGGATAAGAAAAAACAACATCTGACAGAATGGAGCCACCAGGAATGTGCCACCTGCTGATTGATTCAGCAACAGCAGGATGAAGCAATTCCCATAGACTGACATAGGAATAAATCCCTATAAAAATGGACTCTAAAGACTAAGAACTTTGAGTCTCTGGTTCTGCTGCCACCCTCCAGGAGCATCAGGTGCACATCTGACAAAGACTCGGCTCCACTCTCGTGGACAGGTTACCGGGCCAGTATTCTGTCATGAGCAACTTCCAGGCTGGTAACTATAACTGATTAATGCAGAATCTGTGTGAGTGTTTTTGTGAATGAATGAATGAATGTAACAATTGTCTGTTGTATTTGCAGTAAATGTGGCATTTTGCCTTATCCCTCTTATAAGATCCTGTTGATATTATTTTATTAGTGTAACACAGGGAGGGGGCAGAGTTGGGAGGGAGACTTTGGGGAAGGAGTTGGAATGGGGGTGGGGCAAGGAGAAGGTGGATTTGGGGCAGGGCCAGGGGCGGGGGGTCCCAAGTACCCACTGGCGCCAGGGAAAGTTGATGCCTATGTCTGCAGTAGTATATTTGTGATCAGGAATTGTGGCTTTTAACCCCTAGATCTGGGAGAGAAGTGTGGCTTACAGTGGTTAGAAAAGTTGTGACATATTAGTCGCTCAGAGTGTGATTTGTTATTTTAAAGACCTGGGTCTCTCTCTTTCTCTATTTTTGCCACTGCACATTTTTTGTCATAGTAAAATTTGACAGCTTTAGACTGGCACACAAACTTAAAATTATCATTTTAATGTACTTTTAAAAAACAAAAATGCTGTGTGTTAACCTAAAACTGGCACTCTTGGAATTCCTATTACAGAAGGAATGATATATACAGATGCGGACCATATCTCTGACTGGATCTTTCTGCTAGAGGAGTATGTAGAAAAGTGAGACATTTCCCAGGGGGAAAAAAAATCACCAACACACCTATTTTTCACCAGCTTATCATAAACTTTCCTGAACTACAAATTGTATAATGAATACATCAAACAGTCCATCACTAGCTAAAAATTATAACCCAGGTTTTGTTTTATTAAAACTCACTTAAAAACACAAGATAGTCACCATCCTTTCCATTGTCAAAACACAAATATCTTTAACACAACCCCAGCTCTGGTGTAACTACCACTGCACCATAACCCAGAGAGATTCCAGTCCCTGGTTATGTTTTGCTTCCATGCCCAATGGTGTCAGTTCAATCCACTGACAAGATGTAATATTTTCTATTACAGAAGGTTGGAAGAAGGATCTTGGGTCTAACCTGCAGGGTTTGGTGAATTCCTGGGTTCTATTCCCAGCTGTGCTACTGACTCACTGTGTGAGCTTTGTTAAGTCCCCTCAGGTCTCTGTGCCTCAGTTTCCCCCTCTAAAGCCAGGGCAAATAACACTTGTGTGTGTCATACAGGTATTAACACACGCAAATGTGAAAGCAGGCATCAAAATGATAAAAAGCCAGTGTGTGCACAGAACCAGTATCTGACCCTACAATAACAAAGCAGCATATGCGGCCCCAGCACTCAAAAGACAACCACAAAATAAACAAGCCAGTGTACAGAAGCAGCATTATTTCAAAAAAACCCAAACAAACATTGTAAACCAGCACTGATGTTGCCAAACATACCCAGGATAAAAACTAATAGAAAAAGGTTATTTGAAAATCCGGTGCACTCACCTCACTGCTTCTGGTAATATTAGCTGCAGCCTCCGGTATGTGGGCTGCTGCTCACCAGCATTTCCTGACATCTCGGTATTAAGATCCTCTACTCTTGCTCCAGGGAATAGACACAGGAATGAGTCTCAGCCTCCTTTTCTCCAGCAGCATGTGTGTGTCCATCATTGTGATTGCCCCCAATCCCCTCAGTCACATGACACAATATGGGGGGTCCTGACTTAAGGGGGCATCCAGAGGGATTGCCTGCTTCCTCCCCACCCCCCAAGCTATAGGTTGTTTCATTTGTTCTCTCTCATCTGTGGAAATAGAGGGATCTTGGGGGAGGGGGAAAGGGGGGAGAGTCCAAACCCACAGACCTGCCCTTATCCCAGCAGTGGGGTTTTAAAAAGAAACCAACCCTGCAAGGAATGTCTTTGGGGGAGATAAGAAGTTTCTGCTCTGTGGCACAGTTGGGGAAACAAAGCAGAGAAATACAGGGAGGTCTCCCACAATGGTGAAATCACCTACCCTGCCCCATAGAACAACCTCACCCCATGTAAGGGTTTCATAGAATCATAAAATATCAGCGCTGGAAGGGACATCAGGAGGTCATCTAGTCCAACTCCCTGCTCAAAGCAGGACCAATTCTCAACTAAATCATCCCAGCCAGGGCTTTGTCCTTAAAACAAGGTTTTCCTTAAAAACCTCTAAGGAAGGAGATTCAACCACCTCCCTAGGTAACCCATTCCAGTGATTCACCACTCTCTGAGTGAAAAAGTTTTTCCTAATATCCAAACTAAATCTCCCCCACTGCAACTTGAGACCATTACTCCTTGTTCTGTCATCAGGTACCACTGAGAACAGTCTAGGTGCATCCTCTTTGAAACCCCCTTTCTGGTAGTTGAAAGCAGCTATCAAATCCCCCCTCATTCTTCTCTTCTCCAGACTAAACGATCCTAGTTCCCTCAGCCTCTCCTCATTTTTGTTGTGCTCCAGCCCCCTAATCATTTTTGTTGCCCTCCGCTGAACTCTTTCCAATTTTTCCACATCCTTCTTGTAGCGTGGGGCCCAAAACTGGACACAGTACTTCAGATGAGGCCTTATCAATGTCGAATAGAGAGGAATGATCACATCCCTCGATCTGCTGGCAATGCCCCTACTTATACAGCCGAATATGCTGTTAGCCTTCTTGGCAACAAGGACACACAGTTGACTCATAACTAGCTTCTCGTCCACTGTAACCCCTAGGTCCTTTTCTGCAGAACAGCTGCCTAGCCATTTGGTCCCCAGTTTGTAACAGTGAATGGGATTCTTCCGTCCTAAGTGTAGGACTCTGCATTTGTCCTTGTTGAACCACATCAGGTTTCTTTTGGCCCAATCCTCTAATTTGTCTAGGTCCCTCTGTATCCTATCCCAACCCTCCAGCAGATCTACCACTCCTCCAAATTTAGTGTCGTCTGCAAACTTGCAGAGAGTGCAGTCCATGCCATCCTCCAGATCATTAATGAAGATATCGAACAAAACCGGCCCCAGGGCCGACCCTTGTGGCACTCTGCTTGAAAGCAGCTGCCAACTAGACATGAAGCCATTGATCACTACCTGTTGAGCCCGACGATCTAGCCAGCTTTCTATCCACCTTATAGTCCAATCATCCAGCCCCATACTTCTTTAACTTGCTGGCAAGAATATTGTGGGAGACCGTATCAAAAGCTTTGCTAAAGTGAAGGAATAACACATCCACTGCTTTCCCCTAATCCACAAACCCAGTTATCTCCTCATAGAAGGCAATTAGGTTAGTCAGGCATGACTTGCCCTTGGTGAATCCATGCTGACTGTTCCTGATCACTTTCCTCTCCTCTAAGTGCTTCAGAATTGATTGCATGAGGACCTGCTCCATGATTTTTCCAGGGACTGAGGTGAGGCTGACTGATCTGTAGCTCCCCGGATCCTCCTTCTTCTCTTTTTTAAAGATGGGCACTACAGTAGCCTTTTTCCAGTCATCTGGGACCTCCCCCGTTTGCCATGAGTTTTCAAAGATAATGACCAATAGCTCTGCAATCACATCCGACAACTCCTTTAGCACCATTGGATGCAGCTCATCCGGCCCCATGGACTTGTGCTCATCCAGTTTTTCTAAATAGTCCTGAACTACTTCTTTCTCCACAGAGGACTGGTCATCTTCTCCCCATACTGTGCTGCCCAGTACAGCAGTCTGGGAGATGACCTTGTTTGTGAAGACAGAGGCAAAATAATCATTGAGTACATTAGCTTTTTCCACATCCTCTGTCATTAGGTTGCCTCCCTCATTCAGTAAGGGGCCCACACTTTCCTTGACTTTCTTCTTGTTGCTAACATACCTGAAGAAACCCTTCTTGTTACTCTTAACATTTCTTGCTATCTGCAACTCCAAGTGTGATTTGGCCTTCCTGATTTCACTCCTGCATGCCTGAGCAATATTTTTATACTCCTCCCTGGTCATTTGTCCAATCTTCCACTTCTTGTAAGCTTCTTTTTTGTGTTTAAGATCAGCAAGGATTTCACTGTTAAGCCAAGCTGGTCGCCTGCCATATTTACTATTCTTCCTACACATCGGGATGTTTTTTTCCTGCAACCTCAATAAGGATTCTTTAAAATACAGCCAGCGATCCTGGACTCCTTTCTCCCTCATGTTATTTTCCCAGGGGATTCTGCCCATCAGCTCCCTGAGAGGGTCAAAGTCTGCTTTTCTGAAGTCCAGGGTCCGTATTCTGCTGCACTCCTTTCTTTCTTGTGTCAGGATCCTGAACTCGACCATCTCATGGTCACTGCCTCCCAGGTTCCCATCCACTTTTGCTTCCCCTACTAACTCTTCTCTGTTTGTGAGCAGCAGGTCAAGAAGAGCTCTGCCCCTAGTTGGTTCCTCCAGCACTTGCACCAGGAAATTGTCCCCTACGCTTTCCAAAAACTTCCTGGATTGTCTGTGCACTGCTATATTGATCTCCCAGCAGATATCAGGGTGATTAAAGTCTCCCATGAGAACCAGGGCCTGTGATCTAGTAACTTCTGCTAGTTGCTGGAAGAAAGCCTCGTCCACCTCATCCCACTGGGTCTGGTGATCTATAGCAGACTCCCACCACCACATCACCCTTGTTGCTCACACTTCTAAACTTAATCCAGAGACTCTCAGGTTTTTCTGCAGTTTCATATCGGAGCTCTGAGCAGTCATACTGCTCTCTTACATACAATGCAACTCCTCCACCTTTTCTGCCCTGCCTGTCCTTCCTGAACAGTTTATATCCATCCATAACAGTACTCCAGTCATGTGAGTTATCCCACCAAGTCGCTGTTATTCCAATCACATCATAGTTCCTTTACTGTGCCAGGACTTCCAGTTCTCCCTGCTTGTTTTCCAGGCTTCTTGCATTTGTGTATAGGCACTCTCTCTCACCAGGGTGGTAATAAACAATTGGGGATTCTCATTCCATTTCCCTGTTGTTATTAGCAACAAACCCAGCATTCATGAGCAACCCTACAGTAACAATCCAGTGCGACCCCGACCTCAGCCCCTGTACTCACAAGCAACCCTATAACAACAAGGCAGTAGGGGTGATCCCCACAGCTGATAAAAAGACTCCTTGATGACGAACCAGTATGCATGCAGACCCAACATATGAGTAGACTCAGTACTTATGGAAAACCCTACAATAAGAATCCCACATGGAAAGTGTCCCAGGGCTCATGGATGCACCTATAAAAATAAATCAAAATGCAACTCCAGCAGTCACAAACCTCGAAACAAACTGATAGGGAATTTGCCAGACCCCAGACCCCACCTATAGAGTCAGAAGCGGACTGCACCCTAACCCTTGCTTTTAGGCCCAGGCCTTTAGCATAACCCAACTGCTATATGAAGACAAAGGTTAACTTCTGCAAAACATGTTTGTCTGTATAAAGGACACTGGGGAAAAAATGAGAAGAGAGGAAAAAGGGAACTAGAGGAAGGGACAAAGGGGACCCTGGGGTGCCAGCTCAGCTTATGACAAATAACAATGTGGCAAGAGTTTTTGCATAATGTAACCGCAAAATATGGGTCGTTGGAACAGCCAGACCACCAACATAACTGGGCAAGAACAATAACAGGAAAAACCGTATATGGAAAACATTAAGATAGCTTGCTTGATTTGCACGTGTTTATTCCAAATAAGGTAAATTATATCGAGTGATGGTTTGTGGTTTTAGCCTTTATAAGCTTAATAAAATTTGTGACAGGCAGAGAAGCTACCCCTTGCATGGGGCCACACTGTCTCTCCCTGCATGCATGCTTGTACAACAATAAAGTGCCTCAGGCTGTCTGATCCAAAATCAACGGTGTGGTCGATTTTCCACAACATAAACTCCTTTGTGTGCAGTTCTGGTAGTCACCAGCAACCCTATGGCAACAAACTAGTTTGTCTTCTCACAAGTAGAGATGGGTGAACATTTCTGGATGAATAGTTTACTCACTGAACAATGCAGCTTTGGCCAACTCAAAACTATTCACGAATTTAGCCCAATGAGTTTTGTCTCAGCAAAGGTTTCTAATATGGCTTTCAGGCCAGCTTCAGAAGTGTGTGTATAACCCCTAAGTGCCCCATTTGGGCTCTTACACACACACACACACACACACACCCTGCTGCCTTCTCTGTTCCTATCCTGCTCCTCCCTCCTTCCCCCATCCTGTTTCCATCCCCTGTTCTCCTCCCCCATCTTCACCCGCTTCCCTTCTCCTCCCTTCCCCATTTCTACCCCCCTTCCTCTGCCCAAACCCCATTCCCTTGCTCCATCCCACTGGCCCCCTCTTATCTGAGGGCTTTTCCTGACCCTACCCCCGCCTATTGACATCCTCCCTCAGGTGACAGTTGAGCTCCCCCCACCTCCCCCAGGTGACTTTTGGCTGTTCCCTCCCCACCCTGATGGTCCTGTCGCTGACTCTGCTCACCAGGACCCTCCCCCCACAGGCATTTCCCAAGTTGTTGCAGGCGGCTCCGGCCCATCCCTCGAGCTCGCCGCACCCAGAGCTGGAGGGTTCGGCCCGTCCCAGCAGGGCCCCACCAGGCTCCAGCAAGTCTCTAGCCCATGGAGCAAAGGGCCACGTAGCCCCTGACTGTTTGCTCCCCAGTGACATCACTGCGCCCTGAAATGCAAACACGGGGGTTACGCTGGCATTGCTCAGCTGTGGCCAGACGCCCGAGCGAGCGTGGGGAAGAGACGGGCTCTGCCTGCTGAGGCGCCCGCACTGGAGAGACACCAGGCAAAATTCCCACCTTTGTGAGCCGGCCTGGAGCCCAGCTGGCCCAGGGACTTCCACAAATAAATAAATAAGTAAAATAAAAAAAAATCAGTTTGTCACAAGTCTAGTTTTGTATTGAGAAAGATCTTTATGTAAAATTATCAGTCAGCCCTGGGGCAGTTGTCACTGTAACTGTGTTGTTTCCTCACTGCCATTGGTGTGCTTGGTGCTACACTGTCTGTTATTATACGGCACAGTCCCTGCCCTGACAACGTACTGTAGGTTATACACCTGACTAGGTGTTAAACTTCCCAGCATCTTTTGCTAAAGTCTTGGGTATGTCTGTGGCCTGACCTAGCTGTTCAGTCAGTCTCAGTCAGTCAGTCAGTGTCAGGCTTTCGGTACATAGCAGATCTGGACCCTCCATTAAGCTTCCTGAAATCTATGCTAAGACCAATAGGTCCACCTTTTACCACTTCCCCATTCAGCATTAGGTGGTTCAGTCACCCCAGATCTGGCATCTTTTCCCCCGCCTCTGCCAGGCACTGAACCATCATCTCTGGTACCTATTGTGCTTTGGTCTCAGAGGGAGAGTCCCTACTCCCCCCGACTTTAGGGCTATCACTATAATAAACCCAAGATGGAACTCCAACTCCACACCCCAAACACCAGGGAAGGTCAGATTAGGATCTGCAGCTGGAGCTAAACTTCATGGCTCATCTCCAGTTGCTCCAGCATCTCCCTTCCCACTCGCCCCCTCTTTCACTGATCATCCACAGCCATCTTAATGTTTAGAAATGTGAGCCAGTTTGGAGTCTTTGAACCAACAGGGGACATCTCTTTCTACCAGACATGCACTAGCTCAGCCAGAAGTTAGCAGCTCAAGGCAGGGATCCCTGCGGGAGGCTCTCTGGCCTGGGCTGTGCAGCTGCTCAGATTAGATGGTCACATTGGTCCCTTCTGGCCTTTAAATGTATGACTATGAAAATAAACTGCCCTGGAAACCTCATGAGAACAAACTAAATGGAGAGGGAGCAGGGGAAAAGATGTCTGTACAGGAGACTCCATCCCAGTGGTGAAATGTGCCCAGCCACCATCCCAATAAAAAATAGACTTTTTATTTAGTAAAAATTGAAGTATTCTTTTTATCATTATAAAATATTATAAAATTAATTCCTAAAAATGAAGTTCTTTCCTTTTATTCTTTTTCAATTAATTGTATAAAGTTTAACCCAGTGCAATCATTGCTGAAAAACCTCAGTAACTAATTTTTGGCTCTGAATGTGTTCTTCTATAATAATTGTGTTAAAGCACTTAACAACACCACACACACAGGCCCTGCCAGCATAGTAACGTGGTTACAGTATTTTGGTAATTCACACCATAATTTACAGATTTTCATAATTTAAGTACAAAGCCTGTTTTTATATGGGCTCCTCACTGAGTGAATCCCTATTATAGTAGTGCCTAGGACCTCAGTCACAGACCGGAACCCCATTGTGGTAGGCACCCAGTTCAGACACCCAGTTCAGACCCTTGTTATCTGAACTACATGAATAATTGCTGGCTTCTTTTTAGACCAGCTACTGGAGAAGGACGTGACAAACCCTTTTTCAATGGGATATTCAAGTATTCACTTGTCAGCAGTAATACATGGTCGGTCAAGAATTGTGGTTTTTCCTACGGCTCTGGGAGAGGAGTGTGGATTATGTTCAATAGAAATATGTGAACCCAGCCTGTGTTAGTCACTCTGAAAGGTGGTGTGTGTGACCAGAATGGGATTTGTCAACTTAGAGACCTGGATACTAGGCAGAGCCGTAACTAGGAATTTTAGCTCCTGTTACAAGCATGCCCCCCTTAGACTTTATGGTTGTGCCCCCCCACCCCCACCCAAACTGGCTGAGTGGCCTGCTAAGTTGAGTCAGGGAGTGGAGGTGGTGCATCCTCCCCGAGCCCGGCCAAGTGACACTGGCCTGAGTGACCCCCAAACACAAAGGGTTTTGGGTCACCTCTGTTCCTGCCCCATTTTTCCACCCCTGCAGTTTTGCCCCCTGTGTGGCTGCCCTTCTTGTCCCGCCCTGGTTACAGCTCTGGGCCTCTCTCTCTCATTTTTTATTTTTTTGCCATGCCACATTTTTTCCAACAAATTAAAAATCAGCAGCTTTAGATGGCATACAAGTTTAACATTACTGCTGTAAAGTACTTTTTATATGTCATGTGTGATGGGTTGTCACCCCTGGGGTGTAATCTGTGAGCTGTGGGAAGCACTGTGCCCCTGTAAGACACACAGCGGGGCCAGCCCTGCTCACCCTGTTCTGTTGGAGATTTATAACCAGCCTCACCAGGCCCTGTTATCATCCAACACAACAAGAAGGTGGCACCACACACTCAAACTGAGCTATCTGAGTGCAAACAGCAGACACTAGCCTGTTTCCCAGCTCCCCAGGCATGCACACCCACCCACACCCTTCCCCTCGCTAGAGTATAAATCCAGCATTATACTGTCTTACATTGCACAGGGATCTGTGTAAAGTAAGCTCATTAATATGATTGCCCTCCCCTTGATGTGGGAAAGATATGCAACCAGCTTGTGTTGACCAAGCTGAGATTTTTCCCCAGACACTTCACTCAAAGGCACACTGGTTTAGATAAAACAATGAACAAGTTTATTAGCTGGCTGATGATACAAGCAGTCTACCAGGTTTCCGTACACAGGCTAGAAATCCTTCTAGCCTGAGACCAGCACTTGCACCAGTTCAGCCTTTGTTCCTCAGGTGTTTCCAGGAGTTCTCTTTTGAGGGGAATGAGGTCTTTTGATGTCACACCCCACTTGATGTAGCTTTACCATATGGCAGGAACCCTTTGTTCCAAAAACAGTTCCCAGGCCAGTTTGTAGACATACAGGTACCCAAAATGGAGTTCAGTATCATGTGATCTGGTCACATGGCCTCACTGAGTCATAGCACCCATTTCTTCCATGCCAGCTGAAACCTTTACAGGAAGGCTAAGCTGGCCACCAGCCCATTGTCTTTGTTGATGAGCCATTAGACTGTCTAGCTTCAGGATGGTTGAACCTAAAAGACTAGCTGTGGGTGTTTTCCAGAGTAAGCACATTTTAAATGCAGAGTCAATATTTAGATGCAGAGTCAATTTAGATGCAGAGTCAATATTCATAACTTCAGATACAAAAATGATACATGTATACAAATAGGATAATCATATTCAGCAAATCATGACTTTTCCAATGACACCTTGCATGACATTTCTACAAGATGCATTATAACTATGTTATAATCATACCATAATGATACCACTATAATGAACGTGGGATGTAGTGTCACACCATCCATTAACCTAAAATTGGTATTCTTGGAATTTCCATTATAAAGCAATGATATATTCAAATGTGGACCATATCTGTCATTGAAGCTTTGTGCTGGAGGAATATATAGAAAAGTGAGACATTCCCCAGGAAAAAATTAAGCTGATAGAGATAAGCTTAGGGGATCTTTCATGCGAGTTCCCACATCTGTCCCCCATAGTTCAGAGTGGGGAGGGAACCCTGACAAGGTCCGTGGCTAATTAGTTTGGTGTGGGCAAGTCAGCTGTTGGTGCTGTGGTGATGTATGTTTGCAAGGCAATTATTGGTGTGGTTCATTCATGGGTGGTGAAGATTGCTAATGTTACCCAAATAATGGTTGGCCTTGAGCAAATGGGCTTCCCGAATTATATTAGGCTCATCAAATATTGTCTCCCAAGCCCATATCCACCGCCCCAAACACACACCTGCCCAAGGTGAACATAAATATGTAAACAAGAAAGGTCTCTATTAGCTCAGTTTGCAGGGCATGGCTGACCATAGAGAGTAAGGTTCATGGGCACCAATATGGGACTTTCTCCCTGATCCTGTACATGGACAGGACCTCTGGCCCACCTAGGGCCCCAGTTCTTAAGGAAGGATTGAAAGGACTTGGTCTAATGTGGCCACATAAGACTGAGCGCTTACTCTGGGAAGAAGCTGTGATTAATTTATGACCACAATGGAATCCCCTAGGGTGGGGGTTTGAAGGACAGCTCCTGCCAGAATCCATGTTGGAGTTGGGGGTGATCACTGATAAGATTCCTAGCATGTGTGTGAGTTGTTTTATTATTTTAATGTGTTCTCTCTGTAATATTTCTACCTTATGGATAAAGTACATACATCATGCTGTGTGATATCTTATAACTGTAGCAATTACACCCTTAACTATCTGAGAAGAGAAATCAAGCAGGTGCCCCTGGGCAATCTGTCTGTGCTGGGAAATACACAGTTAAGGCAGGGAATTGTGCAGCCTGAAAATAACCTGCGGTTTCTGTCCAAGAGAGGTGATGGGTGGGGAGCTGGAAGCCTGAGATTGGGTGTCCTTGCTGGCCTGCTGAGGGGTAATACAGGTGCAGTTGCCCTGAACTGTGACAGTCATAACTGACCATCCCCACAAAGGGACACAATTGTGACACATGTTGTGGATGAGGTGCCATAAGGACCTGGGGCAGCCCACAACATTTTGGCACCTGAGGTGGGGAGATCAAATGTCACCCCTTTGCCCCCTTGCGTTCTCCGCCGGCAACTGTTACAGGAAGTGTTAGAAGTATGTGCAGAGCAACAAAAGCATTTGGAAAGAGAGTGGTCATCTTACTTGTGCACATATATTCCAGAACAGCCTTTGGAGTTGATCCTGCTGAAATTTATCATGAAAGGGCTTTCAGTTCATCACCTAAATCACTCACATCAATATCGTGCATGTCATCATGTGTCAACACTATCTCTAATGCCCTGCATTGCTGGTTTATACCTGCTTCTTCAGGTATAGTGAGGAGTTTTGGAATATCATACAACATCCCAAATTTACTGCTGCATGAGTTACTTGAGCTTCATGAAAACTACTTCAACTGACTGTATTGCACAATCTAGCACCTGGTTAAAGAATTCAACTTTGAATTGTTGTTTGGGGTCTCTTATGGGATTATCTCATGCCTTGTAATCAAAATGTCTTCTTCTTCAGTGACTCTTGTATTCTTGAATGGGTGGGAAAATAGCTTCAGTGTGAAGTTCCTCTGCCAACTTCTGTGCACGCTTCATCTCATCTGAAATCCCTCATCTGACCGGTAAGACTGTAGGTATGACTTTGCTTTGTCCAGGTGTTGCATTGCTCCAGATATTTCTGGGAAACATCTTGGAGTCTCTTGCTTACAACATCTATTTCAAACAGTATGTCATGCCACAACACTAAGCCACACAGAAATTTGAAGTTATGTATGTTTCTGGTGATTCCATTTCCCTCTGCCACTGTTCTCCCATGAAGTTCCTGTCATAGTATTATCCTCCATAATGGCAACTATGGCATCATCTATCTTCCCAATTTGGTGTTTGATAGGCTTTATCGCCTCCACTCGACTTTCCCATCTGTGCCACTCAATGGTTTCAGTGTCAGAGAGGATGTTCCCAGATGTTGCTTCAAAATTTGTCATTGTTGAGTTGATGGAGGAGAAAAATACATAGATGCTTTGAATTATATTTAAAAAGCTCAGCAGCCTCACTAGAAGCTGATGCTGCATCACTGACCATCAAGTTCAATGAATGAGAACTTCATGGGACAAAAAAAGCTCAAGGGTTTAACTCTCGGATCCGTGTCTGCACTCCTCTGTTCTTTCCTCTCATGTTGGCAGCATTATCATAGCCCTGACCTCTCATGTCAGCTATCGTAATTCCCATATCTTCCAGCTTTTTAAGGGCTAATCTACACTTACGAGCCGGGTCGACGCGGTGAGTTCGACTTCTCGGAGTTCGAACTATCGCATCTAATCTGGACGCGATAGTTCGAACTCCGGTACTCCACCACTGCAAAAGGCGGTGGCGGAGTCGACCTTATAGCCGCGGACTTCGATTCCGCGGCGTCTGGACGGGTGAGTAGTTCGAACTAGGGTACTTCGAATTCAGCTATGCTATTCACGTAGCTGAATTTGCGTTCCCTAGTTCGACCCCGATTCTTAGTGTGGACCAGCCCTAAGAAGCTCATTTGTCATACCAGCTCCTGTAGTATCATCAATGTCAATAAATTCTAGAAAATGCTCTCCGACAGTCACCATTGCAGGCACATTTTCACTAGGTTCTGTTGTTGGTACAAAACATACCTTTAAAGTCATTTGTTCTGTATGGCTGATGTCAGGTGTTCAGTCCAGAATAACAGAGTAATATCTTGCTGACTTCAGATCTGCCACAATCTTCTGTTTGACTTTTGTTGCCAGTAACTTTATGATCTCATTTTGAATTGTTTTTCCAAGCTAGTGGTGTGTGTACATTTCTTGGGTGGTGACTCTTCTTAGATGCTCCTGGAGTACAGCATCAAACTCAGCCATCAACTCCACAATTTTAAGGAAGTTTCCATTGTTTGGCACATAGAGCTGATCTGAAGAGCCACACAGTGCTAGGGTTTGGGTAGCAAGCATTCTTACAATGACAAGGAGACATTTCAGAACATTTTGCCAGTAAAGAGACTCTGATGCAATCTTCTCTTGATGCTGATCATCTATGGTGGCCTTTAACCTTAGTCTCCTCTCAAGCTCTTTCCACCTATTGAATGCGCTTTGCTGATTTGCTGCCTTCTCATGGCATGCCAGATTTCTAGCTAGAATTTTCCAGTCTTTTGTTCCTATAGAACCCAATGTGGCTGGAACATTAGACTGGAAGAGTTTGCAACAGAAACAGTATGCAGCATTCTGGGTTTTTGAGTATCTAAGCCATGGCCTCTCCACTTTGTCACCATTGGGGATTTCACACCAGGAATGTGTTGGATAGAAACTTCTATTTTCATTGTCTTTGGGAAACACAAAGTTTTTCACTTGCTGTGGCTCATGCAGTACAAGGAAGTCCCTCAGTCTACTGATCAAGTGGGTCCACAGTCCTGGATCATCTAGACTTAAGGAACTAAACTCAGCAGCAGCTGTTTCTTTCGCCTCCACCACACTCTTCTCTTATCTACACTTTTATTCAGGAATGTGCATGGTTACATGCATTTGAGATGGAGATATGGATACTGCAGTAGCTGTCAGATCACCTGCACTCTAACGAACTGAAAGATCAGGCATCTCCTCACCACTCACATCTTCAGTGGGCCAGAAGGCTCACCGTGAACATTTGTGTCTGTGTATCTCAGCAGAGCTCCTTCCTGCTTAGATAGAAAAGCTTATTTTGCTTTCTTTCTTTTTCCGAATGATGCCCCAAAGAGGCGTTTTATTCTTTCACTCATGACTGCTGTTCTGTGCCAGCTAGAGTGGCTCTCAACACTCATTTGAAGGGGACAAATAAGCAGACTGGTAGCAGGGTCTGAGTGAGGGAAGATATCAGCGTCTTAAGGGCCTAACTGGCTCTTACTATGTCAGTTGACTCTCTGTTCTCCTCAAGTGGGTTCAGGGAAGCAGCAGGAAATAGGAAGCTCCCTGAGAAGCTGGTGTTAATCAGTCCATGCTCCTGGGGGTGCTAGAGAGGTATATAAGAGGCTCCTCCTCTTCTGTTATTCCCTCTTGCCTTTTTTCTGCCCGCCTTTTATGTCTCTTGTGCCCTCCTTCCTCCAGCACAGCACTCCACCATCTCTGTGCGTCTAGAGAAGAGAGAATACATATGCAGCATATGCACTCTGTGTCCTAGTGGCGCCTCCCCCGCCCCAACCCCACAGTCTGTCATTTGAGGCAGCCACCTCAGTTCACCTCATGATAAGGCCAACCCTGGTAAGGACAGCTTCCACTCCTTGCTGTGATTAACACAGATCATCTCTATCAATGGTGTGCACGCAGTATCCAATTGAATCTATAAATATCATATGTCTCCTTGTTTGATCTAAGCCCACACTCAGACAGCCTTGCTGGTACCTGGGAGGTGTCTGTGGTGTTGTTAATCACCAGCTTCCATGACCAGGATATCATCCAACACCCAGTGCCAGGAATACCCTTTAATAGTCATTTTTGTCTTCTAAACTAAATAGTTGTAGAGATGTTATAACATTCTCAGTGGACACCACGTTGTCACCTGCAAGCTAATGCATCTGAAATCCTCTTGAATTGCCCTCCTGTTGTAGTTAGTGTGCATTGTACATGGACCTACATATTACTGTGTAAGCCCCCGTTTGTTGCAGTTTCTTCAGATTTTGTCCTTAAACCTACAGTCAGTTGCACCGTGAGACTGTTTTCCAAATGAAAGCGCCCAGTCTTTGTGTTAGCACTGTCCATATTGTGCTTTCCACTTGACTGCCAGGTTGTCTATTGCTCAAGTCACATGATGTGAATTGCAGGTCCATGACATCTTCAGTAGCAGATTCCATTGATACAGCAATTTCTAGTGCATGTTGTAGGGGCCAATCAGTCTCAGTCAATAACTGGTTTTGGATTCCTTCATTTTGCTTATTGCACAATAACTCTCCAAACTGGCCATACACTGTTAATAGCCTTAAATCAGCCACATATTCAGGAATTGTTTCATTTTCTTTTTAATTTTGTTTATAAAATCAGAAACACTCTGCACTTGCCAGTGGCTTTGGAGAGAGGTGATGTTGGAGAATTTCCATATTATCAGCAAATGTTCTGTTTGCTGGTACAGCAGGAGCTGTCAGCTACACAACAGGTTACAGGCTTTAGTCCCCATTACACTAAGTAAAACTGATATATTTTGCTCAACATTGATATCATTAGCTATCACTAAGGATACAATTCTGTAATGGAGGCCACATATTCCATGACTTTCCGGGACCTCATTCCAGAGGGCTGATGGACGGAGCAGCAGTCCCCGACCCCTGGACCAGAGGGCCCTAGGCTGAAGCAGTGGGCCTCCTGGAGCTGGAACAGCGGTGGTCAACCCATACCACAGGAGCAGTGGTAGGGCTGGAGCAGCTGCTGCAGGTTAGCCCCCAGCAATGCTTTGTTAGTCCCTCCTCCACGCACCCTGGGGTATTTTTAGTAAAAGTCAGGGACAGGTAATAGGCTTCGGAGAGTTTTTGTTTATTGCCAAAAAAATACCTGTGACAGAATTTTAACCTTAGCTGTCATGCTCTGTTCCACTCTCCCACCACAGCTCAGTGGAGGACTGACTCACTTTATCAAACAACTCAATTTTCCTTAAACAGCCAGACTTTTACAAACCTTCCCCACTCCCAGCCCCACCCCGAATGATTGTTTTTTTCACAGTCCCAGTGGCTGCAGTTTCTTTTTAGTCTAGGACTCCGCAGTTATTCTCTGTTCTGCAGTACACTGGGATTGGGCTTCCCTCCTTGTTACCAATCATTGTGTCATAGAATCATGGACTCATAGAATATTAGGGTTGGAAGGGACCTCAGGAGGTCATCTAGTCCAACCCCCTGCTCAAAGCAGGACCAATTCCCAACTAAATCATCCCAGCCAGGGTTTTGTCAAGCCTGACCTTAAAAACCTCTAAGGAAGGAGATTCTGCTTCTGTCATCTGCTCCTTACAAAGCTAAAACAATATAAAGAAACCACACAGGCACAGCCAATTCCAAATAAACGAGTTTACTAAATCTAGACAAGTCTAGGTGTGTACATACTGATGCTCTGACCTGTTTCTGGCAGCTTCTGGTTCATAGACTATCGTGACCAGAAACAGAAGGCTCATAGACTATTTAAAGGGCTATTGCTCTATTTCTACAAACTACACAACTGCTAAATAAAAGCACTTCAGTTTTAAAAGGCTTTTGGTCAGTTTCATTGGGTCACAGGTTCCTGAATGGAGGATCAAGCAGTTGCCCAGTGTAAGAATGGACTGAAGGGTGGTAAGTGGATGGTATGGTCAAGTTACTATAGTCAGATCTCTGTCTAAGTGTTGAAGACTCATGAGGTTCCACCCTGAGACAGGTGAGAGCAAGAGGTCTCAGGGTGGGAGCTCTCAGAGGGAATAGAAAGGGGTCAGAGGTGCAGCTGCCTTGTAACTATGACAGTAAGTCCTGCGTGGCTGTGTAGAGGGATGGGGGGTAATTTATATTCCCTTACCCTGTTGTGTAGCTACACAGGCCAGTCACAAGCCCTACATTAGTTATACGTTTGGTGTGTGTGTGGGGGGGTGTCTCTAAGAGAAAAATGAATGTGTGAGACAGGATGGATTTTTTTGCCCATTAATATCCACCCAGCAGCTCCCACTGTGACAGTTTTTGTCAGATTTTCTAAGGATTCTCATGCTGGGTAAATGGCAGCTAAGCTCTTGAAAATCTTGAAAACCTAATTGTGGGGACTGATTCCTATTGAAAGTCCACAACACAAATATCCTGTCCTTAACAGCCTAGTCAAATAACAGTCTTTGTCAGAAGTAACAAAAAAATAATTTGTTGTTGAAAGCAAATAATTAAGATCGCAGCTCACAAAGTACAGAGTAAAAACTACAGTTTAAATTTTATTGGAGAGAAACTTGATGTCATGGGTTCACAGCCATATAATGAATAACAGTGCTGTTCTAGAGATGGCACCACAGAATTAATAGAGAGGCAAAATGTAATTCAAATTTACCGATGGGAAATTGGATTTCAAAGATACAGTGGGATAAGTGAGTGGCAATCTGACAGTTTCACTTTAAACGCATTAATCTTCTCTTAAAGAACAAATTTTCATTGTTGTTTCTTTGTGGGAATTTTTAAAGAATGAATAAACCTCTACTGAGAATGAACAATCATTAAATGTGAACAACACAGACATGTCAGTTATATTGAAAAATGTCACCTCTCCCCTGTCTTGGTAACGAAGGTAAACTCCAATTTTCTTGGGCTTTTTTTGCACCATGACCCGGGTCCATTGACTAGTTTTTGTCCAGCAGTCTCTCCCACTCCAACCCAGAGCCCAGAATCCCTCTTTAGGGGACAAGGAAAATTTTCCTTTTTTTCTGTATTGATTTTCTGGCCACTCCCAGGTCCCAGTCTGTGCTGCTCCTGACATCCACCTCCCAGTAGTGCTTTCCAGAGGAGAATCCCTCAGAGCTCAACACACAGTCGTTGAACCTCTCTGGAGTTGGTGGAACTTTTTGAGGTTGGGGTTCATGAGCAAATTTCTTCTTATCCTGAGAAATGGAGAGATTGGGGTGGGCTGTTTCTGAATTAAGAGTGATGTCATCTGCAAAGAAAGAATTTAAGAAACCCTTGACTAATTGCAGTATAAACTGAAACATGGGAGATATGGCTTGTGGGCCAATCCCTGCTGTCCTTACTCAGGCAAAGTGTCGACTGATATCGGGTTTTGTTCTTTTCTGACAATTTGGTTACACTGAAATATTTCAGCGATTTGATATTTGATTGAACATGGCTCAAAAATGGAAGGGATCCTGGAATATTTATCTTATTGATACTCAAATATATTTTTGCCAGATTCTGATATGTTACACTCATTGAAGAAACTGAATGAGAAAAGCCTGAGATGAAATGGAGAAGGGCCTCAGATTTCATCTCTGTAATTGCAATATGTTCTGTTTCTAGGGTTTTTTTTAATATGAATATGTTTTTGATTACCAGGAGAGATGTGTATTCTGTTACCTGCATAGGTGCGAGCCCTCCTCCACTCTGAAATCAAAGGGAGAAAAAACAGACATTGAATTCAAAGAGCCACATACTGCTGATTTTCCACCTTTGGGCAGCAGAAATGGCCCAGGTTGAGGATAACTGAGAATGTCAGACACAATACAGAGTGATTTCCTTGTGCAGAAAAGAGAAAGTAAAGCACACTAATGGTACACACACACTGTGGTCATTATATGTTTTGGGGAGCATTTGTGGCTCTCGTGGAGTTGCCAGGTCTGTTCCATGCTTCACTCACTCCTCAGCTTCAGACAGAGACAGCAGATCACTAGGAAATATGTGTGGTGAGGCTGGCAGTGTGGGGAGATGCATTGTCTCTCCCTGGAGCTGCTGGCTTCCCTGCTATGAGAGAGATGAAAATGGGCTGCAGCAACAAGGGAGACAGGAGAGGAGACAAGAGAAAGGCCTGATCCCACCAAATAACCAAGATGGGAGTGAGTTTAAGGGTGGTGAGGAGAAGAGTGGATGAGATATAAAATATCATTGCACAAAGACAACCGAAGTAATCAGATGTTTGTGTGATCAGTAAGTACAGGTACAACATTATATTTTAAATGGGTGACACTTTCCAAAGTCTAATTGACTTAGACCTCCCAGCTCATTGGGATTTCAGATGGCCCCTAATTTGCCAGGTCTATGGGATTTCCCCATAAACCATAGGTTTTCAGATGTTTCTGTAGGGTAATCCCACTTTGATTGGCTACCAGCCCAACTCCTTTGCTTGCAGCCAGTCAGAGCAGCTGCACATACTGAGAGACAGCCTCTTCCCTCAGCTAATGAAGAACCCATCCCCCTTCTCAACTCCCTGTACCAAAAAGGTGGGAGTGATCCTGAAGTGCTCAGCCCTTTCATCACTGTGCCTGCTAGGAAGGTGTCAATCCATGTGGTCTCTGCTACTCCTCTCCCCTCTCTAGCTCCACCAAGGCCCTTAGATCACGAGCGGTAGTGAAGAGATTCCCTCTCTACCAGCCCCCAAAGACATGCTTTGGAGGGGCTCCTACATCCTTCAGATTGGCAGGAGTGTATGTCTTGCCCTCCTCAGACCTCAAGGGGGGCAGGAAGGTGGTGGTGGAAAAGACACAATTGACAGATATACCAAAAAATCAGCCAGGGTAATAGACAGTTCATATTTTGAATGTGGGACACCCACACAGAGTGACTGTCTCAAAGGGCGTGATTCTACTGCCATTGTTGATGTCATTGGCAAATTCCAAATCACATAATTGGAGACACGTTGTCACGGCCTAACTCCTTTCAAAGACATGTAAAGACTGATTTGGGGTGAAATTCATCTCTGGACAGCGAGGAAGCGCTAGGATTACGCAGCACAAGATACTCACATATGCCCTGTTTTGAAGGGATAAGTGGGATCTGAGTGACATATAGCCATTGCATAGGGGAGACTTTCATCCAATGGAAGTAGGAATTGGTCTGTAGCATTCATTTGTCTATCCTAGCAATCCCTCCATATATGATCTCTCAGACCTCATCCTCAAAGGAAACTTGCATACATTCAAAACATGAGCCTGGGAGCATTAAGTCAGAACTTTGCTGGGCACTAAAAGTCATGGTCTTAATAAAGACACTGGATTTATAGCTAATTACAAGAATCTGTAACCTAATAAGCTCCCTTTTTATTGACTGCAGAAATGTTAATGGGCCATTTCACTTTGAATGGTCTCTTACACTGCGTGTTAACCACTTATGCTAAACAATTTGTTACACATTGTATTTAGCTGTGACACTCTGGGTTTCCAAGACCTGAGGAAGATCTCTGTGTAAGCTTGTTTCTTTCCCGAGTAGAGGTTGGTCCAATAAAAGTTATTACCTCACCCACCTCGTCTCTTTATTCTTTTTACTCATTCTGGTTATGCCCAGGCATGGGCCAGGAGTTGCGTTGTATGTAAGAGAGCAGTATGATTGCTCAGAGCGCCGGTATGAAACTGCAGAAAAACCTGAGAGTCTCTGGATTAAATTTAGAAGTATGAACAACACGGGTAATGTCGTGGTGGGAGTCTGCTACAGACCACCAGACCAGGGGGATGAGGTGGACGAGGCTTTCTTCCAGCAACTAACAGAAGTTGCTAGATCACAGGCCCTGGTTCTCAGGGGTGAATTTAATCACCCTGATATCTGCTGGGAGAGCAATACAGCGGTGTACAGACAATCCAGGAAGTTTCTGGAAAGTGTAGGGGACAATTTCCTGGTGCAAGTGCTGGAGGAACCAACTAGGGGAAAAGCTCTTCTTGACCTACTGCTCACAAACAGGGAAGAAATAGTAGAGGAAGCAATAGTGGATGGGAACCTGAGAGGCAGTGACCATGAAATGGTCGAGTTCAGGATCCTGACACAAGGAAAAAAGGAAAGCAGTAGAACAGAGACCCTGGACTTTAGAAAAGCAGACTTTGACTCCCTCAGAGAACTGATGGGCAAGGTCCCCTGGGAGAATAACATGACGGGGAAAGGAGTCGAGGAAAGCTGGCTGTATTTTAAAGAAACCTTATTGAGGTTGCAGGAACAAACCATCCCGATGTGTAGGAAGAAAAGTAAATATGGCAGGCGACCAGCTTGGCTTAACAGTGAAATCCTTGCTCGTCTTAAACACAAAAGAACAGCTTACAAGAAGTGGAAGATTGGACAAATAACCAGGGAGGAGTATAAAAGTATTGCTCAGGCATGCAGGTGTGAAATTAGGAAGGCCAAATCACACTTGGAGTTGCAGCTAGCCGGATATGTTAGGAGTAACAAGAAGGGTTTCTTTAGGTATGTTAGCAACAGGAAGAAAGTCAAGGAAAGTGTGGGCCCCTTGCTGAATGAGGGAGGGAACCTAGTGACGGAGGATGGGGAGAAAGCTAGTGAACTCAATGCTTTTTTTGCCTCTGTCTCCACAGACAAGGTGTCATGAATAGTTAGTAAAGGGTTAAAGCATAGTACCTGGTGGGCATCTGACCTGAGGACCAATCAGGAAAGAGAATTTGAAACTCCTAGGAGGGAACTTTTCCCTCTGTTTGGGGGGGTCTTTGTCTTTTGCCGTTTGGAGTTCAAGAGACCAGACGAGTTAATCAAGTCCCTACAAGTTCCACCTTTCTGAACTAATTTCTTCTAGTCAAGATAGTGAGTATTAGAAAGATACTTTGTGTCCTTATCTAATAATCCTATGTTTGCAATTCTGTGTGTTTGTTATTGATTATTCTTAATTCTGCTTGTACTGGTTGTACTGAGAAAGAGAGAGGATTCTCTCCAGAACTTAGCAAGGTTATACCCTATGAGTGCCCAGCTTGGATTCATAGAGATTCTATATTTTCTTTTGTTCTCTTAATAAATTCTTTTCTTTTCTTTGGACTTGGTTAATTCCTTCCCTTGGGGAAATTCAGGGGAAGGGGAGGGGGAAGTGGGCTGCTTCCCTGTGTGTGTGAGATTCAAGGCGTTTGAATCCAGGCACCTCTGTCTCCAGAGCAGGCTGGAGAGAGGGAGGAGGGGGGAGGTTCCTCCTCTGTGAATTGATCTGTGTTCCCAAGGGGGGAAACAGGGGTGTCCCGGCCCACGGAATTGACCGGGTGGTGGCAGCCGAAGGGGAGACCTACCCTAGGATTTTGGGGTGGGGGGAAGACATGCGGGTCCTCACTTTGAAACCGCCCAGTTTCAAGTGAGGGTAGACTCCTGACATGGTGGCAGCGGAGTTTCGAATCCATTGTTACAAGCAGTTTTTTTCAGCTGGGCTACGCTGAAGGGAGCTATTCTCTTCTTCTAGAGCAGGAAAGCAACCTGACAGAAGAGGGAGTTTACAGTTTCAGCCAGGTTGGCTGGAGGGAATTAAGTTTCCAGCAGGCTTTGTTGGGAAACAGATTTTCTTTCTTGAAGCAGTTTTCAGGGAGGAGTTTTTTTTTTTCTCTGCTGGCTATGCTGAGGAAAAACTCTTCCCTAGAGGTGTGTCCTTCCTTTGTGATATCAGGTATCACTCAGGATTCCTAAGGTGGGGGGAAGTGCTCGACAAAGTACATTCCCATCCAACAGGAAAAACAGGTTTGGGGGGGGAAGAGACAAACCCTCCAGCCAGGTTTTTTTTTCTCCCTGTGTCTTTTGAAAAGATCAGAAGACAGGAGAACACAAATCCCTGAGGAATAGCCCAGATTTTTCTCAGGGGTATTGTTAGCAGCAGCCTTTCAGCTGGGCTGCTGGGTACAGCAACTCAGAGCAGAGGGAGACAGAGAAATTTTTTTTTTACTCTTTCCCTCTTTCTCAGTACAAAGCAGTAACATTACACAAACCACAGTTTGCTATACAGAGGATTGCTATATCTTTCTGTACTCAAGTTATCATAGCCAGGGTTAGGGACTGTCAAACACCACAAACAGTTCACGGACTGCAGAGGGGTGTGGCCAGCGCCAGGACACAGACACAATGAGTGCCAAGGCCGCATCTAAACTGGAAACAAGACACAAAGAACTGCAATTACAAGACATGGAATTACAATTAAAACTCAAGGAGATTGAAATGAAAGAAAAAGCCAAACAGGCTGATCACAAGAGAGAAATGGAGATAATACAAGCCAAAGAGGCTGAGCACAGAAGACAATTAGAGTTAAAAGACAAAGAACTGGAAATCCAGAGACAGGCTCTGGAATTAGAAAAAACTAAACAGCAAACTCCACCCAATCCAACCCCTCTTCAACCTACTGATCAACCTTCTCGGAGAAAATTTCCCGCCTACAGGGCAGGTGAAGATGTTGAGGCCTTTTTAGAAAACTTTGAGAGGGCCTGTATTGGATACCATCTTCCTAAAGATCAATACATGCTGGAGCTGAGGTCACAGCTCAGCGGACAATTATCCCTGGTGGCAGCTGAAATGCCTAGAGACCTGATGGACGACTTTCCACTGTTCCTAACCAAGGCCAGACTCAGAATGGGCATCACCCCTGATCACGCCCGTCAGCGTTTCAGAGCCCAGAAATGGAAACCAGAGATGTCATTTCCAGAGCACGCTGCTTACCTGGAAAAACACTATTTCTCCTGGATATCAGGATCCAAGGTTAAGGAGCTAGACGACCTACACCTCCTGATATTGATGGAACAGTTCCTAGATGGTGTTCCTGAGAACATTAGATGCTACATCCAAGATGGTAAACCAAAAACTCTCACTGAGGCAGGAGAGATTGGAGCCAGATGGATGCCATCGGTAGACAACACGACAGCTACTGCCAAGGGGAGCGAATCCAACAGGGTACACACCGACACTAAACCCTACCGTCGCGGACCAATCAAACCCACACCTACAACCCACGGACAGTCACACTCTACCTCTTCTTCTACCTCACCAGTCGCCAGTAGACCAACACAAACCGGTGACCCATCAAGTGGGCGATGTTTTCAATGCAATGAATTGGGGCATATCAGAGCCAAATGCCCAAAGAACCTAAACCGAGTGCAACTCCTTGCACCTTCACACCAAGGAAAGCCGGACATAGATGTATCTCAAATACCCTTAGAACATAGGGAAACTTTGAGAGTGGACGAAAAGGAGATCATCGCATGGAGAGACACTGCAGCACATGTGTCAGCTATCCACCGAACCTTCGTGGACCCCAAATTCATCAACCAGAAAACCAAAGTGACAATTCGACCCTTCATGTCAAAACCTGTAACATTACCTACAGTGCGTTTACCTGTCCAGTACAAGGGCTGGTCAGGGAAGTGGACTTTTGCTGTCTATGACAACCATCCGATTCCCATGCTACTGGGGAACGACTTGGCCCGACACATTGAACAGCAAAAAACAGAGGGAGTGGTTACACGCAGCCAAGCCAGACGAGCTGCCGGACCCATCCCTGTTCCTGAGCCATCCACCGGGACCCCGTCTGTGTTACCAGAGACCCAGACAGAGGTGGTGGAACCGGATCCCAGGCCAACATCGACAGCAGCCATAGTTCATCCAGTCCCAGAACCGGAACTGGAAGGGCACCCAGCGCCAGCACCGGCGCCAGCTATTACAACTCCACCGCCAGAGGGCGACAACGGGCCAGAACTGGAAAAACCAGCAGACAACCCTACCCAAGAGGCTCAGCCGGAGCCTGAAATGACGCCTTGTGCACCAGCGGAGAGCGGTTCACAGTCAACGGAAACAACCTCATCACCTACATCGCTCCCAGAGGAACTGGTGTCTCCCGCCTCAAGGGAACAGTTCCAAGCAGAGCAGGAAGCCGATGACAGCCTCAAGAAAGCATGGGCGGCGGCACACAGCAACCCACCGCCTCTCAGCTCTACTACCCGATCCCGGTTCGTTGTGGAGAAAGGACTTTTATACAAGGAATGTCTTTCTGGTGGACACCAGGAGGGCTGGCATCCTCAAAAACGGTTGCTAGTTCCGACCAAGTACCGGGAAAAGCTCTTAAGCTTAGCCCATGATCACCCTAGTGGCCATTCTGGGGTGAAACGAAGCAAAGACAGGTTGGGAAGGTCCTTTGACTGGGAGGGGATGGGCAAGGCGGTAGCCACTTACGTCCGGTCTTGTAAGGTATGCCAAACGGTAGGAAAACCCCAAGACCAGATCAAGGCCCCTCTCCAACCACTTCCCATAATGGAGGTCCCATTTCAGCGAGTAGCTGTGGATATTATGGGTCCTTTCCCAAAGAAGACCCCCAGAGGAAAGCAGTACATACTGACTTTTGTGGACTTTGCTACCAGATGGCCGGAAGCAGTAGCTCTAGGCAACACCAGGGCTAACACTGTGTGCCAGGCCTTAACTGACATTTTTACCAGGGTGGGTTGGCCCTCTGAAATTCTTACAGATTCGGGAACAAATTTCCTATCAGGGACCATGAAAGACCTGTGGGAAACTCATGGGGTGCATCACTTGGTTGCCACCCCGTACCATCACCAAACTAATGGCCTAGTGGAAAGGTTCAATGGAACTTTGGGGGCCATGATCCGCAAATTCGTCAATGAACACTCCAATAATTGGGATCTAGTGTTACAACAGTTGCTATTTGCCTACAGGGCTGTTCCACATCCGAGTTTAGGATTCTCACCATTCGAGCTGGTGTATGGCCATGAGGTTAAGGGGCCATTACAGCTGGTAAAGCAGCAATGGGAGGGGTTTACACCTCCTCCAGGGACTAACATTCTGGACTTTGTAAGCAACCTTCAAAACACCCTCCGAGACTCTTGGGCCCTTGCTCGAGAGAACTTAAGAGATGCTCAAGCGGAGCAAAAGGTCTGGTATGATCGACATGCCAAGGAGCGGTCCTTCAAGGTAGGAGACCAGGTCATGGTCTTGAAGGCGCAACAGGCCCATAAGATGGAGGCGTCCTGGGAAGGACCATACATGGTCCAGGAGCGCCTGGGAGCTGTTAACTACCTCATAACATTCCCTGATTCCTCTTTAAAGCCTAAAGTGTTTCATGTTAACTCTCTAAAGCCCTTTTATCCCAGAGAATTACAGGTCTGTCACTTTACAGTTCAGGAAGGAGATGACACCGAGTGGCCTGAAGGTGTCTACTACGAAGGTAAAAGAAATGGTGGTGTGGAAGAGGTGACCCTCTCCACAACCCTACAACGTCTACAGCGGCAACAGATCAAGGGACTGTGCACTGACTTCGACCCCTTGTTCTCAGCCATCCCAGGACGGACTGAGCAAACCTACCACTCCATTGACACAGGTAATGCTCACCCGATTAGAACACCACCCTACCGGGTGTCACCTCATGCCAAAGTTGCTATTAAACAGGAGATTGACAACATGTTGGAGATGGGTATCATCCGCCCTTCTACCAGTGCATGGGCATCTCCAGTGGTTCTGGTTCCCAAACCAGATGGGGAAATACGCTTTTGTGTGGACTACCGTAAGCTAAATGCTGTAACTCGTCCAGACAACTATCCAATGCCACGCACTGATGAGCTATTGGAAAAGTTGGGACGTGCCCAGTTCATCTCTACCATTGATTTAACCAAGGGATACTGGCAGGTACCACTAGATGAACCCGCCAGGGAAAAATCTGCCTTCATCACCCATGCAGGGGTGTATGAGTTTACTGTGCTTCCGTTCGGACTGCGGAATGTACCTGCCACCTTCCAAAGGCTGGTGGATGGTCTACTAGCAGGATTGGAAGACTGTGCAGTTGCATACCTCGATGATGTGGCCATTTTTTCTGATTCATGGCCCGAACACCTAGAACATTTGAAAATGGTTTTAGAGCGCATCAGGCAGGCAGGACTAACTGTTAAGGCCAAAAAGTGTCAAATAGGCCACAACAGAGTGACTTACCTAGGACACCAGGTGGGTCAAGGAACCATCAACCCCCTACAGGCCAAGGTGGAGGCTATCCAACAGTGGCCTGTCCCAAGGTCAAAGAAACAGGTCCAATCCTTCTTAGGTTTGGCCGGATATTACAGGCGATTTGTACCACACTACAGCCAAATCGCTGCCCCACTAACTGATCTGACCAGGAAAACCCAGCCAAATGCAGTTAAGTGGACTGATGAGTGTCAGAAAGCCTTTACCCAGCTTAAGGCGATGCTCATGTCGGACCCTGTATTAAGGGCCCCAGACTTTGACAAACCCTTCCTAGTTACCACTGATGCATCTGAACGTGGGGTAGGAGCGGTACTAATGCAGGAAGGACCGGATCACAACTTCCATCCTGTCGTGTTTCTCAGCAAGAAACTGTCTGACAGGGAAAGCCACTGGTCCATCAGTGAAAAAGAATGTTACGCCATTGTGTATGCCCTGGAAAAGCTACGCCCATACGTTTGGGGCCGGCAGTTCCAGCTACAAACTGACCATGCTGCGCTAAAGTGGCTTCACACCAACAAGGGAAACAACAAGAAACTTCTCCGCTGGAGCTTAGCTCTCCAAGACTTTGACTTTGACATTCAACACATTTCAGGAGCTTCCAACAAAGTTGCTGATGCACTCTCTCGTGAAAGTTTCCCAGAATCAAGTGGCTAAAAACTGTTCTTAATATGTTTTCATGCTTAGTAGTCGATGTAATAGTGCATGTGTTTTATTACTCTGGTTGTTTTACAGTTCTAGGAGGAAATCGCCGCCAGTGGATCCCACTGTGACGATTTGGGGGGCGTGTCATGAATAGTTAGTAAAGGGTTAAAGCATAGTACCTGGTGGGCATCTGACCTGAGGACCAATCAGGAAAGAGAATTTGAAACTCCTAGGAGGGAACTTTTCCCTCTGTTTGGGGGGGTCTTTGTCTTTTGCCGTTTGGAGTTCAAGAGACCAGACGAGTTAATCAAGTCCCTACAAGTTCCACCTTTCTGAACTAATTTCTTCTAGTCAAGATAGTGAGTATTAGAAAGATACTTTGTGTCCTTATCTAATAATCCTATGTTTGCAATTCTGTGTGTTTGTTATTGATTATTCTTAATTCTGCTTGTACTGGTTGTACTGAGAAAGAGAGAGGATTCTCTCCAGAACTTAGCAAGGTTATACCCTATGAGTGCCCAGCTTGGATTCATAGAGATTCTATATTTTCTTTTGTTCTCTTAATAAATTCTTTTCTTTTCTTTGGACTTGGTTAATTCCTTCCCTTGGGGAAATTCAGGGGAAGGGGAGGGGGAAGTGGGCTGCTTCCCTGTGTGTGTGAGATTCAAGGCGTTTGGGAAACAGGGGTGTCCCGGCCCACGGAATTGACCGGGTGGTGGCAGCCGAAGGGGAGACCTACCCTAGGATTTTGGGGTGGGGGGAAGACATGCGGGTCCTCACTTGAAACTGGGCGGTTTCAAGTGAGGGTAGACTCCTGACACAAGGTCAGCTCCCAGACAGCTGCACTCTGCAGCATGGTATGGGGAGGAGGTGACCAGCTCTCTGTGGAGAAAGAAGTAGTTCGGGACTATTTAGGAAAGCTGGACGAGCACAAGTCCATGGGGCCGGATGCGCTGCATCCGAGGGTGCTAAAGGAGTTGGCCGATGAAATTGCAGAGCCATTGGCCATTATCTTTGAAAAATCATGGCGATCGGGGGAGGTCCCGGATGACTGGAAAAAAGCTAATGTAGTGCCCATCTTTAAAAAAGGCAAGAAGGAAGATCCAGGGAACTACAGGCCACTCAGTCTCACCTCAGTCCCTGGAAAAATCATGGAACAGGTCCTCAAGGAATCAATCCTGAACCACTTAAAGGAGGGGAAAGTGATCAGGAACAGTCAGCATGGATTCACCAAGGGCAAGTCATGCCTGACTAACCTAATTGCCTTCTATGAGGAGATAACAGGCTCTGTGGATGAGGGGAAAGCAGTGGATGTGCTATTTCTGGACTTTAGCAAAGTTTTTGATACAGTCTCCCACAGTATTCTTGCCAGCAAGTTAAAGAAGTATGGGCTGGATGAATGGACGGTAAGGTGGATAGAAAACTGGCTAGATGGTCGGGCTCAACGGGTAGTGATCAATGGTTCCATGTCTAGTTGGCAGCCGGTATCAAGTGGAGTGCCCCAAGGGTCGGTGCTGGGGCCGGTTTTATTCAATATCTTTCATTAACGATCTGGAGGATGGTGTGGACTGCACCCTTAGCAAGTTTGCAGATGACACTAAACTGGGAGGAATGGTTGATATGCTGGAGGGTAGGGCTAGGATACAGAGGGACCTAGACAAATTAGAGGATTGGGCCAAAAGAAATATGATGAGGTTCAACAAGGACAAGTGCAGAGTCCTGCACTTCGGACGGAAGAATCCCATGCACTGTTACAGACTAGGGACCGAATGGCTGGGCAGCAGTTCTGCAGAAAAGGACCTAGGGGTTATGGTGGACGAAAAGCTGAATATGAGTCAGCAGTGTGCCCTTTTTGCCAAGAAGGCTAATGGCATTTTGGGTTGTATAAGTAGGGGCATTTCCAGCAGATCAAGGGATGTGATCATTCCCCTCTACTCAGCACTGGTGAGGCCTCATTTGGAGTACTGTGTCCAGTTTTGGGCCCCACATTACAAGAAGGATGTGGATAAATTGGAGAGAGTCCAGCGGAGGGCAACAAAAATGATTAGGGGGCTGGAGCACATGACTTATGAGGAGAGGCTGAGGGAACTGGGATTGTTTAGTCTGCAGAAGAGAAGAATGAGGGGGGATTTGATAGCTGCTTTCAACTACCTGAAAGGGGGTTCCAAAGAGGATGGATCTAGACTGTTCTCAGTGGTAGAAGATGACAGAACAAGGAGTAATGGTCTCAAGTTGCAGAGGGGGAGGTTTAGGTTGGATATTAGGAAAAACTTTTTCACTAGTAGGGTGGTGAAGAACTGGAATGGGTTACCTAGGGAGGTGGTGGAATCTCCTTCCTTAGAGGTTTTTAAGGTCAGGCTTGACAAAGCCCTGGCTGGGATGATTTAGTTGGGTTTGGTCCTGCTTTGAGCAGGGGGTTGGACTAGATGACCTCCTGAGGTCCCTTCCAACCCTGTGAGTCTATGAGTGTAAGTGTGGTTTGATGAGTTTTAGAGGTCGCCTAACTAGGTCCAGATCATTCCACCAACTCATTATCTGCAGGTCCTCCCGGTCCACAACCCTGTGCATGGTCCTCCAGATAACTGGGAGGCAGTTTTGGTACTGAGTCTGCAGTTGGTCCTAGGTGGGTGAAACCTGTAACCCTGCAGAGTCCAGCTGACTGCAGTGGAAGTCTGCACGGGTGTGAAGGTTGACAGCAGAGATCCATTTGCAGGATAGGGAACATGGGGGAGAAAATGAAGGAAGAGGATCTGTTTAGCCCCACCCTGAGGAGGTCGAGAGCCATTCTGCTGACTCAGTGTGAAAAATGTGGATTTTCTGTAATATTTTCATGACTGATGTGTGGAAGTGACTCATTTGACTTGGGATTGCTACCCTGTGGGTGCAGAAGAGTTAACATGCTGCTTCTGGGGCAGAGCAGGAGACATGAATTGTGTGTATCATGTAACTGTCTGGGGTGGTATGAACGGGTCACTGAGGACAGCTGAAACTGACCCATATCGACGGAAGATGCGGGAAGACAAGGGGAACCCCAGTGATTCAATAACTGGCACTTAACAACTGGAAATTCCAACAGGTGGAACGTGTGAGCTTGGCATTGTTTTGCAGAGGAGGACAATGGACCAAGAGGTGACAGGGGATGTGGATAAGATCTGGCCTTTGGATAGACATAGGATCTCATCTCAGACTGGGAGACAACAGGACAGAGATACAGAGAGGAACCCATAATATTTGCTTTAGCAGCATGGTTCAATGGAACCCTGGCTTGGCCAGTTTGGATGATGTCTTAAGCTTTGTATCTCTGTGCTAACGTAACAACTTCCTGATGTTCTGTTCCAGTTGACTAATAAATCCTACTCAGTTTTGAAGAGGCTGCAGGTGTCACTGCAAATACTTGCTGAGGTGCTGACAGAGGTCTGTCTTAATTTAATTTGGTGGTCAGAACTCCCGGGGTAAAATAGGAGTGCTGGAGCCTGAAACCTCAGTCTTGGAGGCACTGAATCCACATGACCTGCCACTGTGGAATAGTCCCTTGAGGGTCTGGCACATTAAAGGGGTGCTCCCAGGAGACTATGTACTCTGTGGCATAGCACAGATCCTATAAATCACTGAGACTAGTTAGAATCATGGAATCAGAGAATCTCATGGTTGGAAGGGACCTCAGGAGGTCATCTAGTCCAACCCCCTGCTCAAAGCAGGACCAATTCCCAACTAAATCATCCCAGCCAGGGCTTTGTCAAGCCTGACCTTAAAAACCTCTAAGGAAGGAGATTCCACCACCTCCCTACGTAACCCATTCCAGTGCTTCACCACCCTCCTAGTGAAAAAACGTTTTCTAATATCCAACTTAAACCTCCCCCACTGCAACTTGAGATCATTACTGCTTGTCCTGTCATCAGGTACCACTGAGAACAGTCTAGATCCATCCTCTTTGGAACCCCCTTTCAGTAGTTGAAAGCAGCTATCAAATCCCCCCTCATTCTTCTCTTCTGCAGACTAAACAATCCCAGTTCCCTCGGCCTCTCCTCATAAGTCATGTGCTCCAGCCCCCTAATCATTTTTGTTGCCCTCCACTGGAATCTCTCCAATTTTTCCACATCCTTCTTGTAGTGTGGGGCTCAAAACTGGACACAGTACTCCAGATGAGGCCTCACCAATGTCGAATAGAGGAGAATGATCATGTCCCTTGATCTGGTGGCAATGCCCCTACTTATACAGCCCAAAATGCCATTAGCCTTCTTGGCAACAAGGGCCAGGGCCGTCCAGAGGATTCAGGGGGCCTGGGGCAAAGCAATTTCGGGGGCCCCTTCCATAAAAAAAATTGCAATACTATATTCTTGTGGCCTGGGCATGGGCAAATTGCCCCACTTGCTTCTCTCCATGGGTGGCCCTGAGAAAAATAAACCTTCCGCATCTTGGCACAAGCCCAGTTTTGAAAAAACTTCTTTACAAGGTATCACTGGTTCTCAGAATCAGCTAGTGCTAAAAGGCACTAAAGCTCATTAAAAGGGTTGGACAAATATTTTCTGTCAAAACTTTTTCTGGATCGAAAACTAGGGGTTTTTAAAAAGCAGAAAAAAAATCACGGACGATTTCTTCTTTCCTTCAATTTTTTTTTAATTGAAAAGCTGAAATTATTGTGCCAAAACCTGAATATGGTTTGGGGTTTCAGAAGTGTGTGGCCAAATATTTGCTGCTTTCTGTGTTTGTTTAAAGAAACAATAAAAAAAATTCTGCTTGAAAAAAATCCAAAACTTTTGAACCACCTCAGCTTGTGACCAAACCAAGCTGAGCTCATCCAGTCAGAGATTTTTCCAGGTTTATGATACTCTGCTGGCTTCCTTGACTCGTATCTGTCTCCATAACTTTGGGTTCATTTAGAACATAAGAACAGCCATACTGGGTCAAACCAAAAGTCCATCCAGCCCAGTATCCTGTCTACCGACAATGCCCAGTGGCAAGTGCCCCAGAGGGAGTGAACCTAACAGGTAATGATCAAGTGATCTCTCTCCTGCCAGCCATCTCCACCCTCTGACAAACAGAGGCTAGGGACACCATTCCTTACCCATTCTGGCTAAGAGCCATTCATGGACTTAACCTCCATACATTTATCTGTTTCCTAGAGAATGGCTTCATGGGGTCCCTCACAAACTGGAGACAGTTACTGTGGGTTTGTCTTTAGTATAGACTATGTACATACTCCATGAACTGAGCATTTGAGCTTGTTCCAGAATCTGTGTGAAAACTAGCACATGCATGTGAATGGACACAGGGTGCTAAAATTAAATTAACCCAGGGGTTCTCAAACTGGGGGTCGGGACCCCTCAGGGGGTCACAAAGTTATTACTGGGGGTCATGAACTGTCAGCCTTCACCTCAAACCCCGCTTTGCCTCCAGCATTTATAATAGTGTTAAATATATAAAGAAGTGTTTTCAATTTATAAAGGGGGGGCACACTCAGAGGTTTGCTATGTAAAAGGGGTCACCAGGACAAAAGTTTGAGAACCACTGAATTAACCCCTCTGAAGCCTCAGAGAATGCAGGGGAGGCGGGGGGGGGGGGTGGTCTCCCTTGGTAGGGTTGGGAAGGAGGTAGGTGGTGTAGGATATTGGTCTTTTCATGTGATCCCTCCCCCAGTGGCTAATTTTAAATGAAGCTACCCTCCCCTGACATGAATCTCCCTATGGCACTGAAATTAAATATACACTATAATTTGGCATTTGAGAAGTGAAAGGGATGGTAGCCCTAATGGAAAAGCTAACAGCTTGGCTCTTCTGCAAGCCTCAAACTGCTTAATGAGCTTTAGGGTAGACAGGGGCGGCTCTAGGTATTTTGTTGCTCCAAGCACAGCAGGCAGGCTGTCTTCGGTGGCTTGCCTGCGGGAGGTTCCCGGTCCCATGGATTCGGCGGTATGCCTGTGGGAGGTCCGCCAAAGCCGTGGAACCAGCAGACCTTCCGCAGGCATGCCTCCGAAGGCAGCCTGCCTGCTGCCCTTGCAGCGACCAGCAGAGCGCCCCCGGTGGCTTGCCACCCCAGGCACACGCTTGGCGTGCTGGTGCCTGGAGCCGCCCCTGACGGTAGGGAAGGCTGTGCCTCCCAAACATCCTGGCCCTGCCCCCTATCTGAACCCCACCCACTTCCTGCCCCCCAACTGCCTGCCCCCCCTTAGAATCCCCGATCCATCCTGCTCCTTGCCCCCTCACCATCCCCCAGAGACCCCTCAACCACCACCTCGGGACCCCACCCCTGATCCCAGTCCCCTGATTGCCCCAACCCCTATCCACCCCCCCCCCGCTGAGTCTTGACAGACCCCCAGAATGCCCACGATCCAACCCCCCCATTCCCTGTCCCCTGACCACCCCCCCAGCCTCTGCCCCCGCCCTGTCCCTGGGACTCCCTGCCCCTTATCCAACCCCTCCAGCCCCTTACCCCCGGCTCCTCCCTCACCTGGAGCCTCAGCGCATCATATCCAGGAGTGTCCCTGAACAGCGGTGCAGCGTGGCTCCGACAGGGCCTGAGCTCCCAGCCCTGCCCCCTCACCACGCAGCTCTGAGCGGGAAGGAGCTCAGGCCCCACCAGAGCCACGCTGCACTGCTGTTCAGGGACGGTCCTGGGTACGCTGAAGCTCCGGGAGAGGGGCGGAGGCGGGGTCGGGCCAGTGCGGGAGCCTCACCCGTTCTCTTGGGGGCCCCTGCAGAGCCCGGGGCCTGGGGCAAATTGCTCCACTTGCCCCCCCCCTACTCTGGGTGGCCCTGTTGACTCATATCCAGCTTCTTGTCCACTGTAACCCCTAGGTCCTTTTCTTCAGAACGGCTTCCTAGCCATTCGGTCCCTAGTCTGTAACAGTGAATGGGATTCTTCCGTCCTAAATGCAGGACTCTGCACTTGTCCTTGTTGAGTAGTTAATCTGAGCTAGGCCCTCAATGCAGGGCATTTCTCTTTAACAGAATAGCCCACTCTGCATTCTCAGTGTGTGATTTTCAACAGTTCAGACCTTGGCTTCTCTAGAGCAAGGCTGTACAATGCTCATCAGTGAGAAATATTGACAGGCTGCAGTTTCAAATTGCAGACTTCAGTCCTTGGCCTTTGGATCTTATCTTAACAACAACAACAAAAACAGATGGATAAATTGGAGTTTCCACAGATCCCTAGAGATCTTAGTGCTCCTGACACTGTCACATAGCAGGTCATGCTAATGCCACATTTTATCATTGAATCATAGAAATGTAGGGCTTAAAGGTACCTCAAGAGGTCATCTAGTCCAGCTCCCTGAGCTGAGGCAAGGTTTCTTTTCTCATGACTAAATCTGCCCATTTTTCTAAATCTGTTTGTTTTGTTGTTCTCTCCCAGACTCTCTCCAATTTGCCAACGTTAATGCTGACAAAGAGGTTTAAACAATATGTGTGTGTGTTTGAAGAGAGCAACTTTCTACAATTAACAACCTAATCCAGCAAAATAGTTTGAAAATTAGCAAAATAGACAAATCTCTGCTTCCAGAGGGATTCACTCTGCTATAAGCTCAGCATTCCCATGAAGCACCTCTTGCTGCTAGAGTGGCAGATATCTTCAAGTGGCATCCAAAATATCCATTTGCCTGCACCTTTCTCTAGTCTCCATATGACCGAGTGACATATGACCAGGCTGAAGGGAAAATAGGGTTCTGGGAAACCTTACCTTCTTCGGTTTATTTCCCACCTATGTGAATAGAAAGAAAGAGAGAACATTTCTCATTGGTTAAACAGAAGTGTTTCTCAGCTCCATGCCCATACACACATAGTCTCCCATTGTGCCTGATCTTGAACCCATTCAAGCGATTAATGGCAAATTCCAATCTGACATTTTTGTGAAGTCCATTCTAAAAAAATTCCCAACCAGACTCAGCTTTCAACTGTAAATCTCCCCCTGTTACTGCAATACAGGAAATCCTGAGCATTACCACAGCTTTAGAGATTCTACACGTTCCCTATTTCTGGAATTCAGACACATCCCATAAGATAAATAAAAAATCATTGTTAGAGAAAAAAATATTTTGCTCCCATATTTCTAAGAGTAAGTTCTTTATATCTCTTTATACATACATGTAAAGGGATGGTGTGTGGTGGTGCGGGGGTAGGGTGGCTTTCCACCAAGGGGAATATGAAAGGTGGCTGAGGCTTGCTTTGAGAGACAGATTTCAGAGGGAATTTCTTGCAGAACTGAACTTAAAATGGATTCCTGTACATTTGCTGAATGTTTTGGACACACAGAAAACAATAAAAAGAAACAACAATGGTGAAATATATTGAGGAGGAATCCATTCAGAGTTCCTTTTTTCTGCCATGATGTTTATTTCTTACTGTAGCCTCTTTGTGTGGCACAAGAGGGTCCCTGGGTCCCATTTTCCTAACCACCAGGTTACAGAATAAGTCTTATTTTTTCTTTCTCTGGCTCAGTGATCATTTAATTAGTTATCCAAAGTGGAACAGGTGCACCAGGAGAGATTGAGAGAGCACCATGTCAGACTATCCTGTAGCACTGTGGTTACAGCATTCACCTGAAAGGTAGGAATCTAGAGTTCAAATCCTTTGTCCCCCATAAGAGAAAAGTAGGAATTGAACCTGGGTCTCCCACATCCCAGCTGAGTGCACTAACCTCTCGGCTAAAAGTAAAAAGGCAGTAGCTACTATCCCCACCTATGGTGTTTCTTGCAACAAACAGCTTCCATGCCTAGGGGCAGGTCTACACTTAAAAGGCTGCAGCTGTAGCGCTTTAATAAAGACTCTCTATGCTGATGGCAGAGAGGTCCCACAGGGGTATAGTGAATCCACCTCCCTAAGGCTATGCCTACACTAGAGATCTTACAGCAGCTCCACTATACCAATGCAGCTACGCTGCTGTAAGATCTCAAGTGTAGCTGCTCTATGCCGACAGGGGAGAGCGCTCCCATCAACATAACTAATCCGCCCCCAATGAGTGGTGGTAGCTATGCTGGTGGTACACCAACACTCTGGAGTGATGTAAGTTATATCGATGTAAGTGGTAGTGTAGACATAGCCTATGAGAGGCAGTAGCTGTGTCAGCAGCAGAAGCCCTCCCCTCAACATAATGCTGTGCATGGGGCAGTTAGGTCAGTTTAACAACATAGATCAGGGGTGTGGATTATTCACATAGCTGAGTGACACAATAATACTGATGTCAGTCTGTAGTGTAGAGCAGAGCTAGAGCTGGCTGCCGATTGCAAACAGACATTGACACCTCCATGAAGCCTGAACTTAGTTGCCTGTCTTTATGAGAGGAGTGGGGTTTAGCGCACACCTCTCTCATTGGCATCCCCCATTGTCTGGCATAGGTGACTCCCTGCCTATCATGCTGGGTTTTGTAGATCTATTTTAAAGTGCCTATGTCTCCCAAGCATTGTGCAGGGAGTTTAGGTGCCTAACTCAGGTTTAAGGGGATTCCATCATTATCACAGTAATTTGCTAGGTGCCTAAAAGTTAGTGTTGTAATGCTCAGTGTCACAACCCCTAAGTCCCTGTGTGGGTACTTGGGTAGGTCCAAATTAATAAACCTGCAAGTGTAAAGAAAAGGGTTGTTAAGCAGAGGCCTAGAAAGAGAGGCCTGTGTGAGAGATGCAGGCAACTTGCCCTCCCTAAGGAACATATTAACAATCTCCACCAGTAATGGACTCCTCACAAGATTTCTCCCACCATGAGGCACATGGGTCTGCCCAAAACACAGTAGCCTGATGTTCTACAAGCTCCTCCAGTAATGAATAAAACCAGCAGAAACTAAATCAAAGAAGAACTTGCATATGCCCCGCCTACAGAGTGGCCTGCTAGCAAACCTTGTGGCCAAACCTTTCAAATAAGGGCTTGCCTACATGAGGAAGTTATCTTGGAATAACATAACATATGAATTTAAAGCTCTATAGCTATTCTGGGTAACTCCCCCGTGGACACTCTTTTTCCAGAAAAAGGGCCTTTTCACTTTAGCTTAATCCACTTCCAAAATAGAGCAAGTGAACCTGAATAAAAGGCATTTTTTCCCTCCAGAATAGAAGCGTCCAAATGGGGAGTTGTTCTGGAATAATTATGCCAGTCAATCTCCCCTTGTGGACAAGTCCAAAGAATAACTGTTTTTCTTGGCAATAGATTGAAAACTCTTCACCCTGAGCAATACTCTATTTTATGTATCTGAGTGGAAACTTGTCTGCCTCCAATATACCCAGCACATAAGTTTCACAGATTCCCTATGCCACGATCAGTCAGATGAAGCCTTTTCTGTAGATATGCCTGTGCCAGGTGCTTAGCAGATCCCTAGTATGTTCCTGCCTCTTTTTTACATACAGGACACCATTAAAGGTCACAAACCTCCCAAGTTGTTAAAGTGAGTAAAATGTTATTGCTATAGTGAAGGTACATAGTTCTCCTACGAATGTAACTGTCCCGATATCAGTTCAAACTTACTCTTCTTATTGTCCTTTCCTTCTGGAAAAGTAAAGAAAAGCCTCATGTTTAAGTACATTCACACACCACTTCTAATAAAACATGGGCAAACCAATACCATAATGTACTGCATCTAGTAGAGATTCTTGACATTCCCAAGTACATAAGAATTAATATCCAGTTCCAGAAATCTTCTTGACCTGCCCAACTGCATGAACGGAGGTAGTGTAACATCTTAGGCTTTGGCTTGACTACAGAATGTCATTTGTTTCCTTGTAAATCTATTGAAATGAACTTATATCCACACACAAATGTTGCAAATAGCCCAGCACATGACAAAGGGGTGGCATTAGTCATTTGGCTTCATAGTTGCAGTATCTGATGAACCTCCAACAGTTCCCTGGTTGAGAATCCCCTCTCACCCTCCCTGGCCATCCCCACCTCCACAAATAGTTCCCTACTTCCATTAATGCACCTCCCACCACCCTCAAACATAAAATATCACAGGGAAGCCCCTAATAATGTGACCACTGAACTGCCCTCCCATTTGTGACACCTGCAGGTCTTGGAGAACAAAAGGACCATGGGAGAAGAATGGGTTAACTCATGCACCTGGCCCTCTCTGGGGATGCAGTGCAGGGGGGAAGGAAGGAAGGACCCATGCTCAGTCATGTATTGGTTGTTCTATCTAGGTGAACAGTTAGTGCACAGCAAGCTGGGATATAAATTCACAGTGCAATAGCCTGTCATGTATTAAATGTCCGTGTACATCCTGCTGTCACACACTAACAGTCATAGAATCATAGAATCATACAATATCAGGGTTGGAAGGGACCTCAGGAGGTCATCTAGTCCAACCCCCTGCTCAGAGCAGGACCAATCCCCTACTAAATCATCCCAGCCAGGGCTTTGTCAAACCTGACCTTAAAAACCTCTAAGGAAGGAGATTCCACCACCTCCCTAGGTAACCCATTCCAGTCCCCTAGTGGACACTGAACTGCTTCTGCTTCAAAGCAGAGCATATCAAAGCACATTAGGGAATCATTAGTGTCTGCCAGCAGGGTCCACATGGACAGCTAATGCACTATCGATTTACACCCCAGCTTGCCAGGCACTAACTGTTCATCCAGACAAGCCCCTAGGTTGCCAACCTGGTGGGGAAGTGCAACACATTGTCTGAGAGAAAAATCACCAAATCATCTTTACAGCTTTTTTCACAGACATTGTTTTGAACTAAGATGCAATTCCCAAGGTAAAAAATTGCTGCACATGCATCCCTCAGCACCCACTGCCGAACTGTTCTCATTCTCCCCAACCCCTTGATTCATGGTCTGATCCAGCTCCCCTCACTGGAAATGCAGCAGAATCTCCCAAATCCACCTCAGACCTACATTAACCCTGAATCCCTGCTTTCTCACTGTCACAGATACTCCAAAATCCCACTGTGTTCTACACACAACCAGTTCTAGACACGATGCAGGCTTCTACTACTCCCAGGTGGGCAGTGTTACCCAACCAATAGGGGGTAAAACCTGACCAGATATTAACCAAATTCTTTGAAAAACATTCAGCAGATTTCAGAGTATTTCTTTCTTTCTTACCAGCAACATTTCCATTTACTAATCTTAGAAAAAAAAATCAGCGCGCAATCTCTCCACTATGTTAATAAACCCTTCAAATTAACTTCAGCTTGTGAAACAATTCACTCTTTAATCACCACACCCTGTGTATCACTGAAAACACTTCTGAGTAATAGACTATTTTTTGGGATAGCACAGGTGAGATGAAATCCCACATGGCTCATTGTTGTCGATCCTCTGTAGTTCGGTTTCTGTCCTCAGTTACAGTGAAGCACATGTGAGTCTGAGGGTATGTCTACACTACGGGATTATTCTGATTTTACATAAACCGGTTTTGTAAAACAGATTGTATAAAGTCGAGTGCACGCGGCCACACTAAGCACATTAATTCGGCGGTGTGCGTCCATGGTCCGAGGCTAGCGTCGATTTCTGGAGTGTTGCACTGTGGGTAGCTATTCCATAGCTATCCCATAGTTCCCACAGTCTCCCCCGTCCCTTGGAATTCTGGGTTGAGATCCCAGTGCCTGATGGGGCAAAAATTATTGTCACGGGTGGTTCTGGGTAAATGTCGTCACTCATTTCTTCCTCCAGGAAAGCAACGGCAGACAATCATTTTGCGCCCTTTTTCCCTGGATTGCCCTGGCAGACGCCATAGCATGGCAACTGTGGAGCCTGTTTTGCCTTTTGACACTGTCATCGTATGTGTACTGGATGCTGCTGACAGAGGCGATACTGCAGCGCTACACAGCAGCATTCAGTTGCTTTTGCACGATAGCAGAGACAGTTATCAGCTGTTCTGTACCGTCTGCTGCTGTCATGGGTGCCCCTGGCTGAGGTCGGCCAGGGGTGCAAAGACAAAAATAGGAATGACTCCCTGAGTCAATTCCTCCTTTATGGTATCTAAAAATAGAATCAGTCCTGCCTAGAATATGGGGCAAGTGTACTAGAGAACCCATGTATCAGAAAATCAGAGAGGGCCTCTTAGTGAGGATGGGCGCAGCGTTAAATCAGTTTAACGCTGCTAAAATCGGTTTAAACGCGTAGTGTAGACCAGGCCTGAGGGTAGAACAATGTAACTGTTCAAACAGGAATGAAAATTTACTCATTTCTATTTTGTGTGTATCTGCACCATTATATTATATTATATTATATTATATTATATTATATTATATTATATTATATTATATTCAGTGTATGCTTATTTTTCCAGATTTGGTGGATTCTTTAATGGCATTTTCAAGAAATTAGAAAATAAAACCACTAAGCAATAACATATCCCCATTAAACAGTGTAGTGGGAGAGACTCAAATAAAAGCTATTGAAAAGCCAGTGCAAACTTACCTTGGTTCCAGTTTTTTGAGGCTAGACAAACAAACAAAACACAGACTGTCAATATGCAACAATGTCAAGAGGAAATAAGTGTAACAACATTTGTATAAAACATTTTTTCTTTCAGCGGTAAAATATTAGAAGTAAATAAGTAGCTATTCTTTTAGTTAACTTTTCTTTTAGGAAGAATTGCCTCCTCTAGAGTGTGTACACACAAAATGATAATACTTATTATAGCCGATGGCAAGGTCTTCTTTAGTTATGGTTTAGACCAGGTTTCTGTTTATAGCTCGACTATGGTGACCAGACAGCAACTGTGAAAAATCTGGATGGATAGGTGAGGAGTAATAGGGTCTTATGTAACACAAAGCCATAATATTTTGACAGTCCCGATAAAATCAGGACATATGGTCACCCTAATCTCAACTGTCCTAGAATCAGCTCTGCTCCTTGGAGTGCCTTGACATTTGGTGTGCCATATGGGGGAGCTGGCTTGGTGACAGATCCAAATTTGGGGTAATTTGACCAACAGGTTTCCATATTACAGCAACCATTTAGACAGCCACTGAAACTGAACCAGTGCTGATAGAGCAGCTCCTGGGTTCAGCTATGAATATTCTCATTGCTGATTCTGTCCTGACACTTGATATGAAGCAGCTGACGAAGATAACAAGATTCAAAAATGTCAATCTGCCACTCTTCAGCGTTCCTCAAATAGCATGTTTCACTGCCATACAGCGGAGTTGATATAATAACCATGTTTCTATATCTTCACACCTTCGTAGCAAGGTTATGGCAAGTTCCCTACAGGTACAGCTAAAGAGCCCAAAACATAGCAACAGCTGCTAATATAGGAGTGTCTAAATGTTTGATTAATAGATTCATAGACTCTAGGACTGGAAGGGACCTCGAGAGGTCATCGAGTCCAGTCCCCTGCCCTCATGGCAGGACCAAATACTGTCTAGACCATCCCTGACAGACATTTATCTAACCTACTCTTAAATATCTCCAGAGATGGAGATTCCACAACCTCCCTAGGCAGTTTATTCCAATGTTTAACCACTCTGATAGTTAGGAACTTTTTCCTAATCTCCAACCTAAACCTCCCTTGCTGCAGTTTAAGCCCATTGCTTCTTGTTCTATCCTTAGAGGCTAAGATGAACAAGTTTTCTCCCACCTCCTTATGACACCCTTTTAGATACCTGAAAACTGCTGTCATGTCCCCTCTCAGTCTTCTCTTTTCCAAACTAAACAAACCCAATTCTTTCAGCCTTCCTTCATAGGTCATGTTCTCTAGACCTTTAATCATTCTTGTTGATCTTCTCTGGACCCGCTCCAATTTCTTCACATCTTTCTTGAAATGCGGTGCCCAGAACTGGACACAATACTCCAGCTGAGGCCTGACCAGCGCAGAGTAGAGCGAAAGAATGACTTCTTATGTCTTGCTCACAACACATTACTGCATCCCAGAATTACGTTTGCTTTTTTTACGTGGAGCACTTTGCATTTGTCTTTATTAAACTTCAGACCTCAGACCATTTCTCCAATTTGTCCAGATCATTTTGAATTTTGACCCTATCCTCCAAAGCAGTTGCAATCCCTCCCAGTTTGGTATCATCTGCAAACTTAATAGGCATACTTTCTATGCCAATATCTAAGTCGTTGATGAAAATATTGAACAAAGCCGGTCCCAAAACAGACCCCTGCGGACCCCACTCGTTATACCTTTCCAGCAGGATTGGGAACCATTAATAACTACTCTCTGAGTATGGTTATCCAGCCAGCTATGCACCCACCTTATTGTAGCCCCATCTAAGTTCTATTTGCCTAGTTTATCGATAAGAATATCATGTGAGACCGTATCAAATGCCTTACTAAAGTCTAGGTATACCACATCCACCGCTTCTCCCTTATCCACAAGACTCGTTATCCTATCAAAGAAAGCTATCAGATTAGTTTGACATGCTTTGTTCTTTACAAATCCATGCTGGCTATTCCCTATCACCGTAACACCTTCCAAGTGTTTGCAGATGATTTCCTTAATTACTTGCTCCATTATCTTCCCTGGCACGGAAGTTAAACTAACTGGTCTGTAGTTTCGTGGGTTATTTTTATTTCCCTTTTTATAGGTGGGCACTATATGTGCCCTTTTCCAGTCTTCTGGAATCTCTCCTGTCTCCCATGATTTTCCAAAGATAATAGCTAGAGGCTCAGATACCTCCTCTGTTAGCTACTGGAGTATTCTAGGATGCATTTCATCAGGCCCCAGTGACTTGCAGCCATCTAACTTTTCTAAGAGATTTTTAACTTGTTCTTTTTTTTTATTTTCTCTTCTAAACCTACCCCCTTCCCATTAACATTCACTGTGTTAGGCATTCCTTCAGACTTCTCTGTGAAGACTGAAACAAAGAAGTCATTAAGCATTTCTGCCATTTCCAAGTTTCCTGTTACTGTTTCTCCCTCCTCACTGAGCAGTGGGCCTACCCTGTCTTTGGTCTTCCTCTTGCTTCTAATATATTGATAAAAAGTCTTCTTTATTCCCATAGCTAGTTTGAGCTCATTTTGTGCCTTTGCCTTTCTAATCTTGTCCTTGCATTCCTGTGCTGTTTACCTATATTCAGCCTTTGCAATTTGTCCTAGTTTCAATTTTTTATATGACTCTTTTTTTATTTTTTAGATCATGCAAGATCTCGTGGTTAAGCCAAGGTGGTCTTTTGCCACATTTTCTATCTTTCCTACCAAGTGGAATAGCTTGCTTTTGGGCCTTTAATAGTGTCCCTTTGAAAAACTGCCAACTCTCCTCAGTCATTTTTTCCCTCAGTCTTGATTCCCATGGGACCTTATCTAAAAGCTCTATGAGCTTACCAAAATCCGCCTACCTGAAATCCATTGTCTCTATTTTGCTGTACTCCCTTCTACCCTTCCTTAGAATTGCAAACTATGATTTCATGATCATTTTCACCCAAGCTGCCTTCTACTTTCAAATTCTCAACGAGTTCCTCCCTATTTGTTAAAATCAAGTCTAGAACAGCTTCCCCCCTAGTAGCTTTTTCAACCTTCTGAAATAAAAAGTTGTCTGCAATGCAGTCCAAGAACTTATTGGATAGTCTGTGCCCCGCTGTGTTATTTTCCCAACATATATCTGGATAGTTGAAGTCCCCCATCACCACCAGATCTTGGGCTTTGGATGATTTTGTTAGTTGTTTAAAAAAGCCTCATCCACCTCTTCCCCCTGATTAGGTGGCCTGTAGTAGACTCCTAGCATGACATCACTCTTGCTTTTTACCTCTTTTAGCCTAACCCAGAGACTCTCAACGCTTCCGTCTCCTATGTCCATCTCCACCTCAGTCCAAGTGTGTACATTTTTAATATACAAGGCAACACCTCCTCCCTTTTTCCCCTGTCTATCCTTCCTGAGCAAGCTGTACCCATCCACACCAACATTCCAATCATGTGTATTATCCCATCAAGTTTCAGTGATGCCAACAATGTCATAGTTGTATTTATTTATTAGCACTTCCAGTTCTTCCTGCTTATTACCCATAGCCAATTTCCAGTACTTTCAAACTCAACAATTAATAAAGTATGAAGAGTGGCTGAAATCTAGACTTATATCTTCCATGTTCTCTGAAGACAAAGTGGCAAGTAAGAAGAGAGTTGCCTATTTTGATACAGTGAATCCATGAGTATAGACGAGTACTGGGAATGAACAAGCAGTCCAAATCTAAAGAATAACGAGTTGGAGAGAGCATGAAAGAATCAAAGGAATACAGCAGGCTGCAAAGCCAAGCAACTAAACACAGCATCTCAAGGGGAGGAGGCATCTACATTAGTGAAAAAGAAGTAGATGTTTGCTTTATTTTATTTTATTTTTTGACTGATAATGCTTTCTATTTATTGAGCCTTCTGCTAGAACTGATTGCCACAAGAAAAGTCACTGTAATTAAAAGCAAACACTTTGATACAGAAACGACTGCTTCAGAGGCCTGCTCCATCAATAGTTCCAGGACCAAATTCAGTTTCAAAATGGCAAGTTATTTCTGCCAGTATAAAAGCAAACTATTGGCTTGTGATGCAGTTATACGGGGGGAGAGGGGCAGGGGGAGGAGCTATTCAGTGCCAAACCCCTCACCTTTGGACTGTCTCAGTAAATGTTGATAGGCCTGGTCAGCCAACAGTCCATTGCAGACAAATGGAATAATGATGTATGAAAATAATTACCAAACATTTAAGATTGTACATGAGTTTATTGTGACTGCATTTTTGCCTTGTGTGCACACTTTCTATGAATATTCCAGCAAACAGGATTATTTGGTGGTCTGTTCAGTTCAACTGTAAATTTTCAGTTACCATCACAGAAAGTCATTTTCAGACCCAAGATTCTTCCTGATTCAGGAAGGTACATAAGCACAATGTTCTCTATGAATACCTCACCTAGCCCTATCATTGAATCCCAGCCCCCAGCTCTGCCACTAGAATAACCTTGCTGCATTCATCAAGACAACAATAACAATCAGATTTTCAATCTAGACCACCATAAATTGATATAAATTTAAAGATTCTGTGAAACAGTCTCTGCTAATTGACACTCTTCCTGTGAACTAATTTACAACAATGTCAAGAATTTCAACAATAGTTTTTGTAAAAGGAACCTGTAAACAATGATTATTTTTTTTTAACGGATAGGTTACCACATTGACAGTAATAGATGAAATCCTGCCCAATTGAAATAAATGGGAGCTTTGCTATTGAATTCAATAGGACAGAATTTCATCCAAGAAATCACTCCCAGATCAGTTACAGATATGGAAGTCCCATAGACAAACTGCCTCTTGGTCTAGAGGTGAAGAATGAGCCCCGCCCTGCTTGTTGATGTAATACATGTACGGCTGACATATTGTCCATGAGAACTCAGACTGTTGTGTTCATAATGTGGGACAAGAATGCCTGGCAAGCCAGCTGGACTGCCCTGAGCGAGAAGATGTTGCTATGGAAAGAAAGCTCCTCCCTGAACCACAGACATTGAGTCCTGAGATGCCCCAGGTGGGCTCCCCAACTCAGAGCCAAGGTGTCAGAGACCAAATGAGAGGATGGCTGGGGTTTTGTGAAGGGAACCCCTTTTCAAACCATCCGATGATCCAACCACCATGTCGAGGAGTAGAGGATGTGGGGTGGCACCATGATTGCCCTGTCCAAGTGGTGTCTGGAAGGGCAGTACACCATGCCAGCCAGGCTTGGAGAGATCTGAGTTTCAGCCTGGCATGTGGCACTACATAAGTACATGAAGCCATGTGATTGAGAAGGCTCAAGCAAAGCCAGACGGTAGTGATCGATTGTGATTGCAGGAAGCGTATTAGCGTCTAGATTGCTCAAAAACATTCCTTCGGGAAGAAGGCTCTTGCCAACTGGTTCTCAAGCACCACCCCAATGCATTCTATTTTCTGGATGGGTGTCAGGGTCGACTTGTGTACATTGATGAGAAGACCCAGTGCTTGGAAGGTTGACTATATGAGGTCAATGTCAGATTCCACTTGTGCTTGAGACCAGCCCTTGATGAGCCAGTCATCAAGATACGGGAACACGTGGACTCTACTTTACCTCAGAAATGCTGCCACCACTGTCATGCACTTGGTGAAGACTCATGGGTTCGCCAAAAGCTTGATAATGAGGCTGGTTCACCACAAACCTCAGAACTCTTCTGTAGCTGTGGAAAACTGAGATGTGGAAGTATGTGTCTTTTAAGATGAGGGCGGCATACCAATCCCCTAAATCCAGTGATGGAATGATCGATGCCAAGGACACCATGCAGAACTTCAGTGTCCTGAGATAGCGATTGAGCTGACACAGGTCTAGAATGGGTCTGAGACCTCCCTTGGCCTTGGGAACCAGAAAGTACTGGCAAGAGAACCCCTTCCCCCTTAACGGCAATGGAACCTCTTCTATGGCTTCCATCCGGAGGAGAGATAGCACTTCCTGCTCTAGCAGGAGATTGTGAGATGAGTCCCTGAAGAGGGATGGGGAAGGTGAGTGGGAAAGTGGGATAGAAATAAACTGAAGGGTCTAACCAAACTCTATGATGTTTGAAACTCAATGGTTGGAAGTGATCCACTCCCAGGCTCTGAGAAAACATAAAAGGTGGTTTGAAGAGACAGGAGTGACTGGATCCTGGGTAGTAATTGGTAGGTTGTCCTCAACCAACTTGTCAAAATAAGTGTTTCGAGGAGATGGAGTGTTGTGGAGGAGGAAGATGGCAGAGGTGGCCTACACCTGAACACCTTGTTCATCTTTCTTCACTGCCAGCTGAGCATAGAAATGTCCATAATGCTGTGGCTTATACGGTCTCCTGGCTTGTGCTGGAGAATCAGGCCCAGGGACTTTAGTGTTTCCCTGGAGTCTTTAAGGCCATGCAGTCTGGCATCAGTTTGCTCTGAAAATAGCAAGCATCCCTGAAACAGCAGGTCCTGTAAGTTTTTGTTGTACTTCCTGCAGGAACCGTGATGCCTGCAACTATGAGCTCCTGCTCATGCTGACTGCTGTGACCATAGATCTAGCTGTGAATCCCTAGCATCCAGGGCTGCCTGCAGAGAGGCCCTGGCCACTGTCTTGCCCTCCTCCACAAAGGCTGAGAACTCCTACTGGTTGTCATGGGGAAGTCTGTCCTGGAACATGCTCATTGCTTCCCACATATTAATGTCATAGTGACCCAGCAGTGCCAGCCAGTTCACTATGCAAAGTTGAAGCCCCCCAGTCGAGCTGGCTTTCCTGCCCAATAGGTCCAGCTTCCGGGGCTTATTTGCCTTTGGAGCAGACCCTGTCTGGCCCTGACAGTCCTTCTTGTTAGCAGCCACCACAACAAGTGATCCAGAAGGAGAAGGAGAAAATAAAAGCTCACATCCCTTGGCTGGCCCAGAGTACTTCCACTCTGTCTTCTTGGCAGTAGGAGGGAAAGAGGCTGGGTTCTGCCAGAGAGCCTTAATAGGTCCCATAATGGCGTCATGGAAGGGGAGAGTGATCTTTGCAGGAGCCATCACCAATAAAATGACCAAGAAGCTGTCAGAAGGCTCTTGACAACTTCAGCCTGCAGGCCCAGATTGGATGCCACCTGCTTTAATAAATCCTGATGGGCCCTCAGGGCATCCTGTGGCAGGGATGTCCCTTTCACCATTAACTTGTCATCCAGTGAAGATGAGGAGGAGGCAGGCACCTCCAGAGCTCCACTGTGTCCTCCCTGCTGGCACTCGTTGATACTGGCTTCAGTACCAGTTTTGGCACCAGGATGACCCCTGGGCTTGGCACTGAGCACGGTGGTGAGGGCATCCCCACTATGGTACTGGTGTCTGACTCCAGTGTCTCACAGTGTGGTACTGGCGGTACCCTACTCTCAGAGTATACTGAGTAGGTACACCTAGCGCTGGTGCCTTGACCCGGAGAAATCCTCACAGATTCCAAAAAGGCCACTGCAACAGAACCGACCCCCTTGAGCCCATGGATCAAGCGTTCTGGGGCATCATGGCCTGCAGAGCATCAGATGACACTGATGAGAGGTGCGTGTGGTCTCGGCTGTGCGGGTGAGGAGCTGAATCCAGAGTCTGATCCCAAAAAGGAGGAAGAGGAGTAGGGGGGATCAAGGCGGCACTGACCCTTCCAGACCGGGGAACAACATCATGGCGATGCCTTGGGTGATTAGGGGATTCCCTGGAGAGCAGCCTCGGTACCAGCCTGAAGCTGGTCGACATCTCAGACCTGGCAGGTGGTCCCTGCAGTGCTGATTCTTGTACCCCTGGAGAACCCGCTACTGGCAGAGTTAGTATGTTTCTAGCTGCTGCATAAGCTTCTGGGGTGGATGGTACTACAAATTGGTCAGCACGCTGGCAGGAAGGGGGTCGCACCTCCCTTTGCAGGGTTTGTAGTGCCGGTGCAGATGACTGTGCTGGCAGCTGCCACAGTGTCGAAGAGGGAAAGTTGCTCAGTGTAGGTCTCGCCTGTCCCTGTCCACAGGTCTTGCCTTGTCCCTGTCCATTCTTTTATGTCCCTTTGGTGCAGGAGAGCAGCTCTTCTCACAGTCCCCCTGATGTTACTTCTTGGGCACTGGTGACAAGGAGCAGTGCTGTGAGTTTCTGGCAGTGGGAGGTGCACAGCGCACTGATGTTCATGTGCTCAATGTTGAGTCAGATCTCAGCTCAGAGGCGGGTCTCAATGCTGCCTCCATCAGGAGGAATTTCAGTCTCACAGCCCAGTCTTTCTGAGTACATGGTTTAAACTCACAACAAATCTTGCAGTGATCTTTTCTGTCGCCTTCTCCCAAATACTTGAAACAGCTCAAGGAAGGGTCACTGTTGAATACAAGTTTCAGAGAGGAAGCCATGATAGTCTGTATCAGCAAAAACAACAAGGAGTCCTTGTGGAACCTGACAGGGTCAGGCCAGATGGCTACAGGAAAGTGATCCTATTGGTATCTAAGAAGTGGGCGGGCAAAGCCCGCCCACTGCTAAAGGACCTCCCCCCAGCCTAAGGGGAGGATCCACAGGTCTGTGACGCCAAATAATTATGTGCGACAACCAATGAAAAAAACAGGATCGGGAGCGAGGTCATAGGGCTAAATGAAGGGAATCTGATGGGGACACCGAGCAGAGAACCCCAGACAGCGCCCACTCTTCCTCGAAGGCGTCAAGGGAGTCAGTGGACGCCGCCCAGAGGAACTCTGCCCGGATGCGTGAACAGACGGAGGAGCGGAAATAGGCCCCACAGTCGCAGGAAATCCTGTCGGCCAACCTCCTCTCCCTGGTTTTGTAGATGGCTAGTTTGGCCAGGGCCAAGAGGAGGTTGATAAGGAGATCCTGCGACTTTGTGGGGCCACGGATGGGGAGTGCATAGATAAACAGGTGAGGGGAAAAGTGCAACCAAAAACGCAAGAGGAGAGCCAAGAGGAGCCGGAAGAGGGGCTGCAACCTGGCGCACTCTAAATAAATGTGCGCCATGGTTTCCTTCATGCCGCAAAAGGGGCAGGTGTTGGGGACAGGGGTAAACCACGCCAAGTACACGCCCGTGCTCATGGCCCCGTGAAGGAGCCGCCAACTGACATCCCCAGTGGGCCAGCTTCTACTCTGCCCTGGTCCCAAGGCCCACCGGGGCCTACAGGAGAGTGAATGAAGGCAGATATATTAGCCCCAGGTTAAGTAGGTCCCCTTTCCCTGGATAAGATAACAGGAAAGTTTCCAAAACAATCAGGAACTTTCTGCAAACAATTAAGTCAGACAGGCTGATTAGAACACCTGCAGCCAATCAAGAAGCTACTAGAATCAATTAAGGCAGGCTAATCAGGGCACCTGAGGGGAGAGATAGCTCAGTGGTTTGTGCATTGGTCTGCTAAATCCAGGGTTATGAGCTCAATCCTTGAGGGGGCCACTTAGGGAACTGGGGCAAAAATCAGTACTTGAGCCTCCTAGTGACAGCAGGGGGCTGGACTCAATGACCTTTCAAGGTCCCTTCCCGTTTTAAGAGATATACCAATCTCCAATTAATATTATTAAAAAGGAGCTCACTTCAGTTTGTGGTGCACATGTGAGGAGTTGAGAGCAAGAGGCACAAGGAGCTGAGTGAGAGAGTGTGCTGCTGCTGCTGGAGGACTGAGGATTACAAGCATTATCAGACACCAGGAGGAAGGTCCTGTGGTGAGAATAAAGAAGGTGTTTGGAGGAGGCCATGGGGAAGCAGCCCAGGGAGTTGTAGCTGTCATGCAGCTGTTACAGGAGGCACTATAGACAGCTGCAATTCACAGGGCCCTGGTGTGGAACCCAGAGTAGAGAGCAGGCCCAAGTTTCCTCCAAACCTCCCAACTCCTGATCAGACTTCAGGAGGAGTTAACCCAGACTGTGGGTTCCACCAGAGGGGAAGATCTCTAAGGCAAGCAAATCCACCAATAAATGCAGGATCCACCAAGGAAGAATTGCCACTTTTAAAGTCTATTATTGGGTGTCCAGGGAGACTGAAGTGTTCTCCTGTTGGTTTTTTAATGTTATAATTCCTGATGTCAGATTTGTGTCCATTTATTCTTTTGCATAGAGACTGTCTGGTTTGGCCCTCTGCCATGTACATTGTGGAGCCCTCTGCCATGTCCTGTGGAGCCAATCATAGCTGTTGTAACTAGAGTAATCCTCAGGAAGGGGGCACTGGACTGGCTCAGCATGTGGGAACACAAGAACTGGGAAAATGCAAAGCTGAGCCTCCCATCACCTCATTTGTTCATCATATTTGGCATTGAGTCTCATACTCCTTCACTGTAGCCAAAAAAACAGGTGCTTAAACTGAAATTTCCCCAGATCCCTAGAGGCCTTAATGCTCCTTAAAGTTGGATTCTGTCACATAGCAGGCCATGCTACTGCCACGTTTTATCACTGAATCATAGAAATTTAGAGCTGAAAGGGACCTCAAAAGGTCATCTAGTACAGCTCCCTGAGCTGAGGCAGGGCCAAGTAAACCTAGGCCATTCCACCAAGGGGAATATGAAAGGTGGCTGAGGCCTGTTTTGGGAAAGAGATTTGAGAGAGAATTTCTTGCAGACCAAAAATGAAAATGGATTGCTGGTCATTTGCTGAATGTTTTGGACAGAGAGAAAATAGTTTAAAAAAAAAAAAGAGAAAAAAAAAAAAACAACAATGGCAAAATATATTGAGGCGTTCAGGGTTCCTTTTTTTCTGCCATGATGTTCATTTCTTATTGCAGCCTCTTTGTATGGCACAAAGAGATTGGACCCTGGCTTTCCAATTTTCCTAACCACTAGGTTACAGAATAAGTCTTTTTTTTCTCTCTCTCTGGCCCAGAGACTGGTTATCCAAAGTTACAGTGACCAGACAGCAAATGTGAAAAATTGGGATGGGGAAGGCTTGAGAAGAATATCCTCACCTATTGGTACAGGTGAACACAGACCCAAAGCCTTGGATCTTAAGAACAATGAAAAATCAATCAGGTTCTTAAAAGAAGAATTTACTATAAAAAGATAAAAGAATCACCTCTGTAAAATTAGGATGGAAGATAACTTTATAGAGTTAAAAAAAAAATTCAAAACACAGAGGATTTCCCCTCCAGGCAAAACTTTAAAGTTACAAAAATAGGGATAAGCCTTCCTCTTAGCACTGGGAAAATTCACAAGCTACAACAAAAGATAATCTAATACATGTCCTTACTATTACTTACTATTTCTGCAGTATTAGATGCTTAGTTCAGATGTAGCTTAGGGAGATGTATTTTCCCTGCCCTGGTTCCTTGCTGACTCCGAGAGAACAAAGGAACACCAAAACAAAAACCTTCCCCCACAGATTTGAAAGTGTCTTCTCCCCTTATTGGTCCTTTTGGTCAGGTGCCAACCAGGTTATCTGAGCTTCTTAACCCTTTACAGGTAAGGAGGGATTTTATGCTACCCTTAGCTGTATGTTTATGACAGGCCTGCACTGCTGCAGCCTGTCACCCAGCCTCAGACCACCTCTTTCTGTGATGGGCAATACCTTTGTGGTCCTGATTTGCAAAAGTGTGTAAATCTAGGATCAGTGGTTGGCAGGAGGTTAGCTAGGAAACAGTTCTGTGGTGCTGTGTGACCCTGGAGTTACTCTCCACCCTTAGAGATGTGGGGTCGGCTTCTGTCTCCACTCCTGGTGGAATAAGGTAGGTGGTGGGTGCCATCAGAGTACCCCTCACAAAGCCCATATAGAGCGTAGCAGGGTTTGGAGGCTCTGTTCATTCGAGACCCAGCCTAGACTAGGATGGGGAAAAACAGGACAGGATTAAGGAGCTGAGGGCTGGGATAACAGGGAAGTTGTGGGTGGAGACTGAGGGATGCCAACAGAGCTGGGGCTGGAGAAGGAACCCCGGGCCTGGGATAGCAGGGGGCTGCAAGCAGTGGTGGTGTTTGCCCCATGGGGACCCCCTTCACAGATCATTTGTGGGGCCCCTACCAGTGACCTGGCATGTCTGGTGTGTGTGAGGTCACGCTGTGCAGAGGACACGATTCAGAGTTCTGGGCAGCATTAAGCAAGAAGGATCTGTTGAGATCTGGCAAGTGAGATCTGGCTTTCAGGGGGCCCCTCGGTGCCTCAGGATTCCCTGCAAGTGTACGGCTTGCATATGACTAATTCCACCACTAGCTGCAGGTCACAACTGAGGGTTACTGGCAGAGCTGTGGGGCTGGAGAGCCCAAGGTTGGGATAGCAGGGAGATGCAGGTCAGGATTGAGGGGCTCTGAAAGACTTGTATGTATGTGGGAAGCCCACCACCGGGATAGCAGGGACTTTGCATATTAGGATTGAGATCTATCCATAGAATTGCATGGATGAAATTTTCCACACCATCATCAAGTCCCACTAATCTGTATGCACTAAATTCACTCTGTCATTAAGGATGATACTCAAATGTGAGATGCAAAGACTGAAGTGATTGAATATTTCCAGGGGAGGAGGAGGTGATCATGAAGGTGACTGAAATCCATACATTGTGTGTGCTCATTTTCTTATCATGTTATAGTCTGAAAGCACAGACATACATTTACTAGGGATTATACTAGTACCTGATTTCGACTTCTTGTTCTCCTTTTCCTGAGACTCTGAAATGGAAAAGAGAAAAGAGACAGAAGCTGTGTGATGCTGTGCCCCCCATAACGATTGTGGTTAGTTATAGACATGCCACAGCCCCACTTTTAGCCCCTGTTCAGGGGCCTGCACCATTGATAGCAGCGGGGCTGGTGGTTCGTGATACACACCAATATGCAGAACTCCTAGGATTTGCAAAGCATCTAACCTGGATGGAAGACTTGGGTCTGGATCCAGATACAGCTCTAACATTCTCAACCCTTCTGTCTCAGGGGAATTATTTTTCTGTGTTACTAACAAGCTACACTCTCCAGGTGTAACTAGAGGATGGACGTGTAGATGATTAGAGTTCACATCTGAGATCTGGTTTTGGCAACAAAGCATGGAAACATGAGCCATGTTCTAGGGAGTGGCCCAGAAGAGCCTACACTGCTGCAGTCATCTATAGAGAGTGGCTAGTCCCCTTCTGCTGCATTAAAAAATATGATTGGCATTGGATTGTCAAAGGCCAGGTGACACATGTCTGTCTATCGAGACATAAGAGCAGGTAACCCTGTGTCTGCTGTACAGAGCTCACGGCGCTGCAGTGGATCTGGGGTGATTGTAATGTGATTTGTATGTTTGCCCAAACTTCACTCAGCCCTGCCGTGCAGTGTCTGTGTCTGCTCAGAACCATGTGTTCCTGGGAGCTTCTGCCGAAGGGCTCTGCCAGGGAGGTGGATGAACTTACTGCACTCTGGGGAAAGAAAAAAAGGAGACCATCATGGGTACAGCAGGGGTGGTTCTGAGCAGAGTGTCTTGGGACTGAAGCGATGGAAGCTCCCTAAAAGTGGGGGGCCCACCTGCAGCCATACTGAGGACCCAATCCACTGAGCCACCCCTCCTCCTGAAGCCCTGCACTTGTCCTGCCCCTTCTCACCGAGCCAGTGGTTTTGCACCACCCCTTCCCCTGAGACCCCATTAGTGAGCCACCTCCTCCCCCCAAAACACACCCCTGCACTAGTATGAGCATTCCATAAGAATTATCCCACAATGCCCGATCAAGCATTGACCAGAGGGCTGCACTTGACCTCCCCCTTTCCCTGAGCCTCCCCCATGTGCTACCCAATCCCCCTGAACAGCCACCCTCATGCTGCCCCTTTTCATCGAGCCAGTGCTCTTGCACCACCCCTTCCTGGAGGTGCCATTCCCGCACCACCTGTTCCCCTGAAAACACACCCCTGTGCTAGTATGAGCATTCCATAAGAATGATCCCACAATGCCCAGTCCAGCATTGACCAGAGGGCTTCATTTGACAAGGGACTGATGCCAGATGTCTTGAAGCCTGACCCACAGGGCTCTTCTCACCCAGGAAGTTCAAACCCACCTCCCACTGACCTGCTGACAGTTACCAGAACTACAACCTCAACTTTCTATTTGAACCAAGAACAGGACTGTGATGTTATCCATGCAAATAGGCTTTTTCTTGCCCAGTTCTGCTTCTTTTGTGTTATCTGCTCCTACCCCCTGACTTTGATCAGGGCTGGTGCAAGGATGTTTCACGTCCTCGGCGAAACTTCCACCTTGTGCCCCTACCCACGCACCCGCCCTGAGGTGCCCCCCTCCCCACGGCAGCTGCCCTCCGCCCTGAGCCCCCCACCCCCCAACCTGAGGTGCTGCCCCCTTGCGGCAGCTCCTCTCCCCCCACCCTGAGGTGCCCCCCCTCGCGGCAGCTCCCCACCCCAGCTCACCACTACCCCGCCTCCTCGCCGAGCATGCTGTGGCTGCTTCCCTTCTCCCACCTCCCAGGCTTGCGGCGCCAATAAGCCTGCTCGGGGAGGAGGTGGGGCAGGGGTGAGCTGGGGTGAGGAGTTCCCCTGCGTGCCGCCCCCCACACACTTGCTGCAGGCGGCCCTCCCCGCGCTCCCCTGCCCCAGCTCCCTCCGCCTAAATGCCGGCGGCGACTGGGGCGGCCGAAGATCCGGCTGCCGCGGTTGCTGCCGAAGAAAATGGTGCCCTCCAAACGCCAGTGCCCTAGGCGACCGCCGAGGTTGCCTAAATGGTTGCACCGGTCCTGACTTTGATCTTCTGGTAACCTGACCCTGCTGCTTCCTCACACCTGACTCCTGTTCCACCCTCTAGGCCTGACCGCCCATGCCCCGGCCATGACATTCAAGCAGAGCAAGCATGAGGTGGATGAACTTACCAAGCTTCTCACACTCCTTGCAACGCTCTGTGGAGAGAAGAGAAGGAGACCACCATGGGTACAGCAGGGGTTGTTCTGAGCAGAGTGTCATGGGGCTGGAGAAACGGAAGCTCCCTACAAGTGGGGGGCCACCTGCAGCCTTACCATGGATCCAACCCACTGAGCCACCCCTCCCCCTGAAACCCTGCACTTGACCTCCCCCTTTCCCTGATCCCCCCCCCCCCATGTGCTACCCAATCCCCCTGAACAGCCACCCTCATGCTGCCCCTTTTCATCGAGCCAGTGCTCTTGCACCACCCCTTCCTGGAGGTGCCATTCCCGCACCACCTGTTCCCCTGAAAACACACCCTTGTGCTAGTATGAGCATTCCATAAGAATGATCCCACAATGCCCAGTTCAGCATTGACCAGAGGCTTCATTTGACAAGGCTCTTGAAGCCTGGCCCACAGGGCTCTTCTCACCCAATAAGTTCCAAACCACTTCCTACTGACCTGCTGACAGTTACCAGAACTACAACCTTAACTTCCTATTTAAACCAACCACAGGACCAGAATGTTGTCCATGAAAATAGGCTTTTCACTGCCCAGTTCTGCTTCCTTTTTGTTACCTGCTCCTACCCTCTGACTCTGATCTCCTGGCAACCTGACCAGCTGCTTCCACACATCTGGCTCCTGTTCCAACCAGTAGGCCTAACTGCCCATGCCCTGTTCATGACACTCGAGCAGAGCGAGCATGAATCAGCTACTTGGGCTGAGACACTCGCTCCCAGCTATAGTGTAGATATACCTGAGGAGCCAAGAGTGTCAGAACCGACAGGATGTGTCAGACACACCTGTTGTTAATGAACAACAGACAAGGTCCCAGATCAGCCCTGAAACAGACCCCACAAATTGACACTGGAGACAGCACCTCCAGCAGACGGCACTGCCAGGAATGAGGGGAGGGAGCATCACACCAGAACACGAGTCACATAGAGAGAGGCCTGCACTGTGGCAGCCAGTCACCCAGCCTCAAACCCCCTATTTCTAGGCTGTGCAATCCCTTTGTGGTGCTGATTTGCAAAAGTGTGTAACTCTAGGGTTAGTGCTGGCAGAAGCTTAGCTGGGGAAGGGCTCTGTGGGGCCGTTTGGTACTGGATTTACTCTCCACCACTAAAGATGTGGGGTCACACACAGTCTCAGCTCCCAGTGGAACAGGTTGGGTGGTGGATCCCATCAGAGTGAACCTCACAGAGCCCACATAGAGCATAGAAGGGTTTGGAGGCTCTGTTCATTCGAGGCCCAGACCCAGACTGGGAGGGGGCGGGGGGGGGGGGGAACAGGACAGGACTGAGAAGATGAGGGCTCAGATAGCAGGGAAGTGGTGAGTGGGTGGGGGACTGAGGGCTGCCAACAGAGCTGGGGCTGGGGGAAGAAGTCCAGGGATACGGCAAATTCTGCCTCATTTGTTACTTCCAAGAGGAGGGGGGGATGAGCATGAAGGAGACTCAGGTCCATACATTGTACAGGGGATTTTTCTTTCTTCTTACAGTGCAAAAGCACAGACACATGTTAAGTAGGGGGTTAGTGAAGTACCTGCTTCAAAGGCCTTCCTCTCAGCATCTGAAATAGGGAGGAGAAAAGAGTTAGAGACAGAGACAAGTGCTGTGTGATGTTGTGTGCCCCGTAACAACTGTGGTTAGTTACAGACACCCCACAGCCTCACTCCCGGCTCCAGCACAGGAGCCTTCAGCTTTGATAGCAGTGGGGCTGGTGGTTAGTGATACGAACCAACACACAGGAGCTCTGGGATTTACAAATCATCTAACCTTGATGGAAGATGTGGGTCTGAATCCCCATACAGCTCTGACATTGTCATCTCTTCTGTCTAAGGGGAATTCCTTTTCTGTGTTACTAAAAGCCCTTTGGAGCAACAAAGCTACACACTCCAGGTATAATTAGGGGATGCATGTGCTGATTATTGGAGCTCACATCAGGAATCTGGTCTTGGGAACAAAGCATGGAAATGTGAGTCTGAGTCTGGTCTCTTGCTCATCTCCACATTTTTGGAAATGGCCCAGAAGAGCCTGCACTGCTGTAGTCATCTATAGAAAGTGGCTGCCCCCTCCTACTCCATCAGAACAATGTGATTGGCATTGGATTGTCCAAGCCAAGATGACACCTCTCTGTCTATCCAGACATGAGAGGAGGTCACTCTGTGTCTGCTGCAGAAAGCTCACAGTGATGCCGTGGGACTGGGGTCACTGTAATGTGATTTGTATTTTTGGTAAAACTTCACTCAGCCCTGCCCTGCGATGTTGATGTTTCTGAGTCTACTCAGCAGTGTGTGTGGCTGGAATCCTCTGCCCAGGGGCTCTGCCAAGGAGGTGGATGAACTTACCAAGCTTCTTACGGAGCTCCTGACACTCTGTGGAGAGAAGAGGAGACCATCATGGGTACAGCAGGGGTTGTTCTGAGCAGAGTGTCATGGGGCTGGAGAAACGGAAGCTCCCTACAAGTGGGGGGCCACCTGCAGCCTTACCATGGATCCAACCCACTGAGCCACCCCTCCCCCTGAAACCCTGCACTTGACCTCCCCCTTTCCTGAGCCTCCCCCATGTGCTACCCAATCCCCCTGAACAGCCACCCTCATGCTGCCCCTTTTCATCAAGCCAGTGCTCTTGCACCACCCCTTCCTGGAGGTGCCATTCCCGCACCACCTGTTCCCCTGAAAACACACCCTTGTGCTAGTATGAGCATTCCATAAGAATGATCCCACAATGCCCAGTCCAGCATTGACCAGAGGGCTTCATTTGACAAGGGACTGATGCCACATATCTTGAAGCCTGACCCACAGGGCTCTTCTCACCCAGGAAGTTCCAGCTCACCTCCCACTGACCTGCTGACAGTTACCAGAACTACAACCTCAACTTTCTATTTAAATCAACCACAGGCCCAGGATGTTGTCCATGCAAATAAGCTTTTCACTGCCCAGTTCTGCTTCCTTTCTGTTACCTGCTCCTTCCCCCTGACTCCGATCTCCTGGCAACCTGACCAGCTGCTTCCTCACATTTGTCTTCTGTTCCAAACAGTAGGCCTAACTGCCCATGCCCTGCTCATGACACTCGAGCAGAGCGAGCATGAATCAGCTACTTGGGCTGAGACACTCGCTCCCAGCTATAGTGTAGATGTACCTGATGAGTCAAGAGTGTCAGAACTGACAGGCCATGTCAGACAAAACTGTTGTTAATGAACAACAGACAAGGTCGCAGATTAGCGCTGAAACAGAGCCCACAAATTGACACTGGAGACAGCACCTCCAGCAGAAGGCACTGCCAGGAATGAGGGGTGGAAGCATCACACCAGAACACGAGTCACATAGAGAGAGGCCTGCACTGTAGCAGCCTGTCACCCAGCCTCAAACCCCCTATTTCTAGGCTGTGCAATCCCTTTGTGGTGCTGATTTGCAAAAGTGTGTAACTCTAGGGTTAGTGCTGGCAGAAGCTTAGCTGGGGAAGGGCTCAGTGGGGCTTTGTGGTACTGGATTTACTCTCCACCCCTAAAGATGTGGGGTCACATACAGTCTCAGCTCCCAGTGGAACAGGCTGGGTGGTGGATCCCGTCAGAGTGAACCTCACAGAGCCCACATAGAGCATAGAAGGGTTTGGAGGCTCTGTTCATTCGAGGCCCAGACACAGACTGGGAGGGGGGGGGGGAACAGAACAGGACTGAGATGCTGACAGCTGGGATAGCGGGAAGCTGTGGGTGGGGGACTGAGGCATACCAACAGAGTTGGGAGTGGGGGAGGAAGCCCAGGGATACCACAAATTCTGCAGCATTTATTACTTCCAAGAGCAGGGCGGGATGATCATGAAGGAGACTCAAGTCCATACATTTTACAGGGGATTTTTCTTTCTTCTTACAGTGCAAAAGCACAGACACATGTTAAGTAGGGGGTTAGTGAAGTACCTGCTTCAAAGGCTTTCCTCTCAGCATCTGAAATAGGGAGGAGAAAAGAGTCAGAGACAGAGACAGGTGCTGTGTGATGTTGTGTGCCCTATAACGACTGTAGTTAGTTACAGACACCCCACAGCCTCACTCCAGGCTCCAGCACAGGAGCCCTCAGCTTTGATAGCAGTGGGGCCAGGGCTGCCCGGGGGGGGGCAAGTGGGGCAATTTGCCCCAGGCCCCGCGCCCAGCAGGGGCCCCCATGAGAGTTTTTCGGGGCCTCTGGAGCAGGGTCCTTCGCTCGCTCCGGGGGCCCCGGAAAATTCTCACGGGGCCTGGGTCCCCGGAGCTTCTTCGCTCCCGGTCTTCGCTGGCCGGGGTGTCCTTCCTCTCCGGGACAGAAGGACCCCCCACCGCTGAAGCGGGACCCGCCGCCACAGTGCAGCCGGGTCTTCAGTAGTAATTCGGCTGCGGGATGGGGGTCCTTCCGTTCCGGGACCTGCCGCCGAAGTGCCCCGAAGACCCGCGCTGGGGGCTGCACTTCGGTAGCGGATCCCGCTTCGGCGGTAATTCAGCGGCAGAGGGCCCCCGCCGTGGGTCTTTGGGGCACTTTGGCGGCGGGTCCCGGAACTGAAGGACCCCCCACCGCTGACTTACCACCGAAGCAGGGGCCCCCTGCCGCCGAAGACCCCGGGCCCCTGGAATCCTCTGGGCGGCCCTGAGTGGGGCTGGCAGTTAGTGATACATACCAACACACAGGAGCCCTGGGATTTACAAATCATCTAACCCTGATGGTAGACGTGGGTCTGGATCCCAATACAGCTCTGACATTCTCATCCCTTCCGTCTCAGCCCTTTGGAGCAACAAAACTATGCACTCCAGGTATAATGAGGGGATGCATGTGCTGATTATTGGAGCTCACATCAGGGATCTGGCCTTGGCAACAAAGCATGGAAGCCTGAGTCTGAGTCTGGTCTCTTGCTCATCTCCACATTTTCAGAAGTGGCCCAGAAGAGCCTGCACTGCAGAAGTCATCTATAGAAAGTGGCTGCCCCCTCCTGCTCCATCAGAACAATGTGACTGGCATTGGATTGTCTAAGCCAAGGTGACACCTCTCTATCCACACATGAGAGCAGGTCACCCTGTGTCTGCTGCAGAGAGCTCAAAGTGCTGCCATGGGACTGGAGTTACTGTAATGTGATTTCTATTTTTGCTCAAATGTCACTCATCCCTCCCCTGCAGTGTTGGTGTTTCTGTGTCTGCTCAGCACCGTGTGTGGCTGGGATCCTCTGCACAGGGGCTCTGCCAAGGAGGTGGATGAACTTACCAAGCTTCTTACGGAGCTCCTGACACTCTGTGGAGAGAAGAGAAGGAGACCATCATGGGTACAGCAGGGGTTGTTCTGAGCAGAGTGTCATGGGGCTGGAGAAACGGAAGCTCCCTACAAGTGGGGGGCCACCTGCAGCCTTACCATGGATCCAACCCACTGAGCCACCCCTCCCCCTGAAGCCCTGCACTTGTCCTGCCCTTTTCCCTGAGGCACCCCCATGTGCTACGCAATCCCCCTGAACACCCACCCTCATGCTGCCCCTTTTCACTCAGCCAGTGCTCTTGCACAACCCCTTCCTGGAGGTGCCTTTCCCACACCAACTCTTCCCCTGAAAACACACCCCTGCACTAGTATGAGCTTTCCATAAGAATTATCCCACAATGACCAATACAGCATTGACCAGAGGGTTTCACTTGGAAAGGGACTGATGCCACATATCTTGAAGCCTGACCCACAGGGCTCTTCTCACCCAGGAAGTTCCAGCTCACCTCCCACTGACCTGCTGACAGTTACCAGAACTACAACATCAACTTTCTATTTAAACCAACCACAGGCCCAGGATGTTGTCCATGGAAATAAGCTTTTCACTGCCCAGTTCTGCTTCCCTTGTGTTACCTGCTCCTTCCCCCTGACTCCGATCTCCTGGCAACTTGACCCTGCTGCTTCCTCACACCTGACTCCTTTTCCACCCTCTAGGCCTGACCACCCAAGCCCTGGTCATGATACTCGAGCAGAGCGAGCATGAATCAGCTACCTGAGCTGAGAAGCTCGCTCCCAGCTACAGTGTAGATGTACCTGATGAGTCAAGAGTGTCAGAACTGACAGGACGTGTCAGACAAAACTATTGTTAATGAACAACAGACAAGGTCCCAGATCAGCCCTGAAACAGAGCCCACAAATTGACACTGGGGACAGCACCTCCAGAAGGTGGCACTGCCAGGAATGAGGGAAGGGAGCATCACACCAGAACACGTGTAACAGAGAGGGGATTTTCCTTCCTTGTAACAATGTAAAAGCAGAGACACACGTGAAGTAGGGGGTTAGTGAAGTACCTGATTCAATGGTCTTCCTTTCAACATCTGAAATAGGGAGGAGAAAAGAGTTAGAGACAGATACACATTGAGTGATGCTTTGTGCCCTATAACCATTGGGATTAGTTACAGACACCCCACAGCCTCACTCCCAGCCCCAGCACAGGAGCCAGCAGCTTTGATAGGTGTGGGGCTGGCAGCTAGTGAGACTCACCAACTCACAGGAGCCCTGGGATTTGCAAAGCATCTAAGCTTGATGGAAGGCGTGAGTCTGGATCCTGATGCAGCTCTGACATTCTCAACCCTTCTGTCTCAGGGGAATTCCTTTTCTGTGTTACTAACAGCCCTTTGGAGTATCAAAGTTACGCTCTCCAGGTACAGCTAGGGGATGGACGTGCTGATTATTGGAGCTCAAATCTGCAATCTGGTCTTGGCAATACAGAATGGAAATGTTAGTCGGAGTCTGGTCTCTTGCTCATCTCCACATTTTCGGAAGTGTCCCAGAAGGGCCTGCACTGCTGCAGTCATCTACAGAAAGCGGCTGGCTCCCTCTGCTCCATCAGAACAATGTGATTGTCATTGGATTGTCCAAGCCAAGGTGACACCTGTCTGTCTATCCAGACATGAAAGCTATAACCCTGTGTCTGCTGCAAAGAGTTCACAGTACTGCTGTGGTCACTGTAATGTGATTTGTATTTTTGCCCAAACTGTTCACTCAGCCCTGCCCTGCAGTGTTGGTGCTTCTGTGTCTGCTCAGCACTGTGTATGTCTGGGAGCTTCTGTCTATTGGCTCTAATGGGGAGGTGGAAAAACTTACCAGTTGTCTCACGCAGCTCCTGGTACTCTGGGGAGAGAAGAGAAGGAGACTATGGTCGTTCAGTGTGGGCTGTTCGAAGCACAGTGATGTGGGATTTTTCCCAACTCTGGGTACATCTCCACTGCAGATGGAAGCAAGCTTCCCAGTTTGGGCAGCAGACATGTGTTAGCTCTGCTCAAGCCAGTGAGCTAAAAGCAGCAGGGTAGCCAGTGGCAGAGCCGCTGATGAGGGGTGGGGGTCAAAGGGCGCAATTGCCCAGGCTCCGGGCAGCGGCAAAGGCAGCCTCGTGGGCGTGTGGAAGCCCTGGCCATGCCAGAAGAGCCCCCATTGACTGTTCTGCCCTGTGGCCTGGAAGTGCTGTCTGTGGGCCTGGCCAGGAGTAGCACATGCAGCAGCTTGGGCTAGCTGCTCAAATACAGACCCGCTCAGAGCCCCTTGGTATGGACTCAGGCTGCTACCCTGAGCCACTGCCCCTGCGATCCTAGCCACACTGCTACTCTCAGTGCACTAGGTCAAGTGGAGCTAGTTTGTGTTTAGCTACTGAGCTGGGAAGCTCACTCCCAGCTCCAGTGTAGACGTACCCACTGAGCCAAGGGTCACATCAGACAAAACTCTTGTTAATGAACAACAAACAAGATGCCAGATCAATCCCTAAACAGAGCCCACAAATTGCCACTGGGGGCAGCTTATGGGACTGCAGGGAAGAAGGGGAGGGAGAGTCACACCAGAACTTGTATCACATAGAGAGAGGCCTGTACTGCTGCAGCCTGTCACCCAGCCTCTGACCTCCTATTTCTGAGCTGGGTAATCCCTTTGTGGTGCTGATTTGCAAAAGTGGGTAACTCTAGGGTCAGTGGTTGGAAGGAGCTTAGCTAGGGCAGGGCTCTGTGGGGCTGTGTGGAACTGGATTTCCCATCCACCCCTAGATACATGGGTCAGGTCCTGCCCCAGCTCTTGTGAGAACAATGTGGATGGTGGGACCCATCACAGTGCACCCCATGGAGCCCATATAGCCTATACAGAGCGTACTAGGGTTTGGAAGCTCCTGCTTCTTTGGGGGCCAGGCCTAGATTAGGATATGGGGAAACAGGACAGGACTGAGGAGCTGAGGGCTGGGATAGCAGGGAAGCCCTGGGTGAGGATTGAGAGATGCCAACAGAGCAGGGCTGTGGGAGGCAGCCCAGGGCTGGGATGTGTGTATGTGGGGTCAGGGGTGGGGGGCGGTGCAGGCAGTGGCAATGTTTATCCTATGGGGGACCTTTTGCAAAGTTCAATTCCAGGACCCCTTCCACTGACCTTGCATATATGGTGGTGGTGGGAGTAACAGAAGTGGACAGGACTGAGGAGCTCAGGGCTGAGGTAGCAGGGAGGCAGTGGGTGGGGATTGAGGGGCACTGGTGCTGTGGGGAGGCAGGGAGGCAGTGGGTGAGCACTATTGGGCAGTGGCAGAGCTGTGTGCAAGTGGGGAGCCCAGCATTGGGATAGCAGGGATTTTGAATGTCAGAACTGAGATGTAACCACAGACCTGCATGGAGGAAGCTTGCCCAGCCCCTGGCTCAGGGCTTGTTTATACAGCCCTGTAGTTTGGCCAGTGAGGGTCGATTTGCAGCACACAAAAGTGCTGCGCTGTAACTGAACATTGAACGGTACCTAGTTGGTCCTCTTCAGATATGATTAAAGAAATGTAAGCTAGGGGCCTTTCAGTGCACACCCACTGCATCCACACGGGGTTGTTAGTTAAAAGGCAGCACTTTGGAGTGTGTTGCTTTTCACACTCCCATAATCTGACCTGTTGGGCAGTGTAGACATAGCCTGAGTCCTGCCATCATATATGCATTAAATTCATTCTTTGATGCTGAGGATGATACTGAAACGTGAGCTGCAAACGCTGTAGTGTTTGTTTATTTCCATGGCAGGGGGAGATGATCATGAAGGTGACTAAGGTCCATACAGAGCATATTGTGATATTTCTGTGTCATTACAGCATAAAAGTGCAGATATATATTTATTGGGAGTTTAGCCAAGTACCTGACTCCCAGGTCTTCTTCTCAGTCTCTGAAATGGGGAAGAGAAAAGAGTTATACCCAGAGACACACACTGTGTGGGGCTGAACACTCCCTAATGACTGGGGTTAGTCACAGACATCCCACACCTGCACTCTCAGCCCCAGAGCCAGAGCTGGCAGGTTTGCCAGGAGCAGGGCTGGCAGTTAGTGATATGCACCAACAGGCAGGAGACCTGGGGAGTTTCTCACTCCTTAGCCCTTGTCTAAACACACACGAGAACCAGGTTAACTAATTAGGTTTGAAAACACGCCTTGAGTTAAACTGGTGCAGGGCTGTGTGTAGAGCAGGCCTTGGGCTGGTGCCACAGGGCTAGTAGACCCATGGGGTGTGGTCAGTTACTCCACAGCGACCCCTCTGGCTAGTTACGGAACAGCACTGATTGCTAGGGGAGTCCCATGCAAGCCTCCCCAGCTGGAGGAATGGTGGCCACAAGGGGTCATGGCAGAGGGCAAAGGAGGTGAAAGAGGGGGAGCCTCAGGGCTCTTTCTGGCTGTGACTGCCGGGAGAATCCCAGTCACTGCGCTGGCATGTTGTACCCATTCTCTGCACCTTTCATCTGTATTTCCCTGTATGTGTGTGCAGTGCCCAGCAGAATGGGTCAGCACCAGTCAGCTCCATCATAGTGCAAGCCAATATTGTTACTAAATATTGAAAAGTTCACAGTGGAATACATTTGACATGTGGACTTTCAAAAATGGCGCTGCTGTGTCTATTAGCACAGCTCAAGAGAATGAATGTCACAGATTCATAGAGTTTAAGGTCAGATGGGACCATCAGAACATCTACTCGACCTTCTGTACAACACAAACCAGAATCTCACCCACTTTCCCCTGCACCAAGCCCAATAACTCAGATTTGGCTACAGCAGCTTCCAGAAAGTTGCCCAGTCTGGATCTGACACCATCAAGAGATAGAGAATTCACCATGGAGAGAAGAGGAATTACTAGACAGAGACCTCTCAGCTCCATCCTTTTCATTGCACTGAGCTCACGGGTAACACCAAGCAGTCACAGAGCTCACAGAGCAGCAGACCTACCAAGATTTATCAGAGCCTCACATTTAGAGCGTTTCTTCTGAGAGGCCTTTCGCTTCGCTGTAAGACAGAAAATCGGACATTGCAGTGAGACAGGGAAGGAAGGGGAAACACTGAGCAATACGCTAATACAAGTGGAGCCGGGGACCCCCATGTATTTGTTAGCTTGGTTTATTTCCTTAAAACCAACACAAGGTAAATATCTGAACAATAAGACACTCCCATGCCCCATCCCAGTGCCCTCTAGGACTGGGCTTTAAACATGCAAATAACACATTCCCATTACCTGTGTATCCAAGATATGCACAAGCTCCAGCAGCAATGAGAACCAGAGTGAACAATATCCAGAATGCAGCCAGCCAGGGAGACACACGGGGGAAGACATCACCTGGCAAACAGAGAGCGCAGTGTGTGAGGAGCATGGTCCCATTCTGGAGCTGGAGAATGGGGTTTGCCACTGGGTTTGCCACCTGATTCCCGGCTCAGGGCACCCAGAAAATCACAGGAATAAAGGGAACATCCCCTCCAATCTCAAATCACAGTCACAAATGGGAGCCACTGAAATTAGAGAAGCCAGCGCAGCATCAGTTACAAGAACCAGGACTCTGCTCTGCCCAAATCTCTTCTGTTGCTACAAGCCAACAGCCAGAGGCTCCGTGCCCAGCCTGCCTAGCCCTGCCTGCACCAGCTGGTTGTTTGGATGGTCACTGTCACTCAGTTCTCAGTCACCACGTCCAGTCCAGATAAGTTCAGCAGAGAACAATTGTTTTCTTATCTGGCCCCAATGTCTTATGAGTTCATGGATTCATAGATGTTAAGGCCAGAAGGGGACATTATGGCCATCTCATTTTGCCTCCTGTATAACCCAAGCCAGAGACCCTCCTCCATTGATCCCTGCATCCAGCCCAGAACTTCTGGTCCAGACAGAGCGAATCTTAGAGAAAGAGACGCCCAGTTTGGATTGAAAGATTCCAAGTGATGGAGAATCCACCACGTCCCTAGGGCAGTTCTTCCAATGGTTAATTCCGTTCACTGTTAAAAGCTGCACCTTATTTCCAGTCTGAATTTGTCTAGCTTCAACTTCCAGCCATCAGATTTTGTTCTGCCTTTGTCTGCTAGATTAGAGACCTATTGACTGTCAGAAATCTGCTCCCCGTATAGGTACTTACAGACTGTGATCAAGTCACCTTTTAACTTTCCCTCAGAGAAGCTCTATAACTTTATATCCCTAAGGGCCTTCTCTTGGATACGCTGTGTCAGTGGTTTTCAGTCTATTTACCATTGTGAGCCTGTAGACAGGTCGGACTCACCCCTGCGGCGCCTCCTGCTGGTGACTCCAGGGAATTAGCTTGTTCCAGCGCTGAAGCGCCCTCTGCAAGCCGGTGATCCACCTGTCCTCAGGCCCCTGTGTCCCTCCCTGGACCTGGTGCCCTTTCACATGGGGTGCTGCCCCCTAGCAGTAACCCCTTTCTCTCTGGGTCTCCCCTCCTCAGGGATCCCCCACCCTCTATCCCCACCTTGCCTCAGTGTATGGCTACTGCCAGTCATTGTCTAACCCCACACTCTGGGGCAGACTGCAGTATCAGCCTATTCATCACTGGCAAGGAGGGTTTGGACCTGCTGCCTTGGCCTACCCCTGGGCTGCCCTCTGCAACCCCCAGTACCTTTTAGCCCTTCGCTAGGCCACAGCCTGGGGCTTTCCAGGCTGGAGCTCCCCAGCTCCTCAGCCTTTCCCCAGCCCTGCTTCACTCAGGTATTCAGTCTCTAGCTCCCTACAGCCAGACCCATCTCCCTCTTCAGGCAAAGGAAGACTGACTTGCTTCTGGCTTCCCTGGCCTTTTATAGGGGCTAGCTGTCGCTCAGTTTGGGGTGTGGCCTCAGCTGCAGCCACTTCCCCAATCAGCCCAGCCTAAAGGCTGTTTTCTCCCACCATAGCCCCTTCCCAGGGCTGTTTTTAACCCCTTCAGGGAAGGAGCAGGGGTTCACCCTGCTACAGAGCCACATATGCAGCTCCCTATGTGTTATGTGGGCTGCATCCACACAATGAATATGCTACCTGTGTGGCCCTGAGGAGGTCACATGGACTGCAGCGGTGTGCTGATTGGGCTGCAAATGGCCCGTGAGACACAGTTTGAGAGCCACTAAGCTATATAAATTGAAGTCTGACTGTGAGACAAGTTTCCAGATCATTCCTGTATCTATTTCCTGAGCACTTTCCAATTTGTCAACATCCCATTTGAAAGTGTGAACATCAGAATAGCACACAGTAGCCAGCAGTGGTCTGGTTAACTGATGTCACCTCATTTCTCCTGCTAGATATTCTCATTTATACATACAAAGTTTGCATTCACAATCTTGGCTCCAGCATCACTCTGGGAGCTCATGTTCAAGTCCTTTTCAGAGTCACTCCTTTCCAGATTGCAGTCTACTGTCATGCAAGCGTGACCTACACTCTTTATTTATAGTCGTGTGACCTGGCATTTGGCCATGTTGAAATGCATGTTTGACAAAGTGGGATTTTTTGTAATATATTTATGAAGGCTTGTAGTGGGGTGGTCACCCGCTCCTGCCTGGAATGGCTTGAAATCAGCCCTGGGAGAGGGCTGTGGCAGAGAAAAGCTGGGCTGATGGGGAAAGCAGCCACAGCTGTAGCCAGTGCAATCAGGGCTCAGTTAGTCCTCATAAGAGGGCAGTGGGCCAGAAGCAGACAGACAGACTCTCTCTGCCTTCAGGGTGCCTAGAGTGAGGCAGGGCTGGGGAACTCTAGCCTGACAACTCCCCAGAGTGCAGGGCCTTGTCCAAGGCCCCATAGAGGCACTGGGTTGCAGAGAGAGGCAGCAGGTCCAGACCCAACCTTGCCCATGATGAGTGGCTCTCACTGCAGTCTGCCCCAGGGCATGAGGGTGAGTAGGTGACTGGCAGTAGCTTATGACTGAGGCAAGGTGCGGGTTTGGGGTCCCCAGAGAGGGGAGACAGAGGTTCCTAGGGTTGTGTATCAGACCAGAGATATTGGCTAATGTCAGCGGTTGTACAATCCAAGGAGCAACTTAAATGCCAGTGGCTGTGCCTGAACAGCTCAGGGGTGGGGGTTCTCACAGAAGAACAGGGGAAGGCTGGGTCCCAGAGTCAAGGATTGGAGTGACCTAGCAGATCATCGGTCGATCCAGATGACACCAGAGGGGAATGTCACACTATGCTGTAACTTTTTTTTGCCCTATGCTGTGTGTCAGCTGACTAATAAACTCTTCTGTTTTACAACCCTGTCTGAGTGTCACTGCAAATGCTGATGGAGGAGATGCTTTGATACCCAAGATTGTGTCAGTTCCCTAAAGGGTCTGTCTCAGTAGGACTCACTGAATGGAGCTCACTGTGGGAAACAGGGGTGCTGAAGGCCCAGACATCCAGTCTAAGGAGCCGATGAAGCCACATGACTTTCCCTGGAGGAAAACTGGGGCCCCTAGGGGGTCTGGCACACTAAAGAGGGTCTTTCCAAAGCTGGGACTATTGCACTTCTTCTGTGGATCCATTGCAGCATGTTGTTAGTGTGAACCCACTTTACCAATTGCTCCACGTCAGCCTGCAATACTGACCTGTTACCATCATTATTTACCACTCCACTAATTTTTTTAGTCATCTGCTAATTTTAACACCCTGGCCCAGTCCTGCCCCCACCCCTTCATACTCAGTTCCATCCCCTCCCCCATATGCGCTGAGCCCTCATTCCTCCCCCTGCAGTGCCTCCAGATGCTACAAAACAGCTGATTCCCGGTAGGTGATGGGAGGAAAGGAAGGAGGGAGGGAGAGGGAGGCGCTGATTGGCAGGGCCACTGGAAGTCAGGCGGTGCTGGGGGAAGGGGGTGGCTGATGGGGGACTCCTCCTCACCTCTGTCTGCTCACTTGTCTGTCCCCCTGCCTCAGTTCCATACCCCCCATCCCCTCCTGCCTCCTCCTCATGAAGCGTGGGGGCTCCAAAAGTGAGGGCCCAGGGCTGTCACCCCAATTTGCCATACCCTAGAGACAGCTCTGTGTGGAAGAATCCCTTCTGTTGCTGAAGTAAGTGTTTACACTACAGCATTGCAGCTGTAGCATTGCTAGTGTAGACACACTCTGAGTCTATTACACCAGCCCAGTTACCTTTATCAACCAAATGAGTCATCTCTTCAAAGAACGATATCGAGTTCATTTCACAAAACTCAGCCCCGCTCCTGACTGGCAGTTTGTCCAGATTACAGAAACCTCCATCACTAATGGCCCCACATAAGAGGTTAGAAGGACATTTCCTGTCTTAGTACCAGAAACAGCCCCTAGCCAAGTGCAATTCCCAAGAGACCCAGCCCCCAGGGCCAGCTCCAGACCCCAGCACGCCAAGCGCATGCTTGGGGCGGCGTGCCTGCGGAGGGTCCACTGGTCCCGCGGGACCGGCGACCTCCAGAGCGCCCCTGCGGTGTGCCGCCCTGCTTGGGGCGGCGCAATTCCTAGAGCCACCCCTGCCAGCCCCCTCCTCCCCATGCATTCCCATGGTGACCCATTCTTCATGGGGGGACTCACCTGAGAGGTGAATCGCAGATTGTCGCTCAGTCTCCAGCAGGTTATTCCGCACTATGCAGCTGATGTCTCCCTTCTCTTCCCCTTCTGTGACAGTGACGTGACTCACAACACTATACAGGTTCTCCCTGTCCTGAGTCATGCTGGTCACAATCTCCATCGTCAGGTTCTGCCCGTTCTTTCCAACCCACTGGAGTTCGGGTTTGGGGAACCAGCCTGTGGCTCTACAAGCCAGACAGATCCCCTGGCCCCGGGGGCCCAGCACATCAATGAACACGGGAGCCACAGCTACAGGGAGAGACAGGGAGTGTGTGTATCAGGAAATCGTGGTTTTGGTAGCACCATGTGATTCCCCAGCTACCGATGGGCATATGGGGCTGTGACTGGAAAGCTCCATTCCCGTATGTGCAAAGCCTCCCTGGGATCCTTCATCCTGATAATTGGGGAAATTAAATAATGCCATCTTGCATTTCCATAGAGCACTACATAAGAACATAGGAATGACTATACTGGGTTAGACCAATGGTCCATCTAGCCCAGTATCCTGTCTTCCAACAGTGGCCAATGCCAGATACTTCAGAGGGAATAAACACAACAGGAATTCATCAAGTGATCCATTCCCTGTCACCCATTCCCAGCTTCTGGCAAACAGAGGCTAGGGAAACCATTCCTGCCCATCCTGGCTAATAGCTATTGATTAACCTACCCTCCACTGTGTCTGCAGCCTCACAGAGGCTTAAACTGCTCACAGAGATTGCTGGACCTGCTACTGAAATGCAGCCACTTCTGGAATGGAGCCTAGCAGCTGTCAGAATCACTGTCCTTAAATACACAGCAGGAAGTGAGGGATAGTGACCCACCCCACATCACTGCTATGACTTCTCCTGTGCCACCCTCCTAAATACTGTGCTCTCTGCTGTCCTTTTCTCACAATGCTAATGTTGCACAGGCCAAGCCACCCCTCATGCTTGGATTTCTCTCTCCTTGTGCTGCACACAACCACTCTCCTCTCATTTAAACCTCTCCCTAAAATCAGACATCTCCTGCAGAGATTTTGGACTAGGATCCTCCAAAGATGGGAGATGATTTAAAAACAATATCAATGTTCTGCATTATCACAGGTGAGCCCCTCACCTGGGGCTTGATGTTTCTGAACTGTATTATCTGGGGCTATGTTACTCAGTGAGCTAAATGGGCAGAGACCGTCCCTTCCACTGGCCTTGTGCAGCACTGACTGTGGGGCCAGTGCCCAGGGATTAAAAAACAATATCCCAACTCTTGGAAACTGCAGGGGAGTTTCAAGGAGGCCAAATGTAATTATCACCGGAGCTGGGATTTGAGCAGAACATGGGAGTAAGGGTCCTACTCCCTCAAATAGCACCACAATGAGCATGAGAGCTGAGGACCGTAGCTTTACATCTCATTGAAGAGGTTGTTTAATGCAGTACTGACACTGCAAGTACCCCACTTGGGTCAGCGCTGAGTGCCAGGGGAGAATGCCCCCTACTGAGTCCTACACACCACTCCCTGCAGCACAGGGACCCTTCTGCCATGCTGGACTCAGCCTGGGCCACCGCCCCCCCCCAGGGTACAGGAGGCTCTGGCTGCCCAGACACTGTGCCCCATAGTGCTGCATCTCACCTGCAACCCGTAGCTCAGTGATGGCTTCCTGGCTCCATTCTGGGTTCCTCACAAGGCACTGATATGTCCCAGCATCTGCCATTTGGAGCTGTTTCAGCTTCAGGGACACATTCCCACTGCTGAACTCCTGCCGGAACAGCTCCGTCCGGGTCTGGTAACGCTCCCCTGGAAGGTCCCGGCTACCCTCATCCGAGTACTCATGAACCGAGATATATTCTGATCCAATTTTCCTCCACAGGACTTCCATGCTGGACAGTCGGGCTGGGGGTGATAGCTGGCAGGGTAACACCACATCCTGGCCAAATACCCCCACCATGGGGTGCAGGGAGCCAGCCAGGGAGAACTTCTCTGGAACAGAAAACCCCAGGAGTGAGCAAGAGGAAAGAGGAGAGAGCATCACTGAGCCAGGGACCACCAGTTACAGACATATAGTGAGTGAGAGGAATAATAAATAATAATTGGAGATATACCAATCTCTTAGAACTGGAAGGGACCAAAGGTCATCAAATCCAGCCCCCTGCCTTCACTAGCAAGACCAATTTTTGCCCAGATCCCTACTCACAATCCTGGGTTTATCAGACCAATGTTCAAACCACTGAGCTAAGGGCATCACCCAGCTAAATATAAAATTCCTTCAGTCGTGAGTCACATGTAGCTCAACTGAGTTACTCTCCAAGAAAGTCTACCCTACAGTGCTACATCGGCATAGCTACACTGATACAGGTGCGCCACTGTAGCACATCTGGTGAAGATGCACTATGCCTATGGGAGAGCAACGTAAGTTATATTAACTTGGGATGTAGTGTAGACCTGCCCTCAGTGTGGATGTAGGGCAGTGCAGCCATGCCACAGCTGAAACAAGCTGGTCCTCCAGTGATGTCCTACAATCCCTCAGAAATCCCTCCAGAGATGCTTGTCTTGCAACCTACCTACACTCTATTGGCAAAGGCTGGCCCCAGCTGGAAGCCTCCTGCCAGTTCATAGTGCCCTGCATAGCCCCATTGCACCCAGTTACGAGCTCTTTCCACTTTTGGCAACTTCTTTAATGAACCAGTTTCAGATCCATGTAGCCCCACAAAGCCTTCTAAGAGGCCACCTCAGAGCACTTCTGCTGGGCCTGAAGGTATTGAGTCTTTGATGGACTTTTGGGTCAATGCACGTCCTTTCCATGAAAACAACAAGGAGTCTGGTGGCACCTTAAAGACTAACAGATTTATTTGGGGATAAGCTTTCGTGGATAAAAAAACACTTCTTCAGATGCATGGAGTGAAAGTTACAGATGCAGGCATTATATACTGACACATGAAGAGAAGGGAGTGCCTCACAAGTGGAGAACCAGTGTTGGCAGAGCCAATTCAATCAGGGTGGATATAGTCCACTCCCAATAATTGATGAGGAGGTGTCAATTCCAGGAGAGGCAAAGCTGTTTTTGTAGTGAGCCAGCCACTCCCAGTCCCTGTTGAAACCCAAATTAATGGTGTTAAATTTGCAAATGAATTTTAGTTCTGCAGTTTCTCTTTGAAGCCTGTTTCTGAAGTTTAGTCTCTTCCATGGATTCAATACCCAAAAGAGAAACTGGCTCAGATGGGAGGTCACCTTTCTGGGGATCGGCATCTCGAGGGAATTAAGCAACTGAAGGTGATTTATGTCTGTAACATAGCTGTGTCTGAGGGGTCTCCATGGTCCTTTGTCCCACCATAGGGAAGGTAGAGCAATTACTACAGAGCTGCAGCACCTGACTGTCACCGTGTGGCTACAGGGGGAGGGATAAGGGTGAGATTTTCAAAGCCACCATGTCTGCTCCCATTCATCCTAAGGGGAACTAGACCTTCCAATCTCTCAGGCAGCTGTGAAGATCTCAGCATTGCAGGCCATGAGAATCCAGGTTCCCAGTGGGACAGGTCTAGTAATATGGTGTCTTCGGGTCCCATGGCACAACAGGAAGACATCAGTGTTGGGGGTTCTGTGAGCCTCTCTCAGGAGAAGCAGGAGCTGGATGACTTGCTGAAAGATCCAGCAATCTTGCCACCCAGAGCTACGACATGCCACAGTCACCTCAATGTCATCTCCACCCCACAACCTCCTGGGCCTGACCCCTTTACTTTCCAGGACTGAGGAGGTCCTGGGGGTGGGTGGCTGGGCCTCAGATGCCCCTACCCAAGCCCTGCAGGAGGCAGCATATATAGGGGACAGAGAGGCAAATAATTGGGATTCGAACATTGTTACCAGAGAGAGAACAGGGTGCCAGGAGGAGGATCCCCAGGCTGCACACACAGAGCTGCCACCACGTCGCCATGGAGACACCCTGGACAGGGACCTGTAAGGAGAGAGCAGGGATGGTTAACACTCCCCAGACTGTGTGAGGGGTCGGCAGTGCAGGGAACATGCCGTATCCAGCGTCTGACCTGACCCACTCTGCTCCCAGGCAGAGCAGCTCCTCAGGGATAGGAGAGGATTTCACCCCTCCCAGGCTGTTCTGCCACCTGCCCAGGCCTGGCACTAGGCATTTCCACCCCCAGGAAGTGCCGAGTATCCATCCCCATTTCCTCCCTTTGTCAGTTCTCTGACCATCCATTGGTGTAGGTGCCCCGATTCCAGTGCAGGCGAACCCTGTAGCAGAACAGGTCCACTTCTGAAGTAAGGAGTACCATTGGTACCCCTTCCAGTGTCCTCCTGCAGAAGGGGCCTAGCTCTGTGGCTGCCACCATCGTGGACAACACAGCAGATGCTTGACGAGGAGTTCTCTATAGCTAACTGCATGATGTTCTACAGTGTGAGCTAAAGAGCCAGGCTGTGCGGCTAGGGCTGTGGCAGACTCACATGCTGTGTGGATCAGGCCCAGAGGGGATCCGTCTCACACCCTGGGCAGTGGATGACATCTGGGCACCTTTCCATAAGGTCAGCTTGGCCGGAAGTCACCTGTGTCTGTAAGGGATGCTGCCAAGTGACAGGGCAGTGGCTGTCACAGACACCAGGGGGCGCTGTCAGATACCTGCTCCCCAGTCCCTGACATCAGTGGGAGACCATCACATCAGTAGATGTTGCAGAAAGATACACAGTAGGGGTCAGGAGCGGCCATCTCAGCTCTGCTCAGAGCCTCAGGCATCCTGCCTCCATTTCTCTGGCCTGTGTACACAAGGTCAGACTGGATGGACACACAATGGGCTCTTCTGGCCTTAACATCTGTGAATCTATTTTTGTTTCACTTCCAGCTCCCTCCAAGCCCATCCATCATGTGCATGGTGCATTGAAAACTGTATTGGAATTGTAAGATGTCACTGTAAATGCTGCGGGAGTTTTCCTGGTCTTGCTTGCAGGAAGGGGGCTCTGTAGGAAACTGTGTGATCTGGGTCCAGCAGCAGGCAGTTGTACACAGAGCAGCCTAGAGCAAAGTGGGGTGACCTGGGCCTCTCTACCTTAAGGAGAAGCCTGCTTTGTCCCTCTCTGTTTTGGGTCCTTGTGTGTTATAGTTTTGGATTATCTAACTCCTCTGTGTGTGCCGGGAGCATAACAATGGGGACCCTCCTTGCAAAGAGATCTCCCTTCTCAGCCCATCTGAAGTCATTTGGGAATAACAGGAATTGCTGGAGGGCAGAATTAAGGCCTAGTCATTATAGGCAGGTGCCCGGGGCAGGGTTAGGGCCTAGGCACTGTAGGCCCATTCCCAGGGCAGGGGTAAGGCCTAGGCACTATGGGCCCGTACCCAGGGGTTCAGCAGATTCTTGTCTTGCATTTTAAAGAAAACTCACATTTCCTGATTTCATGTAAGAGGAGAAAAGCTCACAATTGTGCCCTGGGTTTAGTGGTCCTGGCAATGCTTGCCTGAATCTGCAGAGAGCTGGGGGCCAGAGCCCCATGCAGCTCAGCTGGAAATTTACTGTCAGTCCAGCTCCCCCCCGCCCCCCAAAAGCACCACTGTAATGATCTTGGGGTTCATTAAACAACAAACCAGTGAATGAGAAAGGAATATAACTTTTATTATAAACAAACTAGAGTATATCTGTGATGATGTGCTGTGTACTGTCCTCCACCCAGTTTCCAGACAGGGCTCAAAATCCCTATATTCATAATAATGATTCTTGTGAAGGAGCCTCTTTAAATTATAATCTGGCATAAACCTATCTCTACATCTTCCCTCTTTAAAAAGACCCATTAGCTGTTTGTGTGTGTGTGTGTATATAGTAGCTAACATCTATCTAATAACACTTACATTAAATTCTCCAGCCATCTAGTACATTTCCATAATCCTAATATGTCAACCACTTGGAGAGGAGAGGTTACCAGCATATCATTCTGGAGTGAGTCTTTACCACTCACTTTCCTCAAATACCCCTTCTCCAGGCAGGTTAGCATGTCTCTCAGTCTTTCTGGGTGTTTAATCTCCCTCTCTGATCTTTTCAGTATCAGCCTTTCATTACAGTCTGAGTTGTTCTCTTCTTGCTTGACAGTTTCTCCTTTTTCCATTGATGATAAATGATTAGTCTATTGGGAAATGCTAGAGTCCACATCTACTGTCAATGTTTTGGAGCTTTCTGTGATTTCTCTTAGATCCCTTCAATTATGCCAAAATATGTCCCCTTGGTCTGTCTGAACTACATAAGACATTGGATGCAGCTGTTCTTTAATGGCAATCCTTTGGCCCCAAGTAATAGAGACGTGATTCCTCAGGTACACTCCATCAATGGGGTTCAGAGATGGAAGATCACTGGCCAAAATAATGTTTCTGCTTCCACTTCTGATTTTCTGTTATCTTCCATATGGTTTCCTTATGATGAGATTTCAGCAAGTTATCTGTGATTAGTAAATTAGACCTGATCCTTCTTCCATTTAACAGCTGAGCTGGAGAAGAGCCATTCTCCAGAGCTGTTCTTCGGTAAACCAGTAAAGCTTTATGCAAATCACCTCCACCCTTGAAAGTCTTTTTCATAACGTTCTTTTCCATCTGCATAGACCTTTCTACAAGTCCATTTGACTAGGGGTGGGCAATTAGGACTTCATGTTTTGTGATGAAAATCCCAATCTATTGCAAATTGCTCAGAATCTGCACTGGAAAACTGCGGCCCATTATCTCTAAGACTTCATCTGGAATTCTACGTCTGTAAAAGATTCCTTTCATGCCAGCTATCACTGACTTACTATTAGTACTGTGCAGTGTGAAAATTTCTGGATACAGAGAATAGTAATCTGTGACTATTATATAATCCGTTGATTGCCAGGGAAATAAGTTAGGGCCGGTCTTCTCATAAGGACTTTTTGGAACTGAGTGAGGTCTGAGCAGCTCTGCCTCTTGGCATGGCTTGTATTTCAAGCATGAAAAGCCACTTTCTGCTGCATTATAAAGTCATGATTGATCCATGGTCAATCCAACACTTCTTGTGCTCACTGTTTGCATTTCTCAATTCCTACATGGCCCTCATGGAGCTTCTGTAGCATTTCTTTCTGGAGGCTCATTAGCATTACAAACTTGATGCCCTTGAATATCACCCCATCTATCACAGTAAGTTATGTCTACAGCTCTAATAGTCTCTCATACTTGTAGAGCAACTGTTTATTTCTCCAGGACACCATTTAATTGTCACTTCTTTAAGGATCTCCAATAATTCATCTTTCTCCATTTCTTCTCTTATTTGTTACAGTTTCCTGTTCAGTACTTGAATTTACTTTTCAAACAGATCTACATAGGCTTGCAACTCTCTCTCTAAAGTCTTCTCTGGCTTTGTAGTGGTAGTCAGGGCTCTAGAAAGTGCATCTGCAGGGAACATATATTTAGCGGGCACGTAGATCACAACCAAATAATACTTTCACAGCTTTATCGTCATTCTTTGAATCCTTAAGATGCAGACATTTAATGATTTGCTAAATAATGCCATCAGGGGTTCATGGTCCATTTCACATCTGCTGTCTGTCCATAAATACATTGATCGACTCTCTCACAGGCAAACAATATTCCTTACACACTGTCTCAATCTGTGCATATGTAGTTTCTGCCTCAGTCAGTGATTTGGACACGTATGCCACTGGTTGCAAACAATCCTCATGCTTCTGTAAACTAACTGCACCTAACCCAGACTGTGAAGCATCTGTTGAAATTTTAATAGTCCTGCCTAGTGCATAGAACTGCAACACTGGCTCTTGAATCAGTTGTTGTTTCAAAACTTACCATGATTCCTCCTGTTCTTCACCCCAGTACCATTCATATTTATTTTCTAGGAGTTTCCTCAAAACTGTTGTTTTTGTAGATTCAGTATGAATTAGGGCTGTCAATTAATTGCAGTTAACTCACATGATTAACTCAAAAAAATTAACATGATTTATCACAGTTTTAATTGCACTGTTACATTTCAATTTATTATATTTTTTGGATCTTTTTCTACATTTTCAAACATATTGATTTCAATTACAACACAGAATACAAAGTGTATTGTGCTCATTTTATATTATTATTCTTGATTACAAATATTTGCACTGTAAAATGACAAACAAAAGAAATAGTATTTTTCAATTCATCTAATACAAATACTGTAGTGCAATTTCTTTATTGTGAAAGTGGAACTTACAAATGTAGATTTTTTTTTTGTTACATAACTGCACTCAAAAACAAAACAATGTAAAACTTTAGAACCTATAAGTCCACTCAATCCAACTTTTTGTTCAGCCAATAGCTAAGACAAACAAGTTTGTTTATATTTATGGGAGATAATGCTGCCTGCTTCTTATTAACAATGTTACTTGAAAGTGAGAACATGCATTCACATGGCACTTTTGTAGCCGGTTTTGCAAGGTATTTACATGCCAGACACGCAAAACATATGTATGCCCCTTCATGCTTCGGACACCATTCCAGAGGTCATTCTTCCATGCTAATGATACTCATTAAAAAAAAGTGTTAATTAAATTTGACACTGAACTCCTTGAGGGAGAATTGTATGTCTCCTGCATTCTGTTACAGCAGTCTCTCGGATGATGATCCAGCACATGTTCGTTTTAAGAACACTTTCACTGCAGATTTGACAAAACGTAAAGAAGGTACAAATGTGACATTTCTAAAGATAGCTGCAGCACTTGACCCAAGGCTTAAGAATCTGAAGTGCCTTCCAAAATCTGAGAGGGATGAAGTGTGGAGCGTGTTTTCATAAGTCTTAAAAAAGCAACATTCTGATGTGGAAACTACAGAACCCAAACCTCCAAAAAGGAATATCAACCTTCTGCTGGTGGCATCTGACTCAGATGATGAAAATTAACATGCATCAGTCCACACTGCTTTGAATTGTTATCAAGCAGATCCCTGTCATCAGCATGGATGCATGTCCTCTGGAATGGTGGTTGAAGCATGAAGGGACATATGATTCTTTAGCACATCTGGCACATTAATCTCTTGTAACACCAGATACAACAGTGCCATGTGAACATCTGTTCTAACTTTTAGGTGACATTGTAAACAAGAAATGGGCAGCATTATATCCTGCAAATGTAAACAAACTTGTTTGTCTGAGCAATTGGCTGAACAAGAAGCAGGACTGAGTGCACTTGTAGGCTTGAAAGTTGTATATTGTTTTATTTTTAATATAGTTCTTTGTACATAATTCTACATATAAGTTCAACTTTCATGATAAAGAGATTGCACTACAGTACTTGTATTAGATTAATTGAAAAATACTATTTATTTTGTCATTTTACAGTGCAAATATTTGTAATAAAAATAAATATAAGTTGAGCACTGTATACTTTGTATTCTGTGTCGTAACCGAAATCAATATATTTGAAAATGTAGAAAACATCCAAATTTTGTAAAATAAACTGCATTCTATTATTAATAGTGTGATTTTTTTAAATCATGCGATAAATAAAAATCGCATGGATGTGGTATACCTAGACTTTAGTAAGGATTTGATATGGTCTCAGGTGATATTATCAATAAAGTAGGCAAATACAACTTAGATGGGGCTACTATAAGATGGGTGCATAACTGGTTGGATAACCATACTCAGAGAGTAGTTATCAATGGTTCCCAATCCCGTTGGAAAGGTATAACAAGTGGGGTTCTGCAGGGGTCTGTTGTGGGACCGGCTCTGTTCAATATTTTCATCAACGACTTAGATATTGGCATAGAAAGTACACTTATTACATTTTCAGATGATACCAGACTGAGAGGGATTGCAACTGCTTTGGAGGATAGGGTCATAATTCAAAATGATCTGGACAAATTAGAGAAATAGTCTGAGGTAAACAGGATGAAGTTTAATAATGACAAATGCAAAGTGCTTCACTTAGGAAGGAACAATCAGTTTCACACATACAGAATGAGAAGAGACTGTCTAGTGTGGAGGCCAAGAATTAATTAATATAGGTTTGAAGGGATCTTAATGTATGTTAGAAGTTAATGTGACCCTGCATGCTATGTGGTACAGAGAGAATTGTGTGAAAAGTCGTTACGACCTTGTGAATTGCAGTCTTGTTTTCTGTTCTAGTATTGCAGACAAATAAGATAACGAATAGGCTTATGTATAAACAAATGCAAATGTTTACTTTTACTGTCTGCAAGTATGCTAACCATGGTCTGCTAGAAAGGTATAAAGATTGTTATGATTGTTTACTAATTGAGAGAGATCCGTTCAGGACAAGGGGCAAACCTAGTTCCTGACACTCTCTCCCTCTTGTGTTCACTAGAGTATTATAATAAAGTATTTGTTTTTGCTGCACCTAAACATAAAAGTGAGAACTGAGTTTTTCTTCGACACTAGGAAGGAGTATGGCAGAAAGAGATCTAGGGGTTATAGTGGACCACAAGCTAAATATGAGTCAACAGTGTGATGCTGTTGCAAAAAAAGCAAACATGATTCGAGGATGCATTAACAGGTGTGTTGTGAGCAAGACACGAGAAGTCATTCTTCCACTCTACTCTGCACTGGTTAGGCCTCAACTGGAGTATTGTGTCCAGTTCTGGGCACCACATTTCAAGAAAGATGTGGAGAAATTGGAGAGGGTCCAGAGAAGATCAACAAGAATGATTAAAGGTCTAGAGAACATGACCTATGAAAGAAGGCTGAAAGAATTGGGTTTGTTTAGTCTGGAAAAGAGAAGACCGAGAGGGAACTTGATAGCAGTTTTCAGGTATCTAAAAGGGTTTCATAAGGAGGATGGAGAAAACTTGTTCATCTTAGCATCTAAGGATAGAAGAAGCAGCAATGGGCTTAAACTGCAGCAAGGGAGGTTTAGGTGGGACATTAGGAAAAAGTTCTTAGCTATCAGGGTGGTTAAACACTGGAATCGCCATCTCTGGAGATATTTAAGAGTAGGTTAGATAAATGTCTATCAGGGATGGTCTAGACAATATTTGGTCCTTCCATGAGGGCAGGGGATTGGACTCAATGACCTCTCAAGGTCCCTTCCAGTCTTAGGCCTTGTCTACACTACAGGACTATTTCGAATCTACTTAATTCGAATTTGTGGATTCGACCTTATGAAGTCGAATTTGTGTATCCATACTAAATACACTAATTCGAACTTCTGAGTCCACATTCACGGGGCCGGCGTCGACTTTCGAAGCGGTGCACTGTGGGAAGCTATCCCACAGTTCCCGCAGTCCCCGCTGCCCATTTGAATTCTGGGATTTCCCCCCAATGCATGCTGGGGGAAAAAATGTGTCGAGGGTGGTTTTGGGTAACTGTCGTCATTGAACCGTCAATCACGCCCTCACTCCCTCCCTCCCTGAAAGCGCCTGCGGGCAATCTGTTCGTGCACTTTTCTGGTCAGTGAAAGCGTGGACGCCACAGCACTGCAAGCATGGAGCCCGCTGCGATCCTCGCCGTTTTCTCCTCCTCGCACTTTATCGTCCACCTCTTCCACATTCAGCTGCTGAGAAATTGGGCTACTTTTCAATGGTTCTGCAAGCACTTGGGGACCATAGGGGACGTTTTACCAACATGAACGTCGGATGGCCGGGCAAGGTTCCTGATGCATGTGTTCTCAGGAACTGTGGGCTGCTCAGACGCCTGCTGGAAGGTAGTTTCTTCCCGTACCACGAAATAACTGTTGTGGATGTGCATTTGCCTATAGTGATCCTCGGTGACCCAGCCTGCCCGCTAATGCACTTGCTCATGAAGCCCTATACAGGCGCCTGGGACAGCGACAAGGAACTCTTCAAATACCAGCGAGCAGCGAGCAGCGTGACCTGTGACTGTTCAGTTTCTTTACAGAGAAGCTGAACCTGCCCCTGTTTCTTTACCCAGTTACTGTTGACTCTCCTCTTCGGTTAAATACCCCGTTCTCCCCGTTTCCTCCACTTCCAAGACACGTGTAAAAATAAAATACATGTCACACTGTTACTGAGGAGAGGTTTCTTTATTCATGACTTTTCGTTAAAGGGTCGAAACTGGAACGCAGACTGCGGTGGGTAGGGTGTGCGCTGATGTAAAGACCGCCTCTAAACTTAAGGAATGACAGGCTCCTGCTCCTACAGCGGTCCGCATTGCCGGACTGCTTGTTTCAACGGAGCCTTCCATCCCTCCTTTTTGGGATTCTGTGTGCGGGCAGCTATGTGGCCTTGTGGCGGAGGAGGACGGATACAGATTCCTCTGCTGCGTGACTCAGCGGTCCACAACAAGGACCGCTGTATAAGATCTGTACCCGACCTCCCCCGCTAAAAAGTCACATCCCCACCGCCCACACAGAACCTGGAAACCACCTCCCATACCGACCACGGTGCCTGCTGACTGCACTGTGTGTGTTACCCGCTGCTGATCCGGCCCCCATGTCTGTACCCTGCGAAAGGTGCCTGTCCTATGCAATTAGCAACGCACTTCCCCACGCACCCCATTCAAACACAGTCTTCAGTGAGGAAACATGACGGAAACAGTACTTAACAGCAAAGTATTTTTATTACTTAAGTACACAGTTATGGGATGGGACTGGGATTGGGACTTGTTTGAGTCCGGAAGGGAAGGACTTATGCAAACGTAGGGTATGAGAGCTTTTGGTTACTTGAGCACTCTGCTGGGGTGCAGTGACAGTATTCACGGCCCAGGGCGGGCATCCTCCTGGTTATTTAGGGTGAGGGGGGTATGTGACTTTGTGGCAGGGGAGGGCGGTTGCAGAGATACTGCCGGGGGCTCTGTCCTGCAGCGGACCTGCAGAACATACACAAGTCGCCGGATCGTGTCCGTTTGCTCCCTCAGTAGTACAAGCATTGCTTGAGTCGCCTGCTTGTGTTCCTCACGCCACCTCTCCTCCCATTCGCTGTGTGAGCGCTGGTACAGAGAGACTTTCTCCCTCCACTGCCTCTGCTGGTCCGCCTCGGCTAGGTAGCAGCCCACACATTCATCGAAAATCGTGTCCCTTGTCTTTTTCTTTCGCCGCCTAATCTTCGCCAGCCTCTGCGAGGTGGATGCTGTGGAAGGTCTGGAGACAGTGGAAGCTGTGAGATGGGAAACAGTTAGTTAATTCCTTGCAATGATACTTTTTTGCGAACAATTAACTGAGTCTAGGCTGTCTCTGTGAATTTTTTGTTGAGAACCCCTGTGCCTGCTGTTGCACAAATCATTTGCGCGGTGGATTCTGGGTAAATGTCGCCAGTCATTCCTTCCTTCGGGAAAGCAAGGGCAGACAATCATTTCGATCACGTTTTCCATGAAATGCCCTGGCACACGCCATAGCGTGGCAACAATGGACCCTATTTTGCCTTTTGTGTATGTCACCGTATGTGTACTGTATGCCGCTGATAGAGGCGGACCAGCAGCGCTACACAGCAGCATGCTTATGCTTTTGCATGACAGCAGCGATGGTTACCAGGCATACTGCACCGTCTACCATACCATGAACTGGTAAGAAGACGGTAATAAGATGGTCATGGTTACCTGTCCTTTTGCACTGCGCCATTTGGTGCTGTCATAAGTGCCCCTGGTCGATCAGCCAGGGGCGCAAAAGCAAAATTTGGGAATGACTCCCCGAGTCAATCCCTCCTTTTTGGGTATCTAAAAATAGAATCAGTCCTGCCTAGATTATGTGCAAGTGTACTAGAGAACCACTGTATCATACAACCAGAGACCACAGCTGCTCTCTGTCCAATCCTGCATAAATTTTGAGCTGAACGCTATTCACAGGGTGTGCTCCTGAAACAACCCCAGCTGTTCATTCCGTTCTTCCCCCAGCCTTCCTGGGTTCCAGTACCATTGTCCCCCCACTTGTGTGATGAAGTAATATAGAATGCATATAGACACAGGTAGTCGTTTGTGAGAAATGAGTGGAAGGAAGCCTCCAGCTGCAATGATAGTCCAGAGATGACATTAAGGGGTGTGGAGGAGGGAGCCACTCATCCCTCTGCTAGTCCAGGGGCAATTGAATCTTTTCTTTACAATGAAGGGTGGGGGCTGATGGATCTCAGCCCCCTGTTGCAATGATGAGGACGGTTACCAGCCATACTGCACCATCTACCATGAAAAATTAGCAACAGGCGGCCTTGACCGACCGGTCCCAAGCAAGTTGGTACGGTTGTCATGGTTACCAGCCCTTTTGCACTGCCCCATGTGCCAATAGGCTGATGATGAGGATGGATTTCCATCGTTTTGTACCATCAGCCATCCATAGCGTGGGGGGAGCAAGGATGTTGGTGTTGAGTGCTGCACCATCGCGTCTATCTGCAGCATTCAGTACAGATACGGTGACATGTAAAAGAGTCAACAGAGGATTGTTTTCCCTTTAACTTCTGGGGGTCGGGGGGGTGCGTAAATTGCCGAGCTATGCCCCGTCCCACCGCGGACACTGTGTTTGACCCTAGAAGCATTTGGAGATCAGCCAAGAATGCAAATGCTTTTCGGAGACAGCAGGAACTGTGGGATACCTTGCGTCCTCGTTCCCCCCTCCCTCCATGAGCGTCCATTTGATTCTTTTGCTTTCCGTTACGCTCGTCACGCATCTGCGTGCTGAGTCTGTGCTATGCCGTCTGTCCGTTTATTTATTAAAAATACTTTGGACCAGGCGTAACGTAACATTTCTTCCCCTACTTAGATGCAGGAGTCTCCGAGCGAGATCACCGTGAGGACAGGCACTGAAGGAGATAGAGAGCGCATGCTGCGTGAAATCTAGCACGAACCACGGACCTATGCAGCCGTGCTCTGGGAGGCAGTGCTCCCTGAATACCGCATGAAAGCCTCGCGCGGAAAAAGTGTGCTATCACGGAGCACCCAATAAGGCAGCTCTCCCCAGGAACCTCCTGCTGATGCTTATCGATTAACGGCAGGAGAGCTTCGTGGCGTTCTCCCAGGAGGATTTCTGTTCTATCACCATATATACAGAGACCTCCTTTTCACACACTTCAGATTCCTGTTATATTAAGAATAAAAGTTAACATGGTTAAAGCACTTACCGACTGCTCCTACCCCTGATTCAGGATCCGGGTTCCTGGCCGGGGAGGGTTGGTAGGGGATCTCCGTGAGGGTGATGAAGAGATCCTGGCTGTCGGGGAAACCAGCGTTGTAAGCGCTGTCGCCTGCCTCGTCCTCCACAAACCCTTCCTCATCTTCCCCGTCCGTGAACATCGTCGAGGAACTGTCCGTCGACACTGTCCCATCATCAGAGTCCATGGTCACTGGTGGGGCAGTGGTGGCAGGCTCCGTAGCGTCCGTTGGCCGCTTTGATTTTTTGGTAGCCTTGTCTGGGGTCCTTGATTTTCACGCGGTGCTGCGTTGCATGACGGCTGTATCCTCAGTCTGTATCATGGCTTTGGAGACCTTCTCGTAGGTCTTTGCATTCCGTTCGTTGGAGCGCAGCTCCGAAAGCACAGACTCCTCGCCCCACACACCGATCAGATCCAAGAGTTCCCGGTCAGTCTATGCCGGGTCCCTCTTTCTATTCAGAGATTACATGAACTCCTCTGCTGGAGAGCTCTGCATTGCTGCCGGTGCTGCGGAGCTCGCCCCGATGTGCAACCAGAACGTCAGATTCAAACCGCCCAGACAGGAAAATGAATTCAAATTTTCGCGGGTCATTTCCTGTGTGGCTGGGCAGAGAATCCAAGCTCGGGCTGCTGTCCAGAGCGTCAACAGAGTGGTGCAGTGTGGGATAGCTCCCGGAGCTACTAAGTTCGATTTCCATCCACACCTAGCCTAATTCGAACTAGCCATGTCGAATTTAGCGTTACTCCACCTGCCGGGGTGGAGTACCAAATTCGAACTAAAGAGCCCTCTAGTTCGAATTAAATGGCTTCCTGGTGTGGACGGTTGAGCGGTTAGTTCGAATTAACGCTGCTAAATTCGAATTAAAGTCCTAGTGTAGACCAGGCCTTAGAGTCTATGACTGTGTGTATCTATTAACAGTGATTAATTATTTTAATCACTTGACATCCCTAGGCTGAATTTCCTAAGATTATGAACCATTCCCAGAAGCCATTGGACATCTTTCTTTGACTGGGAATGTGGCATCATTTCAATGGCTGAAACCTTCCTCTTGTCAGGTTTTACACCTTCCTTGGAAATAATATCTCTAATAAGAGTCAGTTCTGTAACCCAAAAACACATTTCTCCCTATATAGTTGCAAAGTTGCTGCTCTAGTTGCGTCCAAGTCTTCCCAAAGTCTACAACTACATCCCTCTTTAGTTGGCCCTCAGATGATGTTGTCCATTGAAGTGTTGACACTATTAATATGTTAATAGATCATATGTATGGTTCTGTAGTACACTTCTGGTTTTGCTGCTATGCCGAGAGGTAAGCATGAGAAACTGTATATTCCCAATGGGGTATTAACTGTGATAGTGTTGAACTTTCTTCAGTTAATTTTAGCTGCCAAAATCCTGAGGATGCATCCAATGTACTGAAATATTGTGCATATGCAAATTGAGCCAAGTAGTATACAGCTCGATAGTATTCATCCCCATGTATTTTGACAGGTTTCCATCCCCATTTAGGGCTTATGTCCCAACCTCCATTCCCATGAACACCCAGCCAGCCAGTTAGCTATAAAATCCTCTTAGTAGTTGTTTTCTACTTGTTTTATCTGTAAAGGGTTAAAAAGTCTCCCTGCATAGGTAAAAGGAAGTGGGCACCTGACCAAAAGAGCCAATGGGAAGGCTATAACTTTTTTAAAATTAGGAAAAAATTTCCCCTTTGACTGTCTATTGTTGTTCTCAGGGAGAAGCAGAGACAGGGCTGAAACTACGTTGTAAGAGCTTGGGCCAGGTATGAAAAATCATCAGATCATACCTAGAAACTACTCATTTGAAACCCCAGATATGTAAGTAGATTAGGAAATGTCTAGGAAGATGCAATTAGGTTTATCTTTTTTTATTTCTTTATGGCTTGTGGACTCCTCTGTGCTAACTCCAAATGCTTTTATTTATTTGTTACCTTTAAGCTGGACCTCAAAAAAATGATTCTTGATACTTAATCCTTAATTATTTAAATGTTTTTTTTAAGTTAGCAATAGCCTGAGTTTTCAGATGTATTGTTTTTTTCTTTTCTAGCTTCATGGCAACGAAATAGCCAGCCTAGAGTAGGACAATCGGTTCTAAAGAAGCTTTTAAATTTAACAAAGGCTCAGGCAACTGTCCGCCTGGCTCCCGGCCCCAGCTCACCTCCCCCTCTTCCCTGAATGCTCCACCCTCCTTCTCCTCCCCCTCCCCTGCTTCCCATGAATCAAATGTTCGCGGGAAGCCTGAAACAAGGAGCAGGCAGGTAAGCCGGGCGGGGGCTCCAGGGAGGCACGGAGCGCTTGGCCCAGTCCAGCTCCCCCTCGCCCCGGCCGAGCGCCCCTGGCTTGGGCTGGTACCAACCAAGCGGAGCCGGCCCGGCCCAGCTCGGGGAGTCAGGTGCCGGTCCCCGTGCCAGCCAAGTGGCTCCGTCCCGACCCAGGGAGTCGGGCCCCGCGGCACCAGTCCCTGCGGCGCTGGCCCGGCCCGGCCCAAGGAGTCAGGCCCCGGGGCGTCGGTCATGGTCCCAGCGGAGCGGACCCAGTCCAGCCCCAGACAGTGTGGTAAGGGGGCAAGGAGCGGGTGTTCGGTGGGTTGGGGGGGTAGATAGGGGTCGGGGCGGTCAGAGGGCAGGGAACAGGGGGATTGAATGGGGGCAAGGGTCCCAGGGGACAGTCAGGAAGGAGCTGGGGTTGGATGAGGTGGTGGGGGGCAGTCAGGGACAGAGATGGGGTGGTTGGATGGGGCAGGGGTCCCGGGGAGCTATCAAGAATGAGAGGAGGGATTGGATGGGGTAGCAGGGGGCAGTCAGGGGACAGGGAAGGGGGGGGATCGGTCAGGGGTCCCCGGGGGTGTGTGTCAAGGAACATGGGGGGTTGGATGGGGCATGACCCCCGGGGGGGCACAACCCCCTCGTGAGGTGAGGAGGAGGGAACCTGTTAATATTTTGGCAGCTCATCACTGGGTGTGAGTGATTGCTGGACCCAGGCTAAAAGGAGATTAGTCAGTAAAAGGGAGCATTCTGGAACTGGTGAGGATCTTATCTGTATTCAGTTTGATTAGACATAGATTTGTGCATTTTATTTTATTTTGCTTGGTGACTTACTTTGTTCTGTCTGTGACTACTTGGAACCACTTAAATCCTACTTTCTGTATGTAATAAAATCACGTTTTACTTACTCTGAGTTAATTAATATGTATTAATACCTGGGGGAGCAAACAACTGTGCATCTCTCTCTCAGTGTTATAGAGGGCAGACAATTTATGAGTTTACCCTGCATAAGCTTCATACAGGGTAAAGCAAATTTATTTGTGTTTAGACCCCACTGGGAGTTGGACATCTGAGTGCTAAAGACAAGCACACTTCTGTGAGCTGTTTTCAGGTAAACCTGCAGCTTTGGGGCAAGTAATTCAGACCCCGGGTCTTCGTTGGGGCAGACGGGAGTGTCTGGCTCAGCAAGACAGGGTGCTGGAGTCCTGAGCTGGCAGGGAAAACAGGAACAAAGGTAGTCTTTGCACATCAGGTGGCAATACCCAAGGGATTTCTGTTATCCAACCCGTCACACCCACCTTGCAAGGAGGACCCCTCCACACAGCCAGGGAAAGCCCAGATACCCACTCATACTACCACCCTACTCTCCAATCACCTACCTTGTTCCAGCCCATAGTCAGCCGGGCAATGCTTTAAATGTAATGAGCTGGGGCATGTGAACTGCAATTCATCACCCTGGGGTCCCACTGAGAGCCTTCAGGCCCAGATGCCTCACAAATACCCCCAGAGCAAAAGGAAACTGAGTATGGGTGGGAGAAAGATTACTGCATGGCGAGAGACTGGAGCACAGGTGTCAGCTATCCACCAATCCCTGGTGGAACCCAAATTCATCGACCCAGAGGCCAAAGTGATGGTGCAACTCTTTAAGGCCAACTCTTTTAACTTGCCTACAGCCAAGCTGCCTGTCTAGTACAAGGGCTGGTCAGGAATATGGACTTTTGCAGTCTATGACGATTATCCCATTCCCATGCTTCTGGGAGAAGACTTAGCCAACCATGTGAGGCTAACAAAAAGGGTGAGGATGGTCACCCACAGCCAGTCTAAGCAGGCCTCCACACCTAACCCCATTCCTGAGACTCCTACAAGAACCCATTCTGTGTCTCCTGATACCACAGGCCAAGGGACCCAGCCTGAGGTGGTGGAACCAGACCCGCAGACCAAAGTCTATGGCAGTAGTTGTAAATTCATTTCCTGGGATCCAGCCAGAACCAGCCCAAGGATCAGAACTGGCTGAGCAATCAGCACCAGAGCCCATGCTTGAAACCCCACCAGAGACATGGGAGCCAGCACCAAAGGGTGCCACAGAGCCTGCACCAGCAGCAGCAGCTAAACGGGCACAAGAAGCTCAACCGGAGCCTGAAATACAGCCTAGTGCACCAGCAGAGATCAGTTCACAGTCAACGGAGACAGCCCCATCACCTGCATCACTTCCAGGGGGACCAAGCCCAAGACCACAACCCAGTGAGGAAAGAATGTCTCCAACATCAAGGGAGCAGTTCCAGGCCGAGCAGGAAGTGGGTGAAAGCCTCAAGGGAGCTTGGACGGTGGCACAGAGTGACCCACAACCTCTCAGCTCTTCTAATAGGTCCAGGTTTGTTGTAGAAGGACGACTCTTATACAAGAAAACCCTTTCTGGTGGGCACAAGGAGGACTGGTATCCTCAGAGACAGTTGGTAGTTCCAACTAAGTATAGAGAAAAGCTCTTGAGCTTAGCCCACGATCACCCTAGTGGCCATGCTGGGGTGAACAGGAACAAAGACAGTTTGGGGAAGTCATTTCACTGGGAGGGAATGGGCAAGGATGTTTCTACCTATGTCTGGTCTTGTGAGGTGTGCCAGAGGGTGGGAAAGCCCCCAAACCAAGTCAAGGCCCCTCTCCAGCCACTCCCCATCATTGAGGGTCTATTTCAGCATGTAGTTTTGGATATTTTGCATCCTTTCCCTAAGATACCACCCAGAGGAAAGCAGTACATACTGACCTTCATAGATTTTGCCACCCAATGGCCGGAAGCAGTAGCTCTAAGCAACACCAGGGCTAAAAGCGTGAGCCAGTCATTGTCAGACATTTTTGCCAGGGTAGGTTGGCTCTCAGACGTCCTTACAAATTTGGGAACTAACTTTGGGACCATGAAACGTCTTTGGGAAGCTCATGGGGTGAACCACTTGGTTGCCACCCCTTACCACCATCAAACAAATGGCCTACTGGAGAAGTCTATTGGGACGTTGGGGGCCATGATATGTGAATTCATAAATGAGCACTCCAATGATTGGGATCTAGTGTTGCAACAGTTGCTCTTTGCCTACAGGTCTGTACTACATCCCACTTATGATTTTCACCCTTTGCACTCATTTATGGTCATGAAGTTAAGGGGCCATTACAGTTGAAGCAACAATGGGAGGGGGTTACATCTTCTCCAGGAACTAACATTTTGGACTTTGTAAGCAACCTGCAAAACACCCCGAAAGACACTCTAGCCCTTGCTCAAGAAAACATACAGGATGCTCAACAAGAGCAAAAGGTCTGGTATGATAAACATGCCAGAGAGTGTTTCTTCAGAGTACGTGACTAAGTCATAGTCCTAAAAGTGTTCCAGGCCAATAATATGGAAGCATCATGGGAGGGGCCATTTATGGTCTGAGAGCACCTGGGAGCTAATTATCTCATAGCATTCCCAGGCCCTAACCTAAAACCTAAAATATACCATGTTAATTCTCTAAAAACCTTTTATTCCCAAGAAATCCTGGTTATCCATTTTATAGCCCAGGAAAGAGATGACACTGAGTGGCCTGAAGGAGTCTACTATGAAAGAAAAAGCAACAGTGACACAGAAGAGGAATAAGGGGAATATAAACTGGCTGTTACTAAGGACCTGTGGTTTTAAACCTGGGGTGTTTCTGCATGTTCTTTTTTTAAATTGAAATACACCTGTAAAAATGTTAAATAAAGGCCTGTGTCTTCATATAGGGTTGCCTTTTAAAGTGGTTATTCCCTTATAAAATTATAACTTTCATTTGTATTTGTTAACAAGTGGGGGAAGAAGCAGCCTTCGTCTCTCTGATCCACTGACCCAGAGACACTGTTTTTGCTAACAGGGGCTTTGCTGCAAAAGCATAATGCTTCAAATTGTCCTCACTAAAAAATGACCAATGGTAGTCTAAAATATAGGGAGGACACTTTTTATCACTATAAATTACCTTTTTAAACAGTTTCTCATAGTTTTAACCCTGGAATGGTTTCTGCATGCTATTTTTTTGTATTGAAACTCATATGTATAAGTGCTAAATGAAGGGTTGTTTCTTCAAATAGACTTGTCTTTTAAAGTGTTTATTCCTTTACAAGACTTAATATAACTTTCACCTCTATTTGTTAAAAAGTGGGGGAAGAAGCGATCTTCTTATCTCTGATCCACTGGCTCACAGATGCTGTTTTTGCTGCAATTTCAAGTTGTTCTCACTAAAAGCATAGGCAAAAGCTTTTAAAAACGTTTTGTTAGTAACGATTTGTGGGTTTAACCCTGGGATGCTTCTGCATGCTCATTTTTATTAAAACACCTATAAATAAAGGTCTGTTTCTCCAAATAGGCTTGTCTTTTCAAATGATTATAAAATAAAGTTTTATTCCTTTACAAAACTTAATATAACTTTTACTTGCTTTTCTGCAAAAGTTTAAAAATAAACAAACTTCTTATCTCTATGTTCTGGACATCTAACAGCCTTCTTTATTTCTAATTCACTGGCTAACAAAGCTATTTTTGCTGCAGCTTCATATTGTTCTCACCAAAAGCATAGGAAAAAAGCTTTTAAAAACTGCTTGTTACTAAGGTCCTATGGTTTTAACCTTTATTAAAGCACTTATGTAAAAGTGCTACATGGCAGGAAAAATGCTTGGGTCTGTTTTTTTAGATAAGAATAAGGCAGTTAAAGGGGGGAAGGGGAGGGAGATGGCTCTTGTTTAAAAATCTTCAGATTATAGGATTGGTTCAAGAAAATATATTCTATGATGTAGCTGTAGAACAGCATCTGATTGGTCGAATCCAAAGGCAGCGATAACTAGCCTGAGAGGTTGTGAGCCTTGGGAGCTCCCTCTTTCTCCAGGAACAGTCTCAAGGGTAGGATCTCTCTCTCTCTCTGACTCAACCACGTGCTGCCTATCTTAGCTCCTTTGCAAAGGAGCTCTCTTTTCCCTTTTCCTGCCATGTTCTCTTTTTTAACCTATCTTTGTATGTTTCTCATTTATTTAACTTTTTAAATGCTCTTTTCTTAGCCTACCCTTATATTTAATATTTTAAATGATTTTCTATTAAGCTCCCATTATACATTTTTACCATGTGCTTACTAAACAGTCTCCGCTTTATAAAATTCCTTTTTTCAGCCATGTGTTCTTTTTTTAACCTAACTTAAATTTAATAAACATTTTAATGTTTTTTATTCTTTAATAATATGCCAGATTAGGCCTTTAAAATCTCTCCTTACTAAACCTAACCAAAAATCTTTTTCTTTAATAACTTGCTTCTGTTCTTTCAAACTAACCCTTTAAAAACAAAAATCTCTATTTTTCTTTAAGTTCTCTCACTTTATTCTTTCAACCTTTTTTTCCTAAACAAATAACCAAATGTATCAAAGCACCAGCATGCAATATTCCCCCTATTCAAGTTTCTGCTTCCCTGCATATCTGGAAAGCTTTTTCTAAAGTTAAACCTCCTTCACAGAGCAGTCTCTCCCTCTTAATGCAGTGACTTTAATGGCACAAATGGTTCTATCTCCGACCAGTGAGTCTGTCAACTCACCAAAGTCACAGGTTTTATTGAAAGAAGAACAGGAGTACTTGTGGCACCTTAAAGACTAACAAATTTATTTTAGCATGAGCTTTCGTGAGCTGCAGCTCACTTCTTCGGATGCATAGAATGGAACACACAGACAGGGGATATTTATACATACAGAGAACATGAAAAGGTGGAAGTATGCATACCAACAGGCAGAGTCTAATCAATTGAGATGAGCTATCGTTAGCAGGAGGAAAAAAAAACTTTTTGAAGTGATAATTAAGATGGCCCATAGAAGGTGTGAGGAGAACTTAAATTCTCTTTAATCTCTTTAATCCCATGTTAATTTGAAAACACACTGCAAACAGGGTTCCTAAACATAAACCATGAGTAAAAGTAAAAGACCCACCCCCAATAGGTTGGGAAGTGTCCTTTTCCCCTTGTCTTTCTTAAATCCAGCAACTCAAGAGTCCCTTTCATGTGCCCAAGCCTTCTCTGCACCCCACTCACAGTTGCTGTCCTTGGTCAGTGCAGACCCAGCGTTGCATCTGAAGAGTTCACCTCCCCTCTTGGGTGGGGTAAAGAGGTACCATACTCGCTCCACTGCTCTGGCACTTGCTTGCCGCCCCTCTCTGCTGCCACCCTGCTGGCTGCTCATCATGCCTCTCTACTGCTGGCTACCTGCCCACTGCTCTTGCCCTGCCTATCTTCCAGTTGCCCTGCTGGCTGCTCATTGTGCCTCTCCACCTCACCAGCTGGCTGTCAGTTGCCTTTTGCTGTCACCTGCCTCTCTGCTGTGACCTCTGCACATCAGTCTCTTAAAAATCACAGGAGTACTTGTGGGACCTTAGAGACTAACACATTTATTTGAGCATAAGCTTTTGTGGGCTACAGCCCACTTCATTGGACACATAGAATGGAACATATAGTGAGGAGTGTGTGTATATACATATACATACATACTATGGCAGAGCTCTGACCTTGCTCCCATGGCTCCTGCACTTCTAGGTGGTTTATGCTGCCTCAGTGGCTCACTGTGACCCTCCACATAGCCCTTCTCTCTCTAGGGCCAGGGTTACAGTCTAATGAGCCCTTTTCATCCTAGGCCTGCAAGGAGGTTGGCAAGAGAACTCCCACAGTCTCTATTTAGCCTCCTGTCCTAACAGGGACCTGACTTCCTCTCCCAGGAGATGTTCCTGTAGTGGTGGGTTGAGGGGAACCCAGGCCCACCCTCTACTCCAGGTTCCAGCCCAGGGGCCCTAATGGTAGCAGCTGTTGGCAGCCGACCTTTCACTGCCAGAGTTGCCACATTTCCCTGGGCCACTTCCCCACAGCTCTCCTGCTTCTCCCTTCTTCACCCTTACCTTAGGGCTTCCATAACAATGGTTTGAGGGTGTCTTCAATAACCAGCCCTTCAGCCACACTTCTTCTCCTCTGCCTGACTGGAGTGAGCCCTTCTATAGTATCAGCAGGGCCTTAATTAGAGTCAGGTGGTCACATTAACTTAATGGCCTCACCGGACTCAGCTTAATTAGAGTCACGTGTTCTCATTAGCCTGGAGCAGCCCCTGCTCTGGTCAGTCAGGGAACAGAAAACTGTTAATCCAGTGGCCAGTATATCTGCCTTCTGCTATTCTGCTGTACCCAACTGGCCAGGGTCTATCACAAAACAGAGAACATGAAAAAGAGGGTGTTGTCCAACCAACTCTGAGAGGCTAATTAATTAAGATGAACTGTTGTCAGCAGGAGAAAAAAAAACGTTTGTAGTGATACTGTTGGAAAAATCATAGTGCTAATGAAGCCTTTCCGTATTAGGCCTGAGTAAACCAAAGTTATGTTATGCTTGTCCAAACTGTGTTGGAAAGCTTACAGAACTCATTAGACTGAAGGCCGTGTATCTACCTAAGTCAGCTATTTCGCTTATCAGTTTTGTTTGGCTCCCCAAGTATATGTTGGCTCCCCAAGTGTATGCAGCTGCGTTCACATGTATGCATCCAAAGTATCTAGTACAAAGGGTCAACGGATGTATCTTGTGTCCCCTTCAGAATGACAAATGTATCCTCAACAGCTGTATGTCTCTTGTAGCCCCCACAAAATGATATATGTATCCTGCGTACCCAATTATCCACAGGGTTTATAGGTCAACCAAATGACGTAGACAAACGTAGGCTAAGTTGTTTGTTACCGGCTATAAAGGTAGGCCGTTTGGCCATGAAAGGTGTGTCTCTTTCTCTGGCACTAGCCGAGAGGAACACCCGCTCAGCTGACCGATCAATAAAGGGTGTGGTACTCGTCTTCCTGTCTCCGTGCCTCCTTGGTGTAATTAGGTAAGCTCCAGGGGGAAACGAGCCCTTTTGGCTAACAAATGGCGACTCCACGCCGGGACTTCTCTCCCTGTTGGGGGCGCTGACCGGCGGCCGAGGACGGCTCAGGAGAGTGGCCACCTTGAGCTATTGGTTTGCTCGAGCTCCGGGTCGCCGCAATCGGCCGGGACGGCTACGCCCCCTCCATAGAGAACTCCAAACGACACGGAGGCAAGACAGTACCAGAAGAGGGGAGTCCACCTGCCAGACGTGGCCACTCCGGGCGTGGTAAGTGCGTTACCTCCTGGGTTTGAGGATTAACGCCCCCGAAGAGTGAGGGTTGGGACCTTGGGCCCCTAACGGTAAAGGAACCCACAAATAGGAAGGTGTGTGTGGGTAAAAGCTTTCTGGTTAAGGTACCTAGGTTCAGACACGGCTAATGAATAATTCCATTAACTCCACAAGTCCGTGGGCCGTGCTGAACAATTACTGGGACTTAGAGCAGCCCCAGGGCTGGCTTTTCTTTTTGGTAGGGGTACTTTTGTTTCTTGTTCTATTGGTATGCTGGAAGCCAAAACTGTAACCGGGTCTAGGAGCGTGTGAACCCATCTTCTCTCCCCCCCCCCTTCTTTTCCGTGTGGGTAAGGGACAGTCTAAACATTCCACCTCACCCCCTAAGGGTACCCCAGCATATTATATGTACGTACATTATGGTTCTAAAACCTGCAGGTATTTAGAGAATTGGAATCTTTATACGCGTGAAGATCCATCTAAACAATGCCCATTAAAAGGTACCTTTAATCTAGATAAGATCATATATCTCAGAGGAGCTTTTAATCACCAAAGAAAAGCCTCTGACACAGTGTGAGCAATTTGTCTAGAAACGGGTTAATTTAAAACTCAGCTTCGCCAAGAGATAAAAAGAGAAAGTTGTTTTATGCTCAAGGTCAAGCAAACCAAAGGCAGTACAAGTTACAGAACTGAGATTACATTTGCAAAGCTTAACTGTTTGGTGAGATCCAACAGTCTGACTTTGTGACGGATGCCGGTGCTGGTGTGGCTTGGTGACACTGGAGAAGCCACAGGTAGCTGACCTGGACTAGAATCTCTGAAAGAGACACCGCAGGAGATTCCAGGGTGTAAAAGAACAGCCTTCCCAAGAGCGGAAGCATGTTGGAAATTCTGAACAAGCTGTATACAGGATAATCTCCCGTCCACCTATTCCCCTTTTCTGAATGTTATATACAGACGTGGCCAGTCTGGATATGTGTAAGTATGGGGCATTTATATCTTTCTTGAGTGATGTGGGAGCATTCCCAACACTCTCCATTGTTGTTTTATCATTTTAATGAAGCTTTAAAATTTGGTTATATGGTGTATTTTCTCTATCCTCCTGCAACGTCCTGCAGTGTCAGTTTGATCACCTGACATGAGGCATAAATTGGTAACAGAAATTTGTCACAGTTTGGTGAGCAATAGAGAATGGGGGAACCCTGTAGAATTTACACCATCTATTTGTTTTACCCTTGTTGTTTTATGTTTGTTTTATTTGGTTCTGTTGGTGTTATATGTTGAGGATTGCATAATTAAAGATGTGCCCATTCTCAGCTGCAGTAAGTCTGAGAACTGGAGAAGGGTTTAGCATTCCTCTCTCCACCCTGGTTGACCAGGAAGGGTGGCAGGTGAAAGGATCTACCCCCAGTCGTAGCAGGACTGGGCAATAGAGTAGTTGGAGAAAAGGAAGCCCTGGCTAAGCAAGTACCAGTCCTTCAGGGACTTGTTAAAATGTAACCATTCGTGCTCAGCATATGCCGTAACAGCAGTGTGTTTGCTACAAGAGGCAATTAAATAGTTAACGCCAGTGGGCCATGCGTTTTGCCCAGGTGGCAAGCCTCACGAGGGAGGACTCGGGTTGTCTTGTGAATAAAATGTTTTGGGAAAAGACCAGAAGGGTGGGGGCAGAAGCCCATGAAAGAAACGGTTCAGCGCAAAAAAAAAAAAAAAAAAAGGATCGGGCCCAGGCGGGCGGGCAACAGACAGAGAGCTTGGAGAACAGGTTGGAAACTTTTGAGGGTCTCGTGGAAGGAAGAAGTAAGTGAGTATAAGCATGGGGATTTCAAATACTCAGGAGGATATTTGGAATGGCGATTTGAATTGGTAAGTGGCTGTTGAAAGACAAAGCAAGTGATATAAGGAAAGAGCAAGTGATTTGAAGGAGAGTGAAGAGTTAACTCTGTAGTTGCTGGAGGGAGTAGTAGTTGAACTTTGTAAAAATGCTAAAGAGAAAAGTTCTTGGTGTTTTTTTTAAATGTTTGTAAATAAATACAGGCAAAGAAATTATTAGATTGCAATCATTTGGCTATGAACAATTTTGTTGAATTAGCTAAAGAATGTATACAGTGCTGTGTAAATGAAAATTTATTAGGCTCTAAGGCATTATAAGTGGTGATGTTTTCTTTCAGTGTTTAAAAGCAGGAGTTAAAAGTAAAAAGCAAGCCAGAAAGCATCTGTATTAATGCAAATTATCTAACTGATAAGGTAAAAGCCACTGAAACCTGGGCTGCCTATAAAACATATACAAGGAAATATGGGGTAATTCCCCTGTTTTGCCTAAAATCAACAAGGGTATTTGTATATTTTAAGCAATAATTGACTGCCCAAAAGGGGTAGACCTCTGTTTTTGTCTTTCAGATAATCAAAGAAAACTAATGCCAGCTAAACAGCATACAACATACCATGATTTACTGGCAGAGTAAAAATTATGTTTTGTGTTCTATGTTCTGTCTTGTGGTGTCTGTCTCAAGTGGCCAGAATGTGTTTAATATTTTCATGGGATGGTCTGGTTTGAAATAAAGCAGAAGGCTTGAATTGAAATGCAGATATTTGTTTTGTTCAACTTAAAATACAAAGTGTTCGAATACATCAGAAAAATGTAATATACTAAAGTCTTATGTATTTTCTTAAGTAAAAGAAAAAAAACTGCATTGGCCAAATTGCATACTAACAGTCTTTGGAAGCAAGGACATAAAAAGTTAACCCACTCCCCATATTGTACATGGGATCCTTCTGGCTACCTCAGATTTCTAGCCAGAGGGCTGGGGATGGTGGGAAGCTATTGAACTAGAGCTTGTATTAAATGAACTCATCAAAGTGGGTGTGCTTGTCCTGGCTTGTTGTTCCAAAGCTCTGTAATAAGGTTATTTTAGTAGAAGGATACATGTGGCATACATTAAATAATAAGACTAATGTACTGTATAACAGCAATGTGTATGTGTTCATTGTTAACAAAAGGTGTATAAGTAAAAAGTAAAAGTTTCCTTTGTAGGTTAAAAAAGGAAGCCAAAAAGGGGAAAAGGAAAAAGAACGAGTTAAATGAGAAAAACTTTAACTAGCAAGCTCAGTCCAAAAAAAAAAAAAAAAAAAAAAAAAAAAATACACTGACTTCGTTCAAGGACACTTGGCTAACAACCAGAAAAGGGGGGCTGTACAATCTGCAAAGACACTAATGCAATGTGTTAGGTTTCCTTTTTACACAGGTAAAGACGCACTACCCGAAGACCCTAGCAGCCCTGCCACTCCATGGAACCTGGAGACCGGATCAATGTACAGGTCCACCAACAAAAGACTGCTTTGGCTCCACGCGGGAAAGGCCCTTATTGAGTCCTGCTGATTACCAACACCGCTGTGAAGTGCCAAAGACTGACTGCTTGGACCCATGATTCTCACTGCAAAAAGACCCGTCCACATAAGGAGAACTCTCCTATATGATTAGCCTATTCCTTCTTCTAGCTCCACTGTGCCTTCTGGACAGCAGGGAAAAAGGACAAGGTGACGTGCTAGCTAACCTCTCCCTTGTCCGCTGACAGACCTACTGTGCCTTTGAACTTTTCTAGAAGAATCAAAAACCATTACAGGGTGATGTGCTGATAATCTCTCCCCTGTAGAATGCTAAACTACAATTGTTTTGGGAAAGAAGAAAAAAAAAACACTCACTCCACTGACATTGCCAAAGTCCAGGAATTCCTGACTAAAAAGGACATTGAGAACTGACCCTGGTAAAGAAACAAAAATTCTACACTGGCAGGAAGAAACTTGTGGGATCCTGTTTGGAAATGTGGTATTAATTGAATTTTGGGGTTTATTCTACAGGCTGCGCCCTGTGTTTTGGATAAATCCTTTAGTATGTATTGCCCTCCCTAATTGGATTTTAAATAACATTGCCTTTATCCAGTTTTCAGATCACTTTTACATACCCAGATTGCTCACAAGGGGCTGCCATTAGATTAGCACAACAAAGAGCCTGGGTTATTTCCTCTGGAAAAAGAAGAAATTGGGCAGATCCCTGTGGGCTGGGGCTAACACTTTAACAGCCATTTGGAATATTCTTAAAGGCCAAGAACATAATAAGAAATTGGGCCGACTAGAAAGGGCCACTAGCCTTATTTTTTAAGCTCAGCTATCTTAAGTACAGGCTGGAGCAGTTGAGTTACATGTCATTTCCACCCTTAGTTCTATAACCCAGAAGTTACTGACAGAGATGGTATTGAATATCACTGAGGCTGGGAAGGCATTGCAGTGGGATCTAGTATGTTTAAAATTTCAGGATTTCCTGAATGACCAGCTGATGGCCATTTGGAGTAATCTTGAGTACCAGACTTGGCCCACTGCCCTTACAGACATATCAGGAGTACCATCTGATCTGTGGTCATGGAAACATATTCGGACACTTTCTGGATGAAAGTGTGTACATTTACAGTGCTCCTTCCAAGCATATGGACCGGTTAGGGTGGGTGTGGCTCCCACATACCGAATCCTGCCGGGTCCATGGGGAGGATGCATATGGGACTAAATTATTCACTGAGACATCTGGGAAATTAAACCATTAGGTATACCTACCTGAGTTATAGTCAGTGCCCCAATCCCTTAGTTGTTCAATGAACAAGGTTCCACTCTTTTGTCCATGCATTCATTCCTGGGTTGGGGGTGACTAAGCTTAAAAGAGCAGTTGTAAATATTTCTGCAGAGCTTCATTGCTTTTTGGCCTCAAAGTGTGAGAAAACTCAGCCAAAAGGTTTGGTGAGTATTCTCAAAGGGGGGAGTTGTTGGAAAAATCATAGTGCTAATGAAGCCTTTCCGTATTAGGCCTGAGTAAACCAAAGTTATGTTATGCTTGTCCAAACTGTGTTGGAAAGCTTACAGAACTCATTAGACTGAAGGCCGTGTATCTACCTAAGTCAGCTATTTCGCTTATCAGTTTTGTTTGGCTCCCCAAGTATATGTTGGCTCCCCAAGTGTATGCAGCTGCGTTCACATGTATGCATCCAAAGTATCTAGTACAAAGGGTCAACGGATGTATCTTGTGTCCCCTTCAGAATGACAAATGTATCCTCAACAGCTGTATGTCTCTTGTAGCCCCCACAAAATGATATATGTATCCTGCGTACCCAATTATCCACAGGGTTTATAGGTCAACCAAATGACGTAGACAAACGTAGGCTAAGTTGTTTGTTACCGGCTATAAAGGTAGGCCGTTTGGCCATGAAAGGTGTGTCTCTTTCTCTGGCACTAGCCGAGAGGAACACCCGCTCAGCTGACCGATCAATAAAGGGTGTGGTACTCGTCTTCCTGTCTCCGTGCCTCCTTGGTGTAATTAGGTAAGCTCCAGGGGGAAACGAGCCCTTTTGGCTAACAATACTCAAAACAGCCCATTTAAGACAGTTTGACAAGAAGCGGTGAGGGTACTTAACATGGGGGAAATAGATTCAATGTGTGTAATGGCTCAGCCATTGCCAGTCTCTATTTAAGCCTAAATTGATAGTATCTAGTCTGCATATACTATGTCATATACTGTCATGAATATCCAATGCTTTCGCCCCAAAAACATGCAAAAACACTGATGATTTCACTTAGTCATTTTTCTCCTCTCCCTCTGTGGCTGCTAAATACAATTCAAATCTCTGTCAGAATTTCTTCCAGTTCTCTGCAACATTGCCTGAAAATCGCAGACTGGATGGAGTTTGTGACATATCCATTTTTGGCTTTCTTTCCTTCTTAAGCTAGTCTGGCTACTATTGTGCTCATAAAACATATAAAAAATGTTGTTTCTTCTCTGTTTCCTGCTCTACCTGCTCCCCTTGCCTCTGCTTTCAGTTTCAAACACAGGAATTAACCTCAAAATGACTTCTGCAGTCTCTCAGACAGCACTTCTGACATCATGATCTTGGGATTCATTAAACAAGCCAGTGAGTGAGAAAGGAATAAAACTTTTATTAAAAACAAACTAGAGAGTGTCTGTTGGGAACTGCTCTGCACAGCTACACTGTGTTCTACTGGCCCCTGCTTCCAGGGGCTGGCTCAAAGTTCCTATATTCATAATACTGTCCCTTAACCACTGACCTCTATAAATTATATTCATGCACAAATATATTTCTACAACCAACACCCCGCTGCTGAGGGAAGAAGTGAGAGTGAAGGGGAAAATCCTTGTTGATGCCCCAAGCTTTCTGGGGGTAGACGAGGCCCATGTGCTGGCCCTGTCTCTCTAGGAGAGGAAGGGAAGGACTCTACCATTGCTACTCCAATGGCTAGGGGGCAGGTGTATGGGGAACCCCATGTCAGGAAGAGCCTAGGGCCTGGCATTGTCTTAATCCAGCCCCACACTCTGCAGAGCTCCTGGCCCAGCAAGGAGAGATTGGAGTCTGGCCCCTGGCCAACTGCTCTCTGTTATCATTGCATCTCCAGCCCAGCCCCAGAGCAAAGGGTGAGCATAGGTTCTGAGCCATTTTATTACATTTTTGCCCTTGTGCAAAGCGGGGCTCTGAGAGCAACAGAGCTGGAGCATGGCAGGTGCTGGGGATTCTTGGAGGCTTACGAAAATGGTGAATTTCTTCTGACAAAAAATTTGTTTTCATTTAAAAGTTTTCCCAAAGTCCTCCAATATTCTGACACCATGATTAAAAAACAAACACAAATGGTTTTAAAAAAGAATGGAAATACAATTAAAATAAAATGCAATCATAATTATTTTTTTTTATTCAGTTCTTAGTTTTTTCCTCCTTAAAGATTTGGGGCAGGGATTTGACCCCAAGTCTTTTCCCATCCCAGGCAAGTCTCCTAGTAACAAGTGTTCAATAGGCCCCATGGCAGAGGTAGCTCCGAGGAGGAATTTCGAAGAGGGGAAGATGGTGAACATTGACAGGAGCTGTTCCTGTGCATGGCAGCAGCGTGGGAGAAAGTGTAGAGGTGCTCGAGAGGACAGGTCAACATTCAAGGTTGCCATTGTTGGCAGAGTGTGAGCTGAGGGCTTGATGAACTACTACATCTGACAGTTAATACGTTATCTAACACCCCACATCCCCTCCCCCCACACACTCTTCTGGCCTGGCAGCCCCTACTCATAGGGGCATCCGTAAGGAAGGGCAGTGAGGCCCTTTTGAAGAGGCACCAATTCATCTATGCGCCCCATTACCCCCACCAGGGAAAGGCCACAAGGAACCACAGAGGGCCACACTATGCAGTGAGGGGATAACAGGCTGAGCAGTGACTCACACCCACCATTGGGGTTTGCCCAGTACTGATGCGAGGAGGGAACAGGCCATGGCAAGGGGGACGTGCTCCCAGGGGGCAGGAGTGTGAGCAGCCCTTGAAAGCGAAGAAACAGAGATAATAATGGGGAGGGACCTACCTTAAGGATTCAGCATGTTCCAGAAGACGCCGTGGAGCGAGCCAGGGGTCCCGGTGCCACACAGAGTGCCCAAGAAACTGAATAGATGTTCTGGGGGAGATGGGGAACTAAGTCCCGGAGCTGTGTGTGAACTCTGACCAAGGGAAAGTGAAAGCACCAGGGTACCTGTTACACATTAACCTGCTAGAGGTGTTATCTGGCCAGGATCCAGGGCAGGTGTTTGGTTACCTGTGGAGACATGGTGAGCAGCGAGGAATTTATATGCCGCTGGGGTTCCCTTCATCCTCCCATCACTCGGGAGGCCCATGGCAGCTAAGCACTGAATCTGCTCCTCACTCTCATCCCATCCCCTTTCCTCACCACCAAGCTGCCTTTCATGTCCCAGCCTGTGCAGCACTGTGGGGGCATTAGCAGGATGGGGGATGCACAGAAAACAGGAGCCCAAGGGTCTAAAGTTCAGTGCAAAACAATGCCAGTGGCTTCATTGTGGGCAGGAGACGGAGCATAGAACAGCCCCAATGATTTCTAAGGAGGAGTTGTTGTGACAGTGAGCACAAGTAGGGTTTGAACTCAAGATCTGCCATGGCATAGCACAGGCCTCTGCCACTTGAGCTCTGTTAGCACCTCTTATCTGGAGTGATTGAACCTAGGCCCTATAGAGCAAAATACTTGGGTTACTGTCACCTGGCTAAAGGGAGAAGTTGCCAGCATCCTGCCTGTGGCCACCCCAGAAACCTAATTTCTGTTTGCATAAGTATAGGAGCCCAGCTGGGCTAGTGGGAGTAACACCTGGGACCTGATCCAGCTCATCTTGTGTGAGAGTCTGTTTAGAACTGGCTGGCTGGGGCATTCTGGGTGTTTATTGTGATCCGGACATACCCTGCTCAAGGGAAATGGGAGTGTTGGCCCAGGGCCACCCAGAGGGCGGGGGCAAGTGGGGCAATTTGCCCCAGGCCCCGCAGGGGCCCCCATGAGAGTTGGTACTCTTGGAATTCATATTACAGAAGCAATGGTATATACAGATGTGGTCCATATCTCTGACTGGATCTTTCCGCTAGAGGAATATTCAGGAAAGTGAAATGCTCCCCAGGAAAAAAAAATCACCAACATACCTATATTTCAACAGCTTATCATAAATTTCCAGAACTACAAATTATACAATCAATACACCAAACAGTCCATCATTGACTAAAGATTATAACCTGGGTTTTGTTTTATTAAAACTCATTAAAAACTACAAGATATCCACCACCCTTTCCACTGTCAAAACACAAATGACTTTAATACAACGCTAGGTCTGGTGGAACTACCTCTGCACCCTAATCCAGAGAGATACCAGCCCCTGGTTATATTTTGCTTCCATGGCAAATGGTGTCAGTTCCATGCACTGACAAGATAAAGGACTTATGTTGCAGAGAGCGGGAAGAAGGCTCTTGGGGCTAACGCCTAGGGCTTGGTGGATTCCTGGGTTCTATTCCCAGCTGTGTCACTGACTCATTCTGTGAGCTTTGGTAAATCCCCTCCTGTCTGGGTGCCTCAGTTTGCCTTTCTAAAGCCAGGAAAAACAACATTTGCCATCTCCATAAAGGTGTTAACTACCAGTGCAAATCTAAAAGAAGATCCCAGTACTCACCAATGTTCTCACATCAAATCATTTGTGTTCTCACAAGTAGAGCTGGACAAAAATGTCTGGACAAATACTTTACTTGCCAAAAAATGCAGTTTTAGCCAACCCCAAACTATCCACAAATTTGATCTAAGTCGTTTTAGCTGGGAATATGTTTTTAATATGTTTTTCAGGCCAGCTTCAGAAGTGTGTGTTTAACCCATAAATACCAGCTAATAATTTGCTATTCCTTTGACCAAAGAGCACGAGAACAACTCTCCAGCCTGGGCACTAAGGCACTCAGGAGGTAGGAGATGCTGTCTCAAATCTTCTCTCTTCCTCATTCCGAGGAGGGTTATCAATCCATTGCTCCTTTGGCCCAGGTGAGCTTCTCAATCTGCAGCCTATAGAATCATTCTCACTCGCTTGCTCTTTAGCCCAATTAACGTTTAGGTAGTTATGCAAAGTAGAACAGCCTATATAGGAGAGCAGCCCACTCCAGAATGGCCTGTGTCCTGGGGGGTGAGGATGTTCATGCTCAAGACCCTGCTCCAAACCCCTGGGCAAAAATTGGGAAGGGCACTTTTAGGAAGCTGCCCTGAATGAAGCATTTTCTGCGACCCGAAACCGACTTTCCTGATTTACCGACAAATTCCAAGAATCCCTGCTCTGATTTTTCAGTTTGCTGCCGACCTGAAACATCAACTATTCACCCGGCCCCACCAACAGATGATCCTGCAATAACACACAGACGCAGCGACATCACAAACCCCATAAACCTACCACTAAGGTCTGCAAAACACACCCAACATCAATGGATGAAACCCAGACACTGACTATGGGGCAGCCGCTCGACTTCAGTATGTGCCCTGCAGCCTCAGTGGGGTGTTGTCAGGGAGGAGTCATCTTCTATGAAGGCAGTGTGGGGTGTATGTGAGGGGGTGTCTCTGCATGCGGCTCCTGTCGACGTTCCCTGGCCTCTGTCATTTGTTTTTCCCAGCATATCCCATGTGACATGAGGGATCTCCTGACACAGATGCTCCCTCCCCATCAGTGGATCCCTGCCCCATGGTGGAGGGAGTTAGGAAATATGGGGGCTTTTATTGTGCTCTAAGGAGCAGGGTTCTGTGCATGTGGGGGAGAGACCCCGGCACAAGAGACAAAAAGGGTGGCTTCTCTGGGGCCTATCTGGACTCCCCCCCACCCCACACCCTGTTTCTATCCTGCTCCTCTCCTCTCCCCTCATCCTGTTTCCATTCCCTGTTCACCTCCCCCCTCTCCATCCCCTTCCCTTCTCCTCCCCCCTCCCCATTTCTATCCTCCCTTCCCTCTGCCCAACTCCTGCCCCCTCCCTCCATCTAAGGGCTTTTCTTGACCCCCCCTCCAGCCTATTGAGATCCTCCCCCAGGTGACAGTTGCCCCCCTCAGGTGGCAGTTGGGCTCTCCTCATCCCCCCAGGTGACAGTCAGGCTCCCCCCATCCCCCCAAGTGACAGTTGGGCTCCCCCATCCTCCCCAGGTGGCAGTTAGCTGTTCCCCCGCTAGATGGTCCCATCCCTGATTCCGCTCGCCAGGCCCCTCCCCCCACAGGAGTTTCCCAAGTCGCTGCAAGCAGCTCCAGCCCATCCCCCGAGCTCGCCGCACCCAGGGCTGGAGGGTTCGGCCCATCCCAGCAGGGCCCCACCAGGCTCCAGCAAGTCTCCAGCCCACAGAGCAAAGGGCCACGTAGCCCCTGACTGTTTGCTCCCCTAGTGAGGTCACCGCGCCCTGAAATGCGAACACGGGGCTTACGCTGGCATTGCTCAGCCACGGCCAGACGCCCGAGCGAGCGTGGGGAAGAGACGGGCTCTGCCTGCTGAGGCGCCAGCGCTGGAGAGGCACCATGCAAAACTCCCACCTTTGTGAGCCAGCCTGGAGTCCAGCTGGGCCAGAGACTTCCACAAATAAATAAATAAAATTAAAGAAATCGTTTAGTCACAAATCTAGTTTTGTATTGAGAAAGGTCTTGATGTAAAATTCTCAGCCGGCCCTGGAGCAGTTGTCACTGTGACTGGATTGTTTCCTCAGTGCCATTCCTGAGGGCCATACAGATATTATACAGCATGTTATCTGACAAGCTGTTGTGAGATACACTTTTAACTAGAGTGTTAAACCTCACAACATCCTGTTCCAAAGTCTTGGGTATGTCTGTGGCCTGGCCTAGCTGCTCAGTCAGTCTGTCAGTGTCAGATCTCGGGTACACACCAGATCTGGATGCTCCATTGAGCATCCTGAAATCTTTGCCAAGACCAACAGCTCCATCTCATTCCTCTTCCCCATTCACCACTAGGTGGTCAACCACCCCAGATCTAGCATCTTCTTCTCCTCAGTCAGACTCTGAATCATTGTTTCAGCTAGCTATTGTGTTTCTCGTCTCAGAGGGAGAGTCCCCACACCCAGACCTTGGGGGAGTTTAGATCCTAACTCTATAGCCTGGGACTGTATCTATCATAGGCCCAAACTCGAATCCCAGGTCCACACTCCCAACTCTAGGGAATGTTAGATTAGGACCCACATCTGGAGCTAAGCGTCATGGCCTATCTCCAGTTGCTCTATTGCATCTCCCTTCCCCCTGGTCCCTTTTTGCATGGATCAGCCACAACCATCTTAGTGTTTAGACATGGGAGCCAGCTTGGAGCCTTTAAACTGAGAGGGGACGTCTCTTTCTACCAGACATGCTCTAGCTCAGCCAGAAGTTAGCAGCTCAATGCAGGGATCCCTGGGGGATGCTCTCTGGCCTGGGCTGTGAAGCTGCTCCAACTAGATGATCTCATTGGCAGTGCTGCCAACCCAAAATGTTCAAAAATCATGAGTCAGACTCACCAAAAATCATGAGTTTGTCTTTAAAGGAATGAGATTATGTAAAAATAATAGATATTTGTGCTCTTTTTATTTTCTTTCTGCTTTTTGAGACTTTTAGATGCACTGGGGTCACATTTTGAAGCTTTCTCCACAATCATGAGGGCTAGAAACTAATTTTTCTTTAAGAAGGATGGCTGAAATCCTCATATATCCACTTGACTCCAGGAGCTGCAGCTTTAAGGAAAATAATAATCATGAGACTTATGACAAAATCATGAAAGTTGGCAACACTGCACTGGTCACTTCTGGCCTTTAAATATATGATTATGAAAATAAACTCCTCTGGAAACCTTATGAGAACAGACTAAGTGGAAAGAGCAAGAATAAGGCAGGTTAGCGTGTGAGGACAAAAATAACATTGTGAGAGTGAGTTATTCAGTCCCACATCAAAGCATGTGATACACCCCCACCCCGCTGGGCTGCTAGCTAGGGGTGAGGCTGGGGAGAGCTCATTGCTGGATGGGGGAAGAGGCATCTGTACAGGAGACTCCAGCTCAGAGGTGAAATGTGCCCAGTCAGCATTCCAGGATAACCCACTTATGCATCAATTACTCTGCAAAGCTGCTCCGCTAAACTGCTCTGCCTTGTAATCCTGACATATTTCCTTGAGGCCCTCTGCTGCTTGGCTTCCTGCAGAGGTGTTAATGTCTGTTCACAAGACTCCCACATGTTTCTTTGGCCTTTTCATCTGGTTCCCCCACTTGCTTAGTAACACTGATTCTGGCTCCCACCTGCTCAGAGGTAGGGTGACCAGATGTCCCGATTTTATAGAGACAGTCCCAATTTTTGGGGTCTTTTTCTTATATAGTCTCTTATTACTCCCCATCCCCTGTTCCAATTTTTCACATTTACTATCTGGTCATCATACTCAGAAGTCACTTCCGGATGCTCTTTCTCAACTGCCTTGTGTTCTTCCCCATCCGGAAGTGCCCTGGTGCCTGTCTCTCAGCAGGGACATCAGACTCCTCAGGAGCCCAGAATGGGGAGCGAGGAGAATCAGGGCAGGATGGGCAGAAGTGGTTGGACCTGGGGATGGAGGACAGGATGCGGGGGGAGTCTAAGCAAGTGGAGAAGCCAGTGCAGATGCTTAGTTGTTGTTCTTTGGACAGCGTGGGGGGTTGGGGGGGTGGAGAATTCACCCCTGTGTACCAGAACAAGGCCCAGGCCCCATTTATCCCCTTAAGCCCAGAAGGTGAATTTTCCCTTAGCAGAGCTCAGTCCCTCTCACCAGGGACTGGAGACCAGGGTGGAGGCAAAAGGTTCAGTCTCATTCAACATCCCAGATCCTCCAGTGACCTTTCACCCTGGCCCAGCTGTGCCTTTAGCCAGGGGCTGTCTCGGTCACTGTCCCCAGGCAGTGAGACGGGATGGGAGGCGTTTCCTCAGTGATATGTTTAGACTCAAACAAGTAAATTAGTCTCCTTTGGTTCTCAATCCTCCAGCCCTAAATAGAGACGCTGTGGCCAGGGCGGGGAGCAGGAAACGGGGAGCGGTTACAAATATCAGACCCAATGAGGGGACAGAGTATTTCAGACAGAGTCTGCGGCATCTCTGCTGCTTGAGCCCTACAGACCCCAAGGGTCTGGGAGCAGGAAGAGGAGCTGGCTGGAGCATCCAACCCAGGAGAGCAAATTGGGGCGGATCAGAGCAGAGACAAAGACCGAGACCGGAGCTTCCCTTCTGCTGAAGTCAGTCAGAACAGCGAGGGCAAGTGGGAGAAGGAAGCAACTGCATATTATCCCCTCCTGGCCCCATCAGGAGCAGACACCGCTGGGCTGTTTCCATCCAGATTGGTTCCCTCCACCGCACTGATGATCTTGTCTCTGTGCCTCTTGCTTCCTGGTGAGTATCCAGGAATCCTGTGCTAATTTGTAGCAGGTTGGGAGGAAACAGAGCGAAGAAGAACACCTGGCCCAGACTGCCAGCAAATCCTCTTTTAATGGGAGGGAAATGGGAACCAGTGTAAACACTGAGTGTAAGAGTTACTGGGCCAGAATCAGTGAATCAGTGTCAATCCACTGGAGTCGATGCTGGTTTACACCAGCTGAGGATCTGGCCCTCTAGAGAGCTGAAGGGAAAGTTGATCCCAGCTCAGCCAAGGTCTGTGTGTGCGAGGAACCTGCCATGCCCCAGATCTAATGTCCTGCCTGGTTCGCTTCTTCACCAAAACACGAACCAGGAATAGTTTTCCTGTCTGTTAAGGGCAGTTTTTGTCCCTCAAAATGGATGTCAGAGAAGGGGGAAATTTTATCTCCAGCACTAAACACGTGGCACCTTTCTGTTCCTAGTGTTGAGTCCCAGCAGCCAGGAGATCTGCTCAGCTCCTGGTGAGTCCATCTGTCTGTCTGTCCATCCCAAGACATGCTCACCCCTCTATTTATCTATCATGGCAGGGAGGTTTGTGTTAACAGAAAAGCTGAAGAAGATTATTATTAATTACTATTGAACTGTGCCCCCCCCATACCTCCCTGTCTGGGATCAAGGTCCATCACACCAGGTGCTGCACACCCCTATGGGAGGGTGTGATCCCTGCCTCCAATTAGCTGACAGTGTCTACACTACAAAATTAAGTTGACTTAAGTTAAGTCAACATACAGCCACCACAGTATTTAGAGCAGTGGTTCATGTCCACACTTGCTCCTTCTGTTGGTGGTGCACGTCCTCCCCAGGAACGTTTCCATCTCTTGGTATGAGGCATTGTGGGACACTGACATCTGGAGCCAGTCAGCCCTGTGTGGGGATCAGAGCTGCTCCCCTGCCCACCACCTGAGATAGCCACTCTAGCATTGACAACCTGAGCTGTCAGCTGGATGCAAGCTCACAGCTGCTCCCCACCCCCTGCCCTGGCACTGACAGCCGCAGCTCTGAGCCTGTGCCCAGCTGACAGCTTGGCCTGTCAGTGCAATGATGGGATGGGGAGGGCTCCAGCTGTCAGCCACACTCAGGGCTGACAGCCAAGAGGCGATGTAAGTAACTCAGTGTCTACATGGACACTGCGTCGCCCTAACTGGATCAAGACAAGCGCTGGGCCTCTCATGGAGGTGAACTTATTATGTCGGTGAAGTTTGGGACTTCCTTCAGCAGATGCAGCATTCTAGTGTAGACACTGAGATCATTAGGGTGATGTAAGCCACTTTGCAGAGACATAACTCTGTGGTGTAGACCAGGCCCCAGATCTGACATTATCTCCCCATTACCCAGCTGTGCTTAAATAAGAGCCTGTTCCAGAGACATTGCACAGAGCTCCTAGCCCTAGGTAGAACTTCTCCTGCTCTGCAATTTGACACTGGCCCGTGCCGTGTACACAGCCCTGAACCCGAACCCCGTGAGTCCAAATGAGCTGGCACGGGCCAGCTGTGCCTCCAGGTCTTTGATTGCAGCGTAGACAGACCCTTAGAAGCTTCAAGCTGCTTCCATTGCAACCACCTTCTTTTGGTAAAATGTTCTCTGGGCTCCCCCTAAAACGGGAGCCACTGACAGTTCAACTGAGGGCTCTGACCCATTCCCCTCTCCAGGTGCTCTCCCTGCCCCCACCCTCTACCTGAGCCAGACGTCTGCCCAGGCTGGGGACTCCGTGCAGCTCCAGTGCTCTGTGTTCTCCCCGGTGCCTGCCACTCGCATCATCTTCTGTAAGGACGGGGAGGAGTTTTTGTCCCAGACGGGCTCAGAGGAGAAGGTCACCTATGACTATGACCACAAAGTGTCCAGGAGCAGCACCGGGAATTACGCCTGTGGATACGAGATCAAGGACAATGACAACCGGATGAACAGATCCCAGCTCAGCTCTGCTCAGCGCCTCAGCGTCACTGGTAAGGGCGGTGAACGGCAGAGTGAGTACAATAGTCCACGTAGTGGCAGAGGGAGAATCCATCTGCAGATAGCTAAGCAACAGGGGTGACAGGTAGAAAAGTAGGTTGTTATCCTCCATACATACCGGCCTCTAGATGGAGACATGACACCTGCTTTGTTGGTGGGTCAAAAGACTGCTAGTGAAACAGCAGTGGGAGGTTGGTTCCCAGAACTCCTGGGTTCTCTTCTTGTTAAGGACAGCATAGCCAAGCACATAAATTTGCCACATGTCCTCTGAAAGACAGCAAGACAAAGTGGATGAGACTTGGATTTGCTGTATTATTGTCTGTTCCCAGCTCTGCCTCAAGTGACCTTGTACAAGCCTTTGTTTTCCATACAAGGGGTGAATGACAGTGTCACCTATACCATAGAGGCATGAGATCTTGGCTAGTACCTTGGGCTGTGAAGTACACAGAGAAGTTAATACCACTCAGTGGAAGAGATGGACCTAAAACACAGGGTCTCCTGTCTTGTAGCTGAGTGCCACCTCCAGGCTCCAGGACATACACATGCCCGCACACACCATGTCCACACACAGAAATTCTATGCAAGGGGACAGGGCTGCCAAATTGCTGTGGAGCACATGACATTTGACAGGTCTGACAGCGCCAGGGTGAGCCCATTTGGGGTAGTTTCCTTCTGGGAACAGTCATATCCCATTGGACTAGTGTAGGGAGCTGGGTGCAACCATCAGAGCCAGGTTTCTTGCACACCGAGTGTCACCTGGAGGCAGGGCTGGCTCCAGTTTTTTTGCCACCCCAAGAAAGAAAAAAGAAAGAAAAACCCAACTGAGCTGCCGCCGAAGTGCCACCCAAGAGGAAGATTGGGAGTGAAGGACTCGCCGCCGAATTGCCGCCGAAGACTGAAGTGCACTGATTGAGCTGCCGCCGAAGTGCTGCTACCACCGACCCGGACATGCCTCCCCAGCAACGGATGGAGTTCTGCCCCTTTCTATTGGCCGCCCCAGGCACCTACTTCCTTCGCTGGTGCCTGGAGCCGGCCCTGCCTGGAGGCACTGACAGGTCCCAATTCCCCTTGTCCTCATTGCACAGGCCAGGTGAGCAGCAGTGGAGAGGAGTCAGACCCCACAGCTCAGACGGCTCTTGGGCCAGACTCGGCTCTTGGATCTGACTGAGCCCGGCTCCGTCCCCCCAGCTCTCCCCTCGCTGCATAGAGACTTCAGGCCAAACTTACCCCTGGGGTAAATCCTCTGCCTGCAGCACTTACACGGGGGGAGACCCAGCTCTCTCCAGTGAAACCCGACCTGTGCAGAGGGGCCAGGCTCAGGGCCAGGCAGCACTTAACTCCCCTGAGCCCTCAGCACTGGGCGTGAGCAGGGCCTAGGCCTGGTGCTGTCCCAGGCACAGGGGCGGCTGGGGATTGTCGCCCGTGCACACAGCCTATCACACAACCCGCTCTGCCCACCAGGTGAGTTCTGGGCTGTCTGAAGGGTGAAGGGGTCTCCAGCACATTCGGGTCCCCGAGGGTGCTCCACAGACAAGAGCATCTGATTGGAGGACAGGGAAATCCTGGCTCTGGGCTTCCTGGGGCATTTTCATCCCCGTGGAGCTTCGACCTCAGTGCCAGGTGCCAGGGATCAATGAAATGTTGGTTTGTTAAATGGACAGTGACGTCCTTGCCGAGTTTGCAGTGGGGAAACTCAGTGTGACACTCAGAGCAAGAGAGAGAGTCCAGAGACCAGCGCCTCAGCTGGTGTAAACTGGCAGAGCCCTATGGACTCCAATGGAGGGACATTAATTTATACCAGCTGGGGATCTGGCCCATTGACTCCAGCAGAGTGATGATGATTTATACCCATTGGGGATCTGGCCCCAGGGGCTGGCAGAACCACTCTGTCTGTCGCTGGGAGGCGCGTCCCTGTGGAGGCTGCAGGCGTCTCTCCCACACGGTGCGATTCTCTTTGCTCTTGTCCCACAGGCAGCGCGAGCAGCAGTGGAAGAGGGATGGAACCGACCCACACAGATAACGGGCTATTGCTCTGTCACACCCTGATTATCAGAGCCCGGCTCTGTGCCCCCAGCTCTGGCCTCAGGGCATAAAGTCGGGGCAAAACTCATCCCAGAGCAGGTAACTCCTCCGCCTGCAACAGAGTCACTCCCAGATGGGCTGGGCTCTGTTGGTGCAATTCTCCCAGGGCAGAGGGGCAGCACAGCCCTATGGCATCACGTACATCCCACGTCCACCCTCTCCTGAGCTCACAGCCAGTGCTAAGGTCTCGTGTTGCCCCTCTGCCCAGGATGGGGTCAGCACACTGGAGAGGGGGGCAATGGGGTCTGGGCTGCTGTGTGTGTCGCTTGATCTTGTGAGGTCTTTGCACATAATCCCCAGGCACCTCAGCAAACCTGGGCTGTTCCGTGCTCCTCTGACCCCACCGGGCTCTGCTGGGCAAAGGGAGGAGCCTCCCTAACAGCCTCCATCACTTAGGCCTCCTGTCGGGTGTATGTGCCCCTCTGCAGCATGATTCCCGCTTATACTGAGGCCTCTGGGAGCTCAAATGGGGTCCCTGCTACACAGCATCTGCTCTGTGTCTAGTGCTGGCATTGCAGTCCCACACAGCTGTCACCATGTCCCTTTCCATGTTGCAGGGCCGGTCATGTCCCCTGCCGTCTGGGCCACTCGCTGTGTCCTGGTCCTGTTCCTCCTGGTGTCTGCACCCGTCATCACCTTCATGCTGGAGAAATTGGACCTGCCTGATCCTGAGGAGACTTGTGGGGGGAGCAGCATCATCATGGAGGGGAGAGATGCTGAGAGTGGGAGAACCCCATTTAGAAGCTTTGAGCAGTGGAGGCAGGGGAGTTGCCTGGAGAGATGCCAGTGCCCTGCTCTGAGCTGGTGTTGGGGAGACACCATTGGTCAGTGCTGCACAATAGGCCCCTGTGGTAACTGTCTTTGCCCAGGTAACTCCTGCAGCCTCTTTCAGTTCCTCCTCCCTTCCCCTGCCAGGGATGCTGTCAGTCACTCTGCTCTGCAGCCCGCAGATCTCTACTCACTTCCAGCCAGGCCAGAGTCACACCGAGCTCTGTCAGATCTTACCCCTGCCATGAACTGTCCCAGACAGCCAGTCCAGCCTAGCTCCTTCCTTCGGTACAAATAATACATTTTTTGGAGAGGCTGCAAATTTAGGGGTTAAGGCTGGGCTCAAGGTTAAGCCACTAGAGTGACATTTCTGGGAGATTGTGCTTCAAATCCCAGCTCTGCTCCAGAGTCCTTGGGCCTGTCACTTCATCTCACTGTGCCTCAGTTCTCCATCTGTGAAATGGGGATAATAATTCTGCCTTGTCCCTAATAGGGACATATCTCTGTAGAAGATCTAGAGTGGGGGGAAGAGGAATATGTTGTGTCTGGGGCATTGTCGCTGGGCAGATGTACAATTAGCATTGCACACCCAGAAGATTTTGAAATTGAGGGTAGTAGTTTTGGGCAGGCTCCATAGGCTCTCTGTAGCTGGACTTATAAACTCCCTTGAAAGCAAGTAGTCAGGGCAGGTGCTATACAGAAAACCATGTGACCTTCATGAGCTGGGAGAAGTTCAGCCACAGGAGCAAAAAGCAAGTTATTTTCTTCTAGCTCTGAATTATTTTGCAGCAGGTTAATGCTATTGTTAACTTCCCAACAGAGAAACATGAGCTGATTTAGTAATAAAAACAAAAAAGGGAGGGAAAACTAACTTCTTTTATTTTAATTGTATGTCATAAGTGCCATTTAATTTTAGTCAAATTATGTTAACCTTCTTGGTTCACCATCTCTCATCGTTTTTAAATATAATAATAAACAAAAGTCATCTACATTTTGCTATTCTCAGTTTTTGTATTTTTTGTAACAGGATTTTTAATTTATGTAATTAATACAAATTAGTTTGTTAATTAACTAAGTACTTACACAGTCAAGTAGAGGAGGAGAAAACATCTTCACTAATTCCAGTTAAAAAATTCTACAAGGAACAGAAAAAAACATATTTTTTAGCTCTTTTCACTCCGCAAACTACATATAGTTGATAAACACAGAATCTAACTAAAATTCAGGTGAACTCAATCAGAGCCTTTAGAACTCTTAATTACTTCTCACTGTTTTTGAAAACTGACCTGTTTAAATTTAATTTTTATTTTATTTATATTTATACTAAACTAAAATAATATACGTAAACTATAAGATAACCTTATTACTTAGTAAAACTTAAGCTATTCTTTTTATCATTATAAAATGTTATAAAGTTAATTCTTAAAAAATTAAATTCATTCCTTTTATTCTTTTTAAATTTAACTGTACAAAGATTAACCCTTGGCAATCCTTGCTGAAAATCCTCAGATAACTAAATTCTTGCTCTCCGTGTGCTCGTCTATAAAAAATGTGTTAAAGCACGAGGAGAGGGGAGGTAAAGCAAACTCTGGCCCACCCAAAACTCTTTGGGGCAGGGGCTGCCATTTGCTCTATGTCTGTCCAGTGCCCTGCACAATGGGGCCCCCACCTGTTCGATGTCTAGGTGCTACCACAATAGAAATGTTAAATCAGAACAAAGCAGAGTGTCTGAGAGAAAGGTCCTGTCTACTATTAATTATTTGGGTTTCTGTTGTTACTTTCCCTAGTTTTTATTTTCCTATTATTGTACGACTCCGGTCAGGTAACTCACAGGAGAGAACAGTGACTGGGGTTAATCTGTGTGTGGTGTCAGGGCATTTCCCGCCACTGGAAGGAAACATGGCCCCTTGGATGTCTCACATCTACACAGGGCTAGGGCCTTCAGCATTATGCACTTGGCTGCATTTCACATCTGGGAACATTAATGGTGGCACAAGGGTTACAGTGTGGGGTATATAGACAACGTGCAATCCTTAAAATAGAGCAGCAGAGATAACAAGAAATATTTCATCTCTGACCTCTTCACCCTTGCCCAGGTGAAGGCACCTTCTCACCCACTAGATGGGGCTTTGCACCAATCCCACTGGGAAACTCCATCTTACCTATTGTTTCCAGTCACTCATTAATGCCACCATCTACAAGACAAAAATGATGAGGCCAGGTGTGACTCAGGCTTTCAGTAGAAACCTCACATGGTGAACTGAAATGTAAATCCCAGACTCCAGGGAACCTTGTAACCCTTATGGACCTCTGGTCCCTCTGCTAGTTGGCTCCAGAGGTCCTTGGATCACATACACTAAAGTAATGTAATTGCTTCATGCAGTAACTGCTTTCCTGGGAGCTAAATGCTCTCGTGATGTTCTCTTGCAAACACATGGCTGCAGTATTTGACTGAGGGGAACAAACACAGAGTCACAAAACCATGGTTTGTGACAAATCATTTTTACTTGATATTTAAATTTTATAACTTCCCTACAAGCCAACATGACATTTAACAGACGTGGGTCACAGAAACTGCAAAGTCAAAGGTATCTCTGGGAAGGACGTTTTCCTCTTGGCTGGATGTGTGTCTGTTGGGGGCAGGGCCTGATTGGACAGTCGGACTTGTAGTTCAGTCGCCTCATGCTGATATTTTCCTCTACAAGCTGGGCTGTGTGGCTGGACTTCATCTTGCATAATGTACTGTCTACCAGAAAGTAGTGCATCATGGGAGAGCCAGAGAGCCTGGCTCAAAGAAGAGACCAGGAGCAGGAGGCACCTGTACTACAGCTCCCATGAGGCACTCTTGCACCCTTTTGAATCAAAATATTTTTTTTCAGTTGACATATTTGGTATTTTTATATTTCACTGAAAAGTTGAAATTTCCAAAAGAAAATTTGGAGAAAAACTAAAACAAATTCATTTTCATTTAAATATTCCACAGGAAAAAAAAGCCTGTTTTCGAACCAGGTTATGGATTTAATGATCCATTGGTTTAATTGTTATGTAAACATATAAAATTAGCAACCTAGAATCTAAGTGGAATAAAGCATGACAGGTGGTGATGACAGCGCTTCACAGGAGGTTAAATCTCCCTCTGGGATGTGACACTGCACTGCTCAGGGCATCCAAACACCTTAGCCATTTAGGGGGCTTTTAAACAAATGTTTTCTCTATTTATACTTTGAACCTCACACATCAAGAGATAAGACTATCTCCCACATACGTATCTCGGCCTTCAACCTTGAACCTCACAATACAGCCAATGCGTGGGCACCAATTGCCCATCAAAGCACAGTCTGTTGGGATTTATTGCTGTGTTGTCACATCCCGAAACACATTCACACAGGGTAGGAAGGACTGATCAAACCCAGCTCCCAGTGAAGGCGATGGGACACTTTCCAATGGGAGCTTTCCCTGAGATGTGTCCTTTTCATGAAGGAAGAGAAGTGGTAACACTTTGAATTAGTCCCCTAAGCCATGGCAATGCAGGACTGGGTATTATGGGCAAAGGGTGGGACAAAGGAACCTCAGGGATTGAGATCCACAAGAGAGAGGGGTCCCTCAGCGCCCCTGACAGGGTGGAGGGCAGACCGTGAACCAACAGCAGTAAGCCTGGGGCCCTATGAGCTGGTCCCCTTGGGCTATACTGCAGAGGCGACTGGCTCAGAGCCCCCTCTGCACAGTGCATTGTTCATATGTACGGTGCACATAGGGTGACCAGACAGCAAATGTGAAAAATCAGGACAGAAGGTGGGGCATAATAGGAGCCTATATAAGAAAAAGACCCCAAAATTGGGACTTTCCCTATAAAATCAGGACATCTGGTCACCCTAGGTCCACACTTAATCCTCAGCCTCTCCCCAGCAGACCGAGCGCTGGCCCTGTGCTGGTTGAGACAGTGCCGTTCCCTGCAACAGCACAATCCTGTCTGCCACAAAAGGGGTTTGCTGACTCCATGGGCCAGTGGCTGCTCTTGGTTCTGTTTCCTCCCAACCTGCTATGCATTAGCACAGGGTTCCAAGATATTCACTGGGAAGCAAGCAGCAAAGAGACAGGATCATTAGCGTGATAGGTGGTATAACCCCAGAATTTGACATTACTGAAGTCAGCCATTTTGTGTGTCCAACCACTGCTAGCTGAAAACTAAATATCACATAGCTCAGAATAATTTTTAGGACCCCAAGAGGCAAGGCCAAACAGCTTCATGTTTTCAGTTTGGCTAATCAGAATGGGAGGGTGGGACAGAGAGTTAATGTACCATTAGCCGGGAAGATAGTAAGTGGATAGTGACCTTGGATTTGGATGCTTCTGACATATAAGTTTATTAGGGGAGGAATGTTTTGTTGATAAGAGATAATGAGCAGTTTGCTGAAGTTAGGAGAACTGGTGACCCATTAGGGCTTACCAGGAGTTATGTGTTTTTTGAGAGTTAGCTATAAAAGATTAAGTAACAGGAGGAGCCAAGAGGGATGCAAATGACCCCGCAGCTTCTACTTCTGATAGGGTCAGGAGGGGACAATCCACAGTCACTCCCTGCTCTGACCTGTCCTCACTGCTCCTTGAGGTGGCTGTGACCGGATGTCTCCTGAAAAGCTCTGAGCCATCACCTCGGAGCCACACGCTGCTGACTCCAGGGAGGCGGTGCAGTCCAGTCACCATGTGTTTGGAGAGCTGGGCTCTGTCCCTCTCTGCCGCTCCCTCATGGGGGCACTTGGGGCAGGCAGTCCCACCCTGTACAGACCCTGGCGATGGGCTTTGAGATGTAGGGCAGACAATGCTATGTTAGAGCTGAGCCCACAGCCCAGGGCTCCAGTGACTTGGGACTATTCACCCAAAGCTCCCACCTCCCACAAATCCTCCCCATCACAGCCCTCCCTCCTCTAATGCTGGGAACAGGCTAAGCCTTGGGGAGCCTGGTCCCAGCTGATGCCAGACAAGTCCCAGTGAGAAACAGGCCCCAATTTCTAGTTGGGCAGGTGGTCATCATAGAATATCAGGGTTGGAAGGGACCTCAGGAGGTCTAGTCCCCAATTCCCAACTAAATCATGCCAGCCAGGGCTTTGTCAAGCCTGACCTTAAAAGCCTCTAAGGAAAGAGATTCCATCACTTCCCTAGGTAACCCATTCCAGGGCTTCACCACCCTCCTAGTGAAAAAGTTTTTCCTAATATCTAACTTAAACCTCCCCCACTGCAACTTGAGACCATTACTCCTTTTTCTGTCATCAGGTACCACTGAGAACAGTCTAGATCCATCCTCTTTGGAAACCCCTTTCAGGTAGTTGAAAGCAGCTATCAAATCCTCCCTCATTCTTCTCTTCTGCAGACTAGACAATCCCAGTTCTCTCAGCCTCTTCTCACAAGTCATGTGCTCCAGACCCCTAATCATTTTTGTTGCTCTTCACTGGACTTTTTCCAATTCTTCCACATCCTTCTTGTAGTGTGGGGCCCAAAACTGGACACAGTACTCCAGATGAGGCCTCACCAATGTCGAATAGAAGGGAATGATCATGTTCCTTGATCTGCTGGCAATGCCCCTACTTATACAGCTCAAAATGTCGTTAGACTTCTTGGAAACAAGGACACATGGTTGACTCATATCCAGCTTCTCATCCACCTTAACCCCTAGGTCCTTTTCTGCAGAACTGCTGCCTAGCCATTTGGTCCCTAGTCTGTAGCAGTGAATGGGATTCTTCCATCCTAAGTGCAGGACTCTGCACTTGTCCTTGTTGAACCTCATCAGGTTCTTTTGGCCCAATCCTCTAATTTGTCTAGGTCCCTCTGTATCCCATCCCTATCCTCCAGTGTATCTACCACTCCTCCCAGTTTAGTGTCATCTGCAAACTTGCTGAGAGTGCAGTCCACACCATCCTCCAGATCATTAATGAAGATATTGAACAAACCTGGCCCCAGGGCTGACCCTTGGGACACTCCGCTTGATACCGGCTGCCAACTAGACATGGAACCATAGATCACTACCCGTTGAGCCCGACGATCTGACCTTCTTGATTTCACTCCTGCATGCCTGAGCAATATTTTTTATACTCCTCCCTCATCATTTGTCTAATTTTCCACTTCTTGTAAGCTTCTTCTTTTGTGTGTAAGATTGACAAGAATTTCACTGTTAAGCCAAGTTAGTCATCTAACATATTTACTATTCTTTCTACACATTGGGATGATTTGTTCCTGACCACAATAAGGATTCTTTAAAATACACTCAGCTCTCCTGGACTCCTTTCCCCCTCATGTTATTTCCCCAGGGGATCCTGCCCATCAGTTCCCCGATGGAGTCAAAATCTGCTTTTCCGAAGTCCAGAGTCCATTTGCTGCTCTCCTTTCTTCCTTGTGTCAGGATCCTGATCTCAACCATCTCATGATCACTGCCTACCAGGTTCCCATCCACTATTGCTTCCCCTAATAATTCTTCCTGGTTTGTGAGCAGCAGATCAAGAAGAGCTCTGCCGCCAGTTGGTTCCTCCAGCACTTGGACCAGGAAATTGTCCCCTACAGTTTCCAAAAACTTCCTGGATTGTCTGTGCACCACTGTATTGCTCTCCCAGCAGATATCAGGGTGATTGAAGTCTCTCATGGGAACCAGGCCTGCGATCTAGTAAATTCTGTTAGTTGCCGGAAGAACACCTCATACACCTCATCCCCCGGATCTGATGGTCTATAGCAGACTCCCACCACGACATCACCCTTGTTGCTCACACGTCTAATCTTAATCCAGAGACTCTCAGGTTTTTCTGCAGTTTCATACCAGAGCTCTGAGCAGTCATACTCCTCTCTTACATACAATGCAACTCCCCCACCTTTTCTGCCCTGCCTGTCCTTCCTGAACAGTTTATATCCATCCATGACAGTACTCCAATCATGTGAGTTATCCCACCAAGTCTCTGTTATTCCAATCACATCATAGTTCTTTGACTGTGCCAGGACTGCCAGTTCTCCCTGCTTATTTCCCAGGCTTCTTGCATTTGAGTATAGGCACTTAAGATAACTCGCTGATCATCTCACTTTCTCAAGGAGTCTCTTGTGCTCTCCTGCTTGTTCTTTCTCCTGGTGTCCCATTTCCCTACTTACCTCAGGGCTTTGGTCTCCTTCCCCCGGTGAACCTAGTTAAAGCCCTCCTCACTAGGTTAGCCAGCCTGCTTGTGATTAACCACTGGGATAAACCACCCAGGGCAGAGGGAATTCTCCATTGCCTGACGGTGTCAGAGCCAGGCTGGAGGCCTTCCTGGGAGAGGCTTTGGTCCCACATGAGCTATTGGCTCAATGCAGGGGGCTGGGGGAGTCTCTGGGCTGTCCAGGAGGTTATTCTGGCTGAGCTAACGTCCCTTCTGGCCCTGGAAGCCAACACACAGGGGCTGTTTGTGTCCCAATGTGAGGAGTACCTGGTTGGGATGGACCTGAAAACATAGGGCAAGTGTCAGAGACACAAGCTGGGAAATAGTCTGCAGAGGTTCCATTGATCTCCCACAGTGTCCCACCACTTCTGCTTCTGAACCATGGGCTGATTCCTGCCTACCTCCCACCAGCCCAAACCCCCAGGCAGCCAGGGCAGAAGTAGACCCATCTTCCCCATCCTGCAGGGGAAATTGATGGAGCCAGATGCTGCTGCTCAGTGACTCTGCACACACACAGTCCAGCTACTCCATGCAGCTGCCCAGAGGGGGACCCGCCGGACAAGCCAACAGCGCCCTGAGTATCTGCAGTCTCCTGTGTAAACTCCACTTTCCCCAACCAACAGTGAGCTCTCCCCAGGACTTACTCCAAAGCTAGCAGCCCAGTGGAGCAGAAGTGTATCACATTCTCGGATGTGGGAATGAAGAATCTCTCACACTGTGATATTTCTGGCCCAGCTGGTGTCTCTGTGGCTCACTCTTTCTCTCTGTCTCTGACATTCTCTAGGGGATCCTGTCTCTGAAACCCAAGAGCTGGGGGTCTGAGCAGTGATAGAGGAGCCCTCAGAGTGCGGGAAAGTGAGCGAGCCCCACCCGGCTCAGACCAAAAGCCCCTGGGTGTCTCCTGATGTGAGGGAACCCAGAAAGGATAAAACCATGAGGTGTTTTGTGGCCGTCAGGAAAGAAAACGCATCCCACAGCCTGACTCATACTCCACACCCTAAATAAAAGTTATCTACCTTTCATAACTACTGTTCTTCGAGATGTTTTGCACATGTCTATTCCACTGTAGGTGTATGAATGTGTTACTCTGGATTCAAGGTGTTTGTGTATTCCAGAATGTAATTAAGCTCATTGCAACCATCTTATGGGCATTCAGTCACCATGAATTAATACAAGAGAACACCACGTAGTTAAGGGTCAATTTGAAAGCAGACTTTTAGTGTCAAGGTCAAAACTAGCTGGCACTTTCTGCTAATCAGAATGGGACCAAACCTGAAGGAAGTTAACTGGATGTAAAGCCTTGAATGTAGGCACCTTTGATATAGAAGTATGATTATGATTAAAATTGTTAGGAATGTTTGTTGATAAGTAGGTTATTGAAAGTTAGGAAAAGTGATGATTTAGTAGGGGTCACTATGACCTATATGTTGGTTATAAAAGACTAGCTAATATAGTGTACTTGAGAGCAGTCCTCTGAAGCCATCTTAAAAGACTTTTTTTCTGACACCTTTTCTTCCTGACGGGTGAGCAACTGGCCATTGTGAACCTGTTGTTAATTACTCAATAACCATTCTAGATTTTAGATAAATATTTGGGATGTTCTAAACCTATTGCTTATGTCTATGTGTGCTTAAATCTAATAAATTGCAGTTTTAGATGGAGCACGCTTATGCATGTATCTTATCAGATGGAATTGCTGTGTTCTGGTTGATTTATTGCTGACACCCCCAGGAGTGAAACAGTTAAGTTACCACTGCTGTGTATCCTGAAATCCCTGAGTAACACACGCTCCTGGCACAGTCGCTAGAAATTTTTCCCTCAGTGGTACCTGGCAGGGCAGGTCAAGTATCCTCTGCTGCCGCGTGCTCAGAGTGCTGGAATAAAGTGCTCACTTTGTGTCCCACTGAACGAGTCTAATTTATTTGAGTCCATTGATTTTGGGGTCGCACCCTGATGACTGTGTTTTTCTCTCCTATTGGCAGTGGAGACCACCAGGGATCCTGGCAGGGAGGGCAGAGGAGAGAATGGGTGTAAAGGAATTCATAACCCTGGGCAGGAACAAAGTATTTGAAGTTGGGGGAAGGAACATGAGGAGCTCCCTCAAAGTCTTAACTGGGTCCATAATGGTGTCATTGAGAGGCAGGGAACTTCTGAAGGCCCTGCAGTGGCTCAGATGTCAACTAGGCTGTGGGAGGGCTCCTCCTTCTGTTTGCTCGGATTTAAAGCCACCCTCTTCTTATGATCTTATCATAAACAGACCAGGGAAATACAACCTAGACAGAGCTACTATAAGGTGGGTACATAAATGGTTGGAAACATTTCCCAGACAGTAGTTATCAGTCAAGCTGAAAGGGCATAACGAGTGGGGTCCCCATGGATCAGTTCTTAGTCCAGGTTTGTTCAATTCTTCATCACTGATTTAGATAATGGCATAAAGAGTCCACTTATAAAGTTTGCAGACAATACCAAGGGGGGTGGGGGTTGTAAGTGCTTTGGAGGATAGGATTAAAATTCAAAATGACATGGACAAACTGGAGAAATGGTCTGAAGTAAATAGGATGAAATTCAATAAGGACAAATGCAAAGTACTCCACTTAGGAAGGAACAACCAGTTGCACACACACACAATGGAAAATGACTGGCTAAGAAGGAGTACTGCAGAAAGGGATCTGGGGTTCATAGTGGATCACAAGCTAAATATGAGTCAACAGTATAACGCTGTTGGAAAGAAAAGCAAACATCATTTGGGGATGTATTAGCAGGAGTGTTGTACACAAGACACAATCCGCTCTACTCCACACTGATTAGGCCTCAACTGGAGTATTGTGTCCAGTTCTGGGCACCACATTTCAAGAAACATGGAAAAATTGGAGAAAGTCCAGAGAAGAGCAACAAGAATGATTAAAGGTCTAGAAAACATAACCTATGAGGGAAGATTGAAAAAATTGGGTTTGTTTAGTCTGGAGAAGAGAAGACTGAGACAGGACATGATAACAGTTTTCAAGTACATAAAAGGTTGTTACAAGGAGGAGGGAAAAAATATTCTTCTTAACCTCTGAGGATACGACAAGAAGCAATGGGCTTAAATTGCAGCAAAGGCAGATATTAGGAAAAACTTCTGGAATAAATTGCCTAGGGAGATTGTGAAATCTCCATCATTTTTAAGAGCAGGTTGGACAAACACCTGACAGGGATGGTCTAGATAATACTTAGTCCTGCCATGACTGCAGGGCACTGGACTAGATGACCTCGAGGTCCCTTCCAGTCCTACAAGTCTATGATTCTTTAACAATTCCTGGTGCACCTTATATTTATTCAGGAGAGGTGTAACGGGGTGGAGGAGGGCTGTGGAAGGGCAAGACGCCTGGACTGATTGGGAGGAAGCAGGCTCAGCTGGGGCCACACCCCAATCAGGGCCCAGCTGGCCCTATAAAGGCTTGAGCCAGGAGCTCAGCAGTCGCTCGCTGTGTTCAGAGAGAGAAGGGCCTGGCTGCAGGGAGCTTAACCAGGTATCTGGAGTGGACAGGGCTGGGGAAAGGCCAGGGAGCTCTGGCTTGGGAAAGCCTCAGGCTGCAGGCCTGGTAAGGCCTATTAGGTACTGGGCTGCAGGGGGCAGCCTATGGGTAGCTAGGGGCAGCAGGTCCAAACCCCTTTGCCTGTGATGAATGGCTTATACACTGCAGTCTGGCCCAGTGAATGGGGGCTAGATGAGGACTGGCAGTAACCAAGACTGAGGCAAAGGGGGGATAGTGGGTTGGGGTTCCCCTGGGTGAGGAGACCCCAAGACTGAGGGGTTACTGCCAAGGGGGTAGCACCCCAGAGAAATGGGCACCAGGGTCCTGGGAGGGACACGTGGCCAGCGGTAAGGCAGATCACCGGCCTGCAGAGGGTGCTCCTGGCTGGAAAATGATCTAATTCCCAACGATGACCAACAGGAGGCGCCGTGGGGGTGAGTTCACACCCTTACAGGAGGCAACCCTCCCCCAAGACTGCCTCATCGGGGAGGAGGAAGAGGAGACCAGCACCAGCTGTGGATGCTCTTCCTCACTTTCTGCATTAGCAGGATCCCCCTTGAGCCAGTTTGGTACCAGGCTCAGTACTGGAGTCCAGATCAGGTGCCTCTTGATGGGACAGTGCCACCCTTCTTTCCTAGGCCACCTGTCATAGGACAGTTAGTTAAGGGTTAAGGTCTCTTTTACTTGTAAAGGGTTAACAAGCAGTAACCTGATGAACACCTGACCAGAGGACCAATCAAGGGACAAGATAATTTCAAATCTCTGGGGAGGGAAGGCTTTGTCTGTGTCCTTTGTTTGACTTGCCGTTCTCTTTTTGGATCTAAGAGAGGCCAGACATATCCTCAAGTTCTCCAAGGTTTCCTGAAGTATTTTCTTCTATTCAGTTTAGTGAGTATTAGAAAGGCGGACTAGCCTTATAATTAATTTTCTACATTTGCAATTGTGTGTTTGCTGAAGATCTTTATTTCTGTTTGCTGTTACTTTGATTATTCTGAGGAAGGAGGAGGGGGGGGGGAAGCCTCTCCAGGCTTCTAAGTTAGACCCTGTATTTTTTCATCCTGGTAATACAGAGATAGTGTACTTTTTTCTTTCTTTAATAAAATCTTTTCTTTTTTGAACTTGATTGATTTCTTCCCTTGTTTGGATTTTCAGGGGAAGGGGAGGGGGGAAATTGAATCCCTCTTTGTTTGATTCAAGGAGTTTGAATCAAGGTATCTCTTCCAAGGACAAGGGGAGGGGGAAGAAGGTGGGGGGAATGGATTATTTCCCTTTGTGTTAAGATCCAAGGAAGTTGGGATCTGTGTTCCCCAGGGAAAGTTTGGGGGAACAGGGAGTGTACTAGACACTGGAATTTCTAGTTGGTGGCAGCTTTTACCAGATCTAAACTAGAATTTAAGTTTAGAGGAGTCCATGCAGGTCCCCATCTTGTGAACGCTAAAGTTCAAAGTGGGGAATAAACCTATGACACCACCAAATAGGAGTGCCTGGAAATTGGGTGGAAAACCCCATGGGTTCCAAAAGGGCCACTGGACAGTGTAGTTCGCCAGTGACCTTCTGGTCCATGTTACCCCTGTGCCCAGGTCTATGCAGGGCAGGCTCCAGGTTTTCTGTAGCCGCAAGCGGCAAAAAAATAAAATAAAATAAAATAAAGCTGTGGCAGCGTGATCGCACTGCTCCACTCTTCGGCGGCAATTCAGCGACGGGTCCTTCGCTCCGAGACTGAGGGACCCACCACCAAATTGCTGCCGAAGACCCGGATGTGCCCCCTCCCAATAGCAGCCAGAGTTCCGCCCCTTGGTATTGGCTGCCCCAAGCACCTGCTTCTTTAGTTGGTGCCTGTAGCCAGCCCTGGGTCTATGGAAGGATGGAAATGCCTGGAGCAGCAGCAAAAGCTGCTCCTCAGATGGGAGGAATAGGACCCAATCTCCGACTTGGAAGAGAATGCGTATCTGTCCAGTGACCACTGGGGTGTCATTCCCGCCAGTGCTGGAGACCAGTGCAATGGTGGAGAGGTTCGCACCGTGGCAAACATAGCTAGTTCCCCTTTTGACAGTACCGAAGGGTGTGATACCAAATGTTGAAATGACCCAGCGGGCTCACTCCTGTCCACCGGCACTGATAACTCCGACTCCTGTACTGCCAGTGATACTGGTACCAACAGCGAGAGAAGATCCCTGGCAGCGGAAACACCTCCGGTGTGGTCAGTATCAAGATAGTCTGGTACTGCACGGTGCCGCAGATATAGAAGGCTCATCTGGTACCAGAATCAATGGTGCCTCCCTAGGTGCTGAGGTCAAAGGTGCTGACTTGTGCAGCACCTATGCAGAGGAGAGCTTTGGCACTAAGGATGGTGATCAGTGACAGGACTCCAGTACAGTACGAGCACTCCTTACCGAATCTGGGGCACTCAGTGCTGAGTCTGACCGGCCTGGCTCAGATGCAGGTCTCAGCGTTGCCTCCATGAGCAGAAACTTGAGCCTGACCTCCCAGTTCTTTTTTGTGTGAGGCTCAAAGTCCTTGAAGGTCTGTCAGTGGTCCCCAATATGAGCTTCTCCCAGGCACCTCACTCAATCTGAGTGCGGGTTGCTCAGGGGCAAAGGAGGTGCAGGTCTTAAAGCTAAATCATGATAACCAACTAATTTACTAAACTTTACTCAGATTATCTCACACTCGCTAAAACTAACTATGCCTTTGTACAGTAACAAGGAAGTCCACTGAGAGAACTTGCAAATGCAACGAGAGTAGATCCAGCCCCCATTATAGGCGGAAAGAAGGAATAGAAGGGTGTGAGGTTGGCTGGGCACTTTATACTGGTTTTAACAGCATGCGGCAGCAGAGGGCGCTCAAGCTGTCACGATGGGTCTCATTGAGGGAAAAATTCCTGGCGACTGTGATCGGGGTGAGCACATCCCTCAAGTGGAATGTGTATGGGCATCACTTGAAGAAGAATCCCCTTTCCCAGCAGCCCTAGCTGGGCTATTGCACAAACCTCATGACACGGTTACGGGGCTGGCTGCTCCTCTGTGCCCTCTCTGGGTGACCCCTCAGGCCTTCCCCTCTCAGACCAGCCCTAGGCTACAGCCCCCTGTGGACTGGCTGTGCTGACCCCCAGAACATCCTAATGGACTTAGTACCTGTGGTTCCACTAGCTGGGAGCTGAGACCAGCCATGACTGCCGTGACCCAAACACCTTCTTACACAAAGTCTTGTTTGATCTCAAAAGCAGGAGCCAGGCACAGCCAGAGAATAGGGGCTCCCTGCATGCCTACCTCATCCCTAGACCTAGGCAGCCTGTCCTACCCCAGGCTCTGACCTCTGAGGATGGGGCCATCTGTTCCCACAGTCTTTGCCTGGCCTCTCCCCATCCTTTGGGTTTCTGTCAGTGCAGCCCGAGTTCACTGTTCCCTTCTGTGTCCCTGAGCCTGGTTAATGGTTGGGTTGGCTCAGGAGGGAGCATTACAGCCGGGGTGAAAGTAAGGTGGTAAAGGCCGGTTCGGCGGACCGGGTGAAAGGTGGCCACCAGTACCGGCCCATACTGCTGACTTTAAAGAACCTGCTTAAAGTGCTGCCACGGCAGCTCTTTAACATTGCAGCCCCTTTTGTGGCCCCCATCAGCGGCCGTGCTGGGTCCCTACCAGCAGGGCCACCAATGGAGGGGCGCAAAAGAGGCAGCGATGACCCGGCAGGAGCCGGTGGAGCCTGGGGTGGCGCAGGCCAAGGAGCGCAGATGGACTGGTTAGGGGACGCTGACCCCCCAGCCCCACCCCTTCTACCTGAGGTCCCGCCCCTTCTGGGGCCGGGGGGACAGAGCGGCCCTGTTAGGGGTAAGAGCTGCATTTTACTTTCACTGCTGATTGCAGTGTTTGCCAGGAGGTGGGGGAGGGGAGCCAAACCCAGCTCGAGTTAACCCCTTCAGTTCCTGCAATGACCCCTATTCAACAGTCAGACAGAGCAGACAAAGCTCAGCGGTTATTACAGGGCAGCTCCAAACCTGTCACACCCAGTGATTCTCATTTGTTCCCCTAGCACCCACCTGCCCTTCCACCCATGGCAGCCAGCATCCTGTGCCGGGAATCCGACTGCTGGCTGCTGCCAGGGTGGAAATGGCTGGTTTGGTGCTGTCTTCACCCCAAGAGAAAGGTGTTTTCACACCATAACACGTCACTGGGGTTCACCTCCACCAGCTACATGGAGGTAAAATACCCATGGCACCAAAGCTGCCTTGTCTCCAGTATGATCTGATGCTGAGAGTGCTGTCTGGGCCCAGCCGGCTCATCGCACACCCACCTTTTACCTAACACAGACCCAATGTTTGTGGGCGGTGCTGCCAGGACTCCCGCCCCCCATGTGCTGCTGGGTCCCATCACGACCTGCACTAAACCGACAGCCAGGCCCTAGGGATTAAATGCAGCACACCCAACAGTAAAGCCAGATATGCCTCACAGAGGCATTGGAGTCACAGTTTACAACTCCACACGCAGCCACAGGCTAGAAACTTGCTTTTTATTTGTTTTAAACCAAAGCTGAAATTCTCCCACAATCCCAGGACTTCATGCACTGGGGCTTTAAGAGAAAAAACAAATACCATGTGTCATAGATCCATAGGTCCGGTTCTCTTGAACAGTCCCTGGGAGGTCCCTTTCAGTGTGTCAGCCCATATAGAGTCACACTCTCCATAAGGTACCACTTGGCTTCACCGCCTCCTGGGACCAAACCTCAGCACTTTCAGCCCCCCGGCTTCATGCTGTGAGCTCCCCTCAGTGAGTCTGCCTGAGCTGGACACCCAGGGGAGACTTGCACACCCAAAGGGAGCAGTGCACCCCCAACTCCCTGGCTCTGGAGTGACTCTCAGCCAGCACTGTAACAGCAGGAGGGTTTATTAGGTGTTTAGAACACAGTGTAGGAAGTTGTTAGTTAACACAGAGAATCAAAAGTTCCAGCATAATCCAGCTGGGTCAGTCCAGAGCCCTCAGCCCCTCTTTAGTCCCAGTCCAGGAGTATCTCTTTGCCTCCAGCAATCCACACGTAACAACCCCACCTGGCCCGGCCCCTGTCTTTTGTCCTCCAGCTGGTCACACCCAGCTGGCTTCCCAAGATGGGTGGGGCCATCCATGGTCATCTGTTGCTAGGTGCCAAATATCCAGGCAATTGGAGCTATCATAGTCTTCTGAGAGTCTCCAGGGGCTCCAGGCCCAAGCAGCTGGGCATCGGTCACACCTGTATCTCTGAGCCTCTGCAAAAAGTAAACACCCTTCCCCCCCACCTAGTTTACCATGTATCACATGGGGGAAACTGAGGCACGTACCATATTTATCCAAAATATTATGAAAAATTCCCACTCTGTGACACGAGACTTGGGAACGCTGCGCTGGCAGCCGGTTCCCCTCTTCCACCCCACTCCTCTCACTACAATTCCAACAGCATTTGAACTTCCCCACATTCTTGTTCAAACAGAAGCTTCTGCAGCATCGTCCATTGTCCCTGCTCCCTGTGAGCCCAGCCAGCCCTGCTACAGCCCAGGGGAGGGCTCCGGCGATTGGGGACGGGTTCAGCCCTCAGGGTGCTGCTCATTTTGAGCCTATCACAATCCAGTCTGATACACAGAGGGCTCAATCACGGCCTGAGGCTGGCAGGAGCAGCGTGTGTGTGTCTGCAATGGGAGTGAGTCGGTGCTACTGCGAGACCCTTCGCTTCTGCATCCTCTGACCAGTATGTATTAAATTTCCTACATTTAACAGTCGTGTTAATGCAGTTCCCTCCAATCAGCACATTCTGATGTAACTGAGGGTTGAGGCAAAGGATTATCACAAATTGCTGCTGTTTTCCTTTGAGTTCAGGGGGAGGAAACATCTGATGTGCCGCCATTTCCCCACATTCCCTGTAGGGCAAGGTTCTTTCCTGGGTGTCAGCATTTGAGTCTGATTCCCCCGTCATATTTCCTGGCCCTGGTAGCCTGGGACAAAGAGTCAGCTCCAGAGAACCCTCAGGAGTCAAGTGCTGAGTTTTTGTCTCATGTTTCCCTTTGCCACACGGGAAGGGTTCAGACGTCGAAGTTTTGAGGTTTATTTTTCTCCTTCTCTTTGGGGCCTGTTTGCAGTTGTGGAGGCTCCTGCTCTGTTTTATGCCCCTTCCTCCACTTGCCAAGCAGGTTGGTGGTTAGATGCTTTCAGATTTATTGTATCCCCCATGAACTGTTTTCTCTCACTTGCTTGTCTCCAGAGACAGGGTGCTGTCCAGGGTCTGAGGCTGTTTCTCCTGTTGCAGGTGGCCCTGTGTTTTTTCCTGCTTCTTCCTGTCACTGGGGGCTGTGGGATCTCCCTGAATAACAGACCCACTAACTCCTCATTTCTGGGGGAAATCCCAGTTGCCGGAGTGGCGGGGGGCAGATGCTGAGAGGTTTCCATTTGTCCCACCCCGCAGGGTGACTAGGGATGAGGAACGGGAACAATCTCTCAAAACTTTCCACAGGAATCTCCAGGATAAGGTCCATTGAACTGACACTATAAAATGAGAGACTCCCCCCTTCTAGATCCAGATACACCCCAATCACTCTTGGCATCACATCCAAGGTCTGGATCACAGGGTTGGCCTCCCTGGGGTGATATCATTCCTCATACTTCCCCAGAGCCCAGCACCCCAGCCCAAGGGGTCTTATCTGCCTCTCCCATCTCACTGTCCCTCACAGACTCACTCAGCTCCCAGTCCGAGCTGCCCCCCACCCCCACTTCCCAGTAATCCCTGCAAACTCCACTTATAAAGCATAATAGTCCTTGTCCACAAACCCCTCATTCCCCAGAGCTGTCAGGGCCCCAGATAGGCCAGTCAGCTATGGAGACTGGGAGTTGTGTTGGCCTCTTCACCAATCCTCAGACACGGTGATTTCAGGGTGTTTGCAAACCAGCTCCAGGGTGACACAAACTGGGGAGAGAAACCAAAATAACCCCATTAGCCACAGGTCAGTCGGGGACCCTGTGATCTCACAGGATAGCTGGAGCAAAGGACAGAGTATTAAGGTTTGGGGTGACTAGTGGGACTGGCACCGCTAGCCTGGATCTGGCCATGGAGCAGGGTTTCGTCTCTTTGGTTCCTCTCACTGCCTCCCTGCAGAGAGTCTGTCCCTCGGAGGCATTAGGTCTCCCGGGTAGGGGGCATAGAGGGTGTCTGAAGGGGAGGACTGACGGAGTAGGGATGGATCATCACTGAAGGGCCAATGGAGATGGGGGGGGGTGTCAGGACTAGCTGGGGGGGGGTTGCAAGGGAGCTGCCCGGGGATGAGGCTTACAGCTCAGGGCAGCGTGTTCAGGCCCATTTGTGGCATCCAGTCCCATGGCTCTGCAGCCAGTGCACACCCTGCCTCGCCCACCCTTTGGGGACCCCACACCTCTGAGAGCTCAGCTACATAACGGTGATACCACTAACCCCAGCACAGTGTGTGCTCAGCCCCTCACAGCCCCACTCACCCATGTAGCTCCGAGCCCTCCTGAAATCTGCAAGGGAAGAGGAAGAAACATGGTCAGGGGCCTGGCAAATGCAGGGAACTCGCTCCTACAGGAGATGCTGTTCTGGGAGAGGGGTCACTGGCAAATGGAAAGGAACCAAGTTATGTGAAATATGACATGAAAACACATCCTCTTACCTAGCTCTGTGTGCACCTTGTCTCAAACGGAAAGATACAGCGTTATTCCCTGTCATTTAGGCAGAGGGCTCAGTTCTGGGTACTGCTCTGTGACTGTGTGATCACTTTACATGTGGTTCATGGGCCCTCACTGCCAAAGAAAAAAGTGTCCCAGCTGTGTTAAGCCAGAGACAGGCCCTTTCATCCAGAGATCTCTGCTAATAGCAATGACCGGCTCTCTGGGGTGCCTCTATATTGTCTCAGTATTGGGGACTGGAGCAAATGTTCCTCTCAGGGATTGTGGTGTAAATCCTTGTACTTCACTGGAGAGAAACTGGATGTACACTGGTGTCACCCAGAGCAGAATCCAGGCCAGTAAGAAACTGCTGTTTGGCCACAGTGGCCCTCAATGGATTGGGAATTTTAAAAGGACACTGGTAGGATACAAATCTTGGGTGGGATTTGCAAAGCATCTAACCTTGATGGGAGACATGGGTCTGGATCCCTATTCAGCTCTGACACTTACATCTAAGGAGGATTTCTTTTCTGTGTTGCTAATAACCCTTTGGAGCACCAAAACTACACACTGCAGCAGTCACCTATAGAAAGCGGCTGATCCCCTTCTGCTCCATCAGAACAATGTGATTGACATTGGATTGTCAAGGCCAGGTGACACCTGTCTTGTCTATCCAGACATGAGAGCAGGTAACCCTGTGTCTTCTGCAGAGAGCTCACAGTGCTGCCATGGGACTTGTGTAACTTTAATGTGACTCAGATTCAGTGTGGGCCATTGTCAGCAAAGTGATGTGGGGCTGTTCCAAACTTTGGGTACATCTACACTGCAGCCCTAGTGCCCTAAAAGCAGCAGAGTGTCTGGGATCAGCATGTGCAGTGGTTTCAGCTGGCTGCTCAAGTGTAAACCTGCTCGGACCCCCGAGTATATAATCAGGTGGCTACACTCAGCCACTGCCCGTGCTATCCCAGTGTGACACTGTACCTCAGAGTAGCACCCTGGAACCCCAATATTCACTGCTGCGATATGATTATGCTGCCTTGTGAGGTATCATTTTAAAAGTCTTGATCTGTTGAACATTAATATCCTGTTGGACTAACACAGTATGTGAGGTTATGAGGTATTGCTGTATGTGTTACTGAAATATGTTGTGAGACTTGGAACACCCACAAAAGAAAGGAGCAGCCAGACAGTGTTAATGGCTCATCAACACCCATGGAGGAAAGAATCCATTGTCCCTGAGACTCTAGGCAATGGAGACTGTTTGACCACTGGAAGCTGGAAGAAAGTATAAAAGAGGTGAAGTTACATCGTCACTTGACCTCTCTCCACTCCCAGCTCAACACCTGGAAGAACAGCTGGAGGACAAAGTGACTTTCCAGGATCTTCATGATTTCCACAGCTACAGTGGCCGGTGCAGCTTACCCAGGGGCCACCCGAGCAGCTGGGGCAGCCCCCAGGGCCAGCCAAGCTGGTTGTTGCTGGGGCGGCCCCTGAGCTCATCCTCACCTGCTTCTGCTAGAGTGGCCCTGGGCAGCTGGCCCCAGGGCTGTCTGAGCAGCGGCTGGTGCAGCTGGCCCCGGACGCGGTCCCAAAGCAACCGTCCTGGAGCAACAGCAGTACCCCAGGCCTCCCTCCTCCCCCAGCTCCCCCCACAGAGCAGCCGTAAATTTTTGTTTATTTCCTATGACCTGTCCATGACTTTTACTAAAAATACCCATGACTAACTCTTAGCCTTATTCATAAGTGGCAGGGGGATCTTTCATGTAACACAATTGGCTGTGTCCCTGCCTGTGCGTGGCTGTGTAAGTGCAGCGCCTGTCAGATGCTTCACACAGCATCACAGTGTGAAGGACAACCCAGGTTGGTGCATTTGGAGGGCTCAGTGGTCCCACAGTCCAGGTTGCATCCCAGGGATCCTGACACACCCACCCACACTGCTACTGTTAGCGCATTAGCTCAAGCAGAACTAGTGGGTGTCTGGCTACCCGCGCTGGGAAGCTCGCTCCCAGTTGCAGTGCAGATTTACCCAATGAGCCAAGGTTGTCAGAACCAACAGCACATGTCAGAAAAAAAACCTGTTGTTAATGAACAAAAGACAAGGTCCCAGATCAGCCCCTAAACAGAGGCCACAAATTGCCCCCAGCTACTGTTATTGTAGGGAATGAGGGGAAGGAGCATCACACCAGAACATATGTCACATAGAGAGAAGCCTGCACTGCTGCAGACTGTCACCCGGCCTCAGACCTCCTATTTCTGTGCCGTGCAATCCCTTTGTGGTGCTGATTTGCAAAAGTGTGTAACTCTAGGGTCAGTGGTTGGCAGGAGCTTAGCTGGGGAAGGGCTCCATGGGGCTGTGTGGCTCTGTTTTTACTGTCCACCCCTAGAGATGTGGGGTCAGGTCCTGTCTAAACTCCCAGTGGAGCAATGTGGATGGTGTCAGAGGGCACCTCACAAAGCCCCCACAGAGCATTATAGGGTTCAGAGGCTCTGTTCATTTGAGGCCCAGGTCTAGATGAGGAGAGGAGAAAACAGGACAGGACTAAGGAGCTGAGGACTGGGATAGCAGGGAAGCTGTGGGTGTGGACTGAGCAATGTCAACAGAGCTGGGGCTGGGGGAGGAAGCCCAGGGCTGGGATAGCAGGGGGCTGCAGGCAGTGGAGGTGTTTATCCCATGGGAACTCCCTGCACAGCTCTGTTCTGGGTCTCTACGGCAAGGCCTCAGTTTCTAGGGGAGGCAGGTCCTAGCCTGGCATGTGTGAAAGTAGAATGAATTATATTACAAAAATAGATAGGATTAAAGAAATGCTGTCTGTACCTTTAAGGAAAATCGCTGGAATGCTGAAGTCCAGGTGTCAGGAAAACAGACATTAACATAAAACAATTGCACCGTTTAAGGGCAATTGTTGAAGCATTAGCCTTAGATCGATAGGAGTTAGTAAGGAAGTAGGATATACATGCTATGCCCCAGGTGAATTTTGCTGTTTTACTCTTTTGTCCCTTTGTTTGATTTCCGCTCTTTTATCTGTATAAATAAGACTGTTTGGGCCTTGCATGGCCACTCACATTATCTGAGTGTTATTGGCGGAGCGCTTTGCTAATAAAAACAGAGTGGTCTGACAAATTGTGAGTCTTGATTCTAACTTTGACAATTTGGAGGTTCCACCGAGATGGCAACCGTCTTCACTGGGGCTGTGTGATCCCTGACCGTTTTGTGGGACGACCGTGGCAGCCGGCACCTGGGCATTTGGCCCAAGCGGTCCTCCTTCTGAACGGAAGGGTGCACAACCACAGTGAAGTCTACGCCATCGAACCTGTTGGTTCCCACTCTGTTCTGGTAGGGATCCCAGGATCTGGCATCAGGAATCTGGTCAGGTAATTATATCTGTGTTTTGTCCGGACTGAGGACTGTCCTGTCTCTGTGTCTATCCGTCCTCTCTGTGGAGTGTTTGAGTCTGGGTGCCGTCTCCGTCCGGGGATTGGCCGACCAAGGGGTTCCTGTCCCCGCGGTCTGAGTGAGTGAAATCTGCACAATCGCAGCCGCACCGCACCTTGGGTAAAGCCCCTGGTGTGAAAGCAAGGGCGATTGAGGCAGTAGCCCGTGGGCTCCTTTTGTGTGTGGCACTGGGCATCGCTCTGACGAACCCAAATTTCCTTCTTGTGTGATTGGTGTGTAAAGTCCTCCTGTATGGGTAACCAGACGTCTAAGTCGGGGCAGTTCCCTAAAGGAACCCCGGCTCATTTTATGCATTTTAGGAAGGGTCCGGACTCCTGTAAATTTCTGGAAAAATGGTCTAGGCTAACTCAGGGAGATCCCAAAACTCAGTGGCCACTGTTAGGATCTTGGGACAAGGACCGAGTAGACGTCTTAAAAGACAAACTCGGCCAATCTAAAACTAAATTGGCAAAAGGAGAGGTTGACTGTTTCATGCAATGGTGGGAAGAGGCAAATCGTAGATGGACAGAATCGAAACTCGCCTCTCTCAAAGATTCAAATGATAAGTTAAAAGCTTTATTGGAAACCTCCTCTCCCACCACTAGACCGAGCGCTCCCCTTTATCCTGTTCTCCGAGCAGACCCCCCTTCATACTCCTGTCTCCGGGTGGGAAAAGATGAAGAAAACCCCTTGCTAGATTCCAGGGACGATGATGAGGAAGACGCACTAATTGGCCTGGCAGCCTTGCGTCGGATCAATAGACAGCCACCCACGGCCTCAGCTCAGGAACAACCGTCACCAGATTTCTCAGCTCCTGAACAATTCCCAGAGATCTCCAGTTCAGACCTGTCTGGATCATCCAGTATGGCTGAGGCCCATTCCTCTGAACCCACTCTGCCCCGTAAAAGCTCGCGCTTGGGCCTTAAAAATGTCCAGGCTCCCCTCCGAATCCTGCATACTGGGGGCCGAGAAGGGGGTCCCACTTGGAGCTATAAACCCTGGACTCGCACAGAGCTCCTTTCAATTGTAAAAGGCTTTCCAAAGCCCCGGGAAAATCCTACCAAATTTGCAGAGGAATTTTTGTTAGTATTTGACACCTATGAACCCTCTGAGGCAGACCTCCTGCAGCTGTGCAAGCTACTTGTAGCAGCCCCAAGTGAGCATGAAAAATGGCTCACAGCAGCAAATTGGCTCACTGCTGACCGCCACTCTACTTTACCAGACACTGGTCCTGATACTGATTACCGGAAAAAGTGTAAAGAGCGAGCTAAAAATCTATTTGAAGCCATCCCTCAGGTATGGACTCCTAAAACCAACTGGATGGTCATAAATGGCTGTAAGCAACGACAGGGAGAAAACCCGGGCGACTATCGCACTCGGCTAACTGACATTTTTCTGCAACATTCTGGTATACAACAGCCAGACAGAAATGGACAGGGCGCCCTGGCTAGTGCGTTTGTTAATGGCCTCCTACCTGCTATTGGCAATATGCTAAAACGAATAAGTGTTGGGTGGGAGACTGAAACCATGGACAAATTGCAAACAGTGGCAGAGCATTGCCAACGTACTTTAAAGGGAAAGGAGGAACAATCAGCTCAACAGTTAATGGCCCTGCAAATACAGCATTATTCAGGGCAGGGCAAACAGTTCCGGGGAAGGGGAAAATACCAGGGACGGGGACGTGGTCGAGGGAGGGGCAAAGGAACTGGTTTTTCGGGTTATGGGGATGTTTGTAATTACTGTAAACAGCCCGGACATTGGAAGAACGAATGTCCCAGCCGGCCTGGTAATTCTGTAAATAACCAGCTAGACCCCCTGCCAGCACAGCCAGTCAGTCCCCAGGCTTACTTTGTCTCACAGCAATGATGGGATGCCGGGGAACCTCAGGAAATTTTAACTCCTTTACTACCACTCACTCCTACGGGTGAGTGTGTGTTAACTATCAATGATCTTTCTCTCCCTTTCCTTGTTGATACGGGAGCTTCACTCTCTGCAGTTCGTACTACTGATCTGCCTGCGGTTCCCCGCTCCGGAAAAACTGTGTCCGCTGTGGGCATTACGGGAGTCCCAACCTCTTATCCCCTTTCAAAACCTCTACCAGTCCAGGTTGGTCCCCTTTCTGTGGATCATGCCTTCCTTCTCTCTGATTCCACTCCGGTAAACCTTTTGGGTCGGGATCTGTTATGTAAGCTTGGCTGCACCATATACTGTTCCTCGGATGGGGTCTATTTACAAATTCCCCAGTCCTCTCTGAGTGATTCTGTAGCCTCCCTGCTGTCTGAAACTTCCCTTTCCACTCCAGTCCCTTGTTGCCCACTGGTCCCATCCCTTGAACACCTAATTTCGCAGGTCCCATCCTCTCTGTGGCCAACCCATCCCTCTGAGGTGGGCCGCTTAAACACTGACCCCGTCTGCATTACTGTGGACTCCTCCAAACCCCTGCCTCGCCTTTCTCAATACCCTTTAAACCCTGAGGCAGAGGCTGGCATTGCTCCAGTCATAACTGCCCTGCGGGAGCAAGGCATTATTGTTCCCTGCTCCAGTCCCTGTAACACCCCTATCCTCCCAGTTCGAAAAGCTGATGGCAAATCATGGCGATTTGTTCAGGACCTCCGAGCCATTAATCGTATTGTCATACCCGCCTTTCCTGTTGTCCCAAACCCAGCAACGATTCTGGCTTCTATCCCACCAGCTGCAACTCATTTTACTGTCGTTGATTTGTGCTCTGCTTTCTTTTCTGTTCCGGTTCACCCTGACTCCCAGTACCTCTTTGCCTTTTCTTACAAGGGACAGCAATATACATGGACCACGCTTCCCCAGGGTTCAGAGTAGCAGCCGTGTTAGTCTGTATCCGCAAAAAGAACAGGAGTACTTGTGGCACCTTAAAGACTAACAAATTTATTGAAGCATGAGCTTTCGTGAGCTACAGCTCACTTCTTCGGATGCATAGAATGGAACACACAGACAGGAGATATTTATACATACAGAGAACATGAAATGGTGGAAGTATGCATACCAACAGGCAGAGTCTAATCAATTGAGATGAGCTATCGTCAGCAGGAGGAAAAAAACTGTTTGAAGTGATAATTAAGATGGCCCATAGAAGGTGTGAGGAGAACTTAACATAGGGAAATAGATTCAATTAATGTAATGACCCAACCATTCCCAGTCTTTGTTTAGACCACAGGTAATTGTGTCTAGTTTGCATATTAATTCGAGTTCAGCAGTTTCTCTTTGGAGTCTGTTTTTGAAGTTTTTTTGTTGCAAAATTGCCACCTTCAAGTCTGTCACTGAGTGGTTAGAGAGGTTGAAGTGTTCTCCCACTGGTTTTTGAATGTTATGATTCCTGATGTCAGATTTGTGTCCATTTATTCTTTTGCGTAGAGACTGTCCAGTTTGGCCAATGTACATGGCAGAGGGGCATTGCTGGCACATGATGGCATATATCACGTTGGTAGATGTGCAGGTGTACGAGCCCCTGATGGCGTGCCTGATGTGATTAGGTCCTATGATGGTGTCACTGGAATGGATATGTGGACAGAGCTGGCATCGGGCTTTGTTGCAAGGATAGGTTCCTGGGTTAGTGTTTATGTTGTATGGTGTGCGGTTGCTGGTGAGTATTTGCTTCAGGTTGGGAGGCTGTCTATAAGCGAGGACTGGCCTGTCTCCCAAGATCTGTGAGAGTGAGGGATCATCTTTAAGGATAGGTTGTAAATCCTTGATGATGCGCTGGAGAGGTTTTAGTTGGGGGCTGTAGGTGATGGCTAGTGGCGTTCTGTTATTTTCTTTTTTAGGCCTGTCCTGTAGTAGGTGGCTTCTGGGTACTCTTCTGGCTCTGTCAATCTGTTTTTTCACTTCAGCAGGTGGGTATTGTAGTTTTAAGAATGCTTGATAGAGATCTTGTAGGTGTTTATCTCTGTCCGAGGGATTGGAGCAAATACGGTTGTATCTTAGAGCTTGGCTGTAGACAATGGATCGTGTGGTGTGTCCGGGATGGAAGCTGGAGGCATGTAGGTAAGTATAGCGGTCAGTGGGTTTCCGGTATAGGGTGGTATTTATGTGACCATCGTTTATTAGCACAGTAGTGTCTAGGAAATGGACCGCTTGTGTGGATTGGTCTAGGCTGAGGTTGATGGTGGGATGGAAATTGTTAAAATCACGGTGGAATTCCTCGAGGGTTTCTTTTCCATGAGTCCAGATGATGAAGATGTCATCAATGTAGCGCAAGTAGAGTAGGGGCGTTAGGGAACAAGAGCTAAGGAAGCGTTGTTCTAAGTCAGCCATAAAGATGTTGGCATACTGAGGGGCCATGCGGGTACCCATAGCAGTGCCACTGACTTGAAGATATATATTGTCCCCAAATGTGAAATAGTTGTGGGTGAGGACAAAGTCACAAAGTTCAGCCACCAGGTTAGCCGTGATATTATCGGGGATACTGTTCCTGATGGCTTGTAGTCCATCTTTGTGTGGAATGTTAGTGTAGAGGGCTTCCACGTCCATAGTGGCCAGAATGGTGTTTTCTGGAAGATCACCGATGGATTGTAGTTTCCTCAGGAAGTCAGTGGTGTCTCGAAGATAGCTGGGAGTGCTGGTAGCATAGGGCCGGAGGAGAGAGTCCACATAGCCAGACAATCCTGCTGTTAAAGTGCCAATGCTTGAAATGATGGGGCGTCCAGGATTTCCAGGTTTATGGATCTTGGGTAGCAAATAGAATACACCTGGTCGGGGTTCTGGGCATGTGTCTGAATAGATCTGTTCCTGTGCTTTCTCAGGGAGTTTTTTGAGCAGATGGTGTAGTTTCTTTTGGTAATCATTAGTGGGATCAGAGGGTAATGGCTTGTAGAATGTGGAGTTAGAGAGCTGCCTGGCAGCCTCTTGTTCATATTCCGACCTATTCATGATGACGACAGCACCTCCTTTGTCAGCCTGTTTGATTATGATGTCAGAGTTGTTCTTGAGGCTGTTGATGGCGTTGTGTTCAGCACGGCTTAGGTTGTGGGGTAAGTGATGTTGCTTTTCCACAATTTCAGCCCGTGCACGGTGACGGAAGCAATCTATGTAGAAGTCCAGTCTGTTGTTTCGACCCTCAGGAGGAGTCCATGCAGAATCCTTTTTTATTATAGCGTTGGTAGGAAGGATTCTGTGGGTTAGTATGTAGTTCAGAGGTGTGTTGGAAGTATTCTTTGAGTCGGAGACGGCGAAAGTAGGATTCTAGGTCACCGCAGAACTGTATCATATTCGTGGATCTGGAAGGACAAAAGGAGAGTCCCCGAGATAGGACAGATTCTTCTGCTGGGCTAAGAGAATAGCAGGAAAGATTAACAATATTGTTGGGTGGGTTAAGGGAGCTACTGTTGTGGCTCCTTGTGCCATGTAGCAGTTTAGACAGTTTAGTGTCCTTTTTCCTTTGTAGAGAAGAAAAGTTTGTGTTGTAAATGGCTTGTCTAGTTTTTGTAAAGTTTGTCCATGAGGAAGTTTGTGTAGAAGGTTGGTTTTTCATCAGAATATCTAGTTTAGAGAGTTCAGTCTTAATCCATATGTGGATGATCTACTCCTCTGTTCCCCCTCGTTATCTGCCTCAAAAACTGATTCTTTAGTGCTCCTTACTGCCTTAGCAAACAAAGGTCACAAGGCTTCTCGCTCTAAACTACAGCTCTGTCAAGCCTCTGTCACATACCTTGGTTTTCTCCTCTCCCAGGGTTCCCGTATGCTCTCTCCCACCCGTGTCCAGGCTATCCTTAGCTTTCCCCGACCCTGCTCCCCACGCCAGGTCCGAAAATTTTTGGGCATGGCTGGATTTTGCAGGCAATGGATTCCCCAATATGCCTCCCTTGCAAAACCTCTCCAGGAACTCACTCAACTCTCTGTGCCTAATCCCATGCCATGGCCCCCTGAAGCAGACTCTGCCTTTGTTTCCCTCAAACAAGGTTTAGCTTCTGCCCCCGCTTTAGGGCTGCCAGACTATTCTAAGCCTTTTACCCTTTTCTGCCATGAACAATCTGGATGTGCACTTGGAGTTCTTACTCAGGTGCACGGAGAAAAGAACCACCCAGTAGCTTATTTCTCTGCCACTTTGGACCCTGTGGCCCAAGGCCTACCCCCCTGCCTGCGTGCTGTGGCTGCCGCAGCGCGCCTAGTCGAAATGTCTGAATCCCTTGTCCTTCGCTCTCCCCTTACTCTCATGGTCCCTCACTCTGTGGAAACTCTGCTGTTACAGCGTAACACAAGCCACCTCTCCTCCGCTCGCCTTACCAGGTACGAACTTCTACTGCTGTCGGCTTCGTATATCACCATAAAGCGTTGTTCTCAGTTAAATCCTGCCACTCTCCTTCCCTTGTCTAATGATGGTGATCCCCATGACTGTCTTGCAACTGTGTCTGCTGTCACTGTCCCGCGCCCTGACCTTTCCGATGTCCCTCTCCCTAACTCTGACCTTGTTTTGTTTACTGATGGTTCCTGTTTTCGAGACAGCCAAGGTCGTCTCCTTGCAGGATACGCTGTTGTGTCACTCTCTGAAACCCTTGAAGCTGCACCTTTACCTTCTGTGACCTCAGCACAAGTTGCTGAATTAGTCGCCCTCACCCGTGCCTGCTTTTTGGCGGAGGGACGCTCTGCCACCATTTACACTGACTCCCGCTATGCTTTTGGGGTTGTACATGACTTTGGCACCCTGTGGCAAGCTCGGGGTTTCCTCACCTCCGCTGGTACCCCCATTAAAAACGGCCCCTACATTGCTGCTCTCCTGTATGCAGTTTTACTTCCCTCTGCCCTAGCTATTGTTAAGTGCCCTGGCCACTCGACGGCAGATACTGATGATGCTAAGGGTAACGCATTTGCTGATGCCTCTGCTAAACATGCTGCTGCCATAGAACCTTCCCCAGATGCATTTCTAGGTTCCCTTTCTGTTTCTATAGCACCGCCGTCCCTCACTGACCTCACCCTACTCCAGGATTCTGCCCCAGAAGCCGAAAAAGACTCCTGGGTTGCCCAGGGTTGCTCTTTGCATCCTGATTCCCTTTGGCGTTCGCCTACTGGTGCCTTTGTGGCTCCCTTTTCACTCTACCCGTCTCTGGCCGCCCTGCTTCATGGTGTTTCGCACGTCGGAAAGGAGGGGATGGTCTCTGCTGTAACTAAGGTGGGATGGTGGGCCCCTCATTTCAGCTCTTTTGCAGCCCGCCACTGTGCCGCCTGTACCACTTGTCAAAGCCACAATATTGGTAAACCTGTAAAAGTGGCTCAGGGATTCCGGGGCCTGCCCCAAGCACCCTTCTTGCATTGGCAACTTGATTTTGTACAAATGCCCAAGTGCCAACGATATGAATTCATTTTGGTTATGGTATGTTTATTTTCTGGTTGGATTGAAGCCTTTCCTTGTCGCAAGGCTGATTCACTGTCTGTTGCTAAATGTTTGTTAAATCATAGTATGCCTGCCAAGGGAATTCCTGCCACTCTGTCCAGTGACCGGGGTACACATTTTACTGGACAAATTGTTCAACATTTGGATCGTATATTACATATCACACATCTGCTGCACTGTCCCTACCACCCACAAAGTGCAGGTGCTGTGGAAAGGCGAAATGGTGTACTTAAGAATAAGCTTGCTAAGATTTGTGCCTCCACAGGGTTAAGCTGGCCAGCAGCTTTACCACTAGCCCTTATGGAAATGCGATCCACTCCATCCCAAAGACATAAACTGAGTCCCTTTGAAATTGTTATGGGACGCCCTATGCGAGCTGTGGCTACCATTACTCCAGTCCCAGACTTGAACTTGACTCACAGTACGCTCCTTCAATACTGCAAGGGATTAATGCAAGCTGTAAGTCACTTCCATTCACAGGTTCGAGCCGCCTGGCCGACGGAACCCACCTCCGACGCTTGCCACAACCTCGAGCCAGGTGACTGGGTCTACGTACGGCACCATCATCGAAAACACGCCTTGGAACCCCGGTGGAAGGGTCCTCATCAGGTACTGCTTACTACCCAGACGGCTGTTAAACTATCTGGCATCGCAGCGTGGATACATGCTTCGCAGTGTAAGAAGACACCCTCCCCGGCGAACCAATCATCACCTCAGGACTGCGCAGAGTCAATTTTGACTCCAGAAGAAGACGCAGAGGAACAGCCTGCAATACCTTACAATCTACGCTCTCGTAAGGGTTGCCAGAAGCAGACGACAACCTAAAGCAAGGCCCACCAAAAGAAGCAGTAGTGAGCCTAGCGCCTGCTGCCTGGTGGATGTAAAACCGTGACTGCGGTTCCCTCAGTTGAGGTTTTCAGAACCAGAAGGGCCTTGCCTCCAACATGCACCTCTGGTGGCGCCTGTTCCTCGGCTGCTGGTGTCTTAAGGTCTGGGGAGCCCACAATGACAATTCTTTTATCCAGCAGCAAGTGTGGATAGCTCAGACCCTTAATATTTCTAAATGCTGGGTCTGCAGCCACATCCCAGCCCATTCTCAAGCTGGTATTCCTGTCCTGGCTATCCCACTCAATTCCCCAGATCTCACTGGAGGACCTCGTCCGTTTAACAAAACATGGAACAGCAATGACACTTGGGAAGCAGTGGGAATAAATGTAACTAACTGGATAAGTGTGGTGGAGGGAAAGGGTCACTGGTGTTGGGTGTGTAATGGGACAGGGCTGGATCTGGGAAAAAGCCGTTGCCTTCAGCATATCGTGGCCAATGGTGTATGGGATTATTCAAACAAAACTAAAGAGTGGCGGGCTGGGTATGGGGATATTAATTTTTTCTCAACCTGGGATCAAACAGAAAAATCAATCTCATGTTCCCCTTACAGTAATCTTAGTAAAAATAATACAATCTTTCAATGCCATACAAACACTACCACTCCTCGTAAGGAGAATTACCCTGTCCCCTTTGGAGGATATTACTCCTCATTTGTAGACACCTATGTAATAAATGGATGCAATCGACCCTTCCCGGCCTTAATAGGCCATCATTGGGTTTGTGGAACCAAAGCTTATACTGCATTACCAGCTAACTGGTCAGGTATCTGTTATCCCGCCCAACTCTTCCCACAATTCCGAGTGCTAGGTTCCTTCCCACGAGAACGCCTCCGTAATTTCAGGCGAAAAAGAAGGGACTTACCAGATGCCCAATGGTATATAAATAACATAAGCCCCTTAACCTGGGAAGATGCCATTGGCGGTTCCCTTATCCCACTTGGGGGAGTAATACACCATGCAAAAAGGCTCCTGAGGTTACAAGCAGTAGTTGAAATAATGGCAAATGAAACCGGAGAGAGTTTAAAAACTCTGGCCAAAGAAACAGGGGCGGTCCGACAGGTGGCCCTTCAAAACCGTCAGGCATTGGACATAGTGCTGGCGGCCAAAGGAGGGACCTGTGCACTCATTGGAAAAGAATGTTGTGTGTATATACCTGACAATACCAATGAGGTAATAGATCGTGCTAGCCACTTAGAACAAATCGCATATCTTCCCCATGAAGAGCCGAGTTCTTTATGGAAGTGGCTAAGCAACCTGTTCAATTTCTCTGGCCTAGGAAACTGGTTGTTTCAGGGAGCCCTGACTATCCTGTTTGGAATCCTAGTGATTTTTGTATGTTTTCAGTTAATCTCCTGTTGTATCCAAAATTGTATAAAATATGCCACCCAGGTGACCGCCCCAAAACAGAGTACTAATATGATGATTTTAAATATTGCTGATGAACAAAAAAAAAGATAAAGAACGGTTAATATGTGGAACCCAGTCCATCGTTGGTCATGGCGAAGCGTGACCAAAAGGAGGGATTGTGAAAGTAGAATGAATTATATTACAAAAATAGATAGGATTAAAGAAATGCTGTCTGTACCTTTAAGGAAAATCGCTGGAATGCTGAAGTCCAGGTGTCAGGAAAACAGACATTAACATAAAACAATTGCACTGTTTAAGGGCAATTGTTGAAGCATTAGCCTTAGATCGATAGGAGTTAGTAAGGAAGTAGGATATGCATGCTATGCCCCAGGTGAATTTTGCTGTTTTACTCTTTTGTCCCTTTGTTTGATTTCCGCTCTTTTATCTGTATAAATAAGACTGTTTGGGCCTTGCATGGCCACTCACATTATCTGAGTGTTATTGGCGGAGCGCTGCGCTAATAAAAACAGAGTGGTCTGACAAATTGTGAGTCTTGATTCTAACTTTGACACATGTGTGGTGTGTGCGAGGTCATGCTGTGCAGAGGACACTATTTAGAGTCCTGGGCAGCACTGAGCAAGACAGAGCAGCTGACCCCTCTTGGGCCAGAGCTGGCTTTCAGGGAGCACTTTGCAGCCTTGGCGTTCCATGCAATTCTATGGCTTGCAGGTGTATAATGCCATGACTAACTGCAGGTTAGGATTGAAGGTCACTGGCAGAGCTGCATGTGTGGGAGCCCAAGGCTGGGATTTTGGGTAGGCACAAAGGGATCCAGCTGAGCAGGTAGCATTGGGGAGCAGGGATTTTGCAAATCTTAACTGAGCCGTCTCCACAGAGCTGCATGGAGGAAGTTTGCCCAGCACCTAAGTAAGGGCTAGTCTACTCTAGAAACATTAAGTTGGCGCTGCTGCACTGATGCTGCTGTAGCACCTCTGGTGAAGTTGCTTTATGCTGATGGGAGAGAGCTCTCCTGCACAAGGAGGTGTAATTATGCCACCTCCTTGTGCATCAGTGGCTACGTCAGCAGGAGAGTATCTCCCATCAACGCAGTGCTGTTCACACTGGCTGTCCATCACTGTAACTCATGTCGCTCAGCAGAGTGGCTTTTAGACACCCCTGAGTGATGTCAGTTATATCACTCCAAGCCCTAGTGTAAACCTGCCCCATGTCCTGACATTCCCTGTGCATTAGAGTCACTTTCTGTCCTTAAGGATGATACTGAATCTTGAGCTGCCGACTCTGCAGTGTTTGTTTATTTCCCAGGGATGGGGAGATGATCATGAAGGTGACTGAAATCCATGCAGCCCATGTGGTGACTTTCCTATCACATGACAGTGTGAAAGCCCAGACACACGTTTACTAGAGATTATCCAGGTACTTGATTGCAAGAAATGGTCACTTACCCTGTGCTGTAACTGTGGTTCTTCGAGACGTGTCCCTACGGGTGCTCCACTCCCTGCCCTCTGTCCCCTCTGCGTCAGAGTTCTCTGCTGGGAGCTTTGTGGCAGATAAGAACTGAGGGTGGTTCGCCTGTGCAGTGCTATATAATAGGGGTGGCCAAACTTACTGAGCCTCTTAGCTGCATAAAACAATCTTCAGAAGTTCGAAAGCCGGGGCGTGCCTGCTGGGGGTTGGGGTTTCTGCCCCATGGGTGGCACCTGCTGAGGCTCAGAGCTTCAGCCCCGCTCCTGCTGAAGCCCCGGCAAGCGTTCCCCGTGGTGCTGAAGGCCCAAGACACCCCTCTCTGCTGGGCAGAAGCCCCCACCCCACGACCCTGCTGCAAGTGCCCCCACCAAGTCTGATAGGTGGAGAATTAGGGCTGGGGTGGGGGGCTCTGCAAGTTGCATTTTAACTGTAAAAGACCCACATGCAGATCGTGAGCAGCACTTTGGCCACCCTCACTATGTAACAATGGCACAGGGCATGGGGCTGACATGCCTGGGCTGAACGGATACTGCCACGAGAAATGTCTGATCAAAGGCACACGGGGCACTAGTGCACCTAGAGTAGAGCACCCACAGGGACAGTAACTGAAGAACCACTAATTCTGCGCCAGAGACCCTGGAATGGGGGAGAGAAAAAGTGTTAGACACAGACACTTTGTGCCCCATAACACATTTTGCAAATCCCAGGACTCCTGCGTATTGGTGTGATTAGTTACAGACACCCCACAGCCACATACCAAAGCATCTAACCTTGATGGAAGATGTGGGTGTGGATCCTGATACAGATCTGACCTTCACAATCCTTCCGTCTCAGGGGAATTCCTCTTCTGTGTTACTAACAGCCCTTTGGAGCATCAAAGCTACATGCTCCAGATGTAATTAGGGGGTGGATGTGCAGATAACTGGAGCTCAGATTTGGGATCTGGCCTTAGTAACAAAGCATGGAAACAGGACCCTGAATATGGTCTTTTGCTCATCTCCATGTTCTGGGAACTGGCCCAGAAGAGCCTGCACTGCAGCAGTCATCAGTAGAGAGCGGCTGGTCCCCTTATCCTGCATCAGAACAATGTGATCGGCATTGAATTGAGATATCTCCACAGACCTGCGTGGAGTAAGTTTGCCCAGCACCTCACTAAGGGCTCGTCTACACAGCCCAGCAGTTTGGCCTATGTTGGTGTGATTTGTACCTTATACTAAAGTGATGCTTTGGGACTGCCCCGGTGGATGCTGCTGGTGAGCTCTAAATGACACCTAGTTCATACTAACAAAGTCTCTTCAAATAGAACTATAGACATGCAAACTAGGGATATTTTAGTTCACACCCACAGCATCCACATGGGGTGGTTACAGAGCAGCACTTTGGTGCTCATTCCTATTAACACAACTGTACTGGGAACTGTTGGGCAGTGGAGACATAGCCAGAATCCTGCTGTTCCATAGGCATGAAATTCACTCTCAGTTGTTAGGGATGGTGCTGAAATGTGAGCTGCCATCTCTGCAGTGCACATTTCTATCCTGGGCAGGGGGAGATGACTGTGATGGTGGCTAAAGTCCACACGTTGTATGTAGTGATATTCCTAATGATCAGAGTGGGAAAGCACAGACACATGTTTGCCAGGGGTTGACCCAAGTACCTGATTCCAGCTTCTTTTTCTTATTCTCTTCAGTCTCTGAAAAGGGGAAGAGAAAAGAGTTAATCACAGACAGGAGCTGTGTGATGCTGTGTGCCCCATCATGACTGGGGTTAGTTTCAGACACCCCACAGCCACGATTCTAGCCCTAGGAGCCTGCACTGCAGCAGTCGTCTATAGAGAATGGCTGACCCCTTTTCCTGCATGAGAATAATGGGATGGGCATTGGATTGTCAAAGGCAAGGCGACACCTGTCTGTGTATGCAGACATGAGAGCCGGTGACTCTGTGTCTGCTGCAGCAAGTTCACAGTGCTGCGATCGGACTGGGATAAGTAATGTGATTCTGATTTTGGCCTCAACTGTTCACTCAGCCCTGCCCTGCGGTGTCAGTGCTTCTGTATCTGTTCAGCACCATGTGTGGCTGGGAGCTGCTGCCCAGGGGCTCTACTGGGGAGGTCGGTGAACTTACCCATCTTCTGACGCTGCACCTTGAGTTCTGGGGAGAGAAGAAAGAGAGAAGATCATGGCTTCAGTGTGGATCATTCCAAGAACAATGATGTAGGGTTATTCCAATGTCTAAGTGCATCTTCACTGCAGCTGGAGTGAGCTTCCCAGTTTGGGCAGGCAGACAAGTACCAAATGAGCCAAGGATCTCAGAACTGATAGGACACGTAAGACAAAACTGTTGTTAATGAACAAACAAGGTCCCAGATCAGTCCCTGAACAGAGCACAAAAATTGCCCCAAATGCCAACTGATGGGACTGTAGACAGTGAGGTAAGGGAGTGTTACACCAGAATAGGTATCACACAGCCTGTCACCTGGCCTGAGACCTCCTATTTCTGTGCCAGGAAATCCCTTTGTGGTGCTGATTTGCAAAAATGTGTGACTCTAGGATCAGTGGCTGGCAGGAGCTTAGCTGGGGAAGGGCTCCATGGGACTGTGTGTCACTGAAGCTAGTGTCCACCTCTAGACATGGGGTAAGGCCCTGTCTCGACTCCTAGTGGAGCAATGTTGGTGTTGGGGCACATCGGAGTGCACCTCACAGAGCCCGTACAGTGCGTAGTAGTAAGGAAGTTTGCCCAGACCCTCAGTAAATCCCACTGGTCCATATGCACGGCATTCACTTCATCATTCCGGAAGATACTGAAATGTGAGCTACAGACACTGCAGTGTTTGAATATTTTCAGACAGGGGGTGATGATCTTGAAGGTGACTGAAGACTATACATTTAGTGTAGTGATTGCCCTATATCGTTATAGTATGAAAGCACAAATACATGTTTACTAGGGATTATCCAAGTACCTGATTCCAGTTGCATGTTCTTATCCTTCTCAGTCTCTGAAATGGGGAAGAGAAAAGAGTTAGACGCAAACACAGGAGCTGTGTGATGCTTTGTGACTCAAAACAACTGGGGTTAGTTACAGACACCCACAGTCACACTCCCGGACCCAGTGCAGGAGCCAGCAGCATTGATAGCTGTGGTGCTGGTGGTTAGTGACAGACTAACATGCAGGAGCCATGAGATTTGCATATTATCTAACCTTGATGGAAGATGTGGGTCTGGATCCCGATACAGCTCTGACATTCCCAACCCTTCCATCTAAGGGGAATTTCTATTCTGTGTTACAAACAGCCCTTTGGAGCATCCGAGCTACACACTTCAGGTGTATCTAAGGCATGGCCATGCAGATGATTGGAGCTCACCTCTAGGCAACAATGCATAGAAACATGACCCACATTCTGAGAAATCGCCCAGAAAAGCTGCACTCCAACAGTTATCTATAGACAACAGCTATCCACTCCCACTGCATCAGAAAAATGTGATGTCATTGCATCGTCCAAGCCAAGGTGACACCTGTCTGTCTATCTAGACATGAGAGCAGGTAACCCTGTATCTTCTGCAGAGCTCACAGTGCTGCACTGAGACTGGGGTAACTAATGTGACTCTAATTTCAGCTCAAAATGTTCACTCAGCCCTGCCCTGCAGTGTCGGTGCTTCTTGATCTGTTCAGCACTGTGTGTGGCTGGGAGCCACTGCCCAGGGGCTCTTCTGGGGACACGGATGAACTTACTAATTGTCAGACGCAGCTTGTCGCACTCTGGGGAGAGAAGAAAAGAAGATCATGGATTCAGCATGGGGATGCTCCAAATATTGGATATATCTACTCTGCAGCTGGGAGGGTGCTTCCCAGTTTGGGCAGGCAGATACATGCAATATCTGCTTGAGCCAGTGTGCTAAGAGTAGAAGGGCAGCACATACAGGAGTTTGGAATAGTCGCTAAAGAACAAACTTGTTCAGACCTTCTGGTGCATAGTCAGGTGAATACCCTTAGCTCCTGCCCATATTGCTCCCAGATACAGTGATACTACAGGCATGCTAAATCCACAGCAGGGCCCCTCCACAGCCTTCCAGAAGGCATCACCTCTGATCAGGGGTCTCAGTTCATGAGCTGGTTCCAGTGGAAGGTCCTATGCCCTGATGGGGGACCACACTTGTCTTTTCTCCGCTTATCCTCTCAATTCCGGTGGCCAAAAGGAAAGGACCAACAAGATCCTTGAACAGCAGCTGTGATATTACGTCAGCCAACACTACAATGATTGGTCCTCACCTCTCCCTTCTGCAGAGTTTTCACATAGCAACATAGACCCATGGATCGAAAAAGACCCTTTTGTACTTAGAATGGGTAACACCCCCGACTCCATCTGCAATTACCTATGTCTTCTCCCAGCCCAGCCACCTTAGTCCTAGTACAGCAGATTAATCAGGTTCATGAGTGAGGGAAACATCTTGAATAGGCAAGATAAGAACTCAAACGTTATGCGGACCATCAACAGCAAGGCCCCACCTACTCAGCGGGGCAAAAAGTATGGCTCTTGATGCAGCATCTCTGCACAGACAGACCCACTCGCAAGCTAGACTTTCACTTCCTTGGTTCCTTTAGGATCCAGAAACAGGTTAACTCAGTTTTTGAATGTCAATTACCCCACTCTCAGGAGATTCACCTGGTGTTTCAAGTCTCGCTTTTGAAACCCTACATAGAAAACCCCTTTGACAGGCTTTGGTACCTTATCTAAGAGGGATACGGCCCCTAGCACTCCTGAGCAGTGGCAGAAAATATATCCTCCCCTGCACTAATATAAATATTCCATAAAAATCATCTAAAAAAAACCTGGTTCAATGTGACCCAGAGGGTCTCACTTGGCAAGGAACTGATGCTAGGAAGATGTCTTGAAGCCTGGTCCACAGGGCTATTCTCAGCCAGTAAGTTGCAGCCCTCCACCCACCTACCTGTTGACAGCTACCAGACCTACAATCTCAAATTTGACAGAGGACTCCAGTCAAGGGATGTGATTAGTATAGGGGTGGCCAACCTGTGGGTCTGGAGCCACATGCGGCTCTTCAGAAGTTAATATGCGGCTCCTTGTACTGGCACCGACTCTGGGGCGGGAGCTACAGGCACCAACTTTCCAATGTGCCATGGGCTGCTCACTGCTCAACCCTGGGCTCTGCCACAGTCCCTGACTCCACTCCATCCCTACCTGCGCCCTCCCTGAGCCTGCCATGCCCTCTCTCCTCCAATTCTCCCCTGAGAGCCTCCTGCACACCACAAAACGGCTGATCTGAAGGTGCGGGGAGGGAGGAAGAGGCGCAGATCAGTGGGGCTGTCAGTCGGAAGGAGGCGCTGGGAGCAGGGGGGTGGCAGTGGAGCTGATTGAGGGCTGCTGACGTATTACTGTGACTCTTTGGCAATGTACTTTGGTACATTCTGGCTCCTTCTCAGAATTGGTTTGGCCACCCCTGGATTAGTGAAACAGTGCGGGTCCCGATTGTTTCCCTGATCTATTTCAACCAAGCACCGGACCAGGAAGTTGTCCATACAACTGGGATTTTCACTGCTGAGCTCAGCTTCCCTTGTCCACAGCTGACCCTACTCCCTGACGCTGATCTCCTGGTAACCTGACCCTTCCTGTCTCCTCACATCTGACTCCTGTTCCAACCACTAGGCCTGACCACCCACATCCTGTTCATGACACTCAAGCAGAGCTAGCATGTGTCTGGCTACTCGATCTGGGAATCTCACTTCCAGGTGCAGTATAGACGTACCCAATGAGCCAAGGGTCTCAGATGTGACAGGACGTGTCAGACAAAACTGTTGTTAATGAACAATAAAGAAGGTACCAAATCAGCAATAAAAGAGAGCTCACAAATTGTCCCTTGGGGCAGCACCCCCAGCTGATGGCAGCTTCCCCAGCTGATGGCATTAAGGAGAATGAGGTAAGGGATCATCACACCAGAATATGTATCAGGTAGAGAGAGGCTGGCACTGCTGCAACCTGTTACCCGGGCTTCAAACTTCCTATTTCTGTGCCAGGCAATCCCTTTGCGGTGTAAATTTGCAAAAGTGTGTAACTCTAGGGTCAGTGGTTGGAAGAAGCTTAGCTGGGGAAGTCTCTGTGGAGTTGGGTGGCACTGGAGTTACTGTACATCCATAGATAGATGGGGTCAGATCCTGTCTCAACTTCTAGTGGAACAATGTGGGTGATGAGACCCATCAGAGTGCACCTCACAGAGCCCATACAAAGAGTAGTTGGGTTTGGAAGCTCTGTTCATTTGAGGCCCAGGCCTAGACTAGGAGAGGGGGAAACAGGACTGAGGAGCTGAGGGCTGGGATAGCTGGGAAGTGGTGGGTGGGGTGACAGTCTCTGTTCATTGGAGGCCCAGAGCTAGAGTATAAGGGTGTAGGTGCAGGGGGGAAAGGATTGTGCAGGATTGAAGAGCTCAGGGCATGGCAGGGAGGTAGATTGTGGGGAATGAAGGGCACCAGCAGAGCTGTGTGCATGTGGGGAGCTCATAGTTGGGATGGCAGATATTTTTCCTGTCAGAATTGAGATATCTCCACAGACCTGCATGGAGGAAGTTTGCCCAGACTCTCACTAAGTGCTCATCTACATAACCCCGTAGTCCGGGCTATGTTGGTGTGATTTGCAGGTTATGCTAAAGTGCTGTTTTGGGACTGTCCCATGTGGATGCTGCTGGTGGGCACTAAACAATATCTAGTTCATACTAGAATAATAAAATCGTAGAATATCAGGGTTGGAAGGGACCTCAAGAGGTCATCTAGTCCAGCCCCCTGCTTAAAGCAGGACCAATTCCCAACTAAACCATCCCAGCCAGGGCTTTATCAAGCCTGACCTTAAAAAACCTATAAGGAAGGAGATTCCACCACCTCCCTAGGTAACCCATTCCAGTGCTTCACCACCCTCCTAGTGAAAAAGGTTTTTCCTAATATTAAACCTAAACCTCCCCTCTGCCACTTGAGACCATTACTCCTTGTTCTGTCATCTGGTACCACTGAGAACTGTCTAGATCCATCCTCTTTGGAACCCCCTTTCAGGTAGCTGAAAGCAGCTCTCAAATCCCCCCATATTCTTCACTTCTGCAGAATAACAATCCCAGTTCCCTCAGCCTCTCCTCATAAGTCATGTGCTCCAGCCCCCTAATCATTTTTGTTGCCTTCTGCTGGACTCTTTCCAATTTTTCCACATCGTTCTCATAGTGTGGAGCCCAAAACTGGACACAGTACTCCAGATGAGGCCTCACCAATGTCAAATAGAGGGGAATGATCATGTCCCTCGATCTGCTGGCAATGCCCCTACTTATACAGCCCAAAATGCTGTTAGCCTTCTTGGCAACAAGAGCACACAGTTAATTCATATCCAGCTTCTCGTCCACTGTAACCCTTACGTCTAACAAAGTCTTCTTCAAATAGGACTATAGACATGCAAACTAGGGATCTTTTGGTTCACACCCACAGCATCCACATGGGGTGGTTACAGAGCAGCACTTTGGTGCGCATTCCTATTCACACAACTGTACTGGGAACTGTTGGGCAGTGGAGACGTAGGCAGAATCCTGCTGTTCTGTAGGCATGAAATTCACTCTCAGTTGTTAGGGATGGTACTGAAATGTGAGCTGCCAACTCTGCAGTGCACATTTCTACCCTGGGCAGGGGGAGATGGTCATGATGGTGGCTAAAGTCACATATTGTATGTGGTGATATTCCTAATGATCAGAGTGGGAAACCACAGACACACGTTTATCAGGGGTTGACCCAAGTACCTGATTCCAGCTCCTTGTTCTTCCTCTTCTCAGTCTCTGAAATGGGGAGGAGAAAAGAGTTAGAAACAGAGACAGGAGCTGTGTGCCCCATCATGACTGGGGTTACAGACACACCACAGTCACAATTCTAGCCCTAGGAGCCTGCACTGCAGCAGTTATCTATAGAGAGCGGCTGGCCCCTTCTCCTGCATCAGAACAATGTGATGGGAGTTGCATTTTCAAAGGCCAGGTGACACCTGTCTGTCTATCCAGGCATGAAAACAGGTGTCTGCTGCAGAGAGCTCACAATGCTGCGGTTGGACTGAGATAAGTAATGTGATTCTGATTTTGGCCTCAACTATTCACTCAGCCCTGCCCTGCGGTGTCAGTGCTTCTGTATCTGCTCAGCACCATGTGTGGCTGGGAGCTGCTGCTCAGGGGTTCTACTGGGGAGGTCGGTGAACTTACCCATCTTCTGATGCTGCACCTTGAGGTCTGGGGAGAGAAGAAAGGGAGAAGATCATGGGTTCTGTGTGGATCATTCCAAGAGCAATGATGTAGGGTTATTCCAATGTCTAAGTGCATCTTCACTGCAGCTGGAGTGAGCTTCCCAGTTTGGTCAGGCAGACAAGTACCAAATGAGCCAAGGTACTCAGAACTGATAGGACACGTAAGACAAAACTGTTGTTAATGAACAAACAAGGTCCCAGATCAGTCCCTAAACAGAACCCATAAATTGCCCCAAGGGTCAATCCCCCTTCTCCCTCCTCCCCCACTGATGGCACTGTAGAGAATGAGTTAAGGGAACATTACACCAGAATAGGTACCACACAACCTTCATTTGGCCTCAGACCTCCTATTTCTGTGCCAGGAAATCCATTTGTGGTGCTGATTTGTAAAAATGTGTGACTTTAGGATCAGTGGCTGGCAGGAGCTTAGCTGGGGAAGGGTTCATGGGACTGTATAGCACTGAAGCTACTGTCCACCTCTAAAGACGTGGGTTCAGGTCCTGTCTTGAATTATAGTGCAACAATGTAGGTGCTGGGGCCCATCAGAGTGCACCTTACAGAGCATAGTAGGGAGGAAGTTTTCCCAGACCCTCAGTAAGTCCCACTGATCCATAGGCACGGCATTCACTCCATCATTTAGGGTGATACTGAAATGTGAGCTACAGGCACTGCAGTGTTTGAATATTTTCAAGGCACAGGGTGATGATCGTGAAGGTGAGTGAAGCCTACACATTTTGTGTGGTGATTGTCCTATCTCCTTATAGTATGAAAGCACAAACACACATTTACTAGGGATTATCCAAGTACCTGATTCCAGTCGCGTGTTCTTATCCTTCTCAGTCTCTGAAATGGGCAAGAGAAAAGAGTTAGACAGAGACACAGAAGCTGTGTGATGCTGTGTGACCCCCATTGTGACTGGGATTAGTTACAGACACCCACAGTCACACTCCCAGAGCCAGTGCAGGATCCAGCAGCATTGATAGCTGTGGGGCTGGTGGTTAGTGATACACTAATATGCAGGAGCCATGAGATTTGCAAATCATCTAACCTTGATGGAAGATGTGGATCTGGATCCCAATACAGCTCTGAGATTCCCAACCCCTCCATCTAAGGGGAATTCCTGTTCTGTGTTATTAGCAGCCCTTTGGAGCATCAAAGCTACACACTCCAGGTATAATTAGGGCATGGCCGGGCAGATGATCAGGGCTCAAATTTGGTATCTGGCTTTGGCAACAAAGCATGGAAACATGAGCCACTTTCTGGGAACTGGCCCAGAAAAGCTGCACTCCAAAAGTCATCTGTAGACAGCAGCCAGAATAATGTGATGGCACTGGATTGTCAAAGGCCAGGTGACGCCTGTTTGTCTATCCAGGCATAAGAGCAGGTAACCCTGTATCTGCTGTAGAGAGCTCACAGTGCTGCACTGGGTCTGGGGTAACTAATGTGACTCTAATTTCAGCTCAAAATGTTCACTCAGCCCTGCCCTCAGTGTTTCTGGATCTGCTCAGCACCTTGTGTGGCTGGGAACTGCAGCCCAGGGGCTCTACTGGGGACATGGATGAACTTACCAATTGTCCTACGCAGCTGGCCGCACTCTGGGGAGAGAAGAAAAGAAGATCATCTTGGATTCAGCATGGGCTTGCTCCAAATTGTGGGTACGTCTATTCTGAAGCTGGGAGGGTGCTTCCCAGCTTGGGCAGCCAGACACGTGCTAGATCTGCTTGAGCCAGTGCGCTAAAAGTAGCAGGGAAGCACATGCTGGAGTTTGGGCTAGTCGCTAAAGAACAAGCTTGTTTGGACCTCCTGGTGCATAGTCAGGCGAATACCTTTAGCTCCTGCCCATACTGCTCCCAGATACACTGCTAGTTCGGGCATGCTATCTCAACAGCAGAGCCTTAGAGTTTCACACTCTCATCTCCATGGCCATCCAGAACGTGTTACCTCTGATCAGGGGTCTCAGTTCATGAGCTGGTTCTGGTGGAAGGCTCTATGCCCTGATGGGGGTCCACACTTGTCTTTTCTCTGCTTATCCTCCCAAATCCGGAGGCCAAAAGGAAAGGACCAACAAGATCCATGAACAGTAGCTGTGACATTACGTCAGCCAGCACCACTATGATTGGTCCTCGCTTCTCCCTTCTGCATAGTTTCCACATAACAACATAGACCATTAATCCATGGATCAAAAAAGACCTTTTTGTACTTACTATGGGTACCACCCCCGACTCCATCTGCAATTACCTATATCTTCTCCCAGCCCAGCCGCCTCAGTACTAGTACAGCAGAGTAATCAGGATCATGAGTAAGGAAACATCTTGAATAGGCAAGACAAGACTACAAAGGTTATGCAGACCATCAACAGCAAGGCCCCACCTACTCAGTGGGGCAAAAAGTATGGCTCTCTATGGAGTATCTCCACACAGATGCACACTCGCAGACACTTGCACACTCGCAGGCTAGACTCTCAGTTTCTTTGTTCCTTTACAATACAGAAACAGGTTAACTCAGTCTTTGAAAGTTCATTTCCCCACTCTCAGAAGATTCAACTGGTGTTTCATGTCTCCCTTTTGAAACCCTACAAGGAAAATCCCTTTGACAGGCTTTGGTACCTTATCTGAGAGGGATACGGCCCCCAGCACAGCTGAGCAGTGGCAGAAAATATACCCTCCCCTGCACTAATATGAGCATTCTGTAAAAATCACCTCAAAAAGCCTGGTCCAATGTTGCCCGGGGGTCTCACTTGTCAAGGGACTAATGCCAGGGAGGTGTCCTGAAGCCTGGTTCACAGGGCTCTTCTCAGCCACTAAGTTGCAACTCACTTCCCAGTGACCTGCTGACAGCTACCAGAACTACAATCTCAAATTTGACAGAGGACTCCAGTCCAGGGATCTGATTAGTGCCGGGTGGCCAACCTGCGGCTCCAAAGCTCTTCAGAAGTTAATATGTGGCTCCTTGTATAGGCACCGACTCCCGGGCTGGAGCTACAGGTGCAAACTTTCCAATGTGCAATGAGGTCCTCATTGCTCAAACCCTAGCTCTGCCACAGGTCCTGCTCCCACTCCACCACTTCCCACCCTCTCCCCTGAGCCTGCAGCCCCTCGCTCCTCCCTCTCCTCCCCAGAGCCTCCTGCACACCATGAAACAGTTGATCAGGAGGTGTGGGGAGGGAGGGGGAGGCGCAGATCGGCGGGTCTGCCGATGGGCAGGAGGCACCGGGAGTGGGATGGGGAGCTGATGGGGGGCTGCTGACGTATTACTGCGGCTCTTTGGCAATGTACATTGGTAAATTCTGGCTCCTTCTCAGGCTCAAGTTGGCCACCCCTGGATTAGTGGAACAGGTGGGTCCTGACTGGTTCTCTGGTCAATTTAAACCAAGCAAAGGACCAGTAAGTTGTCCATGCTGTCAGAGAAAAACTTAGTTCTTACTCTATGGTTGGGTGCAGCAAAATTAAATATATATATATATATATATATTTTTTTTACAATTGCATAGAGGGAGGGAGTGTGCTAGGACACAGGGTTTCCCCCTCCTAGGCAGGTCTCTCTACAGGTAAACAATTACAGCAGCATTTATAATTTTTGTTACATACAATAATAAGCAACAGCTGCATTTTGTTTATACATAGGCCATCTTGATATTTTATTTTTTTTACTTTTAGACGCCAGTCTACAGTCCTTATTATTGACACAAGGTCGCAACAATTTCTTACATACTTCTTTCCCACTTGCCTCACACAATCCTTGTTTCTACAAATCTCGCGTTTTCAGGGTTACAGCTAGCCTAACACTTGCTCAACTTCCACAATGCAAATGGGATTTTCACTGCTGAGTTCTGCTTCCCTTGTGCTAACTGCTCCTACTCCCGGACTCTGATCTCCTGGTAACCCGACCCTGCCTGTCTCCTCACACCTGACTCCTGTTCCAACCACTAGGCCTGACCACCCACATCCTGTTCATGACACTCGAGCAGAGCTAGCATGTGTCTGGCTACCCGATCTGGGAAAACTGCTTCCAGCTGCAGTATAGACGTACCCAAAGAGCCAAGGGTCTCAGATATGACAGGACATGCCAGACAAAGCTGTTGTTAATGAACAATAGAGAAGGTCCCAAATCAGCAATAAAACAGAGCTCACAAATTGTCCCTTGTGGCAGCGCCCCCAGCTGATGGCAGCGTGCCCAGCTGATGGCATTGCAGGGAATGAGGAAAGCGAGTGTCACACCAGAATATGTACTGGGTACAGAGAGGTCTGCAGTGCTGCAGTCTGTCACCTGGCTACAAAGCTCCTATTTCTGTACCGGACAATCCCTTTGTGATTTTGATCTGCAAAAGTGTGTAACTCTAGGCTCAGTGGTTGGAAGGAGCTTAGCTAGAGAAGGACTCTGTGGAGCTGGGTGGCCCTGGAGTTACTGTCCATCCCTAAATACCTGTCTCAAATCCTAGTGGAACAATGTGGGTGGTGGGGCCCGTCAGAGTGCACCTCACAAAACCCATATAGAATGTAGTAGGATTTGGAGACTCTCTTCATTTGAGGCCCAGGCCTAGACTAGGAAGCGGAAAAACAGGACTAAGGAGCTGACAGCTGGGATAGCAGGGAAGCAGGGGGTGGAATCTCTGTTCATATCATGCCCAGACCAAGAGTATAAGGGCGAAGGTGCAGGGGAGAAAGGAGTGTACAGGACAGAGGAGCTCAGGGCTGGGATAACAGGGAGGTAGATGGTGGGGAATGAGTGGCACCAGCAGAGCTGTGTGCATGTGGGGAGCTCAGAGTTGGGATCGCAGATTATTTTGCAGGTCAGAATTGAGATATCTCCACTGACCTGCATGGAGGAAGTTTGCCCAGCCCTTCACTAAGGGCTTGTCTTAGTTGGTGTGATTATCCTACTAATCCAGCCAGCAGTATCAATCAAGCTTAGCACACAGCAAGTAACCCCCAAACACAAAGAAACACACACTACAGACAGTCACTTACCCCAAGTGCTGCTTTGGGACTGCTCCTCCTGGATGCTGCTGATGAGCACTAAAGGACACCTAGTTCATTCTAACAAAGTCCTCTTCAAATAAGGCTATATACATGCAAATTAGGGACCTTTCAGTTCACACCAACAGCAACTCATAGGGTGGTTACTAGGCAGCACTTTGGTGTGCATTCCTATTCACACCCCTGTATTTGGGCAGCTACCCTGAGCTGCTGTCCCTGCTCCTGCCAGCCACATTGCTATTATTAGCGCACTAGCTCAAGCAGAGTGAGTGTGAGTCTGGCTACCTGAGCTGGGAAGCTCGCTCTCAGCTGCAGTGTAGACGTGCCTAATGAGCCACGGGTCTCAGAACTGACAGGATATGTCAGACAAAACAATAGGGCCGGCACTATTGTTTTTGCCACCCCAAGCAGCGCACCGAATTGCCACCGCGGATGGCGTGGGCAGTCCGTGTGCCGTTAGCGCGGCGTGCACGTTTCCGCAGCAGCGGCAATTGAGCAGCAGCTTCTGTCTTCAGCCGAAAGACAGAAGCCACCGAATTGCCGCCGCGGGCAGCTGAGCATAGAAGCTGCTGCCGAATTGCTGACGCCGCAGAAATGCGCATGCCGCCCTAATGGCACAGGGACTGCCCCCGCCGTCCGCGGCAGCAATTCGACACACTGCTTGGAGCGGCAAAAACACAGGGACTCCCGCCCATTGCAAATTGCCGCCCCAAGCACCTGCTTGGAGTGCTGGTGCCTGGAGCCGGCCCTGGTTGTTATGGCACAACAGACAAGGTCCCAGATAAGGCCTTAGACAGAGCCCACAAATTGCCCCAGCTGATGGCACTGCCGGGAATGAAGGGAGGGAGCGTCACACCAGAACATGTATCCTGTAGAGAGAGGCCTGCACTGCTGCACCCCGTCACTTGGCCTCACACCTCCTATTTCTGTGCTGGGCAATCCCTTTGTGGTGCTGACTGCAAAAGTGTGTAACTCTAGGGTTAGTGGTTGGCAGGAGCTTAGCTGGGGAAGGGCTCTGTGGGGCTGTGTGGCACTGGATTTACTGCCCACCTCTAGACCCTGGGTCAGGACCAGTCCTGGCTCTCATGGGAAGACTGTGGGTTGTGGGTCCTATGAGAATGTACCTCACTGAGCACATACTGAGTGTAGAAGAGTTTGGAGTCTCTGTTTATTTAAGGCCCAGGCCTAGCGTAGGAGGGTGATTAGAGTGTGAGGAACAGAACAGGACTGGACAGGACTGGAGAGTTCAGGTCTGGGTTACCAGGGAGGTAGTTGGTAGGGAGTGAGGGACACCAGCTGTGCCTGGGTAGCCCAGGGCTTGGATAGTGGTGGTTATGGTTTGGGACTGAGGGGCACCAGCAGAGCTGTGTGCATGTAGGGAGCTCAGAATTGGGGTAGCAGCTATTTTGCAGGTTGGAACTGAGATGTATCCACTAGGGTTGCCAACTGTGGTTGGACATATTCCTGAAGGTTTCATCATATGGCATAATCTTTAATTAAAGAGTAATCTTGAATTCCTGGAAACTCCAGGCCAATCCTGGAGGTTTGGCAACACTAGTATCCCTGACTCAGGGCTTGTCTACACAGCCCCATAGTTCAGCCTACAGGTGCTTCTGTGTAACTGTCCTGTGTGGATGCTGCTAGTGTGCACTGAACAGTCCCTAGTTTACACTAATACAGTCCTCTGAAGATGGGACTATGTTAAACTGAAATAGGAACCTTTAAATTCACACCCACAGCATCCACATGGGTTGTCATAGTGCAACATTGCTATTTACACCCCCATAATCTGAACATTTGTTGGCCATGAGGAGATAGCCTGAGTCCCACCATCCCACATGGAGTAAATTCACTCTCCGTTGTTAAGGATGATATTGAAATGTGAGCTGCAAACACTGCAGTGTTTATTTATTTCCAGCACACGGGGGGGTTTGATCAGAAAGATGACAGAAATCCATACAATGTATATGAGGATTTCTCTACTTTGTTACCTTGTGAAAGCACAGACACACGTTTACTAGGGGATTAGCCAAGTACCTGATTCAAAGGCCTTCTTCTGAGCTTCTGAAATAGGGAGGAGAAAAGAGTTAGACACAGAGACTGGAGCTGTGTGATGCACTGTGCCCCAAAATGACTGGGGATAGTTGCAGACAGCCCACAGTCACACTCCCATCCCCAATGCAGTAATGAGTAGCTTTGATAGAATCGGGGTTGGTGCAATGCAGTAATGAATAGCTTTGATAGAATCGGGGTTGGTGGTTAGTGATACGCACCAACACACAAGAGCCCTGGGATTTACAAAGCATCTAACCTTGACAGAAGATGTTGGGCTGGATCCTGATACAGCTCTGACATTCTCAACCCTTTTTATTTAATTTAATTTTATTTAATTGTTAGTAACAGCCCTTTGGAGCATCAAAGCTACACACTCTGGGTGTAACTAGGGGATGGACATGCTTATGATTGCTTGGAACTCACATCTGGAATCTGTCGTTGGCAGCAAACCATGGAAACATGAGTCTGAATCTGGATACTTGCTCACTTCCACCTTCTGGGAAATGGCCCAGAAGAGCCTGCATTACTGCAGTCATCTATAGAAACCGACTGGCCGCCTCCTCCTCCATCAGAACAATGTGATTGGCATTGGATTGTCCAAGCCAAGGTAACACCTTTCTGTCTATCCAGGCATGAGAGCAGGTAACCCTGTGTCTGCTGCAGAGAGCTCACAGTGCTGCGGTCAGACTGGGATAAGTAATGTGATTCTGATTTTGGCCTGAAGTGTTCAATCAGCCCTGCCCTGTGGTGTCTGTGCTTCTGGATCTGCTCAGCACCTTGTGTGGCTGGGAACCGCTGCCCAAGGGATCTACTGGGGACATGGATGAACTTACCAATTGTCCTACGTAGCTTGCTGCACTCTGGGGAGAGAAGAAAAGAAGGTCATCTTGGATTCAGCATGGGCCTGTTCCAAATTGTGGGCACATCTATTCTGCAGCTGGGAGGGTGCTTCCCAATCTAGGCAGGCAGACACGTGCTAGCTCTGCTTGAGCCAGTGCGCTAAAAGTAGCAGGCAAACACGTGCTGGAGTTTGGGCTAGTCGCTAAAGAACAAACTTTTTCGGACCTCCTGGTGCATAGTCAGGTGAATACACTTAGCTCCTGCCCATACTACTCCCAGATACACTAAAGTCCACACATTATATGTTGTAATATTCCTAATGATCCGACTGGGAAAGCACAGACACACGTTTACTAAGGTTGGCCCAAGTACCTGATTCCAGCTCCTTGCTCTCCCTCTCCTGAGACACTGAAATGAGGAAAAGAAAAGAGTTAGACACAGAGACAGGAGCTGTGTGATGCTGTGTGCCCCATAACGACTGGGGTTAGTTACAGACACCCCACGACCATGATTCTAGCCCCAGGAGCCTGCACTGCAGAAGTCATCTATAGAGAGTGGCTGGCCCCTTTTCCTGCATCAGAACAATGGCATTGGATTGTCAAAGGCCAGGTGACACCTGTCTGTCTATCCAGGCATGAGAGCAGGTAACCCTGTATCTGCTGTAGAGAGCTCACAGTGCTGCACTGGGTCTGGGGTAACTAATGTGACTCTAATTTCAGCTCAAAATGTTCACTCAGCCCTGCCCTGCGGTATCAGTGTTTCAGGATCTGCTCAGCACCTTGTGTGGCTGGGAACCACAGCCCAGGGGCTCTACTGGGGACATGGATGAACTTACCAATTGTCCTACGCAGCTGGCCGTACTCTGGGGAGAGAAGAAAAGGAGACCATTATGGGTTCAGCGTGGGTCATTTTCAGCAGGGTGACACGGGGTTATTCCAAACTTTGGATACATCTACACTGCAGTTGGCAGTGAGCTTCCCAGTCTGAGCAGGCAGACATACGGCAGCTCTGCTTGAGCCAGTGCGCTAAAAGTAGCAGGGTCATGGGGGTAGCACATGCAATGGTTTGGACTAGCTGCTCAAACACAAACCTTCTTGCACCTCCTGGGTATGTACACAGATGGCTACCCTGAGCCGCAGCCCCTGCTACCCCAGCCACATTGCTATTGTTAGTGCACTAATTCAACAGAGCTAGCGTGTGTCTGGCTCGCCAAGCTGAGAAGCTCGCTCCCAGCTTCAGTGCAGACATTCCCGATGAGCCAAGGGTCTCAGGACCAACAGCACAGGTCAGAACAAAACTGTTGGTAAATGAACAACAAAGTCCCAGATCAACCCCTAAACAAACCCACAAATTGCCCCCCGCTATCGTCATTGAAAGGAATGAGGAGAGGGAGCATCACACCAGAGCATGTGTCATGTAGAGAGACACCTGCAATGCTGCAGCCTCTCACCCAGACTCAGACCTCCTATTTCTGTGCTGTGCAATCCCTTTGTGCTGCTGATCTGCATAAGTGTGTAACTCTAGGGTTAGTGGATGGCTGAGGAAGGGACCATGGGGCTGTGTGACACTGGATTTACTGCCCACCCCTAGAGAGGTGGAGTCGGGTCCTGTCTTGGATTCTAGTGGAACAAGGTGAGCGGTGGTTCCCATCAGAGCCCATATAGCACATCATAGGGTTTGGAGGCTCTGTTCATTCGAGGCCCAGGCTTAGACTAGGAGGGGGTAAAACAGGGGTGAGGAGCTGAGGACTGGGATAGCAGGGAAGTGGTGTGTGGGGACTGAGGGATGCCAACAGAGCTGGAGCTGGTAGAGGAAGCCCTGGGTTGGGATAGTAGGGGGCTGTAGGCAGTGGTGGTATTTGTCTTATGGGGACCCTCTGCACAGCTCAGTTTTAGGGTCCCTACCAGTGATCCACCATGTATGGCATGTGGGCAGAAGACACCATTCAGAGGCCTGGGTAGCACTGTGCAAGATGGAGCAGCTGACACCTGGTGGGTGAGATCTGGCTTTGAGGGGACCCCTCGCTATCTTGGGGTTCCCTGAAATTGCCTGGCTTGGAGGTGCCTAATGCCATCAGGATTGATGGTCACTTGCAAATTCAGGATTGAGAGTCACTGGCCGAGCTGTGGGACTGGAGAGTTGAGGGCTGTGATTGCAGGGCACTGCTGATGGTAATTGAGGGGCCCTGGCAGAGCTGAGTGTGTGGGAGACTGGCACTGCATAGTAGGGGGCTCAAGGCTGGGATTGAGGGGCAGGGCTGTGTGCACATGGGAAGCTCAGTATTGATATAGCAGGGATTTGTCATATGGAAATTGAGATATATCCACAGAACTGCTTGGAGGAAGTTTGCCTGGACCCTCGGTAAGTCCCACTGGTCCATATGCACGACATTCACTCCATCATTTAGGATGATACTGAAATGTGAGCTACAAACACTGCAGTGTTTGAATAGTTTCAGGGCAGGAGGAGATGATCATGAAGGTGACTGAAGACCATACATTGCAATCCCTTTGTGGTATTGATTTGCAAAAGTGTAAAGGCAGCAAAGAATCCTGTGGCACCTTATAGACTAAAAGATGTTTTGCAGCATGAGCTTTCATGGGTGAATACCCACTTCGTCGGATGCAAGTAGTGGAAATTTCCAGGGGCAGGTATATATATGCAAGCAAGAAGCAAGCTAGAGATAACGAGGTTAGATCAATCAGGGAGGATGAGGACCTCTTCTAGCAGTTGAGGTGTGAAAACCAAGGGAAACCTCATGAAGAAACTTGCACAAATACAGACAGATATCATCTTCCTTTCCAAATGCAAACGGATGGACATCATACCTAATGAACTAAAGGTAAAAAATCCACTGCTATCTACATACTACACAGACCACAGTGAGAGATTATGCCATATTCTATCAAAGAAACTGAGGAACCACCTGATCAGCATCCTATACAGCAAACAGGAAAACATCAAAAAAGAGCTCTCCAACCTGGAGACTCTCATTAATAACCAAACTCCCATACAAACGGACTTCACTAAAATAAGACAGGAGATCTACATTACTCACTTCACCTCTCTACAAAGGAAAAAGGACTGTAAGCTGTCTAAACTCCTACCTGCCACATGGGGCCACAACCGTGGTACCCCTAACCCACCCAGCAATATTGTCAATCTATCCAACCACACGCTCAGCCCAGAAGAAAAGTCTCTCCTATCTCGGGGACTCTCTTTCTGCTCTGCCACCCCCACCAACATGATACAGTTCTGCAGCAATCTGGAAGCCTACTTTCGCCGTCTCCGACTCAAAGAATACTTTCAGGACAACACTGAACAGTGCACTGATACACAGTTACCCTCCCATCAACAGCACAAGAAGAAGAACTCCACATGGACTCCTCCTGAGGGTCGAAATGACAGTCTGGACCTATACATTGAATGCTTCCGCCGGCATGCACAGGCAGAAATTGTGGAAAAACAACATCGCTTGACTCACAACCTAAGTCGTGCAGAACGCAATGCCATCCACAGCCTCAGAAACCATCCTGACATTATAATCAAAGAGGCTGATAAAGGAGGTGATGTTGTTATCATGAGCAGGTCTGACTACCAAAAGGAGGCCGCCAGACAACTCTCCAATACCAAATTCTACAGGCCACTTCCCTCGGATCCCACTGAGGAATACACTAAGAAACTGCACCATCTACTCAGGACACTCCCTACACTAACACCGGAACAAATCAACATACCCTTAGAGCCACGACCAGGGTTATTCTATCTACTACCCAAGATCCACAAACCTGGAAATCCTGGACGCCCCATCATCTTGGGCATTGGAACTCTCACTGAAGGGCTGTCTGGATATGTGGACTCTCTGCTCAGACCCTATGCTACCAGCACTGCCAGCTATCTCCGTGACACCACTGATTTCCTGAGGAAACTACAATGCATTGGTGACCTTCCAGAAAACACCATCCTAGCCACCATGGATGTAGAGGCTCTCTACACAAACATGCCACACACTGATGGAATACAAGCTGTCAGGAACAGTATCCCTGATGATGCCACAGCACAACTGGTTGCTGAGCTCTGTGCCTTTATCCTCACACACAACTATTTCAAATTTGATGACAATATATATCTCCAGATCAGTGGCACCGCCATGGGCACAATATGCCAATATTTTTATGGCTGACCTGGTACAATGCTTCCTCAGCTCCCGTCCACTCACACCCCTTCTCTACCTATGCTACATTGATGACATCTTCATCATATGGACCCATGGGAAGGAGACTCTGGAAAAATTCCACCACGATTTCAACAGCTTCCACCCCACCATCAACCTCAGCCTGGACCAATCTACACGGGAAGTCCACTTCCTAGACATCACGGTGCAAATAAGTGATGGTCACATTAACACCACCCTATACCAAAAACCTACTGACCGCTATGCCTACCTTCATGCCTCCAGCTTCCATCCCGGACACACCACAAGATCCATTGTCTGCAGCCAAGCACTGAGGTACAACCGTATCTGCTCTAACCCCGCAGACAGAGACCAACACCCAGAAAATCTCCACCAAGCATTCTCAAAACTACAGTACCCGCACGAGGAAATAAGGAAACAGATCAACAGAGCCAGACATGTACCCAGAAGCCTCCTACTGCAAGACAAACCCAAGAAAGAAACTAACAGCACTCCACTGGCCATCACATACAGTCCCCAGCTAAAACCCCTCCAACGCATCATCAGGGATCTACAACCCATCCTGGACAATGATCCCACACTTTCACAGGCCTTGGGTGGCAGGCCAGTCCTCGCCCACAGACAGCCTGCCAACCTGAAGCATATTCTCACCAGTAACTGCACACCGCAACATAGTAACCTTAGCTCAGGAATCAATCCATGCAACAAACCTCGATGCCAAATCTGCCCACATATCTACACCAGCGACACCATCACAGGACCTAACCAGATCAGCCACACCATCACCGGTTCATTCACCTGCACGTCCACCAATGTAATATATGCCATCATATGCCAGCAATGCCCCTCTGCTATGTACATCGGCCAAACTGGACAGTCTCTAAGGAAAAGGATAAATGGACACAAATCAGACATTAGGAATGGCAATATACAAAAACCTGTAGGAGAACACTTCAACCTCCCTGGCCACACAATAGCAGATCTTAAGGTGGCCATCCTGCAGCAAAAAAACTTCAGGGCCAGACTTCAAAGAGAAACTGCTGAGCTTCAGTTCATCTGCAAATTTGACACATCAGCTCAGGATTAAACAAAGACTGTGAATGGCTTGCCAACTACAGAACCAGTTTCTCCTCCCTTGGTTTTCACACCTCAACTGCTAGAACAGGGCCTCATCCTCCCTGATTGAACTAACCTTGTTATCTCTAGCTTGCTTCTTGCTTGCACATATATATACCTGCCCCTGGAAATGTCCACTACTTGCATCCGACGAAGTGGGTATTCACCCACGAAAGCTCATGCTGCAAAACGTCTGTTAGTCTATAAGGTGCCACAGGATTCTTTGCTGCTTTTACAGATCCAGACTAACACAGCTACCCCTCTGATACTTGCAAAAGTGTGTAACTCTAGGGTAAGTGATTGGAAGGAGCTTAGCTGGGGAAGGAATTTTTGGGGCTAGGTGGCCGTGGAGTTACTGTCATCCTTAGATACATGGGTCAGGTTCTCTCTCAACTTCTAGTGGAACAATGCGGGTGATGGGACCTATCAGAGTGCACCTCATAGAGCCCACGCAGAGCATAACTGGGTTTGGAGGCTCTGTTCATTTGAGGCCCAGGTCTAGACTAGGAGGGAGGAAAACAGGACTGAGGAGCTGAGGGCTGGGATAGCCAGAAAGAGGTGGGTGGAATGACAGTCTCTGTTCATTGGAGGCCCAGAGCTAAAGTATAAGGGTGAAGGTGCAGGGGGGAAAGGATTGTACAGGATTGAGGAGCTCAGGGCATGGCAGGGAGGTAGATGGTGGGGGACGAGGGGCACCAGCAGAGCTTTGCGTATGTGGGGAGCTCGGAGTTGGGATGGCAGATATTTTGCAGGTGACAATTGAGATATCTCCACAGACCTGCATGGAGGAAGTTTGCCCAGCCCCTCACTAAGGGCTTGTCTACACAGCCCTGGAGTTTGGCCTATGTTGGTGTGATCTGCAGGTTACACTAAAATGATGCTTTGGGACTGACCCTGCTGGATGCTGCTGATGCGCACTATATGACACCTAGTTCATACTAACAAAGTCTTCTTCAAATAGGACTATATATATGCAAACTAGGGACCTTTTAGTTCACACCCACAGCATCCACATGGGGTGGTTACAGAGCAGCACTTTGGTGCGCATTCCTGTTCACACCCCCGTACTGCGAACTGTTGGGCAGTGAAGATGTAGCCAGAATACTGCTGTTCCATAGGCATCTCAGTTGTTAGGGATGGTACTGAAATGTGAGCTGCCATCTCTGCAGTGCACATTTCTATCCTGGGCAGGGGGAAATGATCGTGATGGTAACTGGGGCCTGGTCTACACTACGAGTTTATCTCAAATTTAGCAGTGTTAAACTGAATTAACCCTGCACCCGTCCACACAATAAAGCCCTTTACTTCGATATAAAGGGCTCTTAATATTGATATCTGTACTCCTCCCCGACGAGGGGTGTAGTGCTGAAATCAGTATTGCCATTTCAAATTAGGGTTAGTGTGGCCAGAATTCGACGGTATTGGCCCCTGGGAGCTATATTACAGTGCACCATTGTGACCGCTCTGGACAGCAATCTGAACTTGGATGCACTGGCCAGGTAGACAGGAAAAGCCCCGCAAACTTTTCAATTTCATTTCCTATTTCAATTTCATCTCCATTTCAGTGGAGAGCTGATCAGCACAGGTGACATGCAGTCTGAGAATCAAAAAAGAGCTCCAGCATGGACTGTACGGGAGATACTGAATCTGATCTCTGTACGGGGAGATGAATCTGTTCTATCAGAACTCTGTTCCAATAGACGAAATGCCAAAACATTTGACAAAATCTCCAAGGCTATGTTGGACAGAGGCCACAACAGTGACTCAACACAGTGCTACGTTAAACTTAAGGAGCTGAGACAAGTGTACCAGAAAGCCAAAGAATGAAATGGACGCTCACGGAGGGAGGGGCAACTGACGACTGTAGCTATCCCACAGTTCCCGCACTCTCCGGAAACAATTTGAATTCTTGACTGAACTCCCAAAGCCTGAAGGGTCGAAAACATTGTTGCGGATGGTTCAGGGTATATGTCATCAGCGCTCCCCCCTCCCCCCCCCCCCAAGCAAAGGGAAAAAAATCATTTCTCGCCTTTTTTCAATGTCACCATATGTATACTGGATGCTGCTGGCAGACGTGGTACTGCAGTGCTACACAGCAGTATCCCCTTGCCTTGCCTTGCCGATGGCAGATGGTACAGTAGAACTGATAGCCGTCATCGTCCCGTGGGTGCTCCTGGCTGGCCTTGTTGAGGTTGGCCGGGGGTGCCTGGCCAAAAATGGGAATGACTCCCAGTCATTCTCTTCTTTAAGCTTTGTCTAATGGAGAGTCAGTCCTGCCTGGAATATCATGGCAGCTGGAGGCTTCTCCCTCAGGCTGCTCTCCCCAGTCAGCAGCACTGTGCGGTTGCGCCTACCCCTTGCTACCAGGGCTCACAATCAGATATTTAGACCTCTACATTTTGCTGCAAGTAAAAAAATTAAGCTGCCGTTTAGAACTGTGCCCCAACATACATATCCTGGGACATTTTGTATTTTACCAGTGTCAACCAAAGGCCCACACACAAATGGAGATTCAGTCCTGCCTGTGCTTCTATCCTAATGCTTCTCACAGAGTCCCATTTTCAGCTACAGGCTGAGTAAGTGCAGAATGATGATTCACTCTGCTTTGCTGTAAGCCAACCGCCCTCCCCTCCCCTCTTTGATCTCTGCTTGCAGAGGCAATAAAGTCAGTGTTGTTTCTTATTCATGCATTCTTTATTACTTCATCACACAAATCGAGGGATAACTGCCACGGTAGCCCAGGAGGGGTGAGGGAGGAGAGAAGCAATGGGAGGCGTTGTTGCAGGGGCACCCCCTAGAATGGCATGCAGCTCATCATTTCTGCGGGATGTCTGGGGCTCTCACCCGGAGCGGCTGTTTGCCTCTCTGGTTCTTTAGTAGACTTGCCTGATATTCTAGACAGGACTGACTCTTCATTAGACAAAACTTAAAGAAGAGAATGACCTGGGGAGTCATTCTCATTTTTGTCCAGGCTTCCCCGGCAGACCTCACCGAGGCTAGCCAGGAGCACCCATGACATCAGTAGACGGTACAGTATGACTAGTAACCATCTTTGTCAACTTGCAAAGCAGCAGACGGTACAATATGGCTGGTAACCATCTTTGCTAACTTGCAAAGGAAAGGGGATGCTGCTGTGTAGCGCTGCAGTACCGCGTCTGTCAGTAGCATCCAGTAGATATACGGAGACAGTGAACAAAGGCTGAATGGGCTCCATGGTCGCCATGCTATGGTGTCTGCCCAGGCAATCCAGGGAAAAGGGCACAAAATGATTGTCTGCCATTGCTTTCATGCAGGGAGGATTGATTGACGACATTTACCCAGAATCACCCGCGACACTGTTTTTTCCCCTTCATGCATTGAGATCTCCACCCAGAATTCCAATGGGCAGGGGAGACTGTGGGAACTATGGGATAGCTACCCACAGTGCAACGCTCCGGAAGTTGAAGCTAGCCTCGGTATAAAGTTGAGTGCACACTGCCGAATTAATGTGCTTAGTGTGGCTGCGTGCACTTGACTTTATAAAATCTGTTTCCAAAAATCGGTTTCTGTAAAATAGGAATAATCCCGTAGTGCAGACATACGCTAAAGTCCACACATTGTGTGTGCTGATATTCCTAATAATCAGAGTGGGAAAGCAAAGACACACGTTTACCAGGGTTGACCCAAGTACCTGATTCCAGCTCCTTGTATTTCCTCTCCTCAGACACTGAAATAGGGAGGAGAAAAGAGTTAGACACAGAGACAAGAGCTATGTGATGCTATGTGCCCCATAATGACTGGGGTTACAGACTCACCACAGCCAATTCTAGACCCAGGAGCCTGCACTGCAGAAGTCATCTATAGAGAGTGGCTGGCCCCTTCTCCTGCATCAGAATAATGTGATCGGCATTGGATTGTCAAAGGCACGGTGACACCTTTCTCTCTATCCAGACATGAGAGCTGGTGACCCTGTGTCTGCTGCAGAGAGCTCACAATGCTGCAGTCGGAGTGGGATAAGTAATGCGATTCTGATTTTGACCTCAACTGTTCACTCAGCCCTGCCCTGCGGTGTCAGTACTTCTGTATTTGCTCAGCACCATGTGTGGCTGGGAGCTGCTGCCCAGGGGCTCTACTGGGGAGGTCGGTGAACTTACCCATCTTCTGATGATGAACCTTGAGGTCTGGGGAGAGAAGGGAGAAGATCATAGGTTCAGTGTGAATCATTCCAAGAGCAATGATGTAGGGTTATTCCAATGTCTAAATGCATCTTCACTGCAGCTGGAGTGAGCTTCCCAGTTTGGGCAGGCAAACAAATACCAAATGAGCCAAGGGACTCAGAACTGATAGGACACATAAGACAAAACTGTTGCTCATGAACAATCAAGGTCCCAGATCAGTCCCTGAACAGAGCCCACAAATTGCCCCAAGGGCCAACACACACCATGAGGTAAGGGAGCATTACACCAGAATAGGTATCACACAGCCTGTCACCTGCCCTCAGACCTCCTATTTCTGCGGCGGGCAATCCCTTTGCGGTGCTGATTTGTAAAAATGTGCAACTCTAGGATCAGTGGCTGGCAGGAGCTTAGCTGGGGAAGGGCTCCGTGGGGCTGTGTGGCACTGAAGCTACTATCCACATCTAAAGACAGGGGGTCAGGTCCTGTCTTGAATTCTAGTGAAACAATGTGGGTGTTGGGGCCTATCAGAGTGCACATCACAGAGCCCGTACAGAGCATAGTAGGGAGGAAGTTTTCCAGACCTCACTAAGTCCCACTGGTCCATATTGATGATATTCACTCCATCATTCTGGATGATACTGAAATGTGAGCTACAGACACTGCAGTGTTTGAATATTTTCAGGACAGGGGGAGATGATTGTGACGGTTACTGAAGACTATACATTTAGTGTGGTGATTGTCCTATCTCGTTATAGTGTGAAAGCACAAACACACATTTACTAGGGATTATCCAAGTACCTGACTCCAGTCCCGTGTTCTTGTCCTTCTCAGTCTCTGAAATGGGCAAGAGAAAAGAGTTAGACACAGACACAGGAGCTGTGTGATGCTGTGTGACCCATTGTGACTGGGGTTAGTTACAGACACCAACAGACACACTCTCAGTCCCAGGGCAGGAGCCAGCAGCATTGATAGCAGTGTGGCTGGTGGTTAGTGACAGACTAACATGCAGGAGCCATGGGATTTGCATATTATCTAACCTTGTTGGAAGATGTCGGTCTGGATCCCGATACAGCTCTGACGTTCCCAACCCTTCCATCTAAGGGAATTCCTGTTCTGTGTTACAAACAGCCCTTTGGAGCATCAAAGCTACACACTCCAGGTACAACTAGGGCATGGACGTGCAGATGACTGAAGCTCACATCTGGGATCTGGCCTTGGCAATAAAGCATGGAAACATGAGCCACATTGTGGGAACTGGCCCAGAAGAGCCTCCAGCAGATATGTATAGACAGCAGCTAGCCACTCCCACTGCATCAGAACAATGTGATGTCATTGTATTGTTGAAACCAAGGCGACACCTGTCTGTCTATCCAGGAATAAGAGCAGGTAACCCTGTATCTTACGCAGAGCTCACAGTGCTGCACTGGGACTGGGGTAACTAATGTGACTCTAATTTCAGCTCAAAATGTTCACTCAGTCCTGCCCTGCATTGACTTTGATTCTTGATCTGCTCAGCAACTTGTGTGGCTGAGAGCCGCTGCCCAGGGGCTCTACTGGGGACATGGATGAACTTGCCAATCGTCCTACACAGCTTGTCGCACTCTGGGGAGAGAAGAAAATAAGTTCATGGATTCAACATGGGGCTGCTCCAAATTTTGGGTATATCTACTCTACAGCTAGGAGGGTGCTTCCAAGTTTGGGCAGGCAGACATGTGCTAGATTTGCTTGAGTCAGTGCACTAAAAGTAGCAAGGAAGCATGTGCTGGAGTTTGGGCTAGTCGCTAAAGAACAAACTTGTTCTGACCTCCTGGTGCATAGTCAGCAGGACTATGCACCAGCCCATACTGCTCCTGCCCATACTGCTCCCAGATACACTGCTAGTCCGGGCATGCTATTTCAACAGCAGGGCCCTAGAGTTTCACACTCTCATCTCCATGGCCATCCAGAACATGTTACCTCTGATCAGGGGTCTCAGTTCATGAGCTGGTTTTGGTGGAAGGCCCTATGCCTAAAGGCGGTCCACACTTGTCTTTTCTCTGCTTATCCTCCCAAATCTGGCAGCCAAAAGGAAAGGACCAATAAGATACTTGAACAGTAGCTGTGATATTACGCCAGCCAGCACCAAAATGATGGGTCCTCGCCTCTACCTTCTGCAGAGTTTCCACATAACAACATAGACCATTAATCCATGGATCAAAAAAGACCCTTTTTGTACTTAGTATGGGTAACACCCCCGACTCCATCCGCAATTACCTACGTCTTCTCCCTGCCCAGCCTAGGACAGCAGAGTAATCAGGTTCATGAGTAAGGAAACATCTTCAAAAGGCAAGACAAGACTACAAACGTTATGCGGACCATCAACAGCAAGGCCCCACCTACTCAGTGGGGAAAAAAGTTTGGCTCTCGATGGAGCATCTCTGCACAGGCAGACCCACTCACAAGCTAGACTTTCAGTTCCTTGGTTCCTTTACAATATAGAAACAGGTTAACTCAGTCTTTGAATGTCAATTTCCACACTCTCAGAAGAGTCACCTGGTGTTTCATGTTTCCCTTTTGAAACCCTACACGGAAATCCCTTTTGATAGGCTTTGGTACCTTATCTGAGTGGGATACGGCCCCCAGCACACCTGAGCAATGGCAGAAAATATATCCTCCCCTGCACTATTATGAGCATTCCATAAAAATCACCTCAAAAAGCCTGGTTCAATGTTGCCCAGAGGGTCTCACTTGTAAAGGAACTGATGCCAGGAAGATGTCTTGAAGCCTGGTTCACAGGGCTCTTCTCAGCCAGTAAGTTGCAACCCTCCACCCACTGACCTGCTGACAGCTACCAGAACTACAATCTCAAATTTGACAGAGGACTCCAGTCCAGGGATCTGATTAGTGCAGGGTGGCCAACCTGCGGCTCTAAAGCTCTTCAGAAGTTAATATGAGGCTCCTTGTATAGGCACCGTCTCCTGGGCTGGAGCTACAGGTGCTAACTGTCCAATGTGCAATGGGGTGCTCATTGCTCAAACCATGGCTCTGCCAAAGGTCCTGCCCCCACTCCACCTCTTCCCACCTCCTCCCCTAAGCCTTCAGCCCCTCATTCCTCCCCTTCCTCCCTAGAACCTCCTGCACACCACGAAAAAAGCTGATAAGGAGGTGCAGGGACGGAGGGGGAGGCGCAGATCGGCGGGTCTGCCCGTGGGCAGGAGGCACTGGGAGCGGGCTGGGGAGCTGATGAGATGCTGCTGATGTATTACTGTGGCTCTTTGGCAATGTACATTGGTAAATTCTGGCTCCTTCTCAGGCTCAAGTTGGCCACCCCTGGATTAGTGGAACAGTTGGGTCCTGACTAGTTCTCTGGTCAATTTAAACCAAGCACAGGACCAGTAAGTTGTCCATGCTGTCGGAGAAAAACTTAGTTCTTACTGTTTGGTTGGGTGCAGCAAAATTATATATTTATATTGTCTGTTACAGCTATCCCCCTATTCCATTTTGTTTCTTACAGCTGTCCCCTTACTCCATTTTGTTTTTGTTCTCCTCCTGTGGCCGCCCCTCCCTGGCTGTTAAGTTGTTTACCAGGGCCACTGCCCTTCTCAAAGGGAGGGCCCCTTAAGTTGTTTACCAAGAGTCATTGCCCTTCTCAAAGGGATGGCCACTTGTGCTGCATGCTAATTGGGACCACTGCCCTGTTCAAAGTGTTGGTCCTGTTATCACCTTGTTAAACCTGGGCTTTGTGTAGGGTAGGCAATGTCCAGAGCTGCAAGACCTAATGTGTTTTTGAGATCCTGGGCATGAGTCATAGGCCTCATGTGCTTTTGAGTCCTGAGGTGTGAACTCACACCTATTGTCCAGGACTCTGCCCAGGCACGTCTCTGTGCTCACCTGCAGTTCTTCCCTGTGTCTCCTCCCCTGTGACAGAGGGAGCCTATCAGGATTACTGGTGGGAAACTGCCTGAGTTTGTCTTTAAAAAACAGGCATTTTGAAACAAACATCAGAAAGGTTCCTGCATTGCTGCCTGGTCTGATCAGCCAGGGGTTCTGGGGGGTCCTTTCTCCGCTCTCGTTTTATTTTTGAGCGTACCCCCATTTTTAACAACCCCCCTCCCACGAAGAATGAATTGCTGCTTGAGAGACCTCCTGATTATCGAGACCATACCGAGCCCTTCTTGCTTCTTCTGATGTTGTTGCTGCTTCTGCCTTTGCTGCTGCCTTAGGGACTGGTAAGAATCCCTCTGTGAAACTTTCTATACTTTTATTTCATTATTTTTGCTGCTGGCTCTGTTTCCCCAGCACACAGACTCAAGGTAAACCTTGGTCTGTGTCTTAAAACCTCTCTTAAAACTCCGTGGCGCTTTACCGCTAAAAATAAGTTTGTGCCGCTGCTAAGCTCTGCTCCAGTGGGCTTTGCTTCGGGGCTCACTGCTTTCAGCCGTATCCACTGCTGCAGCCACCATCCCTTGGCTTCCTTGGGGGCTGCCTTGGGAGCTGTATCCTGGGCACATACCACTCTGCCCTCTGTAACTTCCCCATAGCATAAGGTGCACCATAGGTTTTGCTTTTTTGTTTAATAAGTCATAGTTTGCTAAGATTGTAGCGCTAGTAAGTTTCACCTGCCTTGCTATAGTTTGCTGTTTTGTTGCTCCGTATAGTTGCTTGTTATAGTTTTGCTTAGAATTGTGATATTTGTTGTTTTGCCTAGTCATTGGTTAAGATAGATTTAAAAAAGCCATTGCCTGGTTGTATTCTGTACCTGTTTTGTTACTTTGTATAAGCTGCTTGTCATTTTATATAAGTTTGATTAAGTTAGACGATAGATAAGGTTTTTGCTGTTTGAATTCGTCTTCCCGCTGTCCCGATCTCTCCCTGAACTTTCCCGTGTCTGTTTTTCCCCCGCTCCAATCTCCCCCTCTGTGTACTTCTCCATGTCTCCCTCTTGTAACCCTTTCTTGCTTTTTCCCCCGTATCTGCACTCTCCCCCAACTTCCCAACTCTTTGCTACTTTTTCCCCCGCGTCTGCATCACCATCCGAACTTCCCAAACCCCTTGCTGCTTCTCCCCCTCTGTAACTTCCCAAACCCTTTGCTGCTTCTTTCCTTTTTTTGGGGTGGGGGGGGTGTCCGCTTGTTGCTTAAATCTCACTCTAGCCCTTCTTTACACTTCTCTGCTGCCTCTCCCTGTATCCCCTGTGTTTGTGCTCCCACTTCTCCGCTGCCCCTCCCCTACTGAAGATCACCATCACACTGCTCCGTTTGTCTTCACCCCGCTGCTCCGCAGCTTCCCTGAAGTGCTCTCCGCTGCTGCAACCTGTTTCTTCCCTCAGCCGTCTCCCCCATTCTCCACGTACCTTCCCATCGCTTGCACATTCAGCGCCTTCCCCTCTTGCTGCTCCCAGACTCCCCTTACGTGCACTGCAGTTGCTCTTGTCTCCCATACGTCCAGCCCGCAGGCTCCTGAAGACTGCTCTGGGCCTCACCCCGCAGGGCTTCGGAGTCTCTCGCTGCTTGCAGCTGCACTCTCCTCTCATCAGTTGCCACTGATCATTCACTCCCCTCCCCACTCCTGTTTCTCGACCCAGCCTTTAGGTACACTCTTGCAGATTATCTGCTATCACAGCCTCACAGATTAAGTCATTAATTTTCTTTTAAACTGTTACATTGCATAATTTCACTTATCACCCCTATTGTATCATTGCACTGTGATTCACATTTTATTTGTGGTTATAACACCCCATTGGTTGCCTCCACTTTTCTGATATACTTTGTATTTGCATTGAAGCTACCATTTTACTTTGCATTTCTTTTGGGTACATTTTGCATTCCACACTGTATCTAAAGTTGTTCCTATATAAAGTTGAGTTGCTTATTGACTGTACTGTATCCCACTTACTGTACCCCACTGTTAGAACTCCCTACGCTGTTCAATAAGAACCCCCCCCATCGTCTATTGTAAACACCCTATACACCCCATCCCATCGTATTTCATTGTTAAATTCCCACCACTTCCTTTTTCCTTTAATAAAGAAATTAATTGGCACCCCACCTGTGTGGTAATTGCTCCCCAAGATCCCATATACCTGCGGGCAGGGACATATATATATTTACAATTGCATAGAGGGAGGGACTGCACTAGGACACAGGGTTTCCCCCTCTTAGGCAGGTGTCTTCACAGTAAACAATTACAGCAGCATTTATAATTTTTGTTACATACAATAATAAGCAACAGCTGCATTTTGTTTATGCCTATGGAACAGCAGGTTATACGTGGGTCATCCTGATATCTTATTTTTTTTACTTTTATTTAGACGCCAGTCTACAGTCCTTATTATTGACACAAGGTCGCAACAACTTCTTACATACTTCTTTCCCACTTGCCTCACACAATCCTTGTTTCTACAAATCTCGTGTTTTCAGGGTTACAGCTAGCCTAACACTTGCTCTACTTCCACAATGCAACTGGGATTTTCACTGCTGAGTTCTGCTTCCCTTGTGCTAACTGCTCCTACTCCTGGACTCTGATCTCCTCGTAACCTGACCCTGCCTGTCTCCTCACACCTGACCTCTGTTCCAACCACTAGGCCTGACCACCCACATCCTGTTCATGACAGTCGAGCAGAGCTAGCATGTGTCTGGCTACCCGATCTGGGAAAACTGCTTCCAGCTGCAGTATAGACGTACCCAAAGAGCCAAGGGTCTCAGATATGACAGGACATGCCAGACAAAGCTGTTGTTAATGAACAATAGAGAAGGTCCCAAATCAGCAATAAAACAGAGCTCACAAATTGTCCCTTGTGGCAGCGCCCCCAGCTGATGGCAGCGTGCCCAGCTGATGGCATTGCAGGGAATGAGGAAAGCGAGTGTCACACCAGAACATGTATTGGGTACAGAGAGGCCTGCAGTGCTCCAGCCTGTCACCCGGCTACAAAGCTCCTATTTCTGTGCCGGGCAATCCCTTTGTGATTTTAATTTGCAAAAGTGTGTAACTCTAGGCTCAGTGGTTGGAAGGAGCTTAGCTGGGGAAGGACTCTGTGGAGTTGGGTGGCACTGGAGTTACTGTCCATCCTCAGATACATGGGGTCAGGTCCTGTCTCAAATCTTAGTGGAACAATGTGGGTGGTGGGGCCCGTCAGAGTGCCCCTCACAGATCCCATATAGAATGTAGTAGGATTTGGAGACTCTCTTCATTTGAGGCCCAGGCCTAAACTAGGAGGTGGAAAAACAGGACTAAGGAGCACACAGCTGGGATAGCAGGGAAGCACGGGGTGGAATCTCTGTTCATTTCATGCCCAGGCCAAGAGTATAAGGACGAAGATGTGTCGGGGAAGGGGGAAGGAGTGTACAGGACTGAGGAGCTCAGGGCTGGGATAACAGGGAGGTAGATGGTGGGGAATGAGGGGCACCAGCAGAGCTGCATGCATGTGGGGAGCTCAGAGTTGGGATGGCAGATTATTTTGCAGGTCAGAATTGAAATATTTCCACAGACCTTCATGGAGGAAGTTTGCCCAGCCCCTCACTAAGGGCTTGTCTTAGTTGGTGTGATTATCCTACTAATCCAGCCAGCAGTATCAATTAAGCTTAGCACACAGCAAGTAACCCCCAAACACAAAGAAACACACACTACAGACAGTCACTTACCCCAAGTGCTGCTTTGGGACTGCTCCTCCTGGATGCTGCTGATGAGCACTAAAGGACACCTAGTTCATTCTAACAAAGTCCTCTTCAAATAGGACTATAGACATGCAAACTAGGGACCTTTCAGTTCACACCCACAGTATGCACATGGGGTGGTTACAGAGCAGCACTTCGGTGCGCATTCCTATTCACACCCCCATACTCTGAACAATTGGGCAGTGCAGACGTAGCCGGAATCCTGCTGTTCCATAGGCATGAAATTCACTCTCAGTTGTTAGGGATGGTACTGAAATGTGAGCTGCCAACTCTGCAGTGCACAGTTCTATCCTGGGCAGGGGGAGATGATTGTGATGGTGACTAAGGTCCACACATTGCATGTGTGATATTCCTAATGATCAGAGTGGGAAAGCACAGACACACGTTTGCCAGGGGTTGACCCAAGTACCTGATTCCAGCTCCTTGTTCTTCCTCTCCTCAGTCTCTGAAATGGGGAAGAGAAAAGAGTTAGACAGAGAAACAGGAGCTGTGTGATGCTGTGTGCCCAATGACGACTGGGGTTAGTTACAGACACCCCACAGCCACAATTCTAGCCCCAGGAGCCTGCACTGTGGCAGTCATCTATAGAGAGTGGCAGGCCCCTTCTCCTGCATCAGAACAATGTGATCAGTATTAGATTGTCAAAGGCCAGGTGACACCGGTCTGTCTATCCAGACATGAGACCAGGTGACCCTGTGTCTGCTGCAGAGAGCTCACAGTGCTGTGGTCGGAATGGGATAAGTAATGTGATTCTGATTTTGGCCTGCATTGTTCACTCAGCCCTGTGCTGCAGTGTCAGTGCTTCTGTATCTGTTCAGCACTGTGTGTGGCTGGGAGCTACTGCCCAGGGGCTCTATTGGGGAGGTGGATGAATTTACCAATCTTCTCATTCTGCACCTTGAGGTCTGCGGAGAGAAATAAAGGAGAACATCCTGAGTTCAGTGTGTATCATTCCAAGAATAGTGATGTAGGGTTATTCCGAAGTCTAAGTGCATCTACCAGTTTGGGCAGGCAGACAAGTGCTAGCTCTGAACGAGTTAGTGCGTTAAAAGCAGCAGGGTAGCCGGGGGTAACATGTGCAGTAGCTTGGGCTAACCGCTCATATGCAAACCCACTCAGAACCCCTGGGCACGTATTTGGGCAACTACCCTGAGCTGCTGTCCCTGCTCCTGCCAGCCACATTGCTATTGTTAGCACGCTAACTCCAGCACAGCGAATGTGAGTCTGGCTACCTGAGCTGGGAAGTTCGCTCTCAGCTGCAGTTTAGATGTGCCTAATGAGCCAAGGGTCTCAGAACTGACAGGACATGTCAGACAAAACTTGTTACCAGGGCTGGCTCTACTATTTTTGCCACCCCAAGCAGTGCACCAAATTGCCACCGCAGACGGCGTGGGCAGTCCGTGTGTCGTTAGGGCGGCACGCACGTTTCCGCAGCAGCGGCAATTGAGCGGCAGCTTCTGTCTTCAGCCGAAAGATAGAAGCCACTGAATTGCCGCCGTGGGCAGCTGAACCTAGAAGCTGCCGCCGAATTGCTGCCACCGCAGAAATGCGCATGCCGCCCTAACGGCACAGGGACTGCCCCCGCCGTCCGCGGCAGCAATTCGACACATTGCTTGGAGCGGCAAAAACACAGGGACTTCCGCCCATTGCAAATTGCCGCCCCAAGCACCTGCTTGGAATGCTGGTGTCTGGAGCCAGCCTTGGTTGTTATGGCACAACAGACAAGGTCCCAGATAAGGCCTTAGACAGAGCCCACAAATTGCCCCAGCTGATGGCACTGCTGGGAATGAAAGGAAGGAGCATCACAACTATACATGTATCCCGTAGAGAGAGGCCTGCACTGTTGCAGTCTGTCACCTGGCCGCAGACCTCCTATTTCTGTGCTGTGCAATCTCTTTGTGGTGCAGATCTGCACAAGTATGTAACTCTCGGGTCAGTGGTTGGCAGGAGCTTAGCTGGGGAAGGGCTCTGTGGGGCTGTGTGGCACTGGTTATACTGCCCACCTCTAGACCAGTCCTGGGTCTCATGGGAAGACTGTGGGTTGTGAGTCCTATGAGAATGTACCTCATTGAGCACATACTGAGTGTAGAAGGGTTTGGAGTCTCTGTTTATTTAAGGCCCAGGCCTAGAGTAGGAGGGTGATTAGAGTGTGAGGAACAGAACAGGACTGGACAGGACTGGGGAGTTCAGGGCTGTTATACCAGGGAGGTAGTTGGTAGGGAGTGAGGGACACCAGCTGTGCCTGGGTAGCCCAGGGCTTGGATAGTGGTGGTTATGGTTTGGGACTGAGGGGCACCAGCAGAGCTGTGTGCATGTAGGGAGCTCAGAATTGGGATAGCAGATATTTTGCAGGTTGGAACTGAGATGTATCAACTAAGGTTGCCAACTGTGGTTGGACATATTCCTGAAGGTTTCATCCTATCACATAATCTTCAATTAAAGATTAATCTTGAATTCCTGGAGACTCCAGGCCAATCCTGGAAGGTTGGCAACATTAATATCCACAGACCTCTGTGGAGGAACTTTGCTCTGCCCCTGACTCAGGGCTTGTTTACACAGCCCCATAGTTCAGCCTACAGGTGCTTCTGTGTAACTGTCCTGTGTGGATGCTGCTAGTGTGCACTGAACAGTCCCTAGTTTGCACTAATTCAGTCCTCTGAAGATGGGACTATGTTAATCCAAAATAGGAACCTTTAAATTCACACCCACAGCATCCACATGGGTTGTCACAGGGCAACACTTTGGTGTGCATTGCTATTTACACCCCCATAATCTGAACATTTGTTGGCCGTGTGGAGATAGCCTGAGTCCCACCATCCCACATGCAATAAATTCACTCTCTCTTGTTAAGGATGATATTGAAATGTGAGCTGCAAACACTGCAGTGTTTATTTATTTCCAACGCAGGGGGAGTTGATCAGAAAGGTGACACAAATCCATACACTGTATATTGGAATTTCTCTATTTTGTTACCTTGTGAAAGCAGAGACACACTTTTACTAGGGGTTTAGCCAAGTACCTGATTCAAAGGCCTTCCTCTCAGCTTCTGAAATGGGGAGGAGAAAAGAGTTAGACACAGAGCTGTGTGATGCACTGTGCCCCAAAATGACTGGGGTTAGTTGCAGACACCCTACAGTCACACTCCCATCCCCAATGCAGGAACGAGTAGCTTTGATATAATCGGGTTTTGGTTGTTAGTGATACGCACCAACACACAAGAGCCCTAGGATTTACAAACCATTTAAGCTTGACAGAAGACGTGGGGCCGGATCCTGATAGAGCTGTGACATTCTCAACCCTTCTGTCTAAGGGGAATTGCTTTTCTGTGTTACTAACAGCTCTTTGGAGCATCAAAGCTACACACTCTGGGTGTAACTATGGGATGGACATGCTTATGGTTGCTTGGAGCTCACATCTGGATCTGTCCTTGGCAGCAAAGCATGGAAACATGAGTCTGAATCTGGATTCTTGCTCATTTCCACCTTCTAGGAAATGGCCCAGAAGAGCCTGCACTACTGCAGTCATCAATAGAAAGCGACTGCCCCCTCCTGCTCCATCAGAACAATAAGATTGGCATTGGATTGTCCAAGCCAAGGTGACACCTGTCTGTCTATCCAGACATGAGAGCAGGTAACCCTGTGTCTGCTGCAAGAGAGCTCACAGTGCTGCCGTGGGACAGAGGTGACTCTCATGTGACTCAGATTTTGGCCTGAACAGTTCACTAAGCCCTGCCCTGTGGTGTTGGTGGCTTTGTGTCTGCTCAGCACCATGTGTGGTTGATAACCTCTGCCCAGGGGCTCTAATGGGGAGGTGGATGAACTTACCAAGCTTCTCATGCAGCTCCTGACATTCTGGTGAGAGAAGAAAAGGAGACTATTGTGGATTCAGCGAGGGTTGTTCCAAGCACAGTGACATGGGGGCGATTCCAGACTCTGTGTATATCTACACTGCAGCTGGGAGTGAGCTTCCCAGTCTGGGCAGGCAGATGAGAGCTGGCTCTGCTCGAGCCAGTGCGCTAAAAGCAGCAGGATACCCAGGGACAGGACATGCAGCGGCTTGGGCCAGCTGCTTAAGTACAAACCCATTCAGAACCTCAGATTACATACTTGGGAGGTTTCCCTGAGCTGCTGCCCCTGGTACCTCAGTCACACTGCTGTTGTTAGTGCACTCGCTGAAGCAGAGCTAGCATGAGTCTGACCACCTGAGCTGGGATGTTTACTCCCAGCTGCAGTGTAGATGTACCCAATGAGTAGGGCTCTACCAAATTCACATTCCATTTTGGTCAATTTCATGGTCATAGGATTTTTAAAATGGTAAATTTCATGATTTCAGCCATTTTAATCTGAAATTTCACAGTGTTGTAATTGTAGGGGTCATGACTCAAAAAAGGAGTTATGTGAGGGTGGGGCTCAGAACATTATTGTAGAGGAGGTTATGGTACCGCTACCCTTACTTCTGTGCTGCTGCTGGCAGCAGTGCTGCATTCAGAGCTGGGCAGCTGGAGAGTGGTGGCTGCTGGCCAGGAGCCCAGCGCTGAAGGCAGAGCAGCCACCAGAAGTAGCGCAGAAGTAAGAGTGGCATGGTGTGGTGTTGCCACCCTGACTTCTGTGGTGCTGCTGGTGGCTCTGAAGGCAGAAGTAAGGGTGGCAATACCATGGCCCCCTTAAAATAACCTTGCCACCTCCCCTGCAACTCCCTTTTGGGTCCGAACCCCCAATTTTAGAAACATTGGTCTCCCCCATGAAATCTGTATAGTACAGGTTAAAAGCACACAAAAGATCAGATTTCACAAGGGGAAACCAGATTTTGTGGTCCATGACATGTTTTTCATGGGCAAGAATTTGGTAGGGCCCTACCAATGAGCCAAGGGTCTCAGAATTGACAGGAAACATCAGACAAATCTTTTATTAATGAACAACAGACAAGGTCTCAGAGCATCCCCTAAACAGAGCCCCAAATTTCCCCTGGGGGCAGAGGTGAAAGTAAGCCAGTGCGTACCGGCAAGACCTGGTGCACTCTACCGGGGCAGATTGGCTTCCCTTGGCAGCCATTTAAAGGACTTGGGGCCCCTTTAAATCACTCAAAAAAACACTGACAGGGCAGGATTTTTGCAGTTCCTTCTCAACTGCATTAAACTAGTCCCTAGATTGCTGGCGAGGGGGGAGGACCCAAACACCTATGAAACATTTAAAGATTTTCACTCAAAAACATCCTTATAGCTATTGAGAGCAAACACCTTCCACTTTCTAGAGTTCTGAAATTTCCTATATTTCAAATTGCCCTGTGCTGCCCTGCCAACCGGTCCCCCTACCCCGTGCCATCAGCAGTGCCCCACCTGCTGGTCCCCTCTGCCCTGCACCTCCAGCAGTGCCCCGCCAGCCAGTCACCCCTACCCCGTGCCTCCAGCAGCACCCCACCAGCCGGTTCCCTCTACCCCATGCCTCCAACAGCGCCCCACCAGCTTGTCCCCCTGCCCCGGGCCTCCAGCAGCTCCCCACCAACCGGTCCCCCCTACCCTGCGCCCCCAGCAGCTCCCCACCAGTGGTTGGAGCCCCGGCCCTTTAAATCGTCCCTGAGCCCTGCTGCCAGATCCCCGAGGAGGCGGCAGCAGGGCACTGGCGGCTATTTAAAGGGTTGGGGCTCTGGCCGTTGGCAGGGAGCTGCTGGGGGCACGGGGCAGGGGTGATCGGCTGGCGGGGTGCTGCTGAGGGTGAGGGGCAGGGGGGACCAGCAGGCGGGGAGCTGTTGGAGGCACAGGGTAGGGGGGACCGGCTCGTGGGGTGCTGCTGTGGGTGTGGGGCAGGGGGACTGGCTGGCGGGGTGCTGCTGAGGGCACGGGGTAGGGGGACCGGTTGGCAGGGCAGTACAGGGTAATTTGAAATATAAGAAATTTCAGAGCTCTAGAAAGTGGAATGTGTTTGCTCTCAATAGCCTATAGGGATGTTTTTTGAGTGAAAATCTTTAAATGTTTTGTAGGTGTTTGGGTCCTCCCCCCTCGCCAGCAATCTAGGGACTAGTTTCATGCAATTGAGAAGGAACTGCAAAAATCCTGCCCAGTTGGTGGTTTTTGAAGGATTTAAAGGGCTCCCACTGCTGCTACCTCCGGGGCCCTTTAAATCACCACCCGAGTCCAGCTGCTGGACTCCTAGGGTAGCGGCACCGGGGGTCCAGTGGTGATTTAAAGGGCATGGGGCTCCTGGCTGCTGCTACTGCAGCAGAGACCAGGGCCCTTTAAAGCTCCACCAGATTTAAAGTGTTAAGGGCTCCGCTGCGGTAGGGCAGCTGGAGGTCCAGGCCCTTTAAATCACTCTTAGCTCTGGGGCTCCCAGCTGCCTGTGCAGCTGGTAGCTCCAGGGGTGATTTAAAGCATCTGGGGATTTAAAGGTCCCACCTCTTCTGGTGGAGGTCACGCCTCTTCTGGTTGAGGCTTCGTCCCCTCCTAAGGACTCTGAAGTACTGGTAAGTCCTTTAAGTTACTTTCACCCCTACCTAGGGGTAGCATCCCCCACTGATGGCATTGATGGGAATGAGGGGAGGGAGCGTCACAGCTGAACATGTATTACATAGAGAGAAGCCTGCTCTGCTTCAGCCTGTCACCCAGCCTCAGACCTCCTATATCTGTGCCAGGCAATCCCTTTGTGGTGCTGATCTGCACAAGTGTGTAACTTTAGAGCCAGTGGCTGTCAGGAGCTTAGCTGGGGAAAGATCCATGGGGCTGTGTGGCCCGGGATTTATTGTCCACACCTAGAACCATGGGGTCAGGTCCTGCCCTAGTCCTTGTGAGAACAATGTGGGTGGTGGGGCTGATCAGAGGTCACCTCACACAGCCCATACAGAACATAGCAGTGTTTGGATTCTCTGTTCTGGGGCCTGGGCGTATACTAAGAGGAAGAAAAACAGGACAGGATTAAGGAGCTGAGGGCTGGGATAGCCAGGAAGCTGTGGGTGGGGACAGAGGGATACAAACAGAGCTGGAGTTGGGGGAGGAAGCCCAGGGCTGGGATAGCAGGAGGCTACAGTCAGTAGAGGTGTTTGTCCCATGGGGATCCCCTGCACAGCTCAATTCCAGGGCCCCTACCAGTGACTTTGCATATATCCTGTGTGAGAGGGTGGGGGTGGGGGAAGATAGGACTGGACAGCACATTGTCAACTTACCATTCAAGTTTATGGCCCATTAACTAACACAATGGGTCATAGAAGAAGTTTATTCCCACCTGGTGGGCCTCCTTAATGACATTTCAGCCCGAATATGGGTAATGGCTCCTGCTATGATTCATCAAAGCATGAAAGGGCATGTGACTTGCTCATGTGACATGGACTCCATCTTGTGCCTGTACTTTTCCACGAAGTAAGACTGAAAACTTTCCCTCCACATGGAAGAAGGTATAAAAAACCCATAAGCATCTCCAATTGGCCTTTTTCTTTCCCTGATCTCTGGACTATGGACTTACACAAAAAAGAGCATTCAAACCAATGGGCTGAGGACCTTCCAATTTTTTGGAAGTCACCAGAGGTTTTTATAAGCCATCAGTTTATTCCACCACTGCTACAAACCCGATCCAAGAATTTTGCAATGAGTGTATTTGTTTTCCTTAACCATTATAACCCTCTCCTCTTTCTTTTCTGGTCTAAATAAACCTTTGATATCAGATACCAAAGGATTGACAACAGTGAGATCATTGAGTAAGATCTGAGTTGTATATTGACCTGACTATGTGGCTGATTTCTTGGGACTTGAAGAACACTTTTTTTGATGAAATTCAGTTTTAAATAACCGCTCAGTATTAAGTCTAGTGTCTCGGTGGTGAAAGAAGGGCTGGGATACCTAGGGAGACTGCATTTCTGACTTCTTTTTAACCAATGTGATGAGACAGAAGTTTACTTTTGCTACTGGTTTGGTATATCTTATGGAAGAATAACCACCAGTTTGGGGTGGGTCGGCACCATTTCTCAGCAGTTTGTCCTGAATCTGGTGTTTTCAGCTGTGACTCACTGAGGCACCCCCATAATCTGAACCATTGGGCAGCGTAGACCTAGCCTGAGTCCCTTCATTCCATATGCATTGAATTCACTCTCCATTATTAAGGCTGAAATGTGAGCTGCCAACTCTCTAGTGTTTTTTATTTCCAGGGTAGGGGAAAATGATCATGAAGGTGACTAAGGTCCATACAGTGCGTGTGGCGATTTTTCTCTCTCTTTATACCATGGAAACACAGACACACGCTTACGAGGGGTTTAGCCAATTACCTGTTTCCTGAGTATTCTTCTCAGTCTCTGAAATGGGGAAGAGAAAAGAGTCAGACCCAGAGACACACACTGTGTGGTGCTGTTCACTCCCTAATGACTGGGGTTAGTCACAGACATCCCACTCCCACATATCCAGCCCCAGTGCAGGAGCTGGCATGTTTGACAGGAGCAGAGCTGGCAGTTAGTGATATGCACCAACATGCTGGAGACTTGGGGAGTTTTTCACTCCTTAGCCCTTGTCAACACACACACTTGAACCAGTTTAACTACTGAGATATCTAAACACACCTTGAGTTAACCTGGTGCAGGGGTGTATGTAGTGCAGGCCTTGGGCTGGTGCAGCAGAGCCAGTAGAACCATGGGGGTGGGGGTCAGTTACTCAACAGTGACCCCTCTGGCTGGTTACAAAACAGCACTGATTGCTAGGGGAGCCCCATCCACCCCTCCCCAGCTGGAGGAATGGTGACCACAAGGGGACATGGCAGAGGGCAAAGGAAATGAAAGCGTGGGATCCTTAGGGCTTTTCCAGACTGAGATTGCCAGGAGAGCCCCAGTCACCGTGCTGGCATGTTGTACCCATTCTCTCTACCTTTCATCTGTATTTCCCTGTGTGCGTGCGCAGTGCCCAGCAGAACGGGTCAGCACCACTCAGCACCATCACAATGCTACTAAATGTTACTAAATATTGAAAAGTTCACAGTGGAATAAATTAAACATGTGGACTTAAAAAATGGTGCTGCTGTGTCTATTAGCACAGCTCAAGAGAGTGAATGTCACAGATTCACAGAGCTTCAGGCCAGAAGGGACCATTAGATCATCTACTCTGACCATCTGCAGAGCACAGCCCAGAGAATCTCACTCAGTTCCCTCTGCACTGAGCCCAATTACTCGGGTTTGGTTACAGCAGCTTCTAGAAAAGTGCCCAGTCCAGATGTGACGCCATCAAGAGATGGAGATTTCACCACTGCCCTGGGAGCTTGCACCAGTGGTTAATGACCCTCCTTGTGTCCTGTTCATTCAACAATCACAGGGAAGAAATCATCTCACAGAGCGTCATTGACCTTGCAGAATCATTTCCTTTAGACAGAATACAGCCACTGAGCAATTGCCCAGGGTAAGGGTTGGCACAATCTCCCTGCCCACACCCACATGCAGGGACTCTCACAAGCACTGACCATTGGGTTTTCACTGCAAAATACACATTTGCCAACTTGTTCTCATCAATGCGTGTGAGAATGTGGGGAGGCAGAGACCTCCTGGCTCTATCCCCTTCATTGCCCTGATAACACAAAGCAATCGCAGAGCTCACACATCTCAAGAGACAGAGCAAGAACTAGAGCAAGAGACCTACCAAGATTTAACAGAGCCTCCTCTTTAGGGCGTTTCTTCTGAGAGGCCTTTCGCTTCGCTGTGAGACAGAGAATCAGACATTGCAGTGAGACAGGGCAGGAAGGGGAAACACTGAGCAATACACTAATACAGGTGGGGCTGGGGACCCCGGTGTGTTTGTTAGTTTGGTTTATTTCCTAAAACCAACACAAAGTAAAATATCTGAACAATAAGACACTCCCATGCCCCAGCCCAGTGCTCTCTAGGGCTGGGCTTTAAACATTCACATAACACATTCCCATTACCTGCGTATCCAAGATATGCACAAGCTCCAGCAGCAATGAGAAACAGAGTGAACATCACCCAGAATGCAGCCAGCCAGGGAGACACATGGGGGAAGATGTCACCTGGCAAACAGAGAGCACCGTGTGTGAGGAGCATGGTCCCATCCTGGAGCTGGAGAATGGGGTTTGCCACTTGGCTTGGCGGCTGAATCAGGGCTCAGAGAGCCCCAGAAATAAATGTGAATGAAGGAAACATCCCCTCCACACTCAAATCACAGCTGCAAACAGAGCCAGTGACACGAGAAGCCAGTGCAGCATCAGTTCCAAGACCCAGGACTCTGCTCTGCCTAAATCCCTCCCACTGTTACAAGCCAACAGCCAGCAGCTCTGTGCCCAGCCTGCCCAGCCCTGCCTGCACCAGCTGCCTGTTCAGATGATCACTGTCACACAACTCCCAGTTCTCAGTCACCACATCCAGTCCAGATAAGTTCAGCAGAGAACAACTGTTTTCCAAGCTGGCCCCAGTGTGTTATGAGTTCATGGATTCACAGATGTTAAGGCCTGAAGGGGCCATTATGACCATACATGCTCCTCCTGTAAACTCAGGCCAGAGACCCTCTCCCATGGATCTCTGCATCCAGCCCAGAACTTCTGTTCCTGCTAGAGCAGATTTTAGAGAAAGAGACACCCAGTTTGAATTGAAAGATTCCAAGTGATGGAAAATCATCACATCCCGAGGTCTATGTTTGATTGGTTGATTCCTCACTCTGTTAAAATCTGTACCTTATTTCTAGTCTGAATTAGTCTAGCTTCAATTCCCAAGTCAAGGACAATTCCCAAGTGACTCAGCCCCCCTTTCCACTCCTGTGGTAACCCCGTCTCCATGGGGGGACTCACCTGAGAGGTGAATGGCCGATTGTCTCTCGGCCCCCAGCAGGCCATTCCACACTATGCAGCTGATGTCTCCACTGTCTTCCCCTTGTGTGACAGTGACGTGACTCACAACACTATACAGGTTCTCCCTGTCCTGAGTCACACTGGTCACAATCTCCATCGACAGGTTCTGGCAGTTCTTTCCAACCCAGTGGAATTCAGGTTTGGGGAACCAGCCTGTGGATCTACAGGCCAGTCCAATCCCCTGGTCCCGGGGGCCCAGCACCTCAATGAACACAGGAGCCACAGCTGCAGGGAGAGACAGAGAGTGTGTGTATCAGGAAATCGTGTCTTTGGTAGCACCATGTGATTCCCCAACTACTGCTGGATATAGGGGGCTGTGACTGGAAAGCTCCATTCCCATATGTGCAAAGTCGCTGGGATCCCTCATCCTGATGATTGGAGAAATTAAATAATACTGTCTCTGTGACACAGGGCTAGAAAGGGTTACACAACTAGCAGGCTAATTGACCGAGATTCAGCCTTTAGAAACATATTAGTAGATAATGATTGTGCTTTTGTGTGTTTACATATATATTGTTAGTGGTTGACAATGTAACCGAATGGTTCCTGTCTATTCTGTTAATTCAGAGATCAAAAGGAGATGTTAACATTTAGATGAACTGTGAATGTAGTAATATCACTGTCTTCATTCCTCTTTGAAATATGTAGTAAACTACCTGTAAGTGGCAGGAGGTAGGCAGTTGCCTTATGTTAATCCTTGCAGCTAATTACCGGTGGTGCTTAGGAAACAGGAGGTTACTTCAAAGCCACTATTGTTGACCCAAGAACTGCATGCTGTGAAGAGGCTGCTGAAGAACTATAAAAGGAACACTTGGTCCCTGATCCTGTTTTTCACAGATCTGCTTAAGCTTCATCAGGGGAAGTTTAAGTCGCAAGACTGAGGTCTCCAGTCCAGCTGGATCATCCTGATAATGGACATTGGACTATAACCTATGGACTAATTCTGAAAGAACTCTTTGCAACTCTAAAGTTCACCATCTCTACTATGAACCTGACCTAAAAATGTTATCCAAGTCTCTATGTATAATGATCTTTTAACCTATATTCTCTTTTCTTTTTAAATAAATTTTAGTTTAGTTAATAAGAATTGGGTATAAGTGTGTATTTGGTTAAGATCTGAAATATTCATTAACATGGTGGGTGATGTGTCTGATCCTTTAGGATTGGTAGAACTTTTTATATGATGAACAAGATTTTCAGTCATCCTCATATTTGACTTGGCTGTCTGAGTGGGAGCTCAAGGTTGGATAGTTTTAAGGGAACTTTGTTTTTGGCTGCTGGGTAACCAGTAAGGTGGTTTGGAAGCTGTTTTGTTGCTGGCTTGGTGAATCTAAGTATTAGAATAACCACCAGTTTTGGGGATTGTTCTGCATTTCCATAGAGCACTTTGCCCTGCAGGCTCACAGACGAACGTGCAGGGTGAAACTGCTACACAGAGATCGCTGCACCTGCTGGTGAAATGCAGCCACTTCTGAGGTGGAGCCCAGCAGCTTTCAGGATCACTGCACTTCAATACAGAACAGGAAGTGAGGGATGGTGACCCCACCTACATCACTGCTCCTACTCCTCCTGCGCCTCCCTTCCACATACTGTCCCCTCTGGTGTCCTTCTCCCGCACTCGGAATGGTGCCCAAGGCCAAGACACTCCTCATATTTAGATTTCTCTCTCCCTATGATGCTCACAACCACCCTCCCCTCATTTAAATTTCTCCCTAAAAGCACGTCTCTTGCGGAGCCTTTGCACTAGGAGTCACCAAAGATGGGAGAGGATTTAAAATAACCTCAATGCTCTGCATTGTCACAGGTGGGACCCTCACCTGGGGCTTGATGTTTCTAAACTGTATTATCTGGGGCTACGTTACTCAGTAAGCTCAATGGGCAGAGACCCATTGTGCCTTTGTGCAGCAGCACTGAATGCGGGGTCAGTGTCCAGGGAATAACAAACAATATCCCAGCCCTTGGAAACTGCAGGAGGAGTTTCAGGGAGGCCGAATATAATTGTCACCTGAGCTGGGATTTGGGCAGAACATGGGGGTAAAGGTCCCACTCCCTCAAACAGCACCACTATGAGCATGAGAGCTGAGGTCTGTAGCTTTACATCTAATTGAAAAGAGGTCATTTAATGCAGCACTGACCCTGCTAGAACCCCAGTGAGGCAGCGCTGAGTGCAAGAACGCCCCCTACAGAGTCCTACACATCACTCCTTGCAGCACAGGATCCTACTGCCATGCTGGGCTCTGTCTGGGGGCACTCCCAGTGGCAGAGGAGGCTCTGGCTGCCCAGACACAATGTCCCTTAGTGCCGTGTCTTACCTGCGACCCGTAGCTCAGTGGTGGCTTCGCGGCTCCATTCTGGGTTCTTCACAAAGCACTGGTATTTCCCAGCATCTGCCACTTGGAGCCGTTTCAGCTTCAGGGAGACGTTCCCACTGCTGAACTCCTGCAGGAACAGCTCTGTCCGGTTCTGGTAACTGTCCCCCGGCAGGTCCTGGGAACCCTCATCCGAATACTCATGAACTGGGATAAATCCTGATTCAATTTTCCTCCACCTCACGTCCATGCTGGGCAGCCGGACCGGGGGTGAGAGCTGGCAGGGTAATACCACATCCCAGCCAACAACCCCCACCATGGGGAGTGGGGAGCCAGACAGGGAGAACGTCTCTGGAACAGAAAACCCCAGGAGCCGAGTGAGTGAGAGGAATGACAAGAGGTCTTCACTAAGCCAGGGTTCAGCCGTGCAGACACACAGGAAAGGAGCAGGTGTCACAGAGCTAAACAAAATTCCCTCAGTCATGAATTGCTCATAGCAGAAGGTTCCTGAGGCTGAGTTATGTAGCTTAAGTGAGTTACTCTCAGTGTGGATGCAGGGCAGTGCAGCCAGACCACAGTTGGCACAAGCTGGTCCTCCAATGCTGTCCTGCAATCCCTTGGAAACTCCTCCAAAGGTGCTTGTCTTGCCACCTGCCTACACTCTATTGACAAGGAATAGCCCCAACTGGAAGCCTCCTGCCAGTTCATAGTGCCCTGCACAGCAGTTATGAGCTCTTTCTATTGCAATCAACTTCTTTGATGAACTGGTTTCAGATCCATGTAGTCCCACAATGGCTGCTGAGAGGCCATCTCAGAGGGCTTCTGTCTGGCCTGAGGGTATTGTGTCTTTGATGGACCTTTGGGCTGATGCAGGTCCCTTCCTGGATTCAATACCCAAAACAGAAACTGGCTCAGATGGATAGTTATCATTCTGGGATCAGTGTCTGGAGGAAGTTAAGCGTCTGAAGATTAATTATGTCTGCACAATAGCTGTGTCTGAAGGGTCTCCAGGCTCGTCCGTCCCAACATGGGTTTTGTTTTTTAAATCTGATTCTTGAGGCCTGACTCATGATATTTGAAGGTTTGAGGTTGGCAACGCTGCAGCTCCCATTGATCCTAATGGAAACTGCCCCCCCACCCCGCCACTCCGGCATCTCTCAGGCAGCTGGGAAGATCTCAGCCTTGCAGGCCATGAGAATCTAGGTCCCCAGTGGGGCAAGTCTAGCAGCACGGTGCCTTTGAGTCCCATGGCATGCAGGAAGGTCAGTGTTGGGGGGCTCTGGGAGCCTTTCTCAGGGGCAGCAGGAGCTGGGCAACTTGCTGTAAGATCCAACAGTTCTGCCACCCAGAGTTAGTACATGCCCTGGTCACCTCAATGTCATCCCTGCCCCACAGCCTCCTGGGCCTGACATTTTTACTCTGCAGGATTTGAGGATGTCTGGTGTAGGGGAGGGAAGTTGTTGGGCTTCAGATCTCCCTACCTCAGCCCTGAAGGGGGCAGTATACATGGGGGACAGGGAGGGAAATAATAGATATTTAAATGTTTTTACCAGAGAGAGAACACGGTGCCAGAAGGAGGATCCCCAGGCTGAACACACAGAGCCGCCACCGCGTCGCCATGGGGACACCTCGGGCAGGGACCTGTAAGGAGAGAACAGAATGGCTAACACCTCCCCAGAGTGCATAAGGGGGCTGGCAGTGCAGGGAACATGCCCCATCCACTGTCTGACCTGACCCACTCTGGTCCCAGGCAGGGAATCTCCCCAGCAACAGAAGAGGATTTCACCTCAGTCAGGGTGCCCTGACGCCTGCTCAGGCTAGGGGCTAGGAATTTCCATCACTGGGACGTGCCGTGTATCCACCCCCATTTCTTCCCCTTGTCAGGTCTCTGACCATGCCCCCCAATACCAGTGCAGAGGAAGCCTGCAGCAGAACAGGGCCACTTCTGAGGTAACTCCAGTGGTACCCACACGGCTGTCCCCCTGGCAGAAGGGGCCTGGCTCTGTGCCCACCTCCACCTTAAATAACACAGCCAATGAGTGATCCAGGGCTCTCCACAGCTAACTCTATGAGGCTCTACAGTGTGAGTTAAAGAACTAGGCTGTGCAGCTGGAGCTGTGACAGACAGAAGGGATCCGTCTCACACCCTGGCCAGTAGGTGACATCTTGGCACCTTTCTACAGGGTCAGCTTGGCCAGAAGTCACCCATCTCCTTGCTGCCAAGTGACAGGAACAGGGTTGACAGGGGCTGTAAAAGACACCAGGGGACATTGTCAGATCCCTGCTCCCCCACTTCTACATCAATGGAAGACCATCACATCAGCAGATGTTATAGCAAGATACACCGTAGGGATCAGGAGGGGCTGTCTCAGCTCTGCTCAGAGCCTCAGATATTCTCCCGCAAAGCTCTGTCCTGTGTACACAAGGTCAGACTGGATGGACACAATGGGCTCTTCTGGCTTTAACGTCTGTGAATCTATTTCTGTTTCACTTTCAGCTCCCTCCAAGTCCATCCATCATGTGTGTGGTGCACTGAAAATTGATATTGGAATTGTAAGCTGTCACTATAAATGGGGGGTTTCCTGGTCCTGCTGGTAGGCAGGGGGCTCTGCAGGGAAGTGTGTGATCTGGGTCCAGCTGCAGGCAGATGTACAGGGGTCAGCCTAGAGCAAGGTGGAGTGACCTGGATCTCTCTGCCTTAGGGAGCAGCCTGCTTTGTCTCTCTCTGTTTTGGGTCCTTGTCTGTTATTGTTCTGGATTCTATGCATTAAAGCCATGTTACACTGCAGCCTTCCAGCCAGAGGATTTATGTTTATATCCAACTCTTCTCTGTGTGCTGAGAGCATAACAATGTGGATCCTCCCTGGGAAAAGTCCTCTCTCCTAAGCCCATGCAAGATCACTTGGAAATTATATAAATTGCCAGAGTGCAGGGTTACAGCCTAAATACTATAGGCCTGTATTTAGGGCAGGGTTCAGGCCTAGGCCCTGTAAGGCTGTGCCCAGGGTAGGGTAAAGGTCTAGGTATTAGAGGCCTTTGCCCAAGGCCCCAGCAGAATCTTGTCTTGCATTTAGAAGAAAATATATGTTTCCTGGTTTCATGTGTGAGGAGAAAAGCTCAGAATCTTGCCCTGGAGTTAAGGGTCCCAACAACACCTGCCTGAGTCTGCAGAGAGCCCAGGGACAGAGCTCTGAGAGGGGAACTGCCCCATGCAGCTCAGCAGGAGATTTACTGGCAGCCCTCCTGCTTTGGGGGCCCTGCCAACCCCACCCAGCAGGGACTGTGTGTGCAAGAGGGGGGAAGAGCCCTGGGAACCCAATCCAAAATCCCTCACCAAGAACTGATGTAATGACCTTGGACTTCATTAAACAACAAACCACTGAATGAGAAAGGAATATTACTTTTATTAAAAAAACAAAACTATAGTGCTTCTGTGGTGATCTGCTGTGCACTGTTCTGCACCCTGATTCCAGACACAGCTCAAAATTCCTGTATTAATAATACTGACCCTATAGTGTGTTGGTAGTCGTCCCTCCCCCTCCAACTTGGAGGGAGGCCACTCCACCTCACTGGGTCACTGTGGGAATAGTGCAGTTATAATAATAATAGGAGATATACCAATCTCCTAGAACTGGAAGGGACCTTGAAAGGTCATCAAGTCCAGCCCCCTGCCTTCACTAGCAGGACCAATTTTTGCCCCAGATCCTTATGTGGTCCCCTCAAGGATTGAACTCACAACCCTGGGTTTAGCAGGCCAATGCTCAAACCACTGATCTACTCTCCCATCAGCTTCAGGGGGGAGTTAATGAATTGAGGGCTGCAGTCTAGGAGGCCCTGGACCTCAAGCAGTACAGGACAGCAAAGAGTCCAGGGTGCTCAGGCCCTCAGGCAGGGCAGAGCAACAAACAGTCTAGAGCCTCTGACCCACAGGCAGGTCAGAGCAACGGTCTTTCACCTGGCCTCCTGACTCAGGAAGATGGCAGACAAACACAGGCCTCTTGGCCTAGGGTGGGTAGGCAGCCACTCCCAGGGTGGAATGACCACAGGGGGTAGGGCAAACTGGACCCACCCTATTGCAGCCCAGGGCCCTGAAAGTGGCAGAGGGCTCTCACACCGAAACATGCCAACCTGAGCACTGACAGCAAAACTGGACTGAAGTCTAGTTCTCCTGGACTACTTCATACCACAATCTAGGGAAGGGCTTTCTTCCCTTCTTAAGATAGTCAAGCTACTACTGTGCTCATAAAACATGCAGAAAAGCTTTTGTTTATTCTCTGCTTGCTACTCTGCCTGCTCCCCTGTCCTCTGCTTTCGGGCAGTAAAATGGCCCAGAAACCTACGCTCTGGGGCTGGGCTGGAGATGCAGTGATAACAGAGTGCTTGGCCAGGAGCCCGACTCCAATCCCTCCTTCCCAGGCCAGAAGGGGCTGGGAGAGCTGCTGAGGCGGGGGCTGGATTCAGGCAATGCAGGGCCCTAGGCTCTCCCTGACATGGGGCCCCCATAGACCTGGCGCCTCCTCATTAGAGTGGCAATGGCAGGGTTCCCCCTTCCCCTTCTAGAGAGACAGGACAGCACATGGGCCCCCTCTACCACCAGAAAGGTTGGGGCATTAACAAGGATTTTTTTCACTCACTCCCACTACTTCCCTCAGCAGCAGTGTGTGAGGTGTAGAGATATGTTTGTGCAAGATTATAATTTAGAGCGGCTCCCTCATAAGGGACAGTATTATGTACATAGGAATTTTGAGTCACCCTGAAAGCAAGGGTGGAGAACACCATGTAGCTGTGCTCAGCAGTTCAACACAGATGCTCTCTAGTTTGTTTGTGATAGTTTGATTCCTTTCTCCCACCACTTGTTGTTTAGTGAACCCCAAGGTCATTCTATGGTGCTGAATGAGAAAGAGACTGCGGCAGTCACTTTGAGGTTAACGCCTGCATTTGAAAATAACACTGAGAGCCACAGAGCCCCGCACAGCAGGTGGTGGGGATTTTGGGAGGTTGCGAAAATGGGGATTGCTTTGCTGAGAAAAATTTTCTTTTCATTGAAAAGTTTTCCTGAAATATTCTGATAAAATGACCCAAACCAAAAAAATAATGGTGTACAATAGATTGGAAATTCCATTAAAATCAAATGGAATCAAAATGGTTTTATTTTTAATTTCAGTTCTTAGTTATTTTCTCCTTAAAAGCTGAACATTTTTCATTATTCCATCAGACTGGAATCGAAATGAACAGTTTTTCTTGTGAATCATTTTATTGAAAATTTTTGAATGAAATTAATTTTTTTGGCGAAAATGTTCATATACTATTGAAAGCGATTTTTCATTTAAAACATTTTTGATTAAACATTTTTAACCAGCTCTAGTTTCCAGTTTCTTTACAGGGCTTTGTTCAGCCTAACAACACAGGGTAAAATACTGAAAAAGCACCCAAGTCCCATTGGCTTTCAATAGCCGTTAAGGACCAGATTCACTAAAGGACAGAAGCTAACTGCTACCAGTTCAGGCCCTGCTACACAGACAGCTGGGGTAGGGTGAGGGATGTGGGCATGTGGCCAGCATACAGAAGAATCCTTGGTTGGAGCACTCACCTGGGCTGTGGGAGAACCAGGTTTAATTCTCCACCTCTGCCTGCTTTGGGGGAGGGCCCCTTCAGCCCATCAGTCAGGCACCTAAATCCCAGATTAATGGGAGTGAGGTGCCTAAATCCCTTTGTGAAGCTGGGTCCTAAGCCCTGCCCCTTTCCTCTGCATTTCAGTAGCTGGCTTAGGCGGCTACCTGCTCAGTAAGCTGGCTTCTGAGGGGCCCTTTGGTTAGTGCCTCGCTCTGCCCAGACATTGTGCGGGGAGCCTGGGTGCCAACTCAGGGCTGTGAAGTCCCCTAGGTGACAGGGCACCTGGGAGTCAGGCCCTGCAATGTTGTGACTCCAGCCCTAGCTCCTAAATCACTTGGGTGGTTATGAAGTTATCACCCACCAGCCAGCACAGTCAGAGCCCCCCAACCTTCCTGCAGATGAACAGTGTGAGCTCCAGACCCACAATAGAAACCAACACAAAGCAACACCCCAGGCAGCTCTTAAACCCCCAGAGCTTCCCAGCTTCTGATCAGCAAATCCAGATCTCCCCAAACATGCAGAGCCCAGCCTGAGCTCTAATCTCCAGGGCCAGATTTCAAATTAGGCACAGTAGGCACGTGCCTAGGGGCACCGGCGCTCTAGGGTCACCTAAGAGTTAAAAGTGGATTAAAAGTTTCATTTTTTATGGAAAACATGAAGTTCGGCTGTAGGTGGGGGCGGGGGGGGGCGCTGAAGATGCTGTGACTAGGGGCACGTAAGTTGTAAATCCAACCCTGCTTATGTCCTTTCTGCACAGAGCAATTGCCTGGTGCTAGGGCGTGTGTTAACAACACTAAACTCCAGGTGAAATCCTGGCCCGACTGAAATTAATGGAAGTGTTCCCACTAGTATCTACAGGGTAGGGCTACCACCTTACTGGTATTTGATCCACCTGGTCAGGTTTTTTATGGATTTTCCAGTTACCTGCTGTTTTGTTGTTGTTATTGTTTTTAAACAAGGTTCTAAAGATGTGCATTATTATCACAATACACTGGGATATCAAATGCTTAAAGTATCTCTGGCCAGCAAAAGATGCTACAGTGTTCCCACTTCTACAGTTTAAACAATAACAGATCAAAACTGTTGAAAGTACAGCAGCTGCCTGCCCATGAACATGCAAGCGTGAGTCATGTGAGAATGAGACCTGTGATTATATCAATCTTGTCCGTATGTGTTACCTTTCTAGATACTGTAAGTGGCTGTTGAAAGGGGGATTGAGGTTGCCTTGTGGTTGGGGGGGTGGGTGCTGGTTTTTTTTTTTTTTTTTGCATTTCAAAGGTGATAACCCTACTACAGGGGCAGGAATTCAGCCTCAGTGTACACATGCCATGCCATGTGTAATATGGTGTGAGCTGGTCATGGAAAACCCTTGGATTGTGAGCAGGGCCGGCTCCAGGCACCAAGGGGAAGGGGCGGAACGTCCAGCTCTTCAGCAGCAATTCAGTGGTGGGTCCCTCAGTCCCTCTTGGAGGGAAGGACCTGCAGCCAAATTGCTGCCGAAGAAGAAAGCAGCGCGGTGGAGCTGCCACCAAAGTGCTGCCAATTGCGATCGCGGCTTTTATTTTTTCCCCCACCACTTGGGGCAGCAAAAACCCTGGAGCTGGCCCTGGCTGTGAGCTCTTTTGGCAGAGACTGTCTCTGTTCTTTGTCTGTGCAGCGCCCAGCACAACTGGGCCCCTTGCTCCAGGACTGGGCCGCAGGTGCCACCACAATAGCAACACTAGAGTGACTCCCAGGGGTCACCGTGGCCAGCTGACACAATGCTGACCACGGGCGTCCTTTTCCACACCAGGAGAAAAATCATGTTCAGCGCAGTGCTCGTCACATCAGCTAGTTATTGCTGTTGTGTATGATTTGCATTATGGTATTGAGGAGGAACCCCAGTCAGGGATCAGGACCCTACTGTGCCAGGTGCTGTACAGACAACAACAGTCCCTGCCCCAGAGAGCTCACTGTCTGAATGTCAGACAGGATACAGCCAGCGGGCAAAACAGACAAACCCCTCGGTGGTGATGGGCTGGGAGGACGAGATAACAAGACAGAAGAGGGAGTGTAGCAAGGAAGCAGAGTCCCAGCTAGCCACTAGCCTAGCCAGTGCCAAGCGGCAGCGCTCAATAGGCCCCATGGCAGAGCTAGGCTCTGAGGGGGGATTTTGAGGAGGAGAAGGTGGTGGCTTTATGAACATTGGCGGGAACCTTTTCCTGTGCGTGGCAACGGCGTGGGAGAAAGTGCGGAGGTCTGCTGTCTGTCCATAAATATATTGATTGAATCATTCACAGGCAAGCAATAGTTCTAAAAGTGCTGTCTCAACCTGTGCATATGTAGTTTCTGCCTCAGTCAGTGATTTGGACACATGCCACTGGTTGCCAATAATCCGCATACTACTGTAAGCTAACTGCACCTAACCCAGACTGTGACGCATCTGTTGAAATTTTAATAGTCCTGCCTGGTGCATAGAACTGCAACACTGGCTCTTGTATCAATTGTTTCAAAACTTCCCATGATTCCTCCTGTTCTTCACCCCAGTACCATTCATATTTATTTTCTAGGAGTTGTCCCAAAGCTGCTGTTTTTGTAGATTAGGTATGAATTGGGGCTGTTGATTAATAAAAGTTAACACAGGTGATTAACTAAAAAAAAAATTAATCGGGATTTATCACAGTTTTAATTGCACTGTTAAACAACAGAATACCATTGAAAAGTATTAAATGTTTTTGGATATTTTTCTACATTTTCAAATATATTGATTTCAGTTATAATACAGAATACAAAGTGTATAGTGGTCACTTTATATTATTATTTATTACAAATATTTGCACTGTAAAATGACAAACAAAAGAAATATTATATTTCAATGCATCTAATACAAATACTGTAGTGCAACCTCTTTATTGTGAAAATGCAACTTACAAATGTAGATGTTTTTGTTACATAACTTCATTCAAAAACAAAACAATGTGAAACTTTAGAGCCTGCAAGTCCACTCAGTCCTATTTCTTGTTCAGCCAATTGCTAAGAGAAATAAGTTTGTTTATATTTATGGGAGATAATGCTGCCCGCTTCTTATTAACAATGTCACCTGAAAGTGAGAACAGGCATTCACATGGCACTTTTGTAGCCGGCATTGCAAGGTATTTACATGCCAGATATGCTAAACATTTGTATGCCTCTTCATGCTTCAGACACCATTCCAGAGGACATGCTTCCATGCTGATGACGCTCATTTAAAAAAATGCTTTAATTAAATTTGCGACTGAACTCTTTGCGGGAGAATTGTATGTTTCCTGCTGTTTTACCTCCATTCTGACATATATTTCATGTTATAGCAGTCTCGGATGATGACCCAGCACATGTTGTTTGTTTTAAGAACACTTTTACTGCAAATTTGATAAAACATAAAGAAGGTACCTGTGACGTTGCATTCCATAATGTTTTATGGAAATATGCTTATGAATGTGAATATGATGTAACTGGAATATGCTTCATGCAAATAGTCTCTTGTAAAGTCTCATTACAAAGCTTATAATCTACTGAATATATTCCTCCTATTTGTATGTATGTATCATTCTTGTATCTGAAATGTATTCTAGAAATATGAAGTATAACTCTGAGGTCCTATTGTAATTATGCAAAGTGAGGGCCATTAATGGTGGCTTAAAATCTTGATGGCTCCCATTGACTAGGACAATTGGCTGTGAATGGGTTTATTTACCTGCAAGCCTTCCTGTGTGCATGTGGGCCGGCCTGTGGGTAATGAAGAATGAGGTCTCACGGGACATGTGACCATGCCACATGATACTGAAATCCATCTTAATCTGGAGGGGTAGGGACCCAGATAGACAAAAGATTCCCACCTTGTGCCAAATCTATAAAAGGGGGTGGAACAGAACAAAGGAGGCTGCCCGTCATGAGAAAACCCCTAGTTTCCACCTAAGAGTTCTGTTGGAACTAACAAGAACGGTGCCAAGGGAAAGGATTGGGTCCGGACTAGGAAGGAGTCTAGTATGTGAAAGAAGCTTATTGGAACACGTCTGAGGGTGAGATTTTTACCTGTAATCAGTTTCTTAATATATTAGGCTTAGACATTAGTGTTTTTGCTTTATTTTGCTTGGTGACTTTGTTCTGTCTGCTATTACTTGAACCACTTAAATTCTAATTTTTATACTTAATAAAATCACTTTTGTTTATTAATTAACCCAGAGTAAGAGATTAATACCTGGGAGAGCAAACAGATGTGCATATCTCTCTATCAGTGTTATAGAGGCTGGAAAATGTTTTATTTTACCCTGCATAAGCTTTATACAGAGTAAAACGGATTTGTTTGGAATTTGGACCACATTGGGAACTGGATGTCTGGGTGCTGGAGATAGCTGACCTGCTAAGCAGTTTTTGGTTAAAGTCTGCAGCTTTGGGGCTGTGGACCAGACCTGGGTCTCTGTTGCAGCAGGCTAGCATGTCTGGCTCAACAAGGTAGGGTTCTGGAGTCCCAAGCTGGCAGTTATGGGTTCAAAGGTAACTTCAGCATGTCAGGTGACAGCCCCAAGGGGGGTTCCTCTGAGTGAACCAATCACAGTACCAATGTGACTTTTCTAAAGATAGCTACAGCACATGACCCAAGTCTTAAGAATCTGAAGTGCCTTCCAAAATCTGAGAGGGACGAGGTGTGGAGCATGCTTTCAGAAGTCTTAAAAATGCAACATTCTGATGAGGAAACTACAGAACCCAAACCACCGAAAAAGAAAATCAATCTTCTACTGGTGGAATCTGACTCCAATTATGAAAATTAACATGCATCAGTCTCCACTGCTTTGAATCGTTATCGAGCAGAAAACCAACATCAGCATGCATGCATATCTTCTGGAATGGTGTCTGAAGCATGAAGGGACATATGAGAAGGAGGCGGGTGGTGGTGGTCGGGGACTCTCTCCTCAGGGGAACTAAGTCACATATATCCCGTCCTGACCTGGAAAACCAAGAAGTCTGCTGCTTGCCAGGAGCTAAGATTCACAATGTGAGGAAGAGATTGCCAAGACTCATCAGGCCCTCGGATCGCTACGCCTTCCTGCTTCTTCACATGGGCACCAATGATACTGCAAAGAATGACTTTGAGTGGACCACTACATAGCTCTGGAAAAAAGGATGAAGGAGTTTGAGGCACAAGTGGTGTTCTTGTCCACCCTCCCTGTGCAGGGAAAAGGGCCGGGTAGAGACCATCGAATAGTAGAAGTCAATGAATGGCTATGTAGATGGTGTAGGAGAGAAGGCTTTGAATTCTTTGACCATGGGATGGTGTTCCAAGAAGGAGGTGTGCTAGGCAGAGACAGGCTCCACTGAACGAAGAAAGGGAAGAGCATCTTTGCAAGTAGGCTGGCGAATCTAGTGAGGAGGGCTTTAAACTAGGTTCACCTGGGGAAGGAGACCAAAGCCCTGAGATAAGTGGGGAACTGGGATACCGGGAGGAAGCACGAGCAGGAGAGTGCAAGAGGGGAGGACTCCTGTCTCATACTGAGAAAGCAGGACAATCAGTGTGTTCTTTTAAGTGCCTGTATATGAATGCAAGAAGCCTGGGAAACAAGCAGGGAGAACTGGAGGTCCTGGCACAGTCAAGAAATTACGATGTGATGGGAATAACAGAAACTTGTTATAACTCACATGACTGGAGTACTGTCATGGATGGCTATAAACTGTTGAGGAAGGACAGGCAGGGCAGAAAAGGTGGGGGAATTGCATTGTATGTAAGAGAGCAATATGACTACTCAGAGCTCTGGTATGAAACTGCAGAAAAACCTGGGAGTCTCTGGATTAAGTTCAGAAGTGTGAGCAACAAGGATGATGTCATGGTGGGAGTCTGCTATAGATGAGGGATGAGGTGGATGGGGCTTTCTTCCGGCAACTAACAGAAGTTACTAGATCGCAGGCCCTGGTTCTTATGGGAGACTTCAATCACCCTGATATTTGCTGGGAGAACAATACAGCAGTGCACAGACAATCCAGGATGTTTTTGGAAAGTGTAGGGGACAATTTCCTGGTGCAAGTGCTAGAGGAACCAATTATGGGCAGAGCTATTCATGACCTGCTACTCACAAACAGGGAAGAATTAGTAAGGGAAGCAAAAGTGGATGGGAACCTTGGAGGCAGTGACCATGAAATGGTCAAGTTCAGGATGCTGACAAACGGAAGAAAAGAGAGCAGCAGAATAGAGACCCTGGACTTCAGAAAAGTGAACTTTGGCCCCCTCAGGGAACTGATGGACAGGATCCCCTCGGAGAATAACATGAGGGGGAAAGGAGTCCAGGAGAGCTCGCTGTATTTTAAAGAATCCTTACTGAGGTTACAAGAACAAACCATCCCAATGTGTAGAAAGAATAGTTAATATGGCAGGTGACCAGCTTGGCTTAACAGTGAAAACCTTGCTGATCTAAAACACAAAAAAGAAGCTTACAAGAAGTGGAAGATTGGACAAATGACCAGGCAGGAGTATAAAAATATTGCTCAACTACGCAGGAGTGAAATCAGGAAGGCCAAATCACACTTGGAATTGAGGCTAGCAAGAGATGTTAAGGGTAACAAGAAGGGTTTCTTCAGGTATGTTAGCAACGAGAAGAAAATCAAGGAAAGTGTAGGCCCCTTACTGAATGAGGGAGGCAACCTAGTGACAGAGGATGTGGAAAAAGCTAATGTACTCAATGCTTTTTTTTACCTCTGTCTTCACAAACAAGGTCAGCTCCCAGACTGCTGCACTGGGCAGCACAGTATGGGGAGAAGGTGACCAGTCCTCTGTGCAAAAAGAAGTGGTTCGGGACTATTTAGAAAACTGGACGAGCACAAGTCCATGGGGCCGGATGCGCTGCATTCCAGGATGCTAAAGGAGTTGGCGGATGTGATTTGCAGAGCCATTGGCCATTATCTTTGAAAACTCATGGAGAACGGGGGAGGTCCTGGATGACTGGAAAAAAGGCTAATGTAGTGCCCATCTTTAAAAAAAGGAAGCAGGAGGATCCAGGGAACAACAGGTCAGTCAGCCTCACCTCAGTCCCTGGAAAAATCATGGAACAGGTCCTCAAAGAATCAGTTCTGAAGCCCTTAGAGGAGAGGAAAGTGATCAGAAACAGTCAGCATGGATTCACCAAGGGCAAGTCATGCCTGACTAACCTAATTGACTTCTATGAGGAGATAACTGGGTCTGTGGATGAGGGGAAAGCAGTGGATGTGTTATTCCTTGACTTTAGCAAAGCTTTTGATACGGTCTCCCACAGTATTATTGCCAGCAAATTAAAGAAGTATGGGCTGAATGATTGGACTATAAGGTGGATAGAAAGCTGACTAGATTGTCAGGCTCAACTGGTAGTTATCAATGGCTCCATGTCTAGTTGGTAGTGGAGTGCCCCAAGGGTCGGTCCTGGGGCTGGTTTTGTGGATGGTGTGGATTGCACCCTCAGCAAGTTTGCAGATGACACTAAACTGGGAGGAGTGGTAGATATGCTGGAGGGTAAGGATAGGATACAGAGAGACCTAGACAAATTAGAAGATTGGGCCAAAAGAAATATGATGAGGTTCAACAAAGACAAGTGCAGAGTCCGGCACTTAGAACAAAAGAATCTCATTCATTGCTACAGACTAGGGACTGAATGGCTAGGCAGACGTTCTGCAGAAAAGGACCTAGAGGAAACAGTGGATGAGAAGCTGGATATGAGTCAACACTGGGCCCTTGTTGCCAAGAAGGCTAAGGGTATTTTGTGCTGTATAAGTAGGGGCATTGCCAGCAGATTGAGGGACGTGATCATTCCCCTCTATTCAACATTGGTGAGGCCTCATCTGGAGTAGTGTGTCCAGTTTTGGGCCCCACACTACAAGAAGAATGTGGAAAAGTTGGAAAGCATCTAGCGGAGGGCAACAAAAATGATTAGTGGACTGGAACAGATGACTTATGAGGAGAGGCTGAGGGAACTGGGATTGTTTAGTCTGCATAAGACAAAAGTGAGTGGGGATTTGATAGATCCTTTCAACTACCTGAAAGGAGGTTCCAAAGAGGATAGATCTACACTGTTCTCAGTGGTAGCAGATGATAGAACAAGGAGTAGTGGTCTCAAAGTAGCAGTGGGGGAGGTTTAGGTTGGATATTAGGAAAAACTTTTTCACTAGGAGGGTGGTGAAGCACCTAGGGAGGTGGTGGAATCTCCTGCCTTAGAGATTTTTAAGGTCAGGCTTGACAAAGCCCTGGCTGGGATGATTTAGTTGGGGATTGGTCCTGCTTTAAGCAGGGGGTTGGACTAGATGACCTCCTGAGGTCCCTTCCAACCATGATATTCTATGATTCTATGAATCTTTAGCACATCTGGCATGTAAATCTCTTGCAACACCGGCTACTACAGTGCCATGTGAACACCTGTTCTCACTTTAAGGTGACATTGTAAACAAGAAGCGGGCAGCATTATCTCCTATAAGTATAAACAAACTTGTTTGTCTGAGCGATTCGCTGAACAAGAAGAAAGACTGAGGCTCTAAAGTTTTATATTGTTTTATAAATGTTATTGTTTTATTTAGCACCTAATTTTACATTTGTAAGTTCAACTTTCACGATAAAGAGATTGCACTACAGTACTTGTATTAGGTGAATTGAAAAATACTATTTCTTTTGTTTTTTACGGGTCAAATATTTTTAATAAAAATAAATATAAGGCGAACACTGTACACGTTGTATTCTGTGTTGTAATTGAAATCAATATATTTGAAAATGTAGACTACATCAAAAAATATTTAAATTAACTGCATTCTATTATTAATACCATGATTAATTCTGATTATTTTTTAATTGTCTGATTAACAGCAATTTTATTTTTTAATCACTTGACACCAGTGATGAACTGCCAAAATATTAACAACTGATTCCCACCTCCCCCTCCCCAGGGGGGGTTGTGCCCGCCCCCCCCGGGGGGGTCGTGCCCCATCCAACCCCTCATGTTCCTTGACACACACACCCCGGGACCCCTGACCCATCCCCCCTTTCCTGTCCCCTGACTGCCCCTTGCCGCCCCACCCAACCCCTCCTATCATTCTCGATGGCCCCCCAGGACCCCTACCCCATCCAACCACCCCTGAGTGCCCCCACCACCTCATCCAACCCCTGCTCCTTCCTGACTGCTCCCCGGGACCCTTGCCCCCATTCATTCACCCTGTTCCCTGCCCTCTGACCGCCCTGACCCCTATCCAACCCCCCACAACCCACCCCCTCCCTGCCCCTTTACCACACTGCCTGGAGCCGGGACCGGGTCCACTCCGCCAGGACCACGACCGGCGCCATGGGGCCCAACTCCCCGAGCCCGGCCGGACCAGAGCAGGCACCGCTCGGCCGGAACCGCAGGGCCCGACTCCCGGGGCCGAGCCGCTCGGCCGGAACTGCGGGGCCCGACTCCCCAGGCCGGCACCGGGCTGGGCTGGGCTGGAGCCGCTCAGCCGGCACCGGGGCCAGAGCCACAGGGCCCGACTCCCCGGGCTGGGCCGGGCCGGCCTGCGCTGCAGCCGCTCGGCTGGCACCAGGGCCGGAGCCGCGGGGCCCGACTCCCCGGGCCGGGCTGGGCTGGAGCCGCTCGGCCGGCACCGGGGCCGGAGCTGCAGGGCCCGACTCCCCGGGCCGGGCTGCACTGGAGCCGCTCGGCCAGCACCGGGGCCGGAGCCGCGGGGCCCGACTCCCCGGGCCGGGCCGGGCTGCACTGGGCTGGAGCCGCTCGGCCGGCACCGGGGCCGGAGCCGCGGGACCCGACTCCCCAGGCCGAGCTGGGCCGGAGCCACGGGGCCCGACTCCCCGGGCCGGGCTGGAGCTGTGGGTCCCGAGCTAGGCCGGAGCTGCAACCACGGGGGCCGGGACCAGCACCAGCGCCGCAGGGCCCGAGCTGCAACCACCGGGGCCGGGACCAGCACCGGCTCCGCGGGGGCCGGGCTGGAGCTGTGGAGCCGAAGCTGGGGGCGTTCGTCAGGGGCCGGGACCAGACTGGAGGGAGCCACGCTCTGGGACCGGGAGCTGCTGAGCCAGCCACACCTCCCCTCCCCCCCGCGCCCCAGCTTACCTCCCTGCCTGCTGCTTGTTCAGGCTTCCCGCGAACATCTGATTCGCGGGAAGCAGGGGAGGGGGAGGAGAAGGGGGGCAGAGCACGAGAGGAGGGGGAAGTGAGCTTAGGCCGGAGCTTTTGTTAAATAATAATAGAACTGGGTGTCCTGGAACAACCGGTTCTAAAAGGGCTGCTAAATTTAACAACCGGATCGCGCGAACCGGTGCGAACCGGCTCAAGCTCACCACTGCTTGACATCCTAGTATGGTTTTTTCAAGATAATTAGCCATTCCCAAGAACCACTGGACATCCTTCTTTGACTGGGAATGTGGCATCATTTCAATGGCTGAAACCTTCTTATCAGGTTTTACACCTTCATTGGAAATATCTTCAACAAAAATCAGCTCTCTAACCCCGAAAACACATTTCTCCCTATTTAGTTTCAAAATTGCTGCTCTAGTTGCATCCAAGTCTTCCTGAAGTCTACAGTTATGCCCCTCTTTAGTTGGCCCACAGGTGATGATGTTATCCACTGAAGTGTCAACACCATTAATATGTTCATAGATCATATGTATGTTTCTGTGGTAAACTTCTGGTGTTGATGCTATGCCGAGAGATAGGCATAAGAAACTGTATATTTCAAATGGGGTATTAACTGTGATAGTGTTGAACTTTCTTCAGTTAATTTTAGCTGCCAAAATCCCAAAGATGCATCGAATTTACTGAAATATGGTGCCTTTGCAAACTGAGCAATAATCTCTTCTCTGGCTGGCAGTTTGAAATGTTATTTTTGTATAGCCTTACTGAGGTCTCTTTGATCTAAGCATATGCGTAGCTGGCTGTTTTTTTTCTTTGCAGTAACTAGGGAGCTCACCCATTCTGTTGGCTTCTCAATTTTTGTATTACTTGCATTACATCCATCCTTTTGAGCTCAACCTTGGGTTTATCACGGAGTGCAAATCGCACCTTTCTACATGGATGGACAACTGAAGGGACCTGCTTGTTTATCTGGATTGTATGTTCACCCTGCAAGGAATCCAATCTTGAAACAGATCATGATATTTCAAATGATTGCCTCATAGCAGGTTCAGTATGGTTCAGAGATGGCCCATTTTACCAGACTGAGTTTTTCACAAGCAGCCAGACCTAAACTTGATGTCACCTTCTTTGACACTAAAAAGAACAGGCGTCTGTATGTAGTGTTCGTATAGCTGATGCTAGCAATGCACCTCCACTTCACTGGTATATTTGTTCCAGAATAACGAGTTACTTTTATTTTATTAACCTGAGCTCCTGTGTCCAGTTTTAGCGGGATAACTGTTTCATATATTTTTATAGACTGTATCTAGGCCCTCTAATCAGGTTTGCTTGATTCCAGCACATTTCCTCAACCAGCTTGTCTTCAACTGAATGCTCTTGATTTTTCTGTATTTGGGATCTGCAACATTTTGCAATTTTTTTTTTGTCCTTAGTATGTTGATAACCTGTTCTAGTGAATTCAGCTCTTGGGCTTGCACTTTCATAGTTTGTGCTTCCCTGCATATCTGGAAAGCTTTTTCTAAAGTTAAATCTCCTTCACAGAGCAGTCTCTCTCTCTTAATGCAGTGACTTTAATGGCACAAATGATTCTCTCTCTGACCAACGAGTCTGTCAACTCACCAGAGTCACAGGTTTTACTGAGTCTCTTTAATCCTGTGACATAGCTTTCTAGGGTGTCATCAGTTTTTATATGCATGTGTAACCCTTCTGCCAGGTGGAGCCAGTAGCAACCAGGGCCGGGTTCAATATTTAGGAGTTTCTTTCCATTGATACAACATAGAACTGGATAAACCCCCACCAAGTAAACTGGGAAATTTACACACCACCCCTGGCTACCTCAGAGGCAATAATTCCCTGTTTGCAAGCACAGAGTCTGAGTGTAGAAAAGAAACTGTTAATAAAAGGAAGAACTCGGCATTAATTTGGGAAAACACCACAAACAGGGTTCATAAACATAAACCATGAGTAAGAGGCCCACCCCCAATAGGTTAGGAAGTGTCCTTTTCCCCTCAGGTTCTTAAGTCCAGCAACCCAAAAGTCCCTTTCACATGCCCAGCCCTTCTCTGCTCCCCACTCATAGTTGCTGTCTTTGCTCATTGCAGACCCAGAGTTCAGAGGTGCATCTGCACAGTTCACCTTCTCCCCTGGGTGGGGTAAAGAGGTACCTTACTTGCTCTACTGCTTAGGCACTTGCTCGCTGCCCCTCTCTGCCAGCTACCCTGGCGGCTGCTTGCTGGCTTCCTGCTTACTGCTCTCACTGTGCCTCTCCACCAGCTGCCCTCCTGGCTGCCCATCTTGCCTCGCTGCCGCTGCCCTGCTGGCCACCTGCTCACTGCTCTCCTGTGCCTCTCCTCCAGCTGCCCTGCTGGCTGCTCATTGCGCCTCTCCACCTCATCAGCCACTGGTTCACCAGCTGGCTGTCAGTTGCCTTTTGCTGCCACCTGCCTCTCTGCTTTGCCCTCTGCACATCAGTCTCTTAGTAATTTTCAGCTCTTTGCAAGCTGGGTAGAAACACTGCCCCCTCTCAAGTGATTTCAGCTCTCAGTGATTTTTAGCTCTTAGCAGGCAAGTCAGAAACACAATATAACCATGACTGATTTCAGCTCTTACTGAGCATTTAACATAATAAAGAGGTGCTTAATGAAGCCTATTTAGCTTTTTCTTTCACCTTCTTCAAACTTAAAGGTGTCATGAATATCCAATACTTTCTCCCCAAAAACATGCAAAAATACTGATGATTTCACTTTGTCATTTTTCTCCTCTGCCTCTGTGGCTGCTAAATACAATTCAAATCTCTGTCACAATTTCTTCCAGTTCTCTGCAACATTATCTGAAAATCGCAGACTGGATGGAGTTTGTGACACATCCATTTTTTACTTTCTTCCCTTCTTAAGCTAGTCTGGCTACTACTGTGCTAATCAAACATATAAAAAACTTCTTTTCTTCTCTATTTCCTGCTCTACCTTCTCTGCTTGCCTCTGCTTTCAGTTTCAAACGCAGGAATTAACCTCAAAATGACTTCTGCAGTCTCTTTCTCAGACAGCACTTCTGACACCAGATCTTGGGATTCATTAAACAAGCCAGTGAATGAGAAAAGAATAAAAATTTTATTAAAAACAAACTAGAGAGCATCTGTTGGGAAGTGCTCTGCACAGCTACACGGTGTTCTACTGGCCCCTGCTTCCGGGGGCTGGCTCAAAATTCCTATATTCATAATACTGTCCCTCTAATACTGACCTCTGGAAATTATATCCTTGCACAAATATATCTCTACAGCCAACACCCCGCTGCTGAGGGAAGAAGTGAGGGTGAAGGGGAAAATCCTTGTGGATGTCCCAAGCTTTCTGGGGGCAGAGGGGGCCCATGTGCTGGTCCTGTCTCTCTAGAAGGGGAAGGGGGAACCCTGCCATTGCCACTCTAATGAGGAGGGGCCAGGTCTATGGGGACCCCATATCAGGGAGAGCCTAGGGCCCTGCATTGCCTGAATCCAGCCCCAGCCTCAGCAGCTCTCTCAGCCCCTTCTGGCCTGGGAAGAAGGGATTGGAGTCTGGCCCCTGGCCAACTGCTCTCTGTTATCATTGCATCTCCAGCCCAGCCCCAGAGCAAAGGGTGAGCATAGGTTTCTGAGCCATTTTATTACCTGTTTGCCCTTGTGCAGAGTGGGGCTCCGGGAGAGCCACAGAGCTGGGGAATGGCAGGCACTGAGCATTCTGGGAGGCTGGCAAAAATGGGGAATTTTCTTCTGACAAAAATTTTCTTTTCATTTAAAAGTTTTCCCAAAGTCCTCCAATATTCTCACACAATGATTTAAAAAAAACAGAACCCCAAAATGGTTTAAAAAAGAATGGAAATACAATTAAAATAAAATGCAATCATAATATATATATTTTTAATTCAGTTCTTAGTCTTTTCCTCCTTAAACATTTTTCATTTCGATTCCATCAGACTGGAATTGAAATGAACATTATTTTGTTGTGAATCATTTTATTGAAAATTTTCACATGAAATGAAATTGTCTGGTAAAAATATTCATATACTTTCGAAAGCCATTTTTTCATTAAAAACATTTTTCATGGAACATTCTTGACCAGCTCTACTTTCCAGCTTTTTTACAGGGCTCTTGTTCAGCCTAATAACACAGGGTAAAATACTGAAAAAGCACCTAGGTCCCATTGCCTTTCAATAGGAGTTAAGGGCCAGATCCACAAAGGGACATAGACGGATTAAGGGCTAGCTGCTCTGAGAGCACCTAACAGTTCAACCCTGCCCTAAAGACAGCTGAGAGCAAGTCTCTCTCAAAGACAGGGAGAGCTGGCATGTGGTAGAGTCTGAGGTTGAAGAACTCACCTGCCTCAGATTTGGGGCAGGAATTTGACCCCAGGTCTTTCCCATCCCAGGCAAGTCTCCTAGTAACAAGTGATCAATAGGCCCTATGGCAGAGGTAGCTCCGAGGGGGGATTTTGAGGAGGGGAAGGTGGTGGCTTTGTGAACATTGACCGGAGCTGTTCCCGTGCATGGCGGCAGCATGGGAGAAAGTGCGGAGGTGCTCGAGGGGACAGGCCGACATTCAAGGCTGCCATTGTTGGCAGAGCGTGAGCTGATGGCTTGATGAACCACTAGGTCTGACGGTTAATACGTTATCTAACACCACACATCCCTCCAGCACAGACCAGGCCTGTGTGTTCAGTGTCCTGTGCTGGGTTAACACATGTTCCAACACAATGTAATGTCCCATAGAGATGAGGCTTGAAAGGGTCTGAGCCCAGCTAGGCTCAGCTACACCTGATGCCAACAGAGCTCTTTGGGCCAGGGACGGTTTCTCATGGTCTGTACGTGCAGCACCTGGCACAATGGGGGCCAGATCTTGGTCAGGGTCTGTGCAGCATCTGGCACAATGGGGACCCAGATATCAGCTAAGGCTTCTAGGTGGTACTGTAATATACATAATAATAACAGCCAGGGAGGTGCCAAATGACCCCCCCTCACACACACTTCTGACCTGGGAGCCCCTCCTTCTAGGGGCATTGGCAGGGCAGGGCTGTGAGGCCCTTTTGAAGAGGCACCAAGTCACCCACTTTCCCCTTTGCACCATCCAGGGAAAGGCCACAAGGAACCCCAGCTGGCTACACAATGCAATGAGGGGATAACGGGATGAGCAGTGAATCACACCTGCCATCGGTGTTTGCCCAGCACTGATGGGAGGTGGGAACAGGCCATGGCAGGAGGGACGTGTTCCCAGGGGGCCGGAGTGTGAGCAGCCCCAGACAGTGAAGTATCAGAGGTGATAATGGGGAAGGACCTACCTTAAGGATTCAGCATGTCGCAGGAGATGCCATGTAACAAGCCAGGGGTCCCAGCGCCACACAGAGCACCCAAGGAACTGAACTGACGTGCTGGGAGCAAAGGGAGAAAGGGATCCTGGAGCTGTTTGCAAACTCTGACTGAGGGAAAGTGGAAGCACCAGGGCGTCAGTCACACATTAACCCGGCAGAGATATTATCTGGCCAGGATCCAGAGCAAGTGTCGGTTACCCGCGGAGACACAGTGAGCAGTTTATACAGCGATGGGTTCCTATTCATCCTCCAATTGCGTGGGAGGCCCATTGGATGGGAGCACTAAGTGCTAATACAACCCTGCCCCTGAATCTGCTCCCCACTCCCATCCCATCCCCTTTCCCCACCCCAAGCTGCCCCCCATGCACAGAAAACAGCAGTCCAGGGGTCTAAAGTTCAGTGAAAAGTAATGCAAGGGGATTGAACATGGGACAGCAGGTGCAGGGTATAATAGTACCAATGATGTTTAAGAAGGCACCATCACGGTGCATCCAAGAGTATCTATGCTCCTAGGGGGATCATCAGTAGGGCTTGAATCCAGGAACTTCAATACCACAGCACAGGCCTCTGATATTTGAGCTAAGGAACAAGCTCTGTTAACAGCTCTTATCTGCTTATCATTTGGGAAACCCTGATTGGGTGGGATGCTGGGATTGGACCTAGGCCCTATAGAGCAAAATGCAGGGGTCACTACCACCTGGCTACAGACAGAGAGCTGCTAGCTTTTTGTCTGCAGTCACCTCATAAACCTAATTCCTGTACTCCTTGCTACAGGAGCCCAGAGATCCATGCTGGGCTAGCAGAGGTTACACGTGAGACCTGATCCAGATCATCTTGTGTCAGAGCCTGGTTTATAACTGGCTGGCTGTGCTTTTCTGGGCATCTGTGTGTGATCCAGACACACCCCACCCAAGGCTGATAGGAGGGTTAGCTGCTAGGAAGGGAGGCTGCTAGGGGGAGGTTGTCACACAGGGAGCCCTGCAGCAGTTCAGGGTCCTCCAAATTAGCCCTTTACAGGGGGGAAGTCTTCCTGAGATCTGAGACCCTTCAGAACTAGGGGTTCATTCACAGGCAGTTTCTGACCCTGGCCCTGCTCCCCTCCTGCTGCCCCGTCCCTCCCGGTCACCCTCCTCTGGGGTGGCTCCATGCCTCTTGGCTGCCATTATGGGAAAGAGAGTATTGGGGGTGAAGCATCTGAACCATCCAGTGAGGCTCTTGCAGGACTTCGCCTGTCTCTGAGACTCAGCCAGTGGGAGCTCTGGGAGCTCTGTACCCATGGATCTGGGGTCTGGCTAGCACACAGCCCGGAGAGCGTGCCTCCCACTGGGCCCATGTACACCTGCCCCAATCCATGTCTGCCCCCAGACATAGATGCCAACTCCGTGGGTGGTCCGGGGCTGAAGCATCCATGGAAGAAAAAATAGTGGGCACTCAGCACCCACCAGCCACAGCTGTTTGGTGGCATCCCCGATCAGCTAATCTGGGGTGCCACCAAGCAGCTGATGGGGGATGCCAATAAACAGCTGATAGGTGGCTCAGGGAGAGGCTTGGGGAATGGCAGAGAGCAGCAAGCAGTGGGCAGGGGCCTCGGGGAGGGGGCGGAGTGGGGGCTGGAAGAGGCTGAGAGAAAGCGGGTCCTTGGGGGCAGGGATGCAGTGAAGGTGGGGCCTTGGAGGAGGGGGTGAAGCAGGGGCAGGAAGAGGCATAGCAGAGGCAGGGCCTTGGGGGAAGGGACAGAGTGGGGTGGGGCCTCAGGACAGAGCGGGGCTGGAGCACCCCCAGGATAAAGTAAAAATCAGCGCCTATGCCCCCAGAACTGTTATTCAAGGCTCCTCCCAGGTGTCATAGGGCATCACAGCATCCTCCCAAGCAGAGGGGAAGAGCTGTCACAGCCGGTCTGGCCAATGCCTGTTAACCCCTAAGAGGTCACAGGGGCCTCATGCAGGAAAAAGGGCAGGATGGAATATTGGCAGATTCCACCAGTGAGGATTTACCCATGGTGCACTCTGGGGCAGGTGGAAGATGTTTTTTTCCCTGTGGAATACCGAGATGAATTTCCATTGAAACTTTCAATATGAAAATTTTAACTTTTCATTAAAAAACTGAAAACTTGAGAAGTGGGGGTGGAATTTTCAGCTGAGAACTTCCAGACAATGAAATATATAGGGGGAGGGGTTGATTTTCCAAAGAAACTTGAAAATGTCCAAGAAAAGCAGACACTTTATACACACACACAATCATTTAGTCAAACATCTAGTGTTCTATCAAAAAAGGACTTGATGTAAAATTTTCAGCCAAACCTGATCAGAAGGTTGGAATCTCTGGGGGTTTAAGTGGACTAGTTAAACCACATTGAACTCCTCTGTGGATGCTCTTAATCAGAATTAAAGTGGATTTAATTTGATTTAGCTCTACCCAGGTGCGCCAATCATTCTCAGCCCCTGGAAATGGTTCATGTGCAAAAATTGTACATTTTGGTCTTCCCAGGGCTCCCTGCTGCACGTCTCCCTCTTCCCTGCTGTCATCTGCCATTTTCCTTCCCTGCTAGCAGATGACCCCAGTGCTGTCCCAGTGTTGCAAGACTGTGAGTCTCCCACTTGGAGGAGTGGCCCAAGCAGGCAGAGTGCCTGGAATGATGATGCAGACACAGCTCAGTAACAGCAGCACAGGTTTTTCTTGCTGGGCAAGTGGACAGAGGCAGCTCCCCTCCTGCTGAAGACTACAAAAACACTTTCACTTTCCCCAGGCAGGCAAAGGAATCACCCTTGCCCGCACCTGTCCTCTCAGGGTTACTTCTGTTACCCAAAATTGGGCCAGCTAGTAAGCTTAGGGAGGACTAATAATCCACCAGAATTTGGCAGAAAGCAGCACATTTATTATACTGATAGCTAAACTCAAAAGAAAGTGGGGTGGTGTCACATACTCACGCTCCCAGGACAGGCACAGCACTAGAGATGTCAGGATCCTTCAAGGTAAGTGTCCCACAGTGCAGCGATGGATGGTGCGATGAAGGTAAGTCTTCCCAAGGCACGATGGAATGCAATTCGGTCAACCACTGGCCAGGCGGTCCGGGCAAAAGGCCTTCACAGGAGGTACAAGCTTGTGAGTGCACTCCCTTCCCCTTTTAAGAACCTGCTCCTCATGGCCTGAGACTAGAGATGACTTGGCCGCCTCTGGTTGGTCACACTCTGCCTTGAGCAGTGTCCATGCAGTGTCCAGGCATTGGGTGTGTGAGCACTGCCTAATTAGAGTTCCAGACACCTTGTCTATCCCGGAGCTCTTCTGATCTTTCAGCTGTTCAACCAGCCCATTCATCCCACAAGCATTTGAGGGTGAGGGGGAAAGCCACTTCACAGGTATTCAAAGAGAGAGAGGAGATAAAAGGGCCGGGGGAGGAGTGTAACAGACCTTTTGAGCATACAGGTTATACACAGCATAGTCATACCGAACATACAGATCACTGCTGTTCCTACAACACTCTGCCCCTTGATCTATGATCATTACAGTAGTTGTTGTTGTACAACACAGGTGATCTGTTGCAGGCAAACCAAACAATCATAACCAGATGAATATAACTAAAACCATTACAATTGACTAAACAACACAAATGCAAACAATCACAATTATAATAACTGGCAATACAATAAAACCATCACCTTTACAATAATTGGGTACGTTGACAAACAAAATGAGGCCCAAGTTTGACGCTGCAATAGCCATCAAACAATAAAAGTTAACCCTAACCCTTAAATACACACAACAAATAAGATTTGTAGGAGTAGCAGTATGAATAACATAATTTAACAACAAAATAATTATTAGAGAATCTAACAAAAAATAAACCTGATGCATCGGGGACCGAAGTCTTTTGGACAGAGGTGGATGTGATTAATAATTTGGTTGGAGATGGGGGAAGCAGAGAGAGGAACAGGCATTTACCCTGTCTAGTGTAGTATCCTCTCTCTCTCCAGACCCAATGCTAGCACAGGACACCCACCAGAAACAGACATAGAACATGCAGCACAGAACACTGAACACAGACTTTGTCGCAACACTATAACCATAATATTTTATAACTCTTCAGCTGGTACCAGCTCGTTCCGGTTCGGAGGCTGAAAGATAGAAGCTTAGAAACAAATTAGCACAGTGCTCCCACCGTGGCAGACCCTGCTTGTTTGGGTTGTCCATGGTGTACTCATTTTCCCTCTGGGGTCCCATGGCCAGTCAGAGAGTGTCAAGATATCTAGGGTTCTAGTCACAGCTTGGTGGGCTAGCGTGGGGGAACTGTGGAATCCCTGGGGAACCTGGGTGAACGTATACTGGGTATTGCAAAAGGTAAAGGCAAATCAGTCTTGGCTTTCTGGAGCCAGGGGCAGGACAAAGAAGCAGTTTGCTAAATCAATCACTGAAAACCACTTTGCCTCGGGCGGAATACTTTCCAACAATGCGGCCATGTCTGCCACCACTGGAGCCCACTGTGGGGTGCAAGCATTGATCTGGTGGTAATCTATAGTTAATTGCCAGGTCTTCCCATTTGCCTTACGGACCACCCAGATGGGGGAGTTGAAAGGAGAGGTAGTTAAACGAACCACTCCCTGGTCTATCAGGGCATCCAATATCTCACCCACAGCTTGCTCTGCCTCAGGAGGATACTTGTATTGTTTCTGGGCAGCACCGGGGTCCCTGAATGACAATGGGCTTCCCCTTCCAGAGACCACAGTCATATTTATCCTTAGCCCAGACCCCGGGAATCTGGTTTTTCCATTCATCTGTCTCTGGAACCTCCACAGCTGCCACCCCCAACACAGAGCAGGTTAGCACTTCAAAGACCCCTCCTTGTAGATCTTCTCCCCAGTCCACTGTGGGGACCTGCCACACACAGTGACTGGCACAATCTACCACCAAACAGATCTCTCTGAGATGATCAATCCCCAGAATAACTTTGCCTGCCATCTGCGAATGAGCCAGGGGACGTTAGCCACCAAATCTGCCAATTCCCACTTAGTCGCTGACAGCAAGGTTCCTCTCTCCTCCTGGCCCCCATAAGCAGCCAACACAACTGACCAAACTTGCACACATTCAGGAGGGAAAAATGGTAAAAGCGACATTGCTGCACCAGTATCCACCAGTGTCACACAGGGGGTCAGTGTTATTCCTACCCTCATTTGGACTACTAGACACCCCCCCTCCCCCGATCGGGGGACAGGGTGGCTACCCATTGCCACCTGTCCTCCGGGCATCCGTCCTCCGGCAGGCTCCCTTAGGGGACTTGCACTGGCCTATCCAAGCCGTCTGGTGCTCCTCCTGATGGGGCTGGGATGCCCCTCTGCTCCTCTGGGTTTCCCATGCCAATTGTCCATATCCTCCCCCTGTTCCAGCAAAATCCGCCAGAGGTTATTCCGCAGGCAGGACTGCCCCCTGCGGTTTCCAGACTGAGGATCTGGTCTCCGGAGGTTTCTGCGGTTTACTGCCGCCACCTTAGAAGTCTTGCCCACTGGTGGTTGTGGCACAGATGGGGCGATGAGAGCAGCCTGCCGGACTGCATCCAGTAGGGCTTCCACATCTGTGGGTTCCCCGGGTCTCCACCTCCCGATCGCCTGCTGTACGTATACTGGGAGACCCTGGGCGATCAGCCTCAGTTCCTTCAGAGGCAAGGCTATTTGAGCTACTGTTGGGGGTACCTGCCCTCTTGCTGTGGCAGCCACACCCCAGCCACACAAACATGCCAGGAGAACCATTCTCTCTAGGAAGCGGACGGGGTCTTTCCCATGTGCAGCAGGTGCCGAGCCAAACTCTGCCAACAATGTGCATGGCCCCACGGCAGGCGCCATCCCCGCCAATGTACCAAAGATACTATTGTGTGCAGCATGGCCGGCTTGCTGCCGAGCCGTCCCTGCTAAATCTCCTCCCAACCCGGACGTGGCTTTTAACACCTGTTGGGTCTCAGCTAGGTTCACTCTCTGATCCAAACACAGAGTCACCACGTCCTGGGCCCACCCACTAAATCCAGAGCACGAGGCGCCATCCAGAGTTTTTGCTAACTCTACTGCTTGTGCAGAGTCAAGTCAGTCTCTGCCACAGTGTGGGACTGCCCTGCCCCCTGCGGGCGCAGACCCATAGTTCGGACCACCCTCCGGACTGCCACAATATGGTGTCTGGGGTCCGGCCATCCGGGGTCTGGATCTGGGGGATCCAGATCATACCATATATCCCCATCCCAATCATCATATGGTCCCACACCCCCCTGGGCTTTTACCCCAACAGCGGCAACCCAAGCTGAATAAGTCCCCTGGGCCCTATTCTCCCGGGCAGACCCCTCCAGGACCAGATCCTTCAGGCAGGTAACTGCCTGTCTCAGAGCAGCATTATCTGCTTCCACCCACTCCTGCTTCTCCTCTGCTGCTGCCACCTGTACTGTGGCTACAGAGCGGGGCACTAGCAGTCAGAGCCTGAGCCTTCCACATATCCCGTTCCTTCTCCAACTCATTACATCGGTCCTTGAGTGAGTCTATTTCAGTGGTGAACTGACTCTTTGCCACCTGCCATTGCCAGCCTGCTTGCCACAGCAGCCAGGTGGTTGCACAATCCAGTCCCGCCTTACTGGGACCATATATAAGTACATATGTATGCAACACGAGCTCTAGTTCAGGAATTGTACTCCCAGGTGGAACTACCCCTGGCATCCAGTGATCTGCCCCTTTCTTTTGGAGCCATACTAACAACACCCTGGGCAGCAGCGCTGCTTCCCAAGGGGGGGGGGTGTATCCTCGCTCAGGCTGCTTCACCTTTTTCTTCCCCTTACCCCACAGTGGCATACTTAGCAGAGGCGTCCTTTTCTCCCTGCAGTGGGTTGCTAGCCTACCACTTTTTCACACAGGCTTGAGCTGGACTTACCCAAGAGACCACCATGGGGGGTACCCGGGTATTTACACCTAATTCTTGTCCTTGCCCTAGACTGGCACTCAACAGTGGTGTTCTTTTCTCCCTGCAGTGGGTTGTTAGCCTACCACTTTTTCACACAGGATCCAAGCTGGACCCACTCAAGAGACTACTGGGGGGCACCAGGGGACCCCTACTCTTGGGTCATATCCTCCACTAAGCTGCAAGCATTCTCCACCAGTAATGTTACCCGAAATTGGGCCAGCTAGTAAGCTTAGGGAGGACTAATGACCCACCAGAGTTTGGCAGAAAGCAGCAGGTTTATTATATTGATAGCTAACTCAAAAGAAAGGGGGTGGGTGTCACACTCACATACTCACGCTCCCAGGACCGGCACGGCACTGGAGATGTCAGGATCCTTAAAGGTAAGTGTCCCACAGCGCAGCGATGGATGGTGCGATGAAGGTAAGTCTTCCCGAGGCATGATGGAATGCAATGTGGAGAACCACTGGCCAGGTGGTTTGGGCGAAAGGCCTTCACGGGCAGGGCCGCCCAGAGGATTCCGGGGGCCCGGGGTCTTCGGCGGCGGGGGTCCCTTCCATTCCGGGACCCGCCGCCGAAGTGCCCCGAAGACCCGCGGCGGGAGCCCCCCCCCGCCGAATTACTGCCGAAGCGGTAATTCGGCGGCGGGGCCCCCCCCCCCACGGGTCTTCAGGGCACTTCGGCGGCGGGTCCCGGAACGGAAGGGGCCCCCCGCCGCCGAAGACCGAGCTGCACGTCGGCGGCAGGTCCCGCTTCCTCCCCGCCCCGGCCCCAGCCTCTTAGCCCCGGCTCCCTCCTCACCCGGAGTCTCAGCGCCTCGCCGAAACAGCCGCAGCGTGTGGCCGGCGGGGCCTGAGCTCCGTCCCGCTCAGAGCCGCGTGGTGAGGGGGCAGGGCTGGGAGCTCCACGCCGAGTGGAGGGGGCAGAGCTCAGCCTGGCGCTCCCAGCCCCGCCCCCTGACCACGCGGCTCTGAGCGGGGCGGGGCTCAGGGGCCCCGGCGGAGACTCGGTGCTTGGTGCGCTGAGGCTCCAGGAGAGGGGCGGAGGCGGGAGCCTCCGCTGTTCTCTTGGGGGCCCCTGCGGAGCCCGGGGCCCAGGGCAAATTGCCCCTTTTGCCCCCCCCCCCTCTGGGCGGCCCTGTTCACGGGAGGTACAAGCTTGAGAGTGCACTGCCGAGAACATGGCCCCTTCCCCTCCTCCTGGCCTGTGACTAGAGATGACTTAGCCACATCTGGTTCGTCACACTCCATCTCGGCCAGTGTCCATGTAGCATCCATGCATTGGGTGTGTGAGTGCTGCCTAATTAGAGTTCCAGACACTTGTCTACCTGGGAGCTCTTCTGATCTTCCAGCTACTCAACTAGCCTATTCATCCCACAAGCTTTCCATGAGGGAGTGGGAGGGGGAAAGCCACTTCACAGGTATTCAAAGAGGGAGAGGAGACCAAATGGGGGGAAGTATAACAGACCTTTTGAGCATACAGTTTATACACAGCATAGTCAGACAGAGCATTCCGATCACTGCTGCTCCTACAACCAATTCCTGGGTAAGGGGAGGGGGACTTTCCCCTCTGGGAGCCGCAACATCCTTTAGGAGCTGTCTGTAGGTATACCTCCCCCACTCCTCCATCCTGCCAGCACAGTAACTCGGTTACAGTATTTTGGTGATTCACACCATCATTTACAGATTAGCATCATTTTTAAGTACAAAACCTGTTTTAAACTGGGCTCTTCACTGTGTGAATCCCGTAATACCTGACTGCTCTCATTGTTTGCATTGTAGTAGCACCTAGAACCCCAGGCACAGACCAGGACCTTGTTCTGTCAGGCACTGTACAAACCCAGAACATAAAGACACTCACCCCCCCCATGGATCAGCAGCAGGGTTTGAACCATTAAGTGTCAGAGCCCCCATTGAGGCCTGTGTTATCTGAACCACATGAGTAATTACCAGCCTTCTTTTAGGCCAGCCAATGGAGAAGGACATGGCATATGTCTTCTCAATGGGTTACACAAGTATCCACTTGTCAGCACTAGGATATTAGTAATCAGGAATTGTGGCTTCTACCCCAGCTCTGGGAGAGGAGTGTGCCTTATAGTGGTTAGAAGTCATTTTAACCCAAGCAGGGTTAGTTGCTCTGAAAGGCGGTGTGGTGCACTAGTCCATCAGAGTGGGGGGTTTATCTTAGTAACCTGGGTCTTGCACTGTCTCTTACTATGTTTTTTTGTCATCAAATTAAAATTTGGCAGCTTCAGACTGGCACATAAATGTAATATTATCATTTTAAAGTACTTTTTAGAAACAAATATGCCATGTGTTGACCTAAAACTGGTACTTGTAGAGTTAACATTACAGAAGCAATGGTATATACAGATGTGAAACATATCTCTGACTGGATCTTTCTGCTAGAGGAAGATTCAGAAAAGTGAAACACCCTGCAGGAAAAAAAAAATCACCAACATACCTATATTTCAACAGCTTATCATAAATTTCCAGAACTACATACTGTACAAGCAATAAACCAAACAGTCCATCACTGGCTAAAGATTATAACCCAGGTTTTGTTTTATTAAAACTCGCTCGAAACTACAAGATATTCACCATCCTTTCCACTGCCAAAACACAAATGACTTTAATACAACCCTAGCTCTTGTGTAAATACCTCTGACCATAATCCAGACAAATTCTAACCCTTGCAGAGGGTGATAAGAAAGTTCTGGGGCTAACAGCCAGGACTAGGGGATTCCTGGGTTCTATTCCCAGCTGTGTCACTGACTCACTCTGTGAGCTTTGTTAAGTCCCCTCCTGTCTGGGTGCCTCAGTTTGCCTCTCTAAACCTAGTGAAAACAACATTTGCCATCTCCATAAAGGTGTTAATTACCAGTCCAAACCTAACAGCAGATATGGAAATGGTATCAAACTAGTGTGTGCTATGACCTGTACAATAACAAAGAGGGGAGGGATAGTTCAGTGGTTTGAGTATTGGCCTGTTAAGCCCAGTTTTGTGAGTTCAATCCTTGAGGGGGCTGTTTAGGGATCTGAGCCAAAAATTGGGGATTGGTCTGTGCTTTGAGCAGGGGGTTGGACTAGATAACCTCCTGAGGTCCCTTCCAACTCTGATATTCTATGAAAGCAGCATATGCTGTGCCCACAGCAGAAAGAAACCATAGACTAAACAAGCCAGTATAGAGAAAAATTTTGCATATATATATATATATAAACAGCACTGACATTGCCAAACACCAACAGGAAAATGATTTAAAAAGCCAGTGCACTCACCTTGCTGCCTCTGCCACTGCTCACTGCCCCCTTGGGGTTCTGGGCCACCATTCCCTGACATCTTAAGTTCAAGGTCATCTGCTCCAGGGCACAGACACATGGATGGGGTGCAGCCTCCTTTCCACCAGCAGCATGTGTGTCCACCACTGTGACTGCCCCTGCTCCCCTCAGTTACATGTCACAATGTGAGGAGTCCAGATGTGAGGGGGGCACCCAGTAGGAATCCACTCCCCAACCCTGTCTCTGAATCCTCTGTTATTGGTGCCCTCTATGTCAGTCCAAACTGGCTTTCTGTGGGTTTTTTTAGCTTTTTAAAAAACATTTTGGTTTTCCCTTTTGCCATTTTGCTGGTGTTTTTAATTTTTGCAGTTTTAGATCTTGTTTTTTTTGTTTGTTTTTTGCTGGCCTTGCTGTTTTGCAGTTTTGCGCAGTTGGATTTATTTTTTTTTATGGCTGCTTGGGCACCTTTAAGTCCCTGTCTTTTTTAGGTGTCAGCCAGGTTTTGGCTGTGAACAGTGTCCTTGGGCTGGGGCCAGCATTTTATTTTTGCACTGAGCTAGCTTTAGGGTTAAGTTAACTTATTTTTTACTCTTTTCCCCCCTTTCCAGCCTCTTCGAACCTACAAAGGAAGCTTTTACTTCATACTTGCACCTTTACCCCTTCTCAGCCTGCTTTGTGATGCTTACAACAGTATTAGCCACATAAAACAAACACCATGGAGATATACCTATCTCATAGAACTGGAAGGGACCCTGAAAGGTCATTGAGTCCAGCTCCATACCTTTGTTAGCAGGACCAAGTACTGATTTTGCCCCAGATACCTAAGTAGCTCTCTTAAGGACTGAACTCACAAGCCAGAGTTTAGCAAACCAATACTCAAATCACTGAGCTAACCCTCCCCACTGCTGTTTTGCACTCCCTGGGAACCCACTGAGGGAGGGGGCCCTTGGGGTGAGACAGTCCCTCCCTTGACCCCCAATCAACATTTTGTTACATAGCATAACATGTTTTCCCATTGGCATACATGCCCCACCCAAATGACGGTGGCAAATGCAGCTTTTTTTTTTTTGGTTAAAAGTGTGCTGTAACCAGTGAAGGAGGAGGCATTAGTTTTGAACACAGAAAGCCGCTTTTGGGTGTGCACCAAATCGGGAAACACGTTGGGGGTTATTTATGAAAAATTAAACAGAACATAGTTAGAAACAGTAACAGTTTGTTGCAGAATGGCGGGACAATGCATTGGAAAATTAGCATTTGTGATTTTAATAATAAATGGAGAGGCAGCCTGGGGTTGGTGTTTTTTTAAACACATGCCGAGGTATTGGTAAACAGATGTGTTGCGGTAGGGGCATATTCCAATGCCTCCCCTTCCCAACAGATGTGTTGACCCACCTTATAAAAGTGGCCTAGTATTGCCTTTTTTTTACACGCCATTTGAGGGGGATTTATAGGCTAGAGTTGCCAGGTGTTGCTTTCTGCAATTTATATGTGCTGATAGTTTGTGGATATGGTCAGCACATACCGTTTAGCTGTGTTGTTTGGGGGAGCCATTTTTTACACATTGAGATGAACCACCCAGTTTTAGAGGCAGCCTTTTTAAAGGCCTGGTTGAATTTTTATGGCTGGAGCCCATATGTTTTTTTTATGGGACCGAAGGCTGTGAAGGAGCAGGCTATGCCTGTATAGTTTCAATTAGTAAGCCTTTAGAAATGGCGAAAAGGCCATTGCTCTTGGGGGATTCTGGAGTGGGGATGAATTTCCCCAGGTCAGACTTTATGGAGCACATTTTTTTGTATGCTACAGACTTGTTGGGTTAAGTATTTTGGAGCTGGGAGCATTCAGAATTTTATGCTAGTTGATTCCCGGACTTAATTATGGTTTTAATTAGTTCCTTTAAGGTATTTTGTGTGTGGAGGGGCAATTTGGCAGTATGTTTGAGGGCAGCAGAGGCCACTGTCAGGTGGGGGAGATTTGCACTAGTGACTAGCCCCAAGACCTTTTTAAATTGTTTTAATTGCTTATTATTATAGCCCTTTGTTGGATATTTTAAATATTAGCTGCTGTATTGGCCCCATCCCACATGGACCCCACCAAGGCCTGCCTTTTTGAGGGGGTGGGGGTGGGCAAGGACAACATTTGTTTGAGGAGGGACAGTTAAAGGGAGGCCCCCTTGGTACAATTGGGAAGGAAGGCAGGGACCTGGAAATGCATCAGGACAAGGAAATGTTTAAGTTTTTTAAGGCAGCATTTAGGAGGATTCAGCCTTCCAGCTGATGGCAGATGACATCTGCCACCATTGTTGGTGAGGGGAGAGGTGGAGGTGTTTTTTTTAGGGCTGTTTCCTGAAGGCTAGGGGCTAAGCAGATAAGGCTACAATTAAGAAGGGATGCTGGAAATTGTTTGGGGCATGTAATGTTTGCCTTTTCATACTGGCGGGCCGTGTGTGTGGATGAGTGGATGATATGCATGATATACCAACATATGGAACTATGGGGGTTAGGTTGCACCCTACACCACCCTCCAAGGACCAATACCGCAACTATGTCCCTATGCCAGCTGTCCAGGTGGAGCAGTGACTTAGATGACAAATTGGACCTTTCCATGACATTGAACACCTTTCCATGTACCCTTCCATTGGATGTCCATGTAAGCCTTTTTTTTAAAAATATTTTATTTATTTATGTATTTTATTTTATTTTTATTTTTTTAGTGGAACCGTAAGCGTTGGCAGTATGGATGGGTATTTTATGGGTAGTTGGAGACCTGGACAGTCCAGGCCAATGGCTGATCAGCAACTGAGGCCCATGATGCCATGATTAGAAATTTAGGAAGAAACCTAAGTTTTGAGCTGATTGGCATATGCCATTTTAATTTACTGGGTAGCTGCAGCTGGTAAACTACCGAAGAGATATGGTTTACCACCGAGTATGGGCCCATTTACTTAACATTTAGGGTATGGACCGTTTTTTCCAGTTTTCGTAACATCACCTTATTTTTAACTTGCCATCCCCGGACGTCTTTACAGATTTTTTTTTGCGTTTGGCCTTTTTCCTGTCTAAGGCCTTTACGGCATTACAAGTTTTATAAAGTTCTTTTTTCTGCTAGGCAATGTACCGACCATTTGGTGAACTGGCGGGTGAGCTCCCTCCCATTTTTATAGATTGACCCACATTATTGGGAGGCTAAAAATGATATGGTGGGGGGTGTACCGGTACCAAGGCGGTTTAAATTGCGTAGAGCTGCCAAGATGGTTGGCTGCTTTTGAGGCCAATCCATTCCTGAAGTGGAGGACTGGCTGGGATGATTTAGTTGGGTTTGGTCCTGCTTTGAGCAGGGGGTTGGACTAGATGACCTCCTGAGGTCCCTTCCAACCCTGAGATTCTATGATTCTATGACATTTTATGAAGGGCGTTTTTTACATTTTGGTTTTGCCTTTTTACAGTGCCATTGCTTTGAGGCTGATAACTAATGTGTATTTGTTGCTTAATATTTAGGACAGCCAGCAAAGATTTAAGGACTTTTTTTATAAAGGCCCCTCCCAGATCAGAACCCATAATTCAGGGTGTGCTGTACAGGCAGAAAAATTTTTTATAAAGTTTTTGGCGTCTACCACCACTGTATTTACCCGGGTTGGAAACGCCTTTGTACAGGCAGAGAACACATTCATTATTACTAGGAGGTATTTATACCCTTTTTTTGTTGTTGGTAGTAAATTAATAAAATTAATTTGCAGATGGTGCTCTACCACTTTGGTTTTTTGCTCCTGCAAGACTGGGAGCTGAGCCCCCTGCTTTATTTGGGCATACTTTAGACATTCCTTTACAATTTGCTGTACCATTTGTTTTTATTTTGGCCATGGTGCCACCTGTTTGATTTTAAACAGAGTTCCCTCCACCCCCTCATGTGCCCTCTTATGTAATTTCTGGACCATGTTTTTCTGCTCGGCGGTAGCTAATTTTGTGACCAAGGCTGCTACCTTGCTGGAACAAACCCGAGTTAATTTATTTAGTTGTTTGTTTTATTTATGGAGTAACCCCTTGTCCTTATGAGCATGTGATCAAAGTAATGTAGACTTTCCCCTTGCATGCTTTATGCAATGCCATTATTTTTTGCCACTTTTTTATGTTTAATGGGCTTTTGGTCTGCAATTTTTTAATTGTTCTTTTTTTAATAGAACATGTATGTTGATACCCCCCGCACCACATATTTATTGTTTGCTACTAGACATACTGCAAAGTTCTCCCCCAGCTGACTCTTATATTTTAGAACCTGGAGCACTGCCTTTATTTTGACATTTTGTGCTGAACCACGCACTAGGTTTTCAGTTAGGCTCACCTCCCCCCCATGCAAGGCTGCCCATTGGATATACTGATTTCCTTGGTGGAAAAAGCAGGATCCATCTGTAAACCACAAGTGGTTAATCTGGGTTTGGTTTTGGAGGATTGAGAGGGGGTTCCATTTTGGGGCAGCTGCTCATTTCCGCTTTACCACCTCAGAGGAATGCTTGGCGCCTTGCTCCACTAGGGCTGCACTGAACAGGTCCAGGGACTGCAGAGTTTTTGATGCCACCCCCTTTTGGGTAAGGAACAGGGTCCACTGCGCGAGGCAGGTGCTGGAGACAGAGATCATTTGGGACCCTGTTAGAATGTATTTTTAGGGGTGTGTTAGGGTTCCCTCTCCACTCTGAACTCTAGGGTACAGATGTGGGGACCTGCATGAAAGACTCCCTAAGCTTATTTCTACCAGCTTAGGTTAAAACTTCCCCAAGGCTCAAATTCTTTCTTGTCCTTGGATGGTATCAATGCCATCACCAAGTGAGTTAGACAAAGATTCAAGGAAAAGAACCACTTGGAGTTCCTGTTCCCCAAAATATACCCCCAAGCCCCTTCACCCCCTTTCCTGGGGAGGCTTGAGAATAATTTACCAACCAAATAGGTTAACAGGGTGAGCACAGACGAGCCCCTTGGGTTTTTAGGACACTAAAAACCAATCAGATTCTTAAAAGCAGAACTTTATTATAAAGAAAAAGTAAAAGAAGCACCTCTGTAAAATCAGGATGGAAGGTAATTTTACAGGGCAATCCGATTCAAAACAGAGAGGATTCACCTCTAGGCAAAACTTTAAAGTTACCCCCCCCCCAAAAAAAGACAGGAATAAACCTCCCTCTAAACATAGGGAAAATTCACAATCTAAAAGAAAAGATAATCTAACGCATTTCCTTCCTATAACAATTTGTAATCTTAGATTCTTAGCTCAGGTATGGCTTTAGGACAAGTATTTTCCCTGCTCTGGTTCCTCGCTGTCCCGGAGAGAACACAAAGAAGCACAAACAAAAACCTTCCCCCACAGATTTGAAAGTATCTTCTCCCCTTATTGGTCATTTTGGTCAGGTGCCAACCAGGTTATTTGAGCTTCTTAACCCTTTACAGGTAAAGGTGGGATCTTATGCTACCCATAGCTGTTTGTTTATGACCCCCCCACCCAAATCATAGACAGTGCTGGACAGCCTGTTCCACACTGGCTGTAATTTCTTCCTGGAGCTCTAGGAGAAAACAGAAATAATGATACCTGCATCTCTAGATATACTACTGATTATGTAAAAACTAACAATATTTCTACATTTCAAGGACAATTTTAACCAGTTGATTCTGGGAAACGTTGACGGGAGAGTGCATCAGCCACTTTGTTAGAAGCTCCTGAATTGTGTTGTATTTCAAAATCAAAATCTTGGAGAGCGAAACTCTACCGAAGAAGTTTTTTGTTATTGTCCTTGATGGTATGAAGCCACTTCAGCTCAGCATGGTCGGTTTGCAGGTAGAAACACCATCCCCAAACGTGTGGGCGTAGCTTTTCCAGAGTGTATACAATGGCGTAACATTTCTTTTCGCTGATTGACAAGTGGCTTTTCCTCTCAGACAGTTCTTTGCTGAGAAACATCACAGGATGGAATTCTTGATCTGGTCCTTCCTGCATTAAAACTGCTCCCACACCACACTTGGATGCATCTGTGGTTACTAGGAAAGGTTTGTTAAAGTATGGGGCCTGTTTCTTTGACTTTGGGACAGGCCACTTTTGGATAGCATTCACTTTGGCCTGTAGAGGATTGATGGTTCCTTGACCCACGTGGTGTCCAAGGTAAATCACTCTGTTTAGGCCTACTTGACATTTTTTAGCCTTAACAGTTAATCCTGCCGCCCTTATGTGCTCGAAGACTTTTTCCAGATGCTCCAGGTATTCTGCCCATGAATCAGAAAAGATGGCCACATCATCAAGGTAGGCCACTGCAGATTCTACCAATCCCTCTAGGAGTCTATCTACAAGTTTTTGGAAAGTGGCGGGTGTATTTTGCAGCCCAAAAGGGAGCACATTAAATTCATATTGCCCTGCATGGGTGATGAAGGTTGACACTTCCTTCGCGGATTCATCCAGCAGTACTTGCCAATACACCTTGGTTAAGTCTAAAGTAGAGATGACCTGGGCACATCCCAGTTTGTCCAATAGCTCATCTCTGCATGGCATTGGATAGTTGTTTGAGCGAGTTACAGCATTTAGCTTATGGTAGTCCAAACAAAAGCGTATCTCCCCATCTGGTTTGGATGGGGAGATGGGAGTCCAAACTCCCATCTGATCGCAGCAGCCCAGGAGCCGGCCAACAGGGCTGCTAACAGGCGAGTTTGAGTGGGAGTTCCCATTGGAGGAGCCAGGTATTTGTGTTTGCGTCTGTCTTTGTGGTGCTTGTGTCTCTCTGTCGGGGCAGACTGCTGAGCCCTGATTAGGGGGCGGAGCTAGGCAGAGGAGGGGGCCTATAAAAGCGGCCGCCCAGCCAGGCAGCGGCACAGCTGATCGCAGTGGCCCAGGAGCCGGCCAACAGGGCTTCTAACAGGGGAGTTTGAGTGGGAGTTTACAGGGGGAGGCGGAAGGGGGCGGCACCGTGTTTCCTGTGTTCCCCAGGTAGGAACGCCGAGCGAGGCCGAGACAGCAGCAGCCATGAGCCAAGCAGCAGAGGATACACTGAGGATGAGAGCATGCAGCAGCTGCGGTATGTACATGGTCCTAGCGGGGGACCCAGAACAGTACTATGTATGCATGAAGTGCCGCCTAATAGAGCTGCTGGAGGAAAAGATCCAGGGTCTAGAGCTGCAGGTAGAAACCCTGGTAGAGCATAGAAGGGGGTTCGAGCAGCTGATGGAGCAATGGCAAGCAGTGGCTGAAGGGGAATGCCCAGGAGTACAGGGGGAAGCAGGGGCTAAGGCCAGTGAGGGGGGACTGCAAGATGAGGAATATGGGCAGTGAAAGCATGTGACCGTGAGAAGCAGGCAGGGGAAATGGAGAGCCAGTGAGGGAGAAATAGAGTTAAGGAACAGGTTTGAAGGTTTGGAGAATGAGGAAGGGGTACAGCAGGTGGTAGCTGACGGTGGGAGGGCAAGGAAAAAGAGAAGAGCGGCTAGTCTGATAGAAAGAGGGGAGGAGTCCATGGAGGCAGCACCAAGTTTGGGCCCAGGTAGGATGCAGGATGGCTTAAGGGGAACCACAAGGGATGATAGGAATGGAAGGAGCTTGCAACCAGGGGGGACGGAGGATAGGTTAGAGGACCGCACTGTCCCCAGGCAAAGGCAGGTCTATCTGATTGGGGATTCCATACTGAGAAGGTTGGACAGGCCTGTGACCAGGGCCGATCCAGAGAACAGAAGGGTGTGCTGTCTACCGGGCGCTAAAATACGGGATGTGGACCTGAGGTTGAAAAGGATCCTAAGAGGAGCAGGTAAGAACACTTTGATCATCCTTCATGTAGGAATGAATGACACGGCTAGATTCTCGCTAGAGAGGATCAAGGGAGACTATGCCAGGTTGGGTAAGACGCTCAAGGAAATTGAGGCTCAGGTGATCTTCAGTGGGATTCTACCTGTCCCTAGGGAAGGGCACCAAAGGGGTGACAAGATCGTGACGATAAATAGTTGGCCGAGGGAGTGGTGTTACAAGGAGCGCTTTGGGATGTATGGGCACTGGGAGGCTTTCGGGGACAGAGAACTGTTCTCACGGGATGGGCTCCACCTAAGTAGGGAAGGAAGTAGAATTCTAGGAGGGAGGCTGGCTCATCTGATTAAAAGAGCTTTAAACTAGACATTGGGGGGAGACGATTGGGAGAGGTCCAGGTTCTCTCCACGCCAAATTTATACATTGAGAGTGAGAACAACAGGATAATAACAGATATAGCCAGAGAGGGAGGGTTAGGTATAAGGAAGGGGGGGGGGGTGGATACTAGACCGACAGGTCATACTGGTAGTACTGTGTCCCTACCAAGTAGGGTGAAAAGGGTGAGAGGAGCCAAACAGCAAAAATTAGGATGTTTGTTCACCAATGCGAGAAGCTTAGGTAACAAAATGGAGGAACTGGAGCTCCTGGTCCGAGAATTGAAACCGGATATTGTAGGAATAACCAAAACATGATGGAACGGTAGCCATGACTGGAGTACAGGTATGGAAGGGTATGTGCTGTTTAGGAAAGACCAAAACAAAGGTAAAGGTGGGGGAGTAGCATTGTATGTCAATAATAAGGTGAAATGTAACGAAATAACTAGCAATGCAATGGATAATACAGAGTCTGTTTGGGCAATGGTGACATTGGGGAAGAAAACTACTAGAGCGTCCCCTGGGATAGTGATTGGGGTGTGCTATAGACCGCCGGGATGTAGCCTGCATATGGATAGAGAGCTCTTTAATGTTTTTAAGGAGGTAAATACTAATAGGAACTGTATGATCATGGAAGACTTTAACTTCCCGGATATAGATTGGGAAACAAATGCTAGTAATAATAATAGGGCTCAGCTTTTCCTAGACGTGATAGCTGATGAATTCCTTCATCAAGTAGTTGCTGAACCGACGAGGGGGGATGCCATTTTAGATCTCATTTTGGTGAGTAACGAGGACCTTGTTGAGGAAATAGTTGTAGGGGACAACCTTGGCTCGAGTGACCATGAGCTAATTCGTTTAAAAATAAATGGAAGGATAAACAAAATTGCATCTGAGACTAAGGTTTACGATTTCAAAAGGGCTAACTTTACTAAATTAAGGCGACTAGTTAGGGAAGTGGACTGGACTAACATATTTAGGGATCTAAAGGCGGAAGACGCCTGGGTTTACTTCAGGTTGAAGTTGCAGGAGCTGTCAGAGGCCTGTATCCCGAGAAAGGGAAAACAGTTCGTAGGTAGCAGTTTTAGACCGAGCTGGATGAGCAAGCGTCTCAGAGGGGTGATTAAGAAAAAACAGAAAGCGTACAAGGACTGGAAAATGGGAGGGATCAGCAAAGAAACCTACCTTATTGAGGTCAGAGGGTGTAGGGAAGCGGTGAGAAAGGCAAAGAGCCGGGTGGAGATGGACCTGGCGAAGGGGATTAAAACCAATAGCAAAAGGTTTTTTAGCCATATAAATAGGAAGAAAACCAAGAAGGAAGAAGTGGGACCGCTTAAAACTGTAAACGGAGTGTAGATTAAGGATAAGCTAGGCATGGCACAATATCTAAACAAATATTTTGCCTCGGTCTTTAATGAGGCTAATGAAGGGCTAAGGAATAGTGGTAGAGGGACTGACGGGAATGAAGATATGGGGGTAGACATTACGGTATCTGAGGTAGAAGCCAAACTTGAACAGCTTAACGGAAGTAAATCAGGGGGCCCGGATAATCTTCATCCTAGAATATTAAGGGAATTGGCGAGTGAAATTGAAAGCCCGTTAGCGATGATTTTTAATAAATCTCTAAACTCGGGGGTGGTACCGTTCGACTGGAGATTAGCTAATGTAGTTCCTATATTCAAGAAGGGGAAAAAAAGTGACCCAGGTAACTAGAGGCCTGTTAGTTTAACATCTGTAGTATGCAAAGTCATGGAAAAATTTTTAAAGGAGAGAGTGGTTACGGACCTTGAGGCCGATGGCAACTGGGACAAATTACAGCATGGTTTTACAAAAGGTAGATCGTGCCAAACCAACCTGATCTCCTTCTTTGAGAAAGTAACAGATTTTTTAGACAAGGGAAATGCGGTGGATCTAATATATCTGGATTTCAGTAAGGCGTTTGATACGGTACCGCATGAGGAATTACTGGTTAAATTGGAAAAGATGGGGATCGAAATGAAAATCCAGAGGTGGATAAGGAGCTGGTTAAAGGGGAGACTGCAGAGGGTCGTATTGAAGGGTGATCTGTCGGGTTGGAGGGGGGTTACCAGTGGAGTTTCTCAAGGTTCAGTTTTGGGTCCGATTTTATTTAATCTATTTATCGCTGACCTCGGAACCAAAAGTAGGAGTGGGCTGATAAAGTTTGCGGATGACACCAAGTTGGGAGGTATTGCCAATTTGGAAAAGGATCGGGATATCCTCCAGGGAGATTTGGATGACCTTGTAAACTGGAGTATTAGTAACAGGATGAAATTCAATAATGAGAAGTGTAAGGTTATGCATTTAGGGATGACTAACAAGAATTTTAGTTATAAGCTGGGGACGCACCAGTTGGAAGTAACGGAGGAGGAGAAGGACCTAGGAGTCCTGGTTGATCGTAGGATGACTATGAATAGGCAATGTGATGTGGCCGTTAAAAAAGCTAATGCGGTCTTGGGATGCATTAGGCGAGGTATTTTTAGTAGAGATAAGGAGGTGCTAGTCCCGTTATATAAGGCGTTGGTGAGACCTCATTTGGAGAATTGTGTGCAGTTTTGGTCTCCCATGTTTAAGAAGGATGAATTCAAACTGGAACGGGTACAAAGAAGGGCCACTAGAATGATCCGAGGAATGGAAAGCCTGTCGTATGAAAGGAGACTTGAGGAGCTCGGTTTGTTTTCCTTAACCAAAAGAAGGAGAAGAGGAGATATGATTGCACTCTTTAAATATATCAGAGGGATAAATACCAGGGAAGGAGAGGAATTATTTCAGCTCAGTGCTAATGTGGACACGAGGACAAACGGATATAAATTGTCAGTCAGGAAATTAGATGAAGGTTTCTAACCATCAGAGGTTCTAACCAATTCTGGAACAGCGTACCGAGGGAAACAGTGGGGGCGAAGGACCTCCATGACTTTAAGATTAAGCTCGATAAGTTTATGAAGGGGATGGTATGATAGGATAACGGGTTTAGTCAAAGGTCAATAACGTGCCACACTGGTAATTAGTACAAAGGGTCAATGTTGGGATATTGTTAGCCTTTTCCAGAGGGTCTGGCTGGAGAGTCTTGCCCACATGCTCGGGGTTCAGCTGATCGCCATATTTGGGGTCGGGAAGGAATTTTCCTCCAGGGTAGATTGGCAGTGGCCCTGGAGGTTTTTCGCCTTCCTCCGAAGCATGGGGCAGGGGTCGCTTGCTGGTGGATTATCTGCTACTTGAAGTCTTTAAATCATGATTTGGAGCATTCAACAGCAGAGTCAAGGGATAGAATTAGTTCAGGAGTGGGTGGATCGGCTTATGTGGCCTGCATCTTGCAGGAGGTCAGACTAGATGATCATAATGGTCCCTTCTGACCTTGAATTCTATGATTCTATGCTTCTAACTAGAACCAATAGATATGCCCATGAACTGTTAGAGGGGTGGATTACACACATCTGTAGCATGTCCTGGATATCCTGTTCTATAGCAGCTTTGGCTTGAGGAGCCACCCAGTAAAGTTGGTCTCTAATTGGGTGAGCATTACCTGTATCTATGGGATGTTATGCCCGTTCCCTTCGTAGTAGACATCTTCAGACCACTCAGCATCATCTCCTCCCTGGGCTGTAAACTGAAAAACCTTTAATTTTCTGGAATAAAAGGGATTTAGAGAATTAACATGGGGTATACTTTAGTCTTAGGTTTGGGATGGGGGATGCTATAAAATAGTTAACAGCTCCCAGGTGCTCTTGGACCATGAATGGCCCTTCCCACGATGGGCCTGGAGCCCATTCAAGACCATGACTTGGTCCCCTACTTTGAAGGAATGCTCTCTGGCATGTTTATTATACCAGGCTTTTTGCTCTTCCTGAGCATCTTTTAGGTTTTCTCTAGCAAGGGCTAAAGAGTTTTGGAGGGAGTTTTGTAGATTGCTTACAAAGTCCAGAATGCTAGTTCCTGGAGGAGGCGTAAACCCCTCCCATTGCTGCTTCACCAACTGTAATGGCCCGTTAACCTCATGGCCATACACAAGTTCAAATGGTGAAAACCCTAAACTGGGATGTGATTCAGCCGTGTAGGCAAACAGCAAATGATGCAACACTAGGTCCCAATCATTGGAGTGTTCATTTACGAATTTACATATCATGGCCCCCAAAGTTCCATTAAACCTCTCCACCAGGCCATTGATTTGATGGTGGTAAGGGATGGCAACCAAGTGGTTCACCCCATGAGCTTCCCACAGGTTTTTCATTGTCCCTGCCAGGAAATTAATTCCTGAATCTGTAAGAATGTCGGAGGGCCAACCTACCCTGGCAAAAATGTCTGTTAATGCCTTGCACACACTTTTAGCCCTGGTGTTGCTTAGAGCTAAGGCTTCCGGCCATCAGGTGGCAAAATCCATGGAAGTCAGTATGTACTGTTTTCCTCTGGGTGTCTTTTTCAGGAAAGGACCCAGAATATCCACAGCTACTTGCTGAAATGAGACCTCAATTATGGGGAGTGGCTGGAGAGAGGCTTTGACCTGGTCTTGGAGTTTTCACAAGACTGGGCATAAGTAGAAATGTCCTTGCCCATTCCCTCCCAGTGGAATGACTTCCGCAAACAGTCTTTGGTGGTGTTCACCCCAGCATGGCTACTAGGATGGCTGTGGGCTAAGCTCAAGAGCTTTACCCGATACTTAGTTGAAACTACCAACTGTCTTTGAGGATGCCAGTCCTCCTGGTGCTCACCAGAAAGAGTTTCCTTGTATAAAAGTCCTCTTTCTACAACAAACCAGGATCGATTAGAAGAGCTGAGAGGCAGTGGGTTGCTCTGTGCCACCATCTAAGTTCCCTGGAAGCTTTCATCTGCTTCCTGCTCAGTCTGGAACTGTTCTCTTGATGCTGGAGACATTAGTTCCTCATTGGATTGTGGGCAGGCTGCATGAGGGATTTGCAGTATAATTGGTGCTTTTTTAGTGTATTCCAGGAAGGCCTGGACCGCCCACACCACCACCAAGCATTTTTTTTACAGGGGCTGTGTTTGATTTTTGGCTGTTGCAGCACTTGGGAATTATAAGCAACTGGGATTAGCCAGCCCTCTGTATTTTTTTGGAGGAGGATGGCACCTAGTGCTTCCTGACCACATGAGAGTCGAAGGTAGAAAGGCTTGGCAGTGTCTGGGAAGGCGAGGAGGGTTTTTGTGGAGTTTTTTTAGTGCCATCGGGCTTTTTTTTTTTTTTTTTTTTTTTGGAGTGTTGCCCACAAGGGGTGAGTGAGAGTGGCAAAATTGGGAATATGGTTTTGAATAAAGTTGAAGCCCCACAAAATAGTGCACAGTTTTTTAAGGTTTTTTTAAATTTATTTTACATAATGCACGGACCTTTGTCACGTTCACTAGTTTGCCCTTTTCTTCCAGGATGATGCCCAAATAGATGACTGATTGCTGGACCAATTGCGCCTTTTTTAACAACACCTTGAATCTAGTCTTTGCCATCTTCTTTTGAACCGTGACAGTAATGTTTTATACCAGATGTTCTGTTTTTTTATGCACTAACAAATTATTTATGTATGAAATGATGTGGCAACGGACTTCCGAGGGCAATTTGTCCAGCATAGCCACCACATGGTGGTGGGCAATGGAGGGAGCATTGTGGAAGCCCATGGGGACATGCGTGAAAGTGAACTGTTTTTTTTAAAACTGGAGGCAAAACAGTCCTGAGAGGCAGGGGTAAGGGGCAGAGCAAAGAAGCAGTTGGCTAGATTAATAACCAAAACCCATTTGTTTTGTGGATGCACATGGAGTAAGACCTTGGGCATTGAAGCGACCACTGGTGCCATCATAGGAGTGTTTTGGTTTATTTGTTGGTAATTTATGGTGAGGCACCAAGTCTGCCCTCCTGCCTTTAATACCAGAAAGACCGGACTGTTAAAGGGACGATGGGTGGCTTGGAGTACCCCTTGTTTTTTTTTTAATTGACCCCATCACTTTTACTAGTGCTGTTTTATGCCTACCATACATGGAGGGATACATTTGCCAAACCCCTGGTACCGCCTGTCTTTAATATGCCTCCCCCTCTGCCATTAACACCCCCTCGTTTTGAGGTTTGGTCATACAGATTGAACCACAGCCCCTTTTCCAGCATCCATGGCATTTCCAGAATTATTGTTTTCATAAAGGAGGGGTCAATGGTTCAACTGGCCCTTAATTGGCTTTTTTCTGCCTTCTGCCAGAACCCGGTTAGTGTATGTGGGAATGCCTCCTAGTTTTGGGCTGTTCTGGAGGGCAGCCAGTTTTACCTGTTTAACTGGTTTCCCCAAAATGCTTAGCAATTTGCATGATTTTACCCCTTAATTTTTTCAGTTAGCAGGTTCATCCTCAGCACAGAGCCCTAACTTATTCCTCCACCAATTGTTTATCCCTTCCGTCAGCTCCCGTAACTGAGCGACAGTTCATGGAAGTCAGCCCAGAAGGTGCTGCCTCTCATTTTTTGGCCGAACCTGCTTCAGGACTGCTGCAATCAAACTTGGTTGATAAAAATAGTGTAACCCAGTTTAAATTTAAATTGGATACATGCTTTTGCTTTTTTCCTGGCAGAGAGAAGGACGTCCGCTACTGCCCAAACAACAAGCAACCCATCTCCCTGTAAGTTAGCCAGCGCATTTTTTATGGTTGCTGGCAGCAGTGAGCACCCGCTCAATTTTCTTCTGGGACAAATTATTTACATGTATGATGTTCCAGAGGGAAAGGAGCCAGGTAGCGGCCTTTTCCATTTTAAAGAGGCTCAGCATGCGAGCCAGCATGGAGATGTCCACAGGGCCGAGTGGACTCTGGCCGTAACACACTGAGTTTGGACCCAATTCCCCTCCTGAAGTTGTTCAGTGTACCTCTTCTTGGTTTTAATGAGGGCCACCATGGGGGCACAGAAAGGGTCCGCCCACCCTTGGGGATTCTCTCAAAGGGAAAAATTAAAGCCCTTGCAAGGGTCACCCTAATCATCCCCCATGAGGCTTGCCACCTGGACTGAATGCAAGGCCAATTGATGTTTTAATTTCTTATCTTTTTTTTTTTGCCGAGCACACTGTCGTTGGGGTGTATTATAGGAACAGATAGTCAAATCTTTGACAAGTCCCTGAAGGACTAGTACCTGCATCACCAGCGCTTCCAGGTGGGTGCGCTTCGACTTTTCCACCTGGAAGTCCTGCCTTACAGCTTGCAACTTGTCCTGGGCATAGGCCTGGGTTGCTGCCTGGATAGTAATTTGCACTTTTAGTTGCTCAGTTTCCATCAGCTGTCGTGTACACACCTCCTCCCTTCTACCCAACTCCTCTTTTTGTCCCGATAACATTTGATACCACATGGCCGCTGCAGTTCAAATTAATTCCACAGCTGCCTAGGTTTTTACCCTTATGCTTTTTATACTTAGTATATAGGTCCGACAAATCCTGCCAAGCATGCACACATTTTTGAAGCTCCATTATGGAATCCTAGTGATTGTATCCCACCATGGCGAGAGTCCTCTCCAGGTGGGAATGGTCCTTACACCCCTTTGAAAGAGGACGCAGGGTCCTCTCCCTCTTGGCTGCCTCTCCCGTGGCTTGGACATCAGGTTTACCTGCCTTCCGTGATGCCAGCTGACCGGGCAGCCAGACTACTGTGTCTGCGCTCCCTAATGCCCATGCATCCAGCTTTGAACCCATTGTTGATGCCATCACCCACGACTGCGGGACTCCGGAGTCCGCAGCTGTACCCTTCTGTCTCCTGAACATGTTGTCACAATCTGTTAGTAAGATCTTTCACATTTCTCACGTTTGCTTACAATGTTCATGCCCCCACCCCCACCCACGGCTGGAGGGAGAGACATTAAGTCTCCCTCTGTATTGCTCAGTCCAAAATCACTCAGGATCCATACACCAAAACCCTTTCCAGGCAGAGCGAGACACCTTACGTTCTCCTCTTATACTTAGGCACACTACGGCTAAGGGAGTATGAGCTGAGGATTATTTCCTTGGAGCGAGAAACTCTAAATTCTCTTCCCTTCTATCATCTGGGATTTCTACAGCCAGGGGTGTACCCATCTGCACCCTCTGCCCGGCGACTGGGGTGGAGAGAGGAATGCTAAAGCCCTCTCCAGTTCTTAGGCATACTACGGCTGAGAGTGGGCACACCTTTAATCATAAAATCCTCAACATGAAAGACCAACAGTGCCAGGCAGAGCAAACATGAAGGATCAAGGGCAGAACAATTAATGTGCTCAGCAGGGCTCCCCCCCCCCTCCACAATTCTCCACCAAAACTGGCACAGTTTTTTGTTACCAATTTGCCTGAGGCATCAGGTGATTAGGCTGAGACCACAGGATTTTTTGGGGCAGAGATGACGTATCACACCAAGCATTTAACTTTTAAAGCTTTATTGATAAAATAATGAAATAACAGCAGAGAGTTACTTGTCCCATGTCACTTAGGGGAAGGAAGAAAGTGTTAGTGCCCCAAGCCCTAACCCACTTTTATACTTACACACGCACTGCCCAAGACTGGCCAGGCCTGGGTGAAACGTAAGAAGAAGGGGATGGGGAGGATGGACAAGTGTGCTGTCCTGAGCCCAGGCCGTCTAGGTCTGCTGTTGATTTCCAAATTGCTTTACCTTTCAGGAGGGTTTTAAGTCCTGGCTTTTTGGGGGTGGGGGATGTTCCATTCAGGGACCTCTGCTCCAGGTGCCCTCTGTGCCAGTCCAAACTGGCTTTCCATGATTTTTTAAGCTTTTTAAAAACACCTTGGCTCCAGGGATGCAATGCTTGGCTTCCCATTTTGCTGTCTTGCTGGTGTTTTCAATTTCTGCATATTTAGACTTTATTATTATTATTATTTTGCTGGCCTTGCTGCCTTGCAGATTTGTGCAGGGTTTTTTGTTTGTTTGTTTGTTTTTATTTTATTTTATGGCTGCTTGAGCACGTTTAAGCCCCTGTCTTTTTTGGCTGTCAGCCAAGTTTTGGCTGTGAACAGTGTCCTTGGGTTGGGGGCCAGCATTTTAGTTTTGCACTGAGGTAGCTTTAGAGTTAAGTTAACTTATTTTTTGCTCTCCCCCCAACCCCTTTCCGGCCTCTTCTAACCTACAAAAAAAAAGTTTACTTCTTACTTGCACCTTTATCCCTTCCCAGCCTTCTTTGCGATGCTTGCAACAGTGTTAGCCACATACCTTGCTGATTTGCCCTTCCCAAAAACTCACTAAAAAGGGGGGGCCCTTGGCACCTAGGCAGGGTGAGTGCTCCTATGCAGACAAGTCATCTTCCCCAGCTCAACACTAGAAGTCAGGGAGAGCTCATTCAGCCCTTGTTTACATATAAAAACTGCAGAGGACAAGAAGCTGGGAGGGGTTGCAAGCACTTTGGAGACAGGATTAGAATTCAAAATGACCTTGACAAATTGGAGAATTGTTCTGAAGTCAAACAAGAAGAAATTCAAGAAAGACAAGTGCAAAGTATTTCACTTAGGAGGGAAAAAATCAAATATACAATTACAAAATGGGGAATAACTAGCAAGGTTGCAGTACTGCTGACAAGCATCTGGTGGTTGCAGTGGATCACAAATTGAATATGAGTCAACTGTGTGCTGCAGTAACAAAAAAGGCTAATGTCATTCTGTGATTTATTATCAGGAGAGTCATACATAAGACATGGGAGGTCATTGTTCCACCCTCCTGGTGGGGTCTGAGCTGGAGTACTTTGTCCAGTTTTGTGTGTCACACTTTCAGAAAGATGTGGACAAATTGAAGAGAGTCCAGAGGAGAGAAGCAAAAATGATAAAAGGTTTAGAAAATCTGACCTCACAGCTAAGGTTAAAAACACTGGGCGTGTTTAGTCTTGAGAAAAGGGCGATGAGGCGTGTTACAGACCCAGAGCCCACTTGTCTCTGCAGGGGATGCTGTCACCACAGGAGTGGGAACCACTGGAGGGAGCACAGACCCCATCAGCTATTCAGGGCACCTCACAGCCGGGGAGATTCTAGCCGAGCACTGAACACACGTCACCTTTCTGTTCCCAGCGCTGAGTCCCAGCAGCCAGGAGATCTGTTCAGCTCCCGATGAGTCCGTGTGTCTGTCTGTCTGTGCCCAATCTACCCATGGCATTTACTCCTCCCTCTCCAGGCTGTCCAGCCACCACCCTTGGGCAGCTCCCTGCTCAGTGCGGTGCCAGTGGCAATGGCACAGGAAGACAGATGGGGCTGTGAGAGATCTAAGCAGGGAATGCAGGTCTCCCGGCAGACCCCTCCCTGCCCCAGTGCCTCTCTCCTGTGACCTTGGGCTAGTGTGAAATGCAGATCCAGAGTCACATGCACTACACATCCCATCCACAGGGCACTGGCCCTGGGAAGCAGAGAACACCACAGCTCGGACCTAAGGGATTTATCTTCCCATGGCACCAGCTCCCAGCCCCTTCCAGCTGCAGGATTGTCTCTGGAGCTCCCCACCACCCATCCATGGATGCAGCCTGTGCCTTGTCCTTAAATGTCAGTAGAACCATTAATAGTCAGCCTGGCCAGGCAGGGGACATTTGAGAGGGTACAGCCAGAAGGGACCATTAGATTACCTAGGCTGAGCTCCCATATGACCCAGGCCAGGGAGTTGTGCCCAGCGACCCTGTGTCTGGTACTGCATGGTGCTGGGATGTGGCTTTTAGTCATGGCCACTGTTCTTGCTGGCTGGCTGAGCAGCAGGGGCAGGGGATGCTGCCATCTAAGGCACCAGAAGGGGGCACCACTGGGATGAGGAATGTGGTGGGCAGATATTGACCTACCCAGAGGCAGCAGCAATTGCCCTGCAAGTTCAGAGCTGGGTCCCATCACTCTGACAGTTCCCAGGAAAGGGGGATTCACTCCCTGCTAAAGGGGGATGGGGGTAGCTCCCTTTTAGATTCATAGATAGAATCATAGATTATTAAGGTTGGAAGGGACCTCAGGAGATCATCTAGTCCAACCCCCTGCTCAAAGCAGGACCAATCCCCAAATGGCCCTCTCATGGATTGAGCTCACAACCCTGGGTTTAGCAGACCAATGCTCAAACCACTGAACTATCCCTCCCCCCGGCCAGCCAGTTAGTTAACTACAAAATCCCTATTAGTAGCTGTTCTCTACTTGCTTTACCTGTAAAGGGTTAAAAAAGCCCATAGGTAAAAGGAAGGGAGTGGGCTCCTCACCAAAAGAGCCAATCGGGAGGCTAGAAATTTTTAAAATTGGGAAAAAACTTCTCTTGCCTGTCTGCTGTTGTTCTCTGGAGAGAAGAGATATGGAGCAACAATGCTGTAAGAAGCTTTAAGCCAGGTATGAAAAACCATCAGATCATACCTAGAAACTACTCTTTGAAAACCCCCAGATATGTAAGTAGATCAGGAAATGTCTAGGAAGACATGATTAGGTTTATCTTATTTTTTTATGGCTTGTGGACTCCTCTGTGCTAACCCCAAGTGCTTTTGTTTTGCTTTTAACCTTTAAGCTGGACCTCAAGAGAGCTATCTTGATGTTTAATTTTTTAATTTTTTTTAATCTAGCAAAAGTTCCAGATGTATTTCCTTTCTTTTTGTTTTTAATAAAATTTACCTTTTTAAAGAACAGGATTGGATTTTTATGTCCTAAGATGTTTGTGCATATGTTGTTTAATTAGCTTGTGCCAGCATGCGGAATCAGCCTTGACAACAGCTCTGACCCATTTCCCTTCCCAGGTGCTCCCCTTGCCTCCAGATGTCCACCCAGCCGGGGGACTCGGTGCCGCTCCAGTGCTTCCAGTTCTCCTGGGTCCTGGCCATTCACATCATCTTCTTTAAGGATGGGGAGGAGGTTTCATTCCAGAAGTGCTTACTGAGGAAATGCACCTAAAACTTTGACCATGTGATGTCCTGGGGCAACTCTGGGAATTACTCCTGTGGATACGAGATCAAGGACAGCGACAACCAGGTGACCAGATCCCAACTCAGCCCTGCCCAGCAATTCGAGAAAGAGGGGTGAATGGACAACAATTAAATATCAAACCTCTCAAAATACAAACACTGAAATTCATCAGTTTTCAAAATCTGAAATGAAAAATTTCTAACATAACATCTTTGTTCAGAATTTGCCACAGGGAACCCTCCACCCCCCATTTTCATCCATCTCAGCTCAGACGGCCCAGCCCAGGCAGGTCGGGGACAGGGACATCACAGCAAGGTCTCACTAGAAAGGACCTCAAGATGTCATTAAGTCTAACCACCTATGCTGAGGCAAGATCAGGTAAACCTAGACCATCCCTGACAGGGATTTGTCAAATCTGTTCTTAATAACCTCTGCAGATGGGGATTCCACAATCTCCCTTGGAAGCTGTTCCAGTGATTAACTACCTTTATTGCTAGAAAGTTTTTCCCAACATCTAACCTAAATTTTCCATGGTGTAGATTAAGCTCATTGCTTCTTGTCCTACCTTCAGTGGACATGAAGAACAATGTATCCCTTTCCTCTTTATGGTCCTGGAGTGGGGTCGTGCTCTGGCTGTGGTTTCTTATGTATTTAATAGAACTGTGAAGTGGTTAAACAATAATTGAATACCATTTATTTAAATATTTTAGGATATTTTCTACATTTTCAAATATATTGATTTCAATTACAACACAGAATACAAAGTGTACAGTGCTCACCTCATATTTATTTTTATTACATATATTTGCACTGTAAAAAAAAACAAAATAAACAGTATATTTCAATTCACCTAATACAAGTACTGTTGTGCAATTTCTTTAGATGAAAGTTGAACTTATAAATGTAGAATTATGTACAAAAAGTAACTGCATTCGAAAATAAAACTTTAGAACCTACAAGTCCACTCAGTCCTACTTCAGCCAAACAAACAAGTTTGGTTACAATTTGCAGGAGATAAGGCTGCTCACGTCTTGTTTACAATGGCACCTGAAAGTGAGAACAGGTGTTCACATGGCACTGTTGTAGCCAGCATCACAAGATATTTATGTGCCAGATGCACTAAGGATTCATATATCCCTTCATGCCTTCTATGATGAGATAACTGGCTCTGTGGATGAGGGGAAAGCAGTGGATGTGCTATTTCTGGACTTTAGCAAAGCTTTTGATACAGTCTCCTACAGTATTCTTGCCAGCAAGTTAAAGAAGTCTGGGCTGGATGAATGGACGGTAAGGTGGATAGAAAACTGGCTAGATGGTCGGGCTCAACGGGTAGTGATCAATGGTTCCATGTCTAGTTGGCAGCCGGTATCAAGTGGAGTGCCCCAAGGGTCGGTGCTGGGGCCGGTTCTGTTCAATATCTTCATTAACGATCTGGAGGATCATAGAATCATAGAATCATAGAATCTCAGGGTTGGAAGGGACCTTAGGAGGTCATCTAGTCCAACCCCCTGCTCAAAGCAGGACCAAAGCCAACTAAATCATCCCAGCCAGGGCTTTGTCAAGCCTGACCTTCAAAACCTCTAAGGAAGGAGATTCCACTACCTCCCTAGGTAACCCATTCCAGTTCTTCACCACCCTACTAGTGAAAAAGTTTTTCCTAATATCCAGCCTAAACCTCCCCCTCTGCAACTTGAGACCATTACTCCTTGTTCTGTCATCTTCTACCACTGAGAACAGTCTAGATCCATCCTCTTTGGAACCCCCTTTCAGGTAGTTGAAAGCAGCTATCAAATCCCCCCTCATTCTTCTCTTCTGCAGACTAAACAATCCCAGTTCCCTCAGCCTCTCCTCATAAGTCATGTGCTCCAGCCCCCTAATCATTTTTGTTGCCCTCCGCTGGACTCTCTCCAATTTATCCACATCCTTCTTGTAGTGTGGGGCCCAAAACTGGACACAGTACTCCAAATGAGGCCTCACCAGTGCTGAGTAGAGGGGAATGATCACATCCCTCGATCTACTGGAAATGCCCCTACTTACACAACCCAAAATGACATTAGCCTTCTTGGCAACAAGGGCACACTGTTGACTCATATTCAGCTTTTCGTCCACCATAACCCCAGGTCCTTTTCTGCAGAACTGCTGCCCAGCCATTCGGTCCCTAGTCTGTAGCAGTGCATGGGATTCTTCCGTCCTAAGTGCAGGACTCTGCACTTGTCCTTGTTGAACCTCATCATATTTCTTTTGGCCCAATCCTCTAATTTGTCTAGGTCCTTCTGTATCCTATCCCTACCCTCCAGCGTATCAACCACTCCTCCCAGTTTAGTGTCATCTGCAAACTTGCTAAGGGTGCAGTCCACACCATCCTCCAGCTCGTTAATGAAGATGGTGTGGACTGTTACTGTTGACTAGCATCTGCAGTTACATACCCCGTCCACCCCACCTCCCCCACTTCCAACACACGTTTAAAAATAAAATACATGTTCCACTGTAACTTTACAAAGGTTTCTTTATTGATGACTTTGCGTTAAAGGGTTGAAACTGGGACGCGGACTGTGCTGGGTAGGGTGTGCAGTGATGTAAAGACCGCCTCTAAACTCGAGGAATGACAGGCTCCTGCTCCCAGAGTGGTCTGCAGTGCCGGACTGGTTGTTTCAACGGAGCCTGCCATCCCTCCTTTTTGGGACTCTGTGTGTGGGGGCTATGTGGCCTTTTGGCGGGGGAGGACGGACACAGCCCCCTGTTGCTATGATGAGGACGGTTACCAGCCATACTGCACCATCTACCAGGAAAAATTAGGAGCAGGCGCCCTTGATCGACTTCACTGATGCTAGTCGGCATGGTTACCAGTCCTTTTGCACTGCCCCATGTGCCAATAGGCTGATGATGGTGATGGATATCAGCCATACTGTACCGTCAGCCACCCATGGCGGGGGGGGGGGGAGCAAGGATATTGGTGTTGAGTGCTGCAGCATCGCATCTATCTGCAGCATTCAGTAAAGATAGGGTGACATGTAAAAGAGTCAAGAGAGGATTGTTTTCCCTTTCACTTCTGGGGGTGGGGGGTGCGTAAATTGCCGAGCTATGCCCTGACCCACCACGGACACTGTGTTTGACCCTAGAAGCATTTGGAGCTCAGCCAAGAATGCAAATGCTTTTTGGAGACAGCAGGAACTGTGGGATACCTTGCGTCCTCAGTCCCCCCTCCCTCCATGAGCGTCCATTTGATTCTTTGGCTTTCTGTTACGCTTGTCACGCAGCAGCGTGCTGAGTCTCTGCTACGCCGTCTGTCTGGAGATTTTTTAAAAATACTTTGGACCAGGCGTAACATTACAGTAATTCCCCTAATTAGATGCAGGAGTCTCCGAGCAAGATCACCCTGAGGACGGTCACTGAAGGAGATAGAGATCGCATGCTGCGTGAAAGCCAGCACAAACCAGGGGCCTATGCAGCCATGCTCGGGGAGGCAATGCTCCCTGAGTACCTCATGAAAGCCTGGCGCGGAAAAGTGTGCTACCACGGAGCACCCAATAAGGCAGCTCTCCCCAGGAACCTCCTGTGGAGGCTTTTCGATTCCCTCCTGGAGAGCTTTGTGGAGATCTCCCAGGATGATTTCTGTTCTATCCCCATATATATAGAGACCTCCTTTTCACATACTTCAGATTCCTGTAATATTAAGAATAAAAGTTTACATGTTTAAAGCACTTACCGACTGCTCCTTCCCCTGTTTCAGGGTCCGGGTTAACGACCGGGGAGGGTTGGTAGGGGATCTCCGTGAGGGTGATGAAGAGATCCTGGCTGTCGGGGAAACCAGCGTTGTAAGCGCTGTCGCCTGCCTCGTCCTCCACAAACCCTTCCTCATCTTCCCCGTCCGCGAACATCGCCGAGGAACTGGCCGTCGACACTGTCCCATCGTCAGAGTCCATGGTCAGTGGTGGGGGAGTGGTGGCAGGCTCCGTAGCGTCCTTTTGCCGCTTTGATTTTTTGGTAGCCTTGTCTGGGGTCCTTGATTTTCACGCAGCGCTGCGTTGCATCCCGCCTGTATCCTCTGTCTCTCATGGCTTTGGAGACCTTCTCGTAGGTCTTTGCATTCCGTTTTTTGGAGCGCAGCTCCGAAAGCACAGACTCCTCGCCCCACACACCGATCAGATCCAAGACTTCCCGGTCAGTCTATGCTGGGTCCCTCTTTCTATTCAGAGATTACATGAACTCCTCTGCTGGAGAGCTCTGCATTGCTGCCGGTGCTGCTGAGCTCGCCCCGATGTCCAACCACGAAATGAGATTCAAACTGTCCGGACAGGAAAAGGAATTCAAATTTTCCCGGGGCTTTTCCTGTGTGGCTGGTCAGAACATCCAAGCTTGGACTGCTGTCCAGAGCGTCAACAGAGTGCTGCACTGTGGGATAGCTCCCGGAGCTACTAAGTTCGATTTGCATCCACACCTAGCTTAATTCGACATAGCCATGTCGAATTTAGCGCTACTCCCCTCGTCGGGGAGGAGTACAGAATTCGAACTAAAGAGCCCTCTATGTCGAATTAAATGGCTTCCTGGTGTGGACGGGTGCATGGTTAATTCGAATTAACACTGCTAAATTCGAATTAAAGTCCTAGTGTAGACCAGGCCTATGAGTTTATCTCAAATATAGCAGCATTAAACCAAATTAACCCTGCACCCGTCCACACAACGAAGCCCTTTATTTCGATATAAAGGGCTCTTAATATTGATATCTGTACTCCCCCACAACGAGGGGAGTAGCGCTGAAATCAGTATTGCCATTTCGAATTAGGGTTAGTGTGGCCACAATTCGAGGGTATTGGCCTCCGGGAGCTATCATAGAATCATAGAATATCAGGGTTGGAAGGGACCTCAGGAGGTCATCTAGTCCAACCCCCTGCTCAAAGCAGGACCAATTCCCAACTAAATCATCCATTGTGACCGCTCTGGACAGCAATCTGAACTCAGATGCACTGTCCAGGTAGACAGGAAAAGCCCCACAAACTTTTTTATTTCATTTCCTGTTTGTCCAGCATGCAGAGCTGATCAGCACAGGTAACCATAACCATGCAGTCTGAGAACTGAAAAAGAGCACCAGCATGGACTGTACGGGTAGGTACTGGATCTGATCGCTGTATGAGGAGAGGATTCCGTGCTAGCTGAACTACGTTCCAAAAGACAAAATGCCAAAACATTTGAAAAAATCTCCAAGAGCATGATGGAGAGAGGCCACAATAGGGACTCACTACAGTGCTGCGTGAAAGTCAAGGAGCTCAGACAAGCATGCCAGAAAACCAAAGAAGCAAACAGAAGGTCTGGGGCAGAGAAGCAGACATGACACTTTTATGCTGAGCTGCATGCAATTCTAGGGGGTGGGGCACCACCACTACCCCACCTCTGACAGTGGATTCTGAGGAGAGGGTAATCTCAGCCATGGCTGAGGATTCTGCGGATGGGGAAGATGAGGAGGAGGAGGAGGACAAGCTTGTGGAGAGCACACAGCACTCCGTTCTCTCCAACAGCCAGGATCTTTTTCTCAGCCAGACTGAAGTACCCTCCCTACCTTCCCAAGGCAGTATCTCAGACCATGAAGCCACGGAAGGGACATCTGGTGAGTGTACCTTTGTAAATATAAAACATGGTTTAAAAGCAAGTGTTTTTTAATGATTAATTTGCCCTGAGGACTTGTGATGCATTCGTACAGCTACTGGAAAAGTCTGTTAACGTGTCTGAGGATGGAGCAGAAATCCTCCAGGGACATCTCCATGAAGCTCTCCTGGAGGTACTCCAAAAGCCTTTCCAGAAGGTTTCTGGGCTGTGCAGCTTTATTCCGTCCTCCATGGTAGGACACTTGACCACGCCATGCTAAAAGCAGTTAATCTGGTATCATTGCGATCATCCCAGAGAATTGGATGGGGGCGGGGGTTGGTTTGGCGTTAACAGGAAAGCTGCAGCACTCAACGAGCTTTGCTTGGTATGTGGGAAAGGAGGATGCTGGATATATGAAGGCTGCAGAAGCCAAAAGACAATGGCTTACCATGGCTGCATGCAATCTGAATTCTGTTGCCTGGACCTGCGTCTGTGATCTCTAACATCAAAGCCGCATGCACTCAATATTAAGATGCAAAATGTGACCTTGTACTGAAATCACATGTGCTATGTAATGTGAATAGCGTTGTTCACCGTGAAAGAGTATAACCATTGTTCTGTAAAATGTATCTTTTAAAATACTTCTCTCCCTTTTTTTTCCGTCCCTCCCTCCTGCAGCTGCAAATTTTTCAAGCCTCCCTCCTGCGTCCCAAAGGCTATCTAAGATAAGGCGGCAGAAAAAATGGACGCAAAACTAAATGTTCCGTGAAATCATGGAATCAACTTGCAATGAAAGAGCTCATCTGAATGAGTGGAAGGACGCAGTATCAAAGTACAAGAAAGATTCTAGTGAATGTGAGGACAGGAGGGACGCTCGAGATGAGAGGTGGAGGCAGGAAGATCAGAGGTGGCAGCAGGAAGATCAGTGGTGTTGGCAGGAAGATCAGCGGTGGCGGGATGCAACGCTGGGTCTGCTGTGTGATCAAACTGACATGCTCCGGTATCTGGTGGAGCTTCAGGAACAGCAGCAGGATCACAGAGTGCCGCTACAGCCCTAGTGTGCTCTTCTAATCACCCTGGTGTCTTGCTGCACGTAATCAGCTGCCAGGCGATTTGCCTCAGCCTCCCTCCCCACCATAAAGGTCTCCCTCTTACTCTCACAGAGATTGTGGAGCACACAGCAAGCAGCAATAACAATGGGTATATTGGTTTGGCTGAGGTCTGAGCGAGTCAGTAACATGCGCCAGCATCCCTTTAAACATCCAAATGCACATTCTACCACCTTTCTGCACTTGCTCAGCATGTAGTTGAACAGCTCCTGACTACTGTCCAGACTGCCTATGTATGGCTTCAGAAGCCATGGCATTAAGGGGTAGGCTGGGTCCCCAAGAATAACAATAGGCATTTCAACATCCCCAGCTGTTATTTTCTGGTCTGGGAAGTAAATCCCTTGCTGCAGCCATTTAAACAGAGTAGTGTTCCTGAAGACACGAGTGTCATGAACCCTTCCCAGCCATCCCACGTTGATGTCGGTGAAACATCCCTTGTGATCCACCAGTGTTTGCAACATCATTGAAAAGTACCCCTTGAGGTTTATGTACTGGCTGCCCTGGTGCTCCAGTACCAAGATAGGGATATGGGTTCCATCTATTGCCCCACCACAGTTATCCCATTGCAACAAAGCCATCGACTATCACCTGCACATTTCCCAGAGTCACTACCTTTGGTAGCAGCAGCTCAGTGATTGCTTTGGCTACTTGCATCACAGCAGCCCCCACAGTAGATTTGCCCACTCCAAATTGATTCCTGACTGACTGGTAGCTCTCTGGTGTTGCAAGCTTTCACAGGGCTGTCGCCACTCACTTGTGAACTGTGAGGGCTGCTCTCGTCTTAGTATTCTGACGCTTCGGGGAAGGGGAAAGCAAGTCACAAAGTTCCATGAAAGTGCCCTTACGCATGCAAAAGTTTTGCAGCCACTGGAAATTATTCCACACCCGCAACACTATGCAGTCTAACCAGTCTGTGCTTGTTTCCCGGGCCCAAAATCGGCGTTGCATGGCTAGAACCTGCCCCATTAGCAGCATGATCTCCAAAGCGCAGGGGCCCGCGGTTTGACAGAATTCTGTGTCCATATCCTCATCACTCTCGTAGCTGTGTTGCCATAGCCGCCTCCTTCTCGCCTGGTTTTTCAGGTCCTGGTTCAGCATAAACTGCACGATAAAGTGCGAGGTGTTTACAATGTTCATGACTGCTGTCTTAAGCTGAGCGGGCTCCATGCTTGCCGTGGTATGGCGTCTGCACAGGTAACCCAGGAAAAAAGGCGCAAAATGGTTGTCTGCCATTGCTTTCACGGAGGGAGGGGGAGGACGTACCCAGAACCACCAGCAACAATGTTTTTTGCCCCATCAGGCATAGGGATCTCAATCCAGAATTCCAGTGGTAAGTCTCCTCTGGTCTGGGTGCCTCAGATTCCCCCTCTAAAGCCAAAGCAAATTACATTTGTGTGCTTCATATGGGTGTTAACGACGCACACAAATGTGAAAGCAGACATGAAAATGACAACAAACCCAGTGTGTGCACAAAGCCAATGTCTGACCCTACAATAACCAAGCAGCATATGCAGTCCCAACACAAGTGTACAGAAGGAGCAGCATTATTTGGGGGGGGGGAATTGTAAAATAGCATTGATGTTGCCAAACACACCCAGGATAAAAACTAACAGAAAAAAAATTATTTGAAAATCCAGAGCACTCACCTTGCTGCTTCTGCCTCTGGTGTCTGGGTCACTGCTCACCAGCATTTCCTGACATCTCGGTATTAAGATCCTAAACTCTTGCTCCAGGGAACAGACACAGGGATGGGTCACAGCCTCCTTTTCTCCAGCAGCATGTGTGTGTCCATCACTGTGACTGCCCACAATCCCCTCAGTCACATGACACAATATGGGGGGTCCTGGCCTAAGGGGGCATCCAGAAGGATTGCCTCCCCCCCAGCTATGGGTGGCTTAATTTGCTCACTCTCTCATCTGGGGAAACAGAGGGACCCATGGGGGGCAGGGTCCAAACCCACAGACCTGCCCTTATCCTAGCCGTGGGGTTTTAAAAAGAAACCAACCCTGGCAAGAGATGACTTTGGGGGTAGAAGGAGTTTCTGCTCTGGGCACAGTTGGGGACACAAAGCATAGAAATACAGGGAGGTCCCCCCAAAAGTGAAGTCACCTCCCCTGCCCCATAGAACAGCCTCACCCCATATGAAGATTTCTCTCTCACCAGCGTGGTAATAAACAATTGGGGATTCTCATTCCAATTCCCTGTTGTTATTAGCAACAACCCAGCATTTCACAAGCAACCCTACATTAACAATCCAGTGCGACCCCAGCCCCAGCACTCACAAGCAACCCTAAACCAACAAGCCAGCAGGTGTGGTCCCCACAGCTGATAAAAAGACCTTTGATAACACACCAGTATGCATGCAGACCCAACATATGAGTAACCTCAGTACTTATGGACAGCCTTACAATAACAATCCCACATGGAAAGTGTCTCATTGCTCATAGATGAACCTATAAAATAAATCAAAATGCAACCCCAGGAGCTATAAACCTTCAAACAAATTACTTTGTGTGCAGTCCCGGCACTCACCATTGACCCTACAGCAACAAACCAATTTGTGTTATCACAAGTAGAGCTGGGTGAAAAATTCTGGATGAAACTCACTGAACAATGCAGTTCTGGCCAATATGAAACTATTCATGAATTTAACCTGATTAGTTTTGTCTGGGCAAAGCCTGGGAAACATAGAAAAGTAGAAGCCCAGTAAACAAGCAGGGAGAACTGGAAGTCCTGGCACAGTAAAGGAATTATGATATAATTGGAATAACAGTGACTTTGTGGGATAACTCACATGACTGGAGTAGTGTTATGGATGGATATAAACTGTTCAGGAAGGACAGGCAGGGGAGAAAAGGTGGGGTAGTTGCATTGAATGTAAGAGAGGAGTATGACTGCTCAGAGCTCTGGTATGAAACTGCAGAAAAACCTGAGAGTCTCTGGATTAAATTTAGAAGTGTGAGCAACAAGAGTGATGTTGTGGTGGGAGTCAGGGGGATGAGGTGGATGAGGCTTTCTTCAGTCAACTAATAGAAATTACGAGATCGCAGGCCCTGGTTCTCATAGGGGACTTCAGTCACTCCAATATCTGCTGGGAGAGCAACACAGCGGTGCATAGACCATCCAGGAAGTTTTTGGAAAGGGTAGGGGACAATTTCCTGGTGCAAGTGCTGGAGGAACTAACTAGAGGCAGAGATCTTCTTGACCTGCTGCTCACAAACAGGGAAGAATTAGTAGGGGAAGCGAAAGTGGATGGAAACCTGGGAGGCAGTGACCATGAGATGGTTGAGTTCAGGATCCTGACACAAGGAAGAAGGAAGAGCAGCAGATTATGAACCTTGGACTTTGACTCCCTCAGGGAACTGATGGGCAGGATCCCCTGTGAAAATAACACGAGGGGGAAAGGCATCTAGGAGAGCTGGCTGTATTTTAAAGAATCTTTATTGAGGTTTCAGGAAAAAAAACATACCGATGTGTAGAAAGAATAGTAAATATGGCAGGTGACCACTTTGGCTTAACAGTGAAATCCTTGCTGATCTTAAACACAAAAAAAGAAGCTTACAAGAAGTGGAAGATTGGACAAATGACCAGTGAGGAGTATAAAAATATTGCTCAGGCATGCAGGAGCGAAATCAGGAAGGCCAAATCACACTTTGGAGTTGCAGCTAGCAAGAGATGTTAAGAGTAACAAGAAGGGTTTTTTCAGGTATGTTAGCAACAAGAACAAAGTCAAGAAAAGTATGGGCACCTTACTGAATGAGGGAGGCAACCTAATGACAGAGGATGTGGAAAAAGCTAATGTACTCAATGATTATTTTTACCTCTGTCTTCACAGACAAGGTCAGCTCCCAGACTGTTGCACTGGGCAGCACAGTATAGGGAGAAGGTGACCAGCCGTCTGTGGAGAAAGAAGTGGTTTGGGATTATTTAGAAAAACTGGACGAGCACAAGTCCATGGGGCTGGATGCGCTGCATCTGAGGGTACGTTTACACTTACCGGGACGGTCGACGCGGCGAATTCGACTGCTCGGAGTTCGAACTATCGCCTCTGATCTAGACGCGATAGTTCGAACCCCGGAAGCGCTAGTTCGAACTCTGGTACTCCACCGCGGCAGGAGGAGTTGCCAGAGTCGACCTTGGAGCCGCGGAGTTCGCTTCCGCGGCGTCTGGATGGTAAGTAAGTCGAACTAGGGTAGTTCGAATTCAGCTACGTTATTCACGTAGCTGAATTCGCGTACCCTAGTTCGACCCCCGAGCTTAGTGTAGACCAGGGCTGAGAGTGCTAAAGGAGCTGGCAGATGTGATTACAGAGCCATTGGCCATTTATCTTTGAAAACTCATGACGATTGGGGGAGGTTCCGGATGACTGGAAAAAGGCTAAGATGGGCACATCTTTAAAAAAAGAAAGAAGGACGATCTGGGGAACAACAGGCCAGTCAGCCTCATCTCGGTCCCTGGAAAAAATCATAGAGCAGGACCTCAAGGAATCAGTTCTAAAGCACTTAGAGGAGATGAAAGTGATCAGGAACAGTCAGCATGGATTCACCAAGGGCAAGTCATGCCTGACTAATCTAATTGCCTTCTATGAGGAGATAACTGGGTCTGTGGATGAAGGAAAAGCAGTGGATGTGCTATTTCTAGACTTTAGCAAAGCTTTTGATACGGTCTTCCATGGTATTCTTGCCAGCAAGTTAAAGAAGTATGGATGAATGGACTATAAGGTGGATAGAAAACTGACTACATCGTTGGACTCAATGGATAGTGATCAATGGCTCCATATCTAGTTGCAGCTAGTATCAAGCGGAGTGCCTCAAGGGTCGATCCTGGGGCTGGTTTTGTTCAATATCTTCATTAATGATCTGGAGGATGGCGTGGATTGCACTCTCAGCAAGTTTGTAGAAGACACTAAACTGGGAGGAGTGGTAGATATGCTGGAGGGTAGGGATAGGATACAGAGGGACCTAGAGAAATTGGAGGATTGGGCCAAAAGAAACCTGATGAGGTTCAACAAGGACAAGTGCAGAGCCCTGCACTTAGGATGGAAGAATCCCATGCACCGCTACAGACTAGGGACAAAATGGCTAGGCAGCAGTTCCACAGTAAAGGACCTAGGGGTTACAGTAGATGAGAAGCTGGATATGAGTCAACAGTGTGCCCTTGTTGCCAAGGAGGCTAATGACATTTTGGGCTCTATAATTAGGAGCATTGCCAGCAGATTGAGGGATCTGATCGTTTCCCTCTATTTGACATTGGTAAGGCCTCATCTAGAGTACTGTGTCCAGTTTTGGGCCCCACACTACAAGAAGGATGTTGAAAAAATTGGAAAGAGTCCTGTGGAGGGCAACAAAATGTGTAAGGGGCTGGAACACATGATTTATGAGGAGAGGCTGAGGGAACTGGGATTATTTAGTCTGCAGATTGAAGGGGGGGGTTGATAGCTGCTTTCAACTACCTGAAAGGGGGTTCCAAAGAAGATGGCTCTAGATTGTTCTCAGTGGTACCTGATGACAGAACAAGGAACAATGGTCTCAAGTTGCAATGGAGGAGGTTTAGGGGTCGGATATTAGGAAAAACATTTTCACTAGAAGGGTGTACTGGAGTACTGGAATGGTTTACCTAGGGATGTGGTGGAATCTCCTTCCTTAGAGGTTTTGAAGGTCAGGCTTGACAAAGCCCTGGCTGGGATGATTTAGTTGGGTTTGGTCCTGCTTTGAGCAGGGGGTTGGACTAGATGATCTCTTGAGGTCCCTTCCAATCCTGATATTCTATGATTCTAATATGGCTTTCAGGCCAGCTTTAGAAGTGTATGTATAACCCCTACTTCCCTGTTTGGGCTCTCACCTACACACACACCCACAGACACCTGCTCTGTTCCTATCCTGCTCCTCTCTCCTCCCCTCATCCTGTTTCCATCCCCTGTTCTCCTTCAACCTCCACCCCCTTCCCTTCTCCCAACCCCCATCCTCTCCCTCCATCCTACTGTCCCCTCTTATCTGAGGGCTTTTCCTGACCCCACCCCCAGCCTATTGAGATCCTCCCTCGGGTGACAGCTGGGCTTCCCCCCATCACCCTCAGGTGACAATTGGGCTCCTCCCCAGGTGGCAGTTGGCCATTCCCCCCCCCCCCTTGATGGTCCCGTTTCTGACTCCGCTCGCCAGGTCCCTCCCCTCACAGGCGTTTCCCAAGTCGCTGCAGGTGGCTCCGGCCCATCCCCTGAGCTCGCCGCACCCAGGGCTGGAGGGTTTGGCGCATCCCAGCAGGGTCCTGCCAGGCTCCAGCGAGTCTCCAGCCCACAGAGCAAAGGGCCACGTAGCCCCTGACTGTTTGCTCCCCAGTGACGTCACTGCACCCTGAAATGCAAACATGGGGGTTACGCTGGTATTGCTCAGCCACGACCAGACGCCCGAGCGAGCGTGGGGAAGAGACGGGCTCTGCCTTCTGAGGTGCCAGCACTGGAGAGGCACCAGGCAAAATTCCCACCTTTGTGAGCCGGTCTGGAGTCCAGCTGGTCCAGGGACTTCCACAAATAAACAAATAAGTAAAATAAAAAAAAATCTAGTTTTCTATTGAGAAAAGTCTTGATGTACATTTATCAGCTGACACTGGGGCAGTTGTCACTGTGACTGTGTTGTTTCCTCAGTGCCACTGGTGTGCTTGGTCCTGTACTGTCAGGTATTATACAGTGCGGTCCCTGCCCTGACAACCTACTGTGGGTTATATGCCTAACTAAAGGGTTAAACTTCCCAGCATCCTTTGCTAAAGTCTTGGGTATGTCTGTGGCCTGACCTAGCTGCTCAGTCAGTCTCTCAGTGTCAGCACTTTAGTGCGTAGCAGATCTGGACTCTCCATTAGGCTTCTTGAAATCTATGCCAAGACCAATGCTTGTCCCATTTCCCCATTCAGCATTAGGTGGTTCAGTCACTCTAGATCTAGCATCTTCTTCCCCTCCTCAGCCAGGAACTGAATTATCATCTCTGTTACCTACTCTCCCAGACTTTGGGGCTGTCTCTATAATAAACTCAAGCTGGAACCCCACCCCAAACACTGGGGAAGGTCAGATTAGGACCCACAGCTGAAGCTAAACCTCATGGCACATCTCCAGTTGCTCTGTCCCAGTCCAGCATCTCCTTTCTCACTGGACCCCTCTTTCACTGATCAGCCACAGCCATCTTAGTGTTTAGAAATGTGACCCGGCTTGGAGTCTTTGAACCGAGAAGGGACGTCTCTTTCTACAAGACATGCTCTAGCTCAGCCAGAAGTTAGCAGCTCAATGCAGGAATCCCTGGGGGACGCTCTCAGGCCTGTGTTGTGCAGCTGCTCAGTCTAGATGGTCACTTTGGTCCCATCTGGCCTTTAAATGTACGACTATTAAAAATAAACTGCCCTGGAAACCTCATTAGAAGATACTAAATGGAGAGACAGAGAGAGAAAGAATGAGGCAGGTTAACGTGTGAGGACAAAAATAACATTGTATGAGCGTGTTATTCAATCCCACATCACAGCGTGCGTGTGACATGCCCCTGCTGTGCTGGGCTGCTAGCTTGGTGTCAGGCCCAAGGAGAGCTCACTGCTGGGTGGGGGAAGAGATATCTATACAGGAGACTTCATCCCAGTGGTGAAATGTGCACAGCCACCATCTCAAGACAATGCACTTGTGTGTCAAGTATTCTGCAAAATTGCTCTGCCTTGTACTTCTGACAGATTTCCTTTGAGGCCTTCAGCTCTTTGGCTTCCCACAGAGGTGTTAACATCTATTCACAAGAGTTTCTTTCTTTCCCAAATGTTTCTTTGGCCTTTTGCCCTGGTTCCCCACTTGCTTAGTCACACTGATTCCAGCTCCTTGCATGCTCAGAGGTAACTTCTGGATGCTCTTTCTCAACTGCTTTGTGTTCTTCCCCATCCAACAATGCCCTAGTACCTGTCTCTCAGGAGGGACTGGAAAATGAGCAGGGATGCAAAGGGGACCAGGACAGGGGGAAGGAGCTGGAACTGGAGACCAGGGTGGAGGCAAAAGGTTCAGGCTCATCCAACATCCCAGGCCCCCTAATCACCCAGTGACCTTTCACCCTGGCCCAGCTGTGCCTTTAGCCAGGGGCTGTCTCAACCCCAGTCCGTGAGATGGGACGGGGGTGTTTCCTCAGTGATATGTTTAGACAAAAACAAGGAAACCAGGCCCCTTTGGTTCTCAATCTTTCAGTCCTAAATAGAGACGGTGTGGCCAGGGCGGGGAGGGGGGGCAGCACAGGGCAGGAAATGGGTAGTGGTGACAAATATAAGACCTGAGGAGGGGACAGAGCACATCAGAGAGAGGCTGCAGCGCCTCTGCTGCCTGAGCCCTACAAACCAAACGGGACCGGAGAACAGGGAGTGGGACTGGCTGGAGTATCCAAACTGGGGAGCAGACGGAGGCAGATCGGAGCAGAGAAAGAGATGGGAGCATCTCTTCTGCTGAAGTCAGACAGAGCAGCAGTGACAGATCAGAGCAGGGAGTGACTGTGAATCGTCCCCTTCTGATGCTGTCAGGAGCAGACACTGCTGGGCTGTTTTCATCCAGATTGATTCCCCTCACCACCCGGATGATCCTATCTCTGTGCCTCTTCCTTCCTGGTGAGTACCCAGGAATCCTGTGCTAATTCATAGCAGGTTGCGAGGAAAAGAACCCAGAGCAGCCCCTGGCCCAGACTGTTGTCCTCTTTAGCGGGAGAGAAATGGGAACCAGTGTGAACACTGAGTATAAGAGCTACTGGACCACAATCAGTGTCGCTCCACTGGATTCAATGCTGGTTTACCACAGCTGAGGATCTGGCCCTCTAGAGAACTCTGGGGAAAAGCAGTCCCAGCTCAGCTAAGGACCTATCTGCTAAAGGCCATTTTTGTCTCTCAAAAGGGACATCAGAAAAGGGGAAGATTTTATCTCTAGCACTAACGGCACCTTTCTGTTCCCAGCGCTGAGTCTCAGCAGCCAGGAGATCTGCTCAGCTCCCGGTGAGTCCGTCTGTCTGTCTGTGCCTAGACATATTCACCCCCTGTCACTCTATCATGCCAGAGAGGTTTGTGTTAATAGAAAAGTTGCCTAAGATTATTATTAATTACAATTGAACTGTGGCCCCCAGACAACCCAGTCAGGAATCAGAGCCCCAGGTGCTGCACACCCCTATGTGGCGCTCTGGTCCCTGCCCCTGATGAGCTGATAGTGTCTGAACTTGTCTACACTACAAAATTAAAGAATTTAAGTTAAGTCAATGTACAGCCACAGCAGTAATTAACGACGTGGTTCACGTCCACACTTGCTCCTTCTGTTGGGGGGGGGTGTCTTCACCAGTAGCTCTTCCACCGACTGGTGTGGGGGGGTCATAGCTGCCTCCCCCACACATCCCAGACAGCCACTCCAGCATTGACAACCCGGGTTGTCAGCAGGACGCAGGCTGATAGTTACCCCAGTCTCCCCCCTCACCCCCGTCCTGGCATTGACAGCCCCAGTTGTGAAACTATGCCAGGCTGACAGCTCGGGCTGTCAGAGCAGGGGCCGGAGGGCTCCAGCTGTCAGCCCCATTCAGGGCTGACAGCCAAGAGATGAAGTAAGTATTGCAGTATCTACACAGACACTGCATTGTCTTAACTGCATCCACATAAGCTCTGAGCCTCTCGTGGAGGTGGAGTTATTATATCGGTGTAGTGGGGAACTTACTTCAGCAGAAGCAGCATTATAGCGTAGACACTGACATAATTAGATTGATGTAAGCCACCTTGCATCCACATAAGTCTGTAGCATAGACCAGGCCCCAGATCTGACATTATCCCCCGTTACCAGACCTTGAGCAGGCTCTGCAATTTGACTGTGGTTATTGTCCTGTGTACAGCCATGAGCATGGACCCTGCAAGCCCAAACGAGCTGGCACAGGTCAGCTGAGGATTTTTAACTGCAGTGTGGACATAAGCTTAGATGCAGCTTCCATAGCAACCGCTTTCCTTTGGTAAAATGCTGACTGGGATCCCCCTAAAACAGGAACCACTGATAGCCCCACTGATCACTCTGACCTATTCCCCTTCTCAGGTGCTCTACGTGCCCCCACTCTCTACCTGAGCGAGACGTCTGCCCGAGAGGGGGACTCTGTGCTATTCTGGTGCTCCGTGATCTCCCAGGCCCCTGCCTGCCGTGTTGTCTTCTGTAAGGATAAAGAGGAGATTTTGTCCCAGACAAGCTCAGAGGAGAAGGTCACCTATGACTATGACCATGAGGTGTCCAGAGGCAGCACCGGGAAATATGCCTGCGGGTATGAGATCAAGGACAGCTACAACCGGGTAAACAGATCCCAGCTCAGCTCTGCCAAGCACCTCCGCATCACTGGTAAGGGGGGGTTAATGGCAGAGCCAGTACAATTGTCCATGCAACAGCAGAGAGAGAATTCAGAAGTGAATATCTAAGCGACAGGGGTGACAGACAGAAAAGTAGGTTGTTATCCTCCATATGTATCAACCCCTAAATGGAAACACAACACCCACTTTGTTGATGGGTTACATGACTATTAGTGAGACAGCAGTGGGAGACTGGTTCCCAGAACTCCTGTTTTTTTTTCTTGGATCTTGAAGGAGACTGTGGATAGTGTTAAGGGCAGCATAGACGAGGAGATAAATTTGGCACATCCCCTGTGAAAGGGCAGCAAGACAAAGTGGATGAGACTGAGGTTTGCCGTATTATTGTCTATTCCAAGCTCTGCTCAAGTGACCTTGTGTACCCCTTCATTGTCTGTACAAGGAGTGAATGACAGTTGTCACCTATACTGTAGAGGCATGAGCTCTTGGCTAGTATCTGGGGCTGTCAGGTGCAGAGACAAGTTCATAACACTCAGTGGAAGAACTTGACCTAGAGTGCAGGGTCTCCAGGCTTGTAGCTGAGTGCCACCCCGGGGCCCCAGGATGCTATATGGGAAGTCCATGCTCAGACACACAACTGCTGTGCAAATTGATAAGGCTGCAAAATCCCTGTGAAGCCTGTCACACTTGGCAGTCTAATTGAGCCAGCCCATGAGTTAATACCCTTGGGGGTTTCCATTCGGTGAACGGTCATATTCCATTTGACTGGCAGGCTCAGCCATTGCAGCCACGTTTCTCACACTCTGAGTGTCATCTGGAGGCACTAACAGGCCCAGATGCTCCTTGTCCCCATTGCACAGGCCAGGCGAGCAGCAGTGGAGAGGACTCAGACCCCACAGCTCACAGAGAAGCTCTTGGGGCAGACCCCGGGGATCCAAGCCCGGCTATGTCCCCCTGGTATCCCCTCACTGTATAGAGACTTTGGGCCAAACGCATCCTTGGGGTAACTGTCTGCAGCACTTACCCCAGAGGGAGACCCAGCTCTCTGCAGTGAACCCAGCCTGTGCAGAGGGGCCAGCCCCAGGGCCAGGCAGCACTTAACTCCCCTGAACCCTCAGCACTGGGTGTGAGCAGGGCTTAAGCCTGGTGCTGCCCCAGGCACAGGGGTGGCTGGGGATGTCGCCCGTGCACATAACCTATCACACAACCCGCTCTGCCCACCAGGGTGCAGGGGTCTCCCGCACATTCAGATTCCGAAGGTGCTCCACAGACAAGAGCATCTGATTGAGGGGCAGGGAAATCCTGGCTCAGGGCTTCCTGGGGCATTTTCACCCTCATGGAACTTCGACCTCAGTGCCAGGTGCCAGGGTTCAATGAAATTATGGTTTGTTAAATGGACAGTGACGTCCTCACTGAGTCTGCATTGGGGAAACTCAGTGTGAAACTCAGAGCAAGAGAAAGAGTCCAGGGACCAGCTCCTCAGCTGGTGTAAACTGGCAAAGCCCTATGGGCACCAGTGAAGGGATGCCAATTTACACCAGCTAGGGATCTGGCCCATGAACTCCAGTAGAGTGATGCTGATTTAAACCCACTGGGGATCTGGCCCCAGTGGCTGGTAGAACCGCTCTGTCTGTCGCTGGGAGGCGTGTCCCTACGGAGGCTTCAGGCATCTCTCCCACACAGTGTGATTATCTTTGCCCTTGTCCCACAGGTAGTGCGAGCAGCAGCGGAGGAGGGGAGGAGCCGACCCACACAGGTAATGGGCTATTGCTTTGTCGCACCCTAATCATCAGAGCCCGGCGCTGTGCCTTCAGCTCTGACCTCAGGGCACAAAGTCTGAGTCAAATTCACCCTGGGGCAGGTAACATCTTGGCCTGCAGCACAGTCACCTTGGCTGAGCTGGGCTCTGCCGATGCAATTCTCCCAGGGCAGAGGGGCAGCACAGCCCCTGGCGTCACTTATGTCTAACTTCTACCATCTCCTGAGGACACAGCTGGTGCCAAGGCCTCTTGCTGCCCTCTGCCCAGGGCGGGGTCGGTCCTGTGGTGATCTGACTGTCACACTGGAGAGGGGAATCATAGAATATCAGGGTTGGAAGGGACCTCAAGAGGCCATCTAGTCCAACCCCCTGCTCAAAGAGATAGAGATTGAGCTGCTGCATCTGTCGTTGGCTCTTGTGAGGTCTTTGCACCAAGTCCCGGGGCAGCCTGAGCAAACCTGGGCTGTTCCCTGCTCCTCCAACCCCTCAGGGCTGTGCTGGGCAAAGGGAGGAACCTCTCCAACAGCCTCCATCACTTAGGCCTCTTGTTGGGGGAATGTGCCTCCATGAAGCATGGCCCCTCCATTTAGGCCTGCAAGAGCTCACACGGGGTCCCCATTACACTGCAGCTACTCTGTGTCTAGTGCACTGTCGCTGGGTGATGACTCACTGCTGCAGCACCTCCTGCTGGTTGTCCAGGGAATTAGCTCTCCAGTCTCTGGAGCACCTTCTGCAGCCTGGTGTCTCGCCTGCCGCTGGCCCCCATGTGTCTCCCAGATCCCAGTGCCCTTTTATCTTAGTGTTCTGCCCCCTGGCAGTACCCCCTCAGTCTGGGTCTCCCCTCCCCCAACCCTCTGTCCCCATCTTGCCTCAGTGGCTACTGCCAGTCATCATCTAGCCCCCGCTCCCCTGGGACAGACTGCAGTCTGTAATGGCCACTCGTCACTGGCAAGGGGTGGGTCGGACCAGCTGCCTCTGCCCCTCTTCAGCCCTAGCACACTTTCATGGGCCCTTAACTTGGCCTGCAGCCTGGGGCTTTGCTAGGTTGGAGTTCCCAGCTCCCTCTGCCCTTCCCCAGCACTGCTCCACCCTAGGTACCCTCCTCAGCTTCCCAGGCTCCTGGAAGCTAGAGAGAGTGGCTGTTCTCCTTCTGGCCCTCTTATAAGGGCCAGCTGGACCCTAATTACACTGGCTACAGCTGTGGCTGTTTTAACAACCAGCCCAGCTTTTACCCTCTCAGCCCTCCCTCAGGGCCTTTTTAAGCCCTTCAGGACCGGAGTGGGATAACCATTCCGCTACATGCTCACACACTGCTTTGCAGATGGCCATCACCACATCCCTTTCCATGTTGCAGGGTCAGTCATGTCCCCTGCCATCTGGGCCACCCGCTGTGTGCTGGTCCTGCTCCTCCTAGTGTCTGTGCCAATCATCACCTTTATGCTGGAGAAATGGGGCTTGCCCAAGCCCATGGAGGAGACTTGTGAGGGGAGCAGAAGCATCATGGGGGGGAGAGGGGCTGAGAGAGGGAGAACCCCATTTAGCAGCTGTGAGGCAGGGGAGTTGCCTGGAGAGATACGAGTGCCCAGCTCTGAGCGGGTGTTGGGGAGACACCATTGGTCAGTGCTGCACAATAGGTCTTTGCGGTAACTGTCTTTGCCCAGGGAACTGCTGCAGCCTCTTTCAGTCCCTCCTCGCTTTCCTTGCCAGGGACACTGTCAGTCACTCTGCCTTGCAGCCTGCAGACCTCTGCTCATTCCCAGCCAGGCCAGGGCCACACCAAACTCTCTCAGAGCTTAGATCTGCCATGAACTGTTCAAGCCAGACAGCCCAGCCCAGTTCCTTCCTTCTGTACAAATAATCTCTCCTTCCAGAGCTGCTGCACATTTAGTGGTTAAGGCTGGGCTCATGGTTAAGTCACCAAGGTGACGCTTCCAGGAGATTGGGGTTCAAGTCCCAGCTCTGCTACAGAGTCCTTGGGTCTGTCACTTCATCTCTCTGGGCCTCAGTTCCCCATATATGGAAGGGGATAATAATTTTGGTTGTCTAGGGGGAAAATTTCAACCCCCCCAAGGGACTTAGGAGCACAGTGTATGACTGTGCTCTGTGCCCAGTACCTGGTACTCCTAAGTTGCTTAGGTGCTTTGGAAAATCCCCCCCTTAGAGTGGCCAGGCAGGATGTGTCTGTACAGGGAGATGGACTAGCAGAACAACACTTGTGTAATTAAACAACTGCAGTCATCCTGGAATAATTCCCTGTGGGGACTCTGGAATCCATCTTAAATCTTGTATTCTTCCATTTAGAAGGAGAGGTGGGGACCCAGAGAGACAAAGGATTTCTGCCTTGTGCCAAAGCTGTAAAAGGGGATGGAGTAGAACAAGAGGGGTTCCAGTCATTAGAAAGCTTTTCACCTAAGATGTCTGCTGGAACCTAAAAGAACTGTACCAGGGGAAAGGGTTGGGCCCAGACTAGGAAGGAGTCTAGTCTGTGAATGAAGCTTATTGGAACAACTCTGAGGGTGAGATTTTACCTGTAAACAGTTTCTTAATGTATTAGGCTTAGACTTGCATGTTTTATTTTATTTTGCTTGGTAACTTCCTTTGTTCTGTCTGTTATTACTTGAAACCAATTAAAGCCTACTTTTTATATTTAATAAAATCACTTTTGTTTATCGATAAACCCAGAGTAAGTTGGGCTCCCTCCATCCCCCATCAGGTAACAACACTTTATTCTTCCTGCACCAATAACAGAGAAACTGGGGTCCCACAGCTGCCAAAGTGACCATTTTGGGCTTCTGTGGGCTCATGCTAGGCGGGGTGGGTGTGCCTATGCAAACAAGATCAGCCCCTGAAGTTCTTTTCCACACTCACCACAATTTACCACCAGATGTCACGTAAAGCTCATCCTGACTCTGCTTACACTTGTATAAGCTTTATACAGAGTAAAATGGATTTATTTGGGGTTTGGATCCCATTTGGAGCTGGGTGTCTGGATACTGGAGATAGCTAACCTGTTGAGCAGTTTTTAATTAAAGTCTACAGCTTTGGGGGCATGAACCAGACCTGGTGTTGCAGCAGGCTAGCATGTCTGGCTCAACAAGACAGGGTTCTGGCGTCCCAAGCTGCCAGGGAAAATGGGCTCAGAGGTAAATTCAGCACACCAGGTGACAGTCCCAAGGGGGCCTCTGTGACCAAACCTGTCACACAAACAACATTGTAAAACAGCACTGACATTGCTAAACATACCCAGTTACAAACCAACAGAAAAATTATTTGAAAATCCGGCATGCTCACTTCACTGCCTCTGCACCTGCTCACTGCATCTTCAGGGGTCTGGGCTGCTGCTCCCCGGCATTCCCTGCATCTCAAGTTCAATAGCCTCTGCTTCTGCTCCAGGGCACAGACACAAGGATGGGCCATGGCCTCCTTTCCTCCAGCAGCACATGTGTGTGTCCACCACTGTCACTGCCTCCACTCCCCTCAGTCACGTATCACAAAGTGGGGGGTCCTGACCTTAAGGGGCACCCAGTGGCATTGCTGTCCCCAGCTATGAGTGGCTTCATCTGCTATCTCACTCTGGTATAGGGGAAATGGGGGAACCCTTAGGGGGGCATGGCCCAAACCCACAGACCTGACCTTATCCCAGCAGTGGGGTTTATAAAAGAACCAACCCCCAAGGGATGACTTTGGGGGAGACAAGCAGTTTCTGCTCCGGGGAAGAGTTGGAGAAACAAAACAGAGAAATACAGGGAGATCTCCCTCAACAGTGAAGTTGCCCCATAGAACAGCCTCGCCCCACATGGCGGTTTTCCTCTGACCAGAGTGGCAATTTACACATTGAAAGAACTGGGGGATCTCATTCCACTTCACTGTTGTTATTAACAACAAACAAGCCTCCCCCACACCCTGTTTCTATCCTGCTCCACCCCCTCCCCTCATCTGGTTTCCATCCCATTCTCCTCCCCCATCTCCACCTCCTTCCCTTCTCCTCCCTGCTCCCCATTTCTACTCTTAATTCCCTCTGCCCAACCCCCCTCCCCTTCCTCGGTCCCACTGTCCCCCTCTTATCTGAGGGTTTTTCCTGACCCCCCCCCACCCTCAGCTGACAATTGGGCCCTCCCAATGCCCTCCCCCCCCCGAGGTGGAAGTTGGGCTCCCTCCATCCCCCATCAGGTGACAGTTGGGTTATCCCTCCCACTCCTGCCCCTCTCAGGAGAGAGTTGCCTCCCTCCATCCCCTGCCCAGGTGACAGTTGGGCTCCCCCATCTCCCCCAGGTGGCAGTTGGCCATTCCCCTGCCCCCTTGACGGTCCCGTCGCTGACTCTGCTCACCAGGCCCCTCCCCCCACAGGCATTTCCCAAGTCACTGCAGGCGGCTCCGGCCCATCCCCCGAGCTCGCCGCACCCAGGGCTGGAGGGTTCGGCCCATCCCCGCAGGGCCCCACCAGGCTACAGCAAGTCTCCAGACCACAGAGCAAAGGGCCACGTAGTCCCTGACTGTTTGCTCCCCTAGTGACGTCACCGTGCCCTGAAATGCAAACACGGGGGTTACACTGGCATTGCTCAGCCACGACCAGACGCCCGAGCGAGTGTGGGGAAGAGACGGGCTCCCCAGCGCTGGGGAGACATCATGCAAAATTCCCACCGTTGTGAGCCGGCCCAGAGTCCATCCGGGCCAGGGACTTCCACAAATAAATAAATAAATAAATAAAATTAAAGAAATCATTTAATCACAAATCTAGTTTTGTATCAAGAAAGGTCTTGATGTAAAATTCTCAGCTCGCCCTGGGGCAGTCGCCACTGTGACTAAGTGCCTTCCTCAGTGCCATTCCTGAGGCTCATACAGTCAGGTATTATACAGCAAGGTCCCTGCCCTGACAACCTGCTAGCTTGTTAAACCTCACAAAATCCTTTGCCAAAGTCTTGGGTATGATTATGGCCAGGCCTAGCTGCTCAGTCAGTCTTTCAATGTCAGGCCTTGGGTACACACCAGATCTGGATGCTCCACTGAGCTTCCTTAAATATTTGCCAAGAACAACAGTTCCACCTCGTCCCTCTTCCCCATTCACTATTAGGTGGTCCAAACCACCTCAGATCTAGCATCTTCTTCCTCTCCTCAGTCAGACTCTGAATCAATGTTTCAGGTTACTATTGTACTTCTGGTCTCAGAGGGAGAATCCCCACAGCCAGACCTTGAGGGAGTTTAGATCCTAACTCTATGACGTGGTTTGGAGTCTTTGAACCGAGAGGCAACGTCTTTCTATCATCTATCATAGGCCCAAACTTGAACCTCAAGTCCCCACTTGTACCATGGGTACTGTCTATATAATTGGTTATGTTTTGGCTATATACAGTGTATGTTTTACAGTAAGAATTAAGGTATTAGAATAAATGAATAGGATAGTTGATACTAGTATTAGCCATTTTCTTTTTATTCATGCCTTGCAAGTAACAGACAGGATCTTATCTGTGTCTATGTTAATTAGATTAGAGGAATTTCAAAGGCCTAGGCCCCAATGTAGGAAAAGATAGCTACAAGATTTAGTAAGGCCTAATTTACTATGCCTTTCTTGTTTAATATAAAACACTGCTATTTGTTACCTTTAGAAGGTCTCTGTAAAGAACTGTTTGTGTGAATGAGAAATGCAGGCATCAGGAAAAGATAAGGTGTGAAGGCCATTGTTGAAGCCAAATGGCCAAGAGAGGAGGAGTGAAGAGACTGAAGAGACTCAAAGACGCCAGAGAATCCTCAGTGAGCATCCATGGTTGAGGAGGGGCAGATTGATGACCCTGAGGTGAAGGTGAGCACCCTTAAAACACAGGAGCATCAGATCGTGACCAACAGATCCAGGCTCCCCTCTGCGACCAATCTGGCTGGCCACTAGATTTATCCAGACTCTAGATTGGTAAATATAAACATTGACTAGCGGAACTGTGTGCATGGTGTGTGTGTGAGTGAAAAACATATGCTAATTGCTGTATTCTCAATAAATGTGGCGTGTTGCCTTTTCCCCTATAAAAAGATCTTGTGTGCTTTGTTTAAGCATAACATACTTCCAGTTCTGGGGAAGGTCAGATTAGGACCCACAGCTGGAGCTAAGCATCATGGCCTATCTCCAGTTGCTCTGTTGCATCTCCCTTCCCCCCAGTCCCTTCATGAACTCATCAGCCACAACCATCTTAGTGTTTAGAAATGTGAGCTGGTTTGGAGTCTTTGAACCGAGAGGCAACATCTTTCTACCAGACAGGCTCTAGCTCAGCCAGAAGTTAGCAGCTCAGCGCAGGGATCCCTAGGGGAGGATCTCTGGCCTGGGCTGTGCAGATGCTCAGACTAGATCAGTGGTTCTCAAACTTTTGTACTGGTGACCTCTTTCACATAGCAAGCCTCTGAGTGTGACACCCGCCCCCCTTATAAATTAAAAACACTTGTTTATATATTTAACACCATTATAAATGCTGGAGGCAAAGCAGGGTTTGGGGTGGAGGCTGACAGCTTGTGACCTCCTATGTAATAATCTTGCGACCCCCTGAGGGGTCCTGACCCGCAGTTTGAGAACCCCTGGACTAGGTGATCTCGTTGGCCGTACTGCCAACCCGAAATGTTCAAAAACCATGAGTCAGACTCACCAAAAACCATGAGTTTATCTTTAAAAGAATGAGAGTATATAAAAATAATAGACGTGATGCTCTTTTTATTTGCCTTCTGATTTTTGAGCCTTTTGGATGCACTGGGGTCACATTTTGAAGCTTTCTCAGCAATCATGAGGCTAGAAACTAATTTTTCTTTAAGAAGGAAGGCTGAAATCATCACACATCCACTTGACTCGAGGAGCTGCAGTTTTAAGGAAAACAGTGTTAGGCCTGAATAAAGATATAGCAGACAAAACAGGTATACCAACCTGACTGAAGTCAGGCTAACAGAGGTTTCTGGGTAATCCCAGAGTGGAAAAATACTGAGAAGCAGCATTGTCTCACAAAGCCCTGAAAAGAAAGTGAGATAAGCCAGGGGTTGCATTCCTGGCATAGTACCAGCAGTGCAGTGTTAGGAACAGTGTTTGAAGAACTGATAAGAAACTCGAGCATCCCACAGTTCAGGTTCTAACTCCCTGGTTGAGTTATAGGCTTGTTTAAAACTCCCCTGTATTCCTAACTTTTGGTGCTTGTTAAGATATTATTAAATAATCTGTAGTTGCAGACATAAAGTCTAGGCATGTGTGTATATTAAAAGTGTCTAGTTTCCAGTTGTTAGACAAAGGGGGGTGGGTTGCTCAAGTGAATGATGTATGACGTAATAAAACTGTCTATATAGGCTAATACTAAGCTGAAAAGAGGAGCTGGTTCTCTCTGGAGAAGAGCTGCTCTCTATTGATGAGTGCACTTGTCAATAAAGAGCTTCTGATCGGACCTTACTGGTGTTGCCTGTTTCTCTGTGGTCAGACAACGAACTTCGCTGTCGGGGTTAGAGTCCCTGACAACAGTAATTATCATGAGACTTATGACAAAATCATGAGAGTTGGCAACACTGCATTGGTCCCTTCTGGCCTTTAAATGTACAATTATGAAAATAAACTCCCCTAGAAACCTCATGGAAACAGACTAAACGGAGAGAGAGAGAGAATGAGGCAGGTTAGCGTGTGAGGACAAAAATAACATTGTGAGAGCGGGTTATTCAATCCCACATCACAGCATGTGATACGCCCCCGCCCCTCTGGGTTGATAGCTTGGGGTCAAGCCTGCTGGATGGGGGAAGACAAGAGGCATCTGTACAGGAGACTGCAGCCCAGTGGTGAAATGTGCCCAGCCACCATCCCAGGATAACCCACTTATGCATCAATTACTCTGCAAAGTTGCTTGGCAAAACTGCTCTGCCTTGTGCTCCTGACACATTTCCTTGAGGCCCTCTGCTGTTTGGCTTCCTGCACAGGTGTTAACGTCTGTTCACAAAACTCCTATGTGTTTCTTTAGCCTTTTCATCTGGTTCCCCCACTTGCTTAGCCACACTGATTCCAGCTCCCCACCTGCTCAGAGGTCACTTATGGATGCTCTTTCTCAAATGTCTTTGTGTTCTTCCCCATCGGCAGTGCCCTGGTACCCGTCTCTCAGCAGGGAAAGCAGAATGAGCAGGGATGCAGAAGGGACCAGCACAGGGGGAAGAGATCTAGTGCTCATCTCTGAGCAGGGACAGCAGACTCCTCAGGAGCCCAGAATGGGGAGCAGTCAGGGCAGGATGGGCAGAAGTGGCTGGAGCTGGGGATGGAGGACAGGATGAGAGGAGTCTACGCAGGTGGGGAAGCCAGTGCAGACGCTTGGTTGTTGTTCTCTGGGGAGGGGGAATGGGGAATTCACCCCTGTGAACCAGAACAAAGCCCATACCTCATGTATGTCCCTGTAGCAGGGTGGACCTCTGCTCCTTCCCTGACGGGGTTAAAAACAGCCCTGGGAAGGGGCTGTGGCTGGAGAAAGCAGCCTTTAAGCTGGGCTGATTGGGAAAGTGGCTGCAGTTGGGCCACACCCCAATCAGGCCACAGCTGACCCCTATAAAAGGCCAGGGAAGCCAGAAGCTTAGACAGTCTTCCTCTGCCTGAAGAGGGAAAAGGGCCTGGCTGCAGGGAGCTACAGACAAAGTACCTGAGGGGAGCAGGGATGGGGACAGGCTGAGGAGCTGGGGAGCTCCAGCCTGGAAAGCCCCAGGCTGCGGCCTAGCAGAGGGCTAACAGGTACTGGGGGTTGCAGAGAGCAGCCCAGGGGTAGGCCAAGGCAGCAGGTCCAAACCCTCCTTGCCAGTGATGAATAGGCTGATACTGCAGCTTGCCCCAGGATGTGGGGCTAGACAATGACTGGCAGTGGCCATATACTGAGGCAAGGTGGGGATAGAGGGTGAAGGTTCCCTGGGGAGGGGAGACCCAGAGAGAAAGGGGTTACTGCCAGGGGGCAGCACCCCATGTAAAAGGGCACTGGGTCCAGGGAGGGATATGGGGGCCAGAGCACAGGCGGATCACCGGCCTGCAGAGGGCGCTCCAGAGCTGGAGGGGCAGACTGCTGAAGGGGCAGCCGAGCCTGGATTGGCTGAGCCCTGATTAGGGGGTGGAGCCAGGCTAGGAGGGGCCTATAAAAGCGGCCGCCCAGCCAGGCAGCGGCACAGCTGTGAGCAGCGGCACAGGAGGCAGCAAACAGGGCTGCTAACAGGGGAGTTTGAGTGGGAGTTCCCATTGGAGGAGCAGGTGAGTGTCTTTGTGTCTGTTTGTGTAGTGTTTGTCTCTCTCAGTAGAGGCCCGGAGGGGCAGACTGCTGAAGGGGCAGCCGAGCCTGGATTGGCTGAGCCCTGATTAGGGGGTGGAGCCAGGCTAGGAGGGGCCTATAAAAGCGGCCGCCCAGCCAGGCAGCGGCACAGGAGGCAGCAAACAGGGCTGCTAACAGGGGAGTTTGAGTGGGAGTTTGCAGGGGGAGGAGGAAGGGGGCGGCGCCGTGTCCCCTGTGTTGCCCTAGGTACAAGCACCGAGCGAGGCCGAGACAGCAGCAGCCATGAGCCAAGCAGCAGAGGACACACCAAGGATGAGAGCATGCAGCAGCTGCGGTATGTACCTGGTTCTAGCAGGGGACCCAGAGCAGTACTATGTATGTATGAAGTGTCGCCTAATAGAGCTGCTGGAGGAAAAGATCCAGGGTCTAGAGCTGCAGGTAGAAACCCTGATAGAGAATAGAAGGGGGTTCGAGCAGCTGATGGAGCAATGGCAGGCAGTAACCGAAGGGGAACGCTCAGGGGCACAGGTGGGAGCAGGGGCTAAGGCCAGTGAGGGGGGACCACCAGACGAGGAAGATGGGCGGTGGAAGCATGTGACTGTGAGAAGCAGGCTAAGGAAAAGGAGAGCTAGTGAGGGGGAAATAGAGCTAAGGAACAGGTTTGAAGGTTTGGAGAATGAGGAAGGGGTAAAGAAGATGGTAGCTGATGGTGGGAGGCCAAGGAAAAAGAGACGAGCGGCCAGTCCCATAGATAGAGGGGAGGAGTCTATGGAGGCAACACCAAGTTTGGGCCCAGGGAGGTTACAGGATGGCTTAAGGGGAACCACAAGGGATGGTAGGAATGGAAGGAGCTTGCAACCAGGGGGAACGGGGGATAGGTTAGAGGACCGCACTGTCCCCAGGCAAAGGCAGGTCTACGTGATTGGGGACTCCATACTGAGAAGGTTGGACAGGCCTGTGACCAGGGCCGATCCGGAGAACAGAAGGGTGTGCTGTCTACCGGGCGCTAAAATACGGGATGTGGACCTGAGGTTGAAAAGGATCCTAAGAGGAGCAGGTAAGAACCCTTTGGTCATCCTTCATGTGGGAACGAATGACACTGCTAGATTCTCGCTAGACAGGATCAAGGGAGACTATGCCAGGTTGGGTAAGACGCTTAAGGAAATTGAGGCTCAGGTGATCTTCAGTGGGATCCTACCTGTCCCTAGGGAAGGGCGCCAAAGGGGTGAGAGAATCCTGACGATTAATAGTTGGCTGAGAGAGTGGTGTTACAAGGAGGGCTTTGGGATGTATGGGCACTGGGAGGCTTTTGGGGACAGACAACTGTTCTCACGGGATGGGCTCCACCTAAGTAGGGAAGGAAGTAGACTTCTAGGAGGGAGGCTGGCTCATCTGATTAAAAGAGCTTTAAACTAGACACTGGGGGGAGACGGTTGGGAGAGGTCCTGGTGCTCTCCACGCCAAATTTATACATTGGGAGTGAGAACAAGAAGATAACAACAGATATAGCCAGAGGGGGACGGTTAGGTGTAAGGAAGAGGGGAGGGACAGATACTAGATCGACAGGTCATACTGGTAGTACTGTATCCCTACCGAGCGGGGTGAAAAGAGTGAGAGGAGCCCAACAGCAAAAGTTAGGATGTTTGTTCACCAATGCGAGAAGCTTAGGTAATAAAATGGAGGAACTGGAGCTCCTGGTCCGAGAATTGAAACCGGATATCGTAGGAATAACCAAAACATGGTGGAACGATAGCCATGACTGGAGTACAGGTATGGAAGGGTATGTGCTGTTTAGAAAAGACCGATGCAAAGGTAAAGGTGGGGGAGTAGCATTGTATATCAATAATGAGGTGAAATGTAATGAAATAACTAGCAATGCAATGGTTAATACGGAGTCTGTGTGGGCAATGGTCACGTTGGGGAAGAAAACTACCAGAGCCTCACCCGGGATAGTGATTGGGGTGTGCTATAGACCGCCAGGATCTAGCTTGGAGATGGATAGAGAGCTCTTTAATGTTTTTAAGGAGGTAAACACTAATAGGAACTGCTTGATCATGGGAGACTTTAACTTCCCAGATATAGATTGGGAAACAAATGCTAGTAATAACAATAGGGCTCAGCTTTTCCTAGACGTAATAGCTGATGAATCCCTCCATCAAGTAGTTGCTGAACCGACGAGGGGGGATGCCATTTTAGATCTGATTTTGGTGAGTAATGAGGACCTTGTTGAGGAAATAGTAGTAGGGGACAACCTTGGCTCGAGTGATCATGAGCTAATTCGTTTCAAAATTAATGAGAGGATAATCAATAGTGCATCTGAGACTAGGGTTTACGATTTCAAAAGGGCTAACTTTACTAAATTAAGGCGACTAGTTAGGGAAGTGGACTGGACCAACATATTTAGGAATCTAAAGGCAGATGACGCCTGGGGTTACTTCAGGTTGAAATTGCAGGAGTTGGCAGAGGCATGTATCCCGAGAAAGGGAAAACGGCTCGTAGGTAGCAGTTTTAGACCGAGCTGGATGACCAAGCGTCTTAGAGGGGTCATTAAGAAAAAACAGAAAGCGTACCAGGAGTGGAAAATGGGAGGGATCAGCAAAGAAACCTACCTTATTGAGGTCAGAGGGTGTAGGGATGCAGTGAGAAAGGCAAAGCGACGGGTGGAGATGGACCTAGCGAAGGGGATTAAAACCAATAGCAAAAGGTTTTTTAGCCATATAAATAGGAAGAAAACCAAGAAGGAAGAAGTGGGACCGCTTAAAACTTTAAACGGAGTGGAGATTAGGGATAATCTTGGAATGGCACAATATCTGAACGAATATTTTGCCTCGGTCTTTAATGAGGCTAATGAAGGGCTAAGGAATAGTGATAGAGGGACCGATGGGAATGAAGATATGGGGGTAGACATTACGGTATCTGAGGTGGAGGCCAAACTTGAACAGCTTAACGGAAGTAAATCGGGGGGCCCGGATAATCTTCATCCTAGAATATTAAGGGAATTGGCGAGTGATATTGCTAGCCCGTTAGCGATGATTTTTAATAAATCTCTAAATTCGGGGATTGTACCGTTGGACTGGAGATTAGCTAATGTAGTTCCTATATTCAAGAAGGGGAAAAAAAGTGACCCGGGTAACTACAGGCCTGTTAGTTTAACATCTGTAGTATGCAAAGTAATGGAAAAAAATTTAAAAGAGAGAGTGGTTACGGAGCAGGAGGCCGATGGCAACTGGGATAGATTACAGCATGGATTTACGAAAGGTAGATCGTGCCAAACCAATCTGATCTCCTTCTTTGAGAAAGTAACAGATTTTTTAGACAAGGGAAATGCGGTGGATCTAATATATCTGGATTTCAGTAAGGCGTTTGATACGGTACCACATGAGGAATTATTGGTTAAATTGGAAAAGATGGGGATCGAAATGAAAATCCAGAGGTGGATAAGGAGCTGGTTAAAGGGGATACTGCAGAGGGTAATACTGAAAGGGGAACTGTCGGGTTGGAGGGGGGTTACCAGTGGAGTTCCTCAAGGTTCGGTTTTGGGTCCTATTTTATTCAATCTATTTATTGCTGACCTGGGAACCAAGAGTAGGAGTGGGCTGATAAAGTTTGCGGATGACACCAAGTTGGGAGGTATTGCCAATTCGGAGAAGGATCGGGATATCCTCCAGGGAGATTTGGATGACCTTGTAAACTGGAGTATTAGTAACAGGATGAAATTCAATAGTGAGAAGTGTAAGGTTATGCATTTAGGGATGACTAACAAGAATTTTAGTTATAAGCTAGGGACGCACCAGTTGGAAGTAACGGAGGAGGAGAAGGACCTAGGAGTCCTGGTTGATCGTAGGATGACTATGAGTAGGCAATGTGATGTGGCCGTTAAAAAAGCTAATGCGGTCTTGGGTTGCATTAGGCGAGGTATTTCTAGTAGGGATAAGGAAGTGCTAGTCCCGTTATATAAGGCGTTGGTGAGACCTCATTTGGAGTATTGTGTGCAGTTTTGGTCTCCCATGTTTAAGAAGGATGAGTTAAAACTGGAACGGGTACAAAGAAGGGCCACTAGAATGATCCGAGGAATGGAAGGCCTGTCGTATGAAAGGAGACTTGAGGAGCTCGGTTTGTTTTCCTTAACCAAAAGAAGGATAAGGGGAGATATGATTGCACTCTTTAAATATATCAGAGGGATAAACACCAGGGAAGGAGAGGAATTATTTCAGCTCAGTGCTAATGTAGACACGAGGACAAACGGATATAAATTGTCAGTCAGGAAATTTAGGCTTGAAATTAGACGAAGGTTTCTAACCATCAGGGGAGTGCAATACTGGAACAGCCTACCAAGGGAAACAGTAGGGGCGAAGGACCTCCATGACTTTAAGATTAAGCTAGATAAGTTTATGGAGGAGATGGTATAATAGGATAACGGGCTTAGTCAATAGGTCAATTAAGTGCCAAACTGGTAAATAGTACAATGGGTCAATGATATGATATTCTTAACCTTTTTCCAGAGGGTATGGCTGGAGAGTCTTGCCCGCATGCTCGGGGTTCAGCTGACCGCCATATTTGGGGTCGGGAAGGAATTTTCCTCCAGGGCAGATTGGCAGTGTCCCTGGAGGTTTTTCGCCTTCCTCCGAAGCATGGGGCAGGGGTCGCTTGCTAAAGGAGTGGGTAGATCGGCTTATGTGGCCTGCATCTTGCAGGAGGTCAGACTAGATGATCATAATGGTCCCTTCTGATCTTGAATTCTATGATTCTATGATTCTATGATTAATTCCCAGGAGTTGCCAGCAGGAGGCGCCGCAGGGGTGAGTCCAACCCGTTACAGTCCCCTTAAGCCCAGAGGGTGAATTTCCCCCTGGGGGAGATGAGTCCCTCTCATCAGGGACTGGAGACCAGGGTGGGGGCAAAAAGTTCAGTCATCCAACATCCCAGGTCCTCCAGTGACCTTTCACCCTGGCCCAGCTGTGCCTTTAGCCAGGGGCTGTCTTGCCCTCCAGGCAGTGAGATGGATGGGAGGTGTTTCCTCAGTGGTATCTTTAGACTCAAACAAGTAAATTAGTCTCCTTTGGTTCTCAATCTTCCAGCCCTAAATAAAGACACTGTGGCCAGGGTGGGGAACAGGAAATGGGGAGCAGTTACAAATATCAGACCCAATGAAGGGACAGAGTATTTCAGAGAGAGTCTGTGGTATCTCTGCTGCCTGAGCCCTGTAGACCTCTGGGGGCCTGGGAGCAGGGAGAGGGGCTGGCTGGAGCATCCAACCCAGGGGAGCAGACTGGGGCAGATCGGAGCAAAGAGAGAGACCGGACCTTCCCTTCTGCTGAAGTCAGACAGAGCAGTGGGGGCAGGTGGGAGCAGAAAGCAACTGTGGATTGTCCCCTCCTGACATCATCAGGAGCAGACACCACCGGGCTGTTTCCATCCAGATTGGTTTCCCCCCACTGCCCCGATGATCTTGTCTCTGTGCCTCTTGCTTCCTGGTCCGTATCCAGGAACCCTGTGTTAATTTGTAGCAGGTTGGGAGGAAACAGAGGCAAGAAGAATACCTGGCCCAGACTGCCAGCAAATCCTCTTTAGTGAGAGAGAAATGGGAACCAGTGTAAATGCTGAGTATGAGAGCAACTGGGACAGAATCAGTCAACCATCATCGCTCCACTGGAATCAATGCTGGCTTACGCCAGCTGAGCATCTGGCCCTCTAGAGATCTGAAGGGAAAGTTGGTCCCAGGTCAGCCAAGGAATCTATGTGTGAGGAACCTGCCATGTCCCAGATCTAACGTTCTGCCTGGTTCACTTTTTCAGCAAAACATGAATCAGGAATTGTTTCCCTATCTGTTAAGGGCAGTTTTTGTCACTCAAAAGGGATGTCAGAGAAGGGGGAAATTTTATCTCTAGCACTAACCACATGGTACCTTTCTGTTCCCAGCGCTGAGTCCCAGCAGCCAGGAGATCTGCTCAGCTTCCAGTGAGTGAGTCTGTCTGTCCCCAGACACACTCACCCATCTATCTATCTATCACTCCACAGAGGTTTGTGTAAATGGAAATGCTGCAGAAAATTATTATTAATTACTATTGAACTGTGGTCCCAATACACCCCTGTCAGGGATTAAGGCCCATCACACCAGATGCTTCACAACCCTCTGTGAAGGTCTGGTCCCTGCCCCCGATTAGCTGATGGTGTAAGGGCTTGTCTACACTACAAAATTAAGTTAACTTAAGTTAAGTCAATATACAGCCACCACAGTAATTAGAGCTGTGGTTCACGTCCACACTTGTGCACCACCGACAGAAGGAGCATCCCCACCAGGAACACTTCCACCAACTGGTATGAGGCATTGTGGGACACTGACAGCTGGAGCCTGTCATCCCTGTGTGGGGCTCAGGGCTGCCCCCCACACACACTGGAGACAGGCACTCCAGCATTGACAATCTGGGCTGTCAGTTGGATGCCGGCTCACAGTTGCCCCCTCCCCCCCCCGCCTTGGCACTGACAGCCCCATCTGTGAGCATGTGCCCAGCTGACATCTTGGGCTGTCAGCACAGTAGTGGAAGGGGGAGGGCTCCATCTGTTAGCCCACTTGGGACTGACAGACAACAGGCAATGTAAGTAACTCAGTGTCTACACGGACACCAGGTCACCCTAACTGCATCGAGACAAAACTCTGTGCCTCTCGTGGAGGTAGAGTTATTATGTCGGTGAAGTTGGGGACTTATTTCGGCAGAAGCAGCATTTAACTTGTGGAACGCCTTACCTGAGGAGGTTGTGAAGGCAAGGACTATAACAGTGTTTAAAAGAGAAATGGATAAATTCATGATGGTTAAGTCCATAAATGGCTATTAGCCAGGACAGGTAAGGAATGGTGTCCCTAGCCTCTGTATGTCAGAGAATGGAGATGGATGGCAGGAGAGAGATCACTTGATCATTGCCTGTTAGGTTCACTCCCTCTGGGGCACCTGGCATTGGCCACTGTCGGTAGACAGGATACTGGGCTAGATGGACCTTTGGTCTGACCCGGTACGGCCATTCTTATGTTCTTATATAGTGTAGATACTGAGGTAATTAGGTTGATGTAAGCCACCTCGCAGAGACATAACTCTGTGGTGTAGACCAGGCTCCAGATCTGACATTATCCCCCACATAGCCCAGCTGTGCTGAAATAAGAGCCTGCTCCAGAGACAATGCGCAGACCCCCCCAGCCCTTCTACAGATAGAGCTTCTCCTGCTCTGCAGCTTGATGCTGGCCCGTGCCATGTATGCAGCCCTGAGCCTGAACCCCATGAGCCCAAATGAGCTGACATGGGTCAGCTGTGCCTCCAGGTTTTTGATAGCAGGGTAGAAAGACCCTTAGAAGATGTGTATGACTGGATAATTGCTAACATAGTTCCTATTTTTAAGAAAGGGGGAAAAAAGTGATCCAGGTAATAACAGGCCTGTTAGTTTGACATCTGTAGTATGCAAGGTGTTGGAAAAAAATTTGGAGGAGTAAGTAGTTAAGTACATTAAGGTAATTGGGACAAAATACAACATGTTTTTACAAAAGGTAGATCATGCCAAAGCAAACCAATCACCTTCTTTGAGAAGGTAACAGATTTATTAGACAAAGGAAACGCGGTGGATCTAATTGACCTTGATTTCAGTAAGACATTTGATACGGTTCCACATGGAGAATTATTAGTTAAATTGGAAAAGATGGGGATCAATATGAAAATTGAAAGATAGATAAGGAACTGGTTAAAGAGGAGACTACAACGGGTCACAATCAAAGGTGAACTGTCAGGCTGGAGAGAGGTTACTAGTGGAGTTCCTCAGGGATCGGTTTTGGGACCAATCTTATTTAATCTTTTTATTACTGACCTCGGCACAAAAAGTGGGAATGTACTAACAAAGTTTGCAGATGACACAAAGCTGGGAGGTATTGCTAACACAGAGAAGGACCGGGATATCATACAGGAAGATCTGGATGACCTTGTAAACTGGAGTAATAGTAATAGGATGAAATTTAATAGTGAAAAGTGCAAGGTCATGCATTTAGGGATTAATAACAAGAATTTTAGTTATAAATTGGGGACACATCAGTTGGAAGTAACAGAGGAGGAGAAGGACCTCGGAGTATTGGTTGATCACTGGATGACTATGAGCCGCCAATGTGATATGGCCATGAAAAAAGCTAATGTGGTCTTGGGATGCATCAGGCGAGATATTTCCAGTAGAGATAAGGAGGTGTTAGTACCATTATACAAGGCACTGGTGAGACTTCATCTGGAATATTGTGTGCAGTTGTGGTGTCCCATGTTTAATAAAGATGAATTCAAACTGGAACAGATACAAAGAACGGCTACTAGGATGATCCCAGGAATGGAAAACCTGTCTTATAAAAGGAGACTGAAAGAGCTTAGCTTCTTTAGCCTAACCAAAAGAAGGCTGAGAGGAGATTGCTCTCTATAAATATATCAGAGGAATAAATACTAGGTAGGGGAGGAATTATTTAACCTCAGTACCAATGTAGACACAAGAACAAATTGATATAAATTAGCCATCAGGAAGTTTAGATTTGAAATTAGATGGAGGTTTCTAACCATCAGAGGAGTGAAGTCCTGGAACAGCCTTCCAAGGGAAACAGTGGGGGCAAAAGACATATCTGGCTTCAAGACTAAGCTTGATAAGTTTATGGAGGAGATGGTATGATGGGGTAGCCTAATTTAGGCAATTAATTGATTTCTGACCATTGGCGGTAAATATGCCGAATGGCGTGTGATGGGGATGTTAGATGGGGTGGGATCTGAGTTGCTACAGAGAATTCTTTCCTGGGTGCTGGCTGGTGAGTCTTGCCCACATGCTCAGGGTTTAACTAATCACCATATTTGGAGTCAGGAAGGAATTTTCCTCCAGGGCAGATTGGCAGAGGCCCTGGGGGTTTTTCGCCTTCCTTTGCAGCGTGGGGCATGGGTCGCTTGCTGGAGGATTCTCTGCACCTTGAAGTCTTTAAACCATGATTTGAGGACTTCAGTAGCTCAGAAATAGGTTAGAGGTTTATTACTAGAATGGGCTGGAGATTCTGTGGCCTGCATTGTACAGGAGGTCGGACTAGATGATCATAATGGTCCCTTCTGACCTTAAAGTCTATGAGTCTATGTGAGCTGCTTCCACAGCAACCAACTTCGTTTAGTAAAATGCTCCCTGGGCTCCCCCTAAAACAGGAGCCACCAACAGCCCCACTGACACCTCTGACACATCTTTCTTCCCAAGTGTTCTCCCTGCCTCCACCCTCTACCTGAGCCAGACTTCTGCTCAGCCAGGGGACTCCATGCTGCTCCAGTGCTCTGTATTTTCCCGGGTGCCTGCCACTCGCATCATCTTCTGTAAGGACGGGGATGAGATTTTATCCCAGACAGGCTCAGAGGAGAAGGTCACCTACAACTATGACCACGAGGTTTCCAGGGGCAGCACTGGGAATTACGCCTGTGGGTATGAGATCAAGGACAGTGACAACCGGATTAACAGATGCCAGCTCAGCCCTGCCCAACTTATCAGCGTCACTGGTAAGTGGGGTGAATGGCAGAGCAAGTACAATAGTCCATGTAGTAGCAGAAAGAGAATCCAGATGCAGATAGCAGAGATTGTCCAGAGACAGATAGCTCACCAACACGGGTGCCAGGGAAAAAGTAGATTATCTTCCATATATACCAGCCCCCAGATGGAGACATGACACCCTCTTTGTTGGTAGGTTACGCGAATATTAGTGAGACAGCAGTGGGAGATTGGTTTCCAGGACTTCTGGGTTCTATTCTCAGTCTGCTGCCAGAGCCAAGTAGTGTTAAGGGCAGCATAGCTAAGGACATAAATCTGGCACATTCCCTCTGAAAGGCAACGAGATCAATTGGATGAGACTGGGGTTTTCCGTATTATTGTCAGTTCCCAGTTCTGCCTTAAGTGACCTTGTGCAACCCTTTGTTAGCCATACAAGGAGTGATTGACACCAATACCATAGGGGCATGAGCTCTTGGCAAGTACCTCAGTTTGTGAAGTGCAGAGAGAAGCTAATAACACTCAGTGGAAGAGCTGGGCCTAGAGAGCAGGGTCTCCTGACTTATAGTTGAGTGCCATCCCCAGGACGTGTACGAAGAGTCCATACCCACACAAACAACTTCTACACAGCAGGACAGGGCTGCCAAATGTCCATGAAGCATGTGACACTTGGAAGGTCTGACAGAGCCAGAGTGAACCCCTCTGGGGAGGTTTCATTTGAGGAACAGTCATGTGCCATTTGACTGGTGTAAAGGGCTGGGCTCAGCCATCGCAGCCGCGTTTCTCACACACTGAGTGTCACCTGGAGGCTCTGACTGGCCCAGATTCTCCTTGTCCCCATTGCACAGGCCAGGTGAGCAGCAGTGGAGAGGAGTCAGACCCCACAGCTCACAGAGCCCACCTCTGTCCTCCCAGCTCTCCACTCGCTGCATAGAGACTTTGGGGCAAAGTCACCTCTGGGGTAACTCTTCTGCCTGCAGCACTTACACCGGGGGAGACCCAGCTCTCTGCAGTGAAACCCGGCCTGTGCAGAGGGGCCAGCCCCAGGGCCAGGCAGCACTTAACTCCCGTGAACCCTCAGCACTGGGTGTGAGCAGGGCCTAGGCCTGGTGCTGCCCCAGGTACGGGGTGGCTGGGGATGTCGCCCGCGCACACAGCCTATCACACAACCCGCTCTGCCCACCAGGCGAGCCCCGGGCTGTCTGCAGGGTGCAGGGGTCTCCCGCACATTCAGATCCCAAAGGTGCTCCACAGACAAAAGTGTCTGGTTGGGGGCAGGGAAATCCTGGCTCAGGGCTTCCTGGGACATTTTCCCCTGGTATCGCTTACATCCCACTTCCACCCTCCCCTGAGGACACACCTGGTGTCAAGGCCTCGTGCTGCACCTGTACCCAGGTCGCGATTGCCCCTGCGGTGAACTGCCAGCTACACTGGAGATGGGCAATAGGGTCTGGGCTGCTGAGTCTGTTGCTGGCTCTTGTGAGGCTTTTGCACAGAATCCAAATGCAGCCTGAGCAAACCTGGGCCGTTCCCTGCTCCTCCAATCCCTCGGAACTGTGCTGGGGTAAACGGAGGAGCCTCCCCAGCAGCCTCCATCACTTAGGCCTCCCATCAGAGGAATGTGCCCGCCAGCAGCATGATCACCCCTTAGATCAAGGCCTACAGGAGCTCACACGGGGGTTCTGCTGCTACACAGCAGCTGCTCTGTGTCTAGTGCTGGCACTACAGTCCCACATGCTGCTTTGTAGATGTCCCTCACCATGTCTCTTTCCATGTTGCAGGGCCAGACATGTCCCCTGCCATCTGAGCTACCCACTGTGCCCTGGTCCTGCTCCTCCTAGTGTCTGTGCCAATCATCACCTTTATGCTGGAGAAATGGGGCTTGCCCAAGCCCATGGAGGAGACTTGTGAGGGGAGCAGCAGCGTCATGGGCTGGCGAGGGGCTGAGTGTGGGACAACCCCATTTAGCAGCTGTGAGCAGTAGAGACAGGGGAGTTGCCTGGGAAGATACCAGTGCCCGGCTCTGAGCGGGTGTTGGGGAGCCACCATTGGTCAGTGCTGAACAATAGGTCCCTGCAGTAACTGTCTTTGCTCAGATAACTGCTGCAGCCTCATTCCGTCCCTCCTCCCTTCCCCCATCGGGGATGCTGTCAGTCACTCTCCCCTGCAGCCTTGCAGACCTCTGCTCACTCGCAGCCAGACCCCAGGCCCCACCCCCACTTCACCCCAAGCCCTCTGTGACAGGTTGGATCACACAAACCCCCTTGGGGCTGCCAACTGATGTGCCAAGACTACTTCTGCCCCTGCTTTCTTGCCCTGGCAGCTTGGGACTTCAGTGCCCTCCCTGGTTTAAGCCAGACCCACTAGCCTGCTGCAAACTCAGACCCAAGTCTGAACCACGTCCCCTAACAACTGTAGGCTCAACTGAAAGCAGGTTAAGAAATGTTCTTGTCTTTAACACTCAGATGCTTATCTCCCAATGGGATCCAAACCTCAAATAAATCAATTTTACCCTATATAAAGCTTATACAGGGTAAACTCAGAAATTGTTTGCCTTCTATAACGCTGATAGAGAGATATGCACAGCTGTTTGCCCCCCTCCCAGGTATTAATACATACCCTGGGTTAATTAATAAGTAAAAAGTGATTTTATTAAATACAGAAAGTAGGATTTAAATGGTTCCAAGTAGTAACAGACAGAACAAAGTAAATTACCAAGCAAAATAAAATAAAACATGCATGCCTGTGCCTAATATGGTAAGAAACCTGAATACAGATAAAACCTCACCCTCAGAGATGTTCCAGTAAACTTCCTTTTACAGACTAGTTTCCTTCTAGTCTTGGTCCAGCAATCACTCACCCCCCCCCCCCCCACCGAAGTTATTGTCCTTTGTTCCAGTTTCTTTCAGGTATCCTTGGGGGGTGAAGAGGCTATCTCTTGAGCTAGCTGAAGACAAAATGGAAGGGTCTCCCAGGGGTTTAAATAGACTTTCTCTTGTGGGTGGACACCCCTCCTTTCCTCCAGTGTAGAATCCAGCTCCAAGATGGAGTTTTGGAGTCACATGGGCAAGTCACATGTCCATGTTCAACTGAGTTCCTTGCCAGGCAAGCCACATTCCAGGGAAAGCTCAGATGTGGATTGGCATCTCCAAGTTCATTGTTGGCTTAAGTGGTTCTTGATTGTGCATTTACTGAGAATAGTCTTTTCTCAGGTAGCTTTACTAAGTCTACTTAGAAATCAGGCAAGTACAGAGCCAATATTCATAACTTTGAACACAAAAATGGTACATGCATACAAATAGGAGGAATAGAGTCAGTAGATCATAACCTTTACAGAGATATGTTACATGACATATGTAGCATAAAACATATTCCAGTTATGTCATATATACGTTGATAAGCATATTTCCATAAAGCCTTATGGGGCGCGCCATCACACCCCCATACCCACGCTGCCTCTTCCTGCCCTTACTCTGCCCCCAGCCCCACACCCACTCCACCCCTTCCCCCAAGTCCCCACCATGCCTCTTCCTGCCTCTACCCCACCTCTTCCCACCCTGTTCCACCCCACCTCATCCAACTCCCTCCTCTGAGCACACCCTATCTCCACTCCACCCCCTCCCAGCGCCTCCTGCATGCCGCAGAACAGCTGGAATGCTAAGAGGGAGGGGAAGGAGTTGATCAGTGGGGCCACAGGTGGACGGGAGGCTCTGGGGGAGGAGGGGAGCTTGGCTGCTAGTGGGTGTTAAGTACCCACTAATTTTTTTCTGTGGGTGCTCCAGAACTGGGAAAAAGCTGAGATGGAGAGAGAGAGAGAGCACTGTTGGGCAGAGTGCAAGCTGGAAAGAGGCATGGATCTAGGATGAAAAGAAAAGTGCCTCCTGGTGTTTGGTTCTGGTTGTGTTCAGGGACACAGGACTTTGTAGATGTTATGTAAACAAATGAGGTTGCATCAACGAACATACTCAACTCTGTCACCACTTTCTCCTCTCAATGGAACAAACCACAAGACCTCAAATACTGGCTAACTGCTTGGGTCAAAAGGGGGACCAAAATGTATAGTTTTGATAGGGTTAAACCATCTTAGGAATTCACATTGCGTTCTTTGCCCCAAGCTTTCAGGACAAAATCTCCCCAGTGATCAGATGTGTCAATGAAAATTGCATATTCGCTGAGTTGGTTTTGTAGAAAGCAAGAGGGGACGTGAAAATCAGGCTGATAATGGGATGATAACTGTAACCTTAACTCCGGGGAGACCTGATACCCCTCCATGATAGCCGTGCACAGCTCTTCCCTTTGTGATACTGCTTTAAAAGATCAATAAAATGGTACATATTAAAAATAATAATAAAGATAAAACTTGTGTGACCCAAACTCATCCCATGCAGCATAAGAGGAGGAGGAATCAAAATCCAGGGTTATTGTTCATTGCCAATATTAGCTGGAGTAGGACAAATAATTATTGTAACGAAGGAATTATGGGAAGGAATCTCTGTGTTAGCAGCTTTCCCTGCCACTAACATGGTACCCAGAGTGTGTGCACCACTGCACAGCTGCTGCTAGCAATATGAGACCCTGCACCCCCTCTGACACTTACATCACAGGGAGACCCATTGGGGGAAATCCTGCCCCCACTGAAGTCAATGGGAAACTCCCAGGATTTCACCCCTTGCCTGTTTTCCTTCCCCTTTGGGAGGCCTGTGGTGGGTAGGGTAACCAGCAAGTGGTACTGGGGCTTCACTAATAGAGTCTGTCTCACAAGAGCTGATTCCCACTTGGGTAACATTTCAGAGGTTTTCAAACCCACTTGGGGGATTTGTCCATCCAGTTTCCAGGACTTTTAATGGGAACTTTGAAACCTTGAACCTCTCTGCCTTGGTTGTTTGTTTGACTGCAGAAGCTGGTGGAGGAAGCCCCTCCAGCTGGTCAGATTTTAGGCCATGGGAGATTATCCCCTATCGCTGTGATGTGGAGTTTGGGAAGTATGTTTTCCTCTTGCCTGGATGCATGTCTCTGTGTCCGTGGGGGAGGGCCTGACTGGCCAGGGTAACAGTAGATGTGGAAGGCAGATACCTGCTCCTGGCTAGAGATCTGTGGCCCCAGCAGTGAGACCAGGGTTACAGACACAAAATGAAGCCTGGGAATCCTGAGTAAATCCATGTTCCAACCGGGTCACTGCTGAGCTGGAACAGGCAAACAGATTGCTCTTTTATATCACTTCACTTTGTCGTTAATAAAAGCTGAGGCCTTGTCTACACTACAGGACTATTTCGAATCTACTTAATTCGAATTTGTGGATTCGACCTTATGAAGTCGAATTTGTGTATCCATACTAAATACACTAATTCGAACTTCTGAGTCCACATTAACGGGGCCGGCGTCGACTTTCGAAGCGGTGCACTGTGGGAAGCTATCCCACAGTTCCCGCAGTCCCCGCTGCCCATTGGAATGCTGGGTAGAGCCCCCAATGCCTGCTGGGGGAAAAAATGTGTCGAGGGTGGTTTTGGGTAACTGTCGTCATTGAACCGTCAATCACGCCCTCACTCCCTCCCTCCCTGAAAGCGCCTGCGGGCAATCTGTTCGTGCACTTTTCTGGTCAGTGACAGCGTGGACGCCACAGCACTGCAAGCATGGAGCCCGCTGCGATCCTCGCCGTTTTCTCCTCCTCGCACTTTATCGTCCACCTCTTCCACATTCAGCTGCTGAGAAATTGGGCTACTTTTCAATGGTTCTGCAAGCACTGGGGGACCATAGGGGACGTTTTACCAACATGAACGTCGTATGGCCGGGCAAGGTTCCTGATGCGTGTGTTCTCAGGAACTGTGGGCTGCTCAGACGCCTGCTGGAAGGTAGTTTCTTCCCGTACCACGAAATAACTGTTGTGGATGTGCATTTGCCTATAGTGATCCTCGGTGACCCAGCCTGCCCGCTAATGCACTTGCTCATGAAGCCCTATACAGGCGCCTGGGACAGCGACAAGGAACTCTTTAAATACCAGCGAGCAGCGTGACCTGAAACTGTTCAGTTTCTTTACAGAGAAGCTGAACCTGCCCCTGTTTCTTTACCCAGTTACTGTTGACTCTCCTCTTCGGTTAAATACCCCGTTCTCCCCGTTTCCTCCACTTCCAAGACACGTGTAAAAATAAAATACATGTCACACTGTTACTGAGGAGAGGTTTCTTTATTCATGACTTTTCGTTAAAGGGTCGAAACTGGAACGCAGACTGCGGTGGGTAGGGTGTGCGCTGATGTAAAGACCGCCTCTAAACTCAAGGAATGACAGGCTCCTGCTCCTACAGCGGTCCGCATTGCCGGACTGCTTGTTTCAACGGAGCCTGCCATCCCTCCTTTTTGGGATTCTGTGTGCGGGGGGCTATGTGGCCTTGTGGCGGAGGAGGACGGATACAGATTCCTCTGCTGCGTGACTCAGCGGTCCACGACAAGGACCGCTGTATAAGATCTGTACCTGCCCTCCCCCGCTAAAAAGTCACATCCCCACCGCCCACACAGAACCTGGAAACCACCTCCCATACCGACCACGGTGCCTGCTGACTGCACTGTGTGTGTTACCCGCTGATCCGGCCCCCGTGTCTGTACCCTGCGAAAGGTGCCTGTCCTATGCAATTAGCAACGCACTTCCCCACGCACCCCATTCAAACACAGTCTTCAGTGAAGAAACATGACGGAAACAGTACTTAACAGCAAAGTATTTTTATTACTTAAGTACACAGTTATGGGATGGGACTGGGATTGGGACTTGTTTGAGTCCGGAAGGGAAGGACTTATGCAAACGTAGGGTAGGAGAGCTTTTGGTTACTTGAGCACTCTGCTGGGGTGCAGTGACAGTATTCACGGCCCAGGGCGGGCATCCTCCTGGTTATTTGAGGTGAGGGGGGAATGTGACTTTGTGGCGGGGGAGGGCAGTTGCAGAGATACTGCCGGGGGCTCTGTCCTGCAGCGGTCCTGCAGAACATACACAAGTCGCCGGAGCGTGTCCGTTTGCTCCCTCAGTAGTACAAGCATTGCTTGAGTCGCCTGCTTGTGTTCCTCACGCCACCTCTCCTCCCATTCGCTGTGTGAGCGCTGGTACAGAGAGACTTTCTCCCTCCACTGCCTCTGCTGGTCCGCCTCGGCTAGGTAGCAGCCCACACATTCATCGAAAATCGTGTCCCTTGTCTTTTTCTTTCGCCGCCTAATCTTCGCCAGCCTCTGCGAGGTGGATGCTGTGGCAGGTCTGGAGACAGTGGAAGCTGTGAGATGGGAAACAGTTAGTTAATTCCTTGCAATGATACTTTTCTGCGAACAATTAACTGAGTCTAGGCTGTCTCTGTGAATTTTTTGTTGAGACCCCTGTGCCTGCTGTTGCACAAATCATTTGCGCGGTGGATTCTGGGTAAATGTCGCCAGTCATTCCTTCCTCCGGGAAAGCAAGGGCAGACAATCATTTCGAGCACGTTTTCCATGAAATGCCCTGGCACACGCCATAGCGTGGCAACAATGGACCCTATTTTGCCTTTTGTGTATGTCACCGTATGTGTACTGGATGCCCCTGACAGAGGCGGACCAGCAGCGCTACACAGCAGCATGCTTATGCTTTTGCATGACAGCAGCGATGGTTACCAGGCATACTGCACCGTCTACCATACCATGAACTGGTAAGAAGACGGTAATAAGATGGTCATGGTTACCTGTCCTTTTGCACTGCGCCATTTGGTGTTGTCATAAGTGCCCCTGGTCGATCAGCCAGGGGCGCAAAAGCAAAATTTGGGAATGACTCCCCGAGTCAATCCCTCCTTTTTGGGTATCTAAAAATAGAATCAGTCCTGCCTAGATTATGGGCCAGTGTACTAGAGAACCACTGTATCATACAACCAGAGACCACAGCTGCTCTCTGTCCAATCCTGCATAAATTTTGAGCTGAACGCTATTCACAGGGTGTGCTCCTGAAACAACCCCACCTGTTCATTCCATTCTTCCCCCAGCCTTACTGGGTTCCAATACCATTGTCCCCCCACTTGTGTGATGAAGTAATATAGAATGCATGAATAAGACACAGGTAGTCGTTTGTGAGAAATGAGTGGAAGGAAGCCTCCAGCTGCAATGATAGTCCAGAGATGACATTAAGGGGTGTGGAGGAGGGAGCCACTCATCCCTCTGCTAGTCCAGGGGCAATTGAATCTTTTCTTTACAATGAAGGGTGGGGGCTGATGGAGCTCAGCCCCCTGTTGCAATGATGAGGACGGTTACCAGCCATACTGCACCATCTACCATGAAAAATTAGCAACAGGCGGCCTTGACCGACCTGTTCCAAGCAAGTTGGTACGGTCGTTATGGTTACCAGTCCTTTTGCACTGCCCCATGTGCCAATAGGCTGATGATGAGGATGGATTTCCATCTTATTGTACCATCAGCCATCCATAGCGTGGGGGGAGCAAGGATGTTGGTGTTGAGTGCTGCACCATCGCGTCTATCTGCAGCATTCAGTACAGATACGGTGACATGTAAAAGAGTCAACAGAGGATTGTTTTCCCTTTAACTTCTGGGGGTCGGGGGGGTGCGTAAATTGCCGAGCTATGCCCCGACCCACCGCGGACACTGTGTTTGACCCTAGAAGCATTTGGAGATCAGCCAAGAATGCAAATGCTTTTCGGAGACAGCAGGAACTGTGGGATACCTTGCGTCCTCGTTCCCCCCTCCCTCCATGAGCGTCCATTTGATTCTTTGGCTTTCCGTTACGCTCGTCACGCAGCTGCGTGCTGAGTCTGTGCTATGCCGTCTGTCCGTTTATTTATTAAAAATACTTTGGACCAGGCGTAACGTAACATTTCTTCCCCTACTTAGATGCAGGAGTCTCCGAGCGAGATCACCGTGAGGACGGGCACTGAAGGAGATAGAGAGCGCATGCTGCGTGAAATCTAGCACGAACCACGGACCTATGCAGCCGTGCTCTGGGAGGCAGTGCTCCCTGAATACCGCATGAAAGCCTCGCGTGGAAAAGTGTGCTACCACGGAGCACCCAATAAGGCAGCTCTCCCCAGGAACCTCCTGCTGATGCTTATCGATTAACGGCAGGAGAGCTTCGTGGCATTCTCCCAGGAGGATTTCTGTTCTATCACCATATATACAGAGACCTCCTTTTCACACACTTCAGATTCCTGTTATATTAAGAATAAAAGTTAACATGGTTAAAGCACTTACCGACAGATCCTACCCCTGATTCAGGATCCGGGTTCCTGGCCGGGGAGGGTTGGTAGGGGATCTCCGTGACGGTGATGAATAGATCCTGGCTGTCGGGGAAACCAGCGTTGTAAGCGCTATCGCCTGCCTCGTCCTCCACAAACCCTTCCTCATCTTCCCCGTCCGTGAACATCGTCGAGGAACTGTCCGTCGACACTGTCCCATCATCAGAGTCCATGGTCACTGGTGGGGCAGTGGTGGCAGGCTCCGTAGCGTCCGTTGGCCGCTTTGATTTTTTGGTAGGCTTGTCTGGGGTCCTTGATTTTCACGCGGCGCTGCGTTGCATGACGGCTGTATCCTCTGTCTGGATCATGGCTTTGGAGACCTTCTCGTAGGTCTTTGCATTCCGTTCGTTGGAGCGCAGCTCCGAAAGCACAGACTCCTCGCCCCACACACCGATCAGATCGAAGAGTTCCCGGTCAGTCTATGCCGGGTCCCTCTTTCTATTCAGAGATTACATGAACTCCTCTGCTGGAGAGCGCTGCATTGCTGCCGGTGCTGCGGAGCTCGCCCCGATGTGCAACCAGAACGTCAGATTCAAACCGCCCAGACAGGAAAATGAATTCAAATTTTCGCGGGTCATTTCCTGTGTGGCTGGGCAGAGAATCCAAGCTCGGGCTGCTGTCCAGAGCGTCAACAGAGTGGTGCAGTGTGGGATAGCTCCCGGAGCTACTAAGTTCGATTTCCATCCACACCTAGCCTAATTCGAACTAGCCATGTCGAATTTAGCGTTACTCCACCTGCCGGGGTGGAGTACCAAATTCGAACTAAAGAGCCCTCTAGTTCGAATTAAATGGCTTCCTGGTGTGGACGGTTGAGCGGTTAGTTCGAATTAACGCTGCTAAATTCGAATTAAAGTCCTAGTGTAGACCAGGCCTGAGACTCACCCTGGTGCTTGCCAGACAATCCACCAAGGCATCTAGGGAGAGAATGACAGTTACACATGGTCACTTGGGTATAAATGCCCTTAAGGCATCTCGCTGAGCACAAACTATAACCCCATGGCTCCCACCTCTCCCCCCAGGCAGGACAGGGCTCCCTCCTGGGCAGCACTGAGCACAATGGAGCCTGATCCTAAGCAGGATCACTGGGTGATACCTTAGCAGAAGGATTTAATAGAGCTTTTGAAGATGTTCAATGGAAACTGTCTGTCTGTTTTTTTGACAGAGCTATTTTTTTTACAGTGTCAGCTTCCAGCAGAAAGTTTCAATATTTTCTCAAAAATTGAATGTTCCCAAACTGAAATATTATGGCCAAAACCAGAATTATTTTGATTCTAAATACCACTATGGTGCCACATGAGACATGTAGTTCAGTAGCCTTGTACTGATATTCTCCTCTATGGGCTGTGCTGTTTGGCTGGACTTCATCTCCCATGATGCACCACAGCCAGGGACTCCCATGATGTACTATGTACTACTTCCCATCACCAAGAGGAGAGAAAATGGTGCGTCATGGAAGAGCCAGAAAGCCCGGCTCAAAGAGGCAACCAGAAGTATGAGACACCTGGACTACAGCTCCCAGGAGGCACTCTTGCAAATTATTTTCTTTTTCAGTTAAAAGATGTGGTATTTTTATATTTCATTGAAAAGTTGAAATTTCCCACAGAAAATTTTGAGAAAAAATTAAATACATTCATTTTTATCTAAATGTTCCACAGTAAAAACCCCATTTTCCAACCAGGATTCGCAGTCTTAATTTTAATTTTTTTCTATAAAAATGTAAAATTAGCAATCCAGACTGTAAATGTAATAAACCTGGCAGGTAGTTATGACAGCACTTCTTATGGGGCTAAATCTCCCTCAGGGATGTGACATTAACTCCTCAGGGCTTCCAAAACACCTGAGACATTTTGGGGGCTTTTAAATAGACCTGTCAGAACCCCAATGGAAGCCGAAGGTGGTGGTCAATGGGGAAACATTCCAGGGGGGGCGAGACTCTGGGACAGAGAGAATTGTTGTCAGGCCCCATGTGACCTGAGTGAAGGTCCCAGATATGAAGCCATTCACCCTACCTGTGGCTCAGATCCTTGTGCAGGCACAGGAGGGATTGGGCTGGCTGGTAGTTGGAGTTCTCCAAGATATTGGCTGTGAGGTCCTGTTGGGGGATGACTGTGTCTCTTTGAGACAGGATCCAGGCCCTGCACCTGTAACGGCCAAAGATTTGAATTTGAATCCAGGGAACCAATCGGCTGAGACAGAAATTGTCAGTGAAAATGCAAATAAGCTGGCTGGCAGGGGGGAGGAGCTGCTAGGCTCAGCATACCTGCCTGCCTGTAACCAGACCCCTGGGGCTGAGTGTGATGGAGAGATGCTCCCCGCCTCCCTGCACACCGGACAGGGGGCTCATGCTGGCTCTGATGCTGTGATCAAAGCAATGAGCTTGCTGCCTACCCCCACTGGGACAGCAAGGACGGCGCTGAGCATGGTGCGAGCTGTGACCCCAGCTGTGTGTGTGTGGGGGGCGGGGGGGGGGGGACCTGGTAAGGGATGGTTGGGAGAAGAAGGGAGAAGACCCTCTGGTGGATCTCCCTGAGATGGGAGCCAATCCTCCCATCAGGTGTCTCCCAGTCAGAGTCACTGGGAAAACAGCCCAGAACCTGGAGAGATAGGTCAACGACATGCTGGCTTTAGAGGTGATCCAGCCATTCAACAGCCCATGTGTTGTATATTTGGTTGTCATGGTTTTTGTTGCTATGGCAACTGAGTTAGATTATTAGGGGATAGCCTGGCCAGCTTTGCCCGGTTGGGTGAGCTCTGTGTCTGTAAATAAAATGGTAGTTTTGTTAGCTGTCTGCTGTCTGGCCTCAAGTGATTTCTTCCTAAACTGGCTGCCCCCAAGGATATAATAAGTGGCGACGATGGATGGGAGTCCAGTGCTGCTCCAGTAACAGAAGGAAGTAGAAGTCAAGGTAAAGAACAAACAAACAAAAAACCTGCTTGTTTGCATTGACTGTGAAAGTGAAACTAAAAATCATGGCTACTCTGACCAGGCCACTGGAACCTTTTGATGAGAATATAGAGCAGTGGCATGTGTATACTGAGCGTTTTGAGCTTTTTGGTATTGAAAATGACATTACAGAAGCAAAGAAGGTGCCAATATTCTTAAGTGTTGTAGGGGCTAAAACCTACTCCCTGCTACGCAGCTTACTACACCCTGTTAAGCCTGAGACTAAATCTTACAGTGACATAGTGGAAATCCTGGGGTCCCATTTTTCCCCAAAACCACTGGTAATTGCTGAAAGATATAAGTTCCACAAAAGAGACCAAAAGGAAGATGAAACAGTTGTACAATTTGTAGCAATTTTAAAAAAGCTAGCAGAATACTGTGAATTTAAAGAGATGTTAAATGATGCCCTGGGTGACAGGTTAGTGTGTGGCCTCTACAGTGAAGCTATACAGAAGTGCCTACTGACGGAGGCTCAGCTTACATTACAGAAGGCTGTTGATATTGCTGTCTCCATGGAACTGGCTACAAGGGAGGCACAATACATCGGTGCATCCCCTAGGGTGCAAAAAGTGTCACAAGAACCGACCCACAAAATGGTGCAGAGTCAAGAATGTTACCGCTGTGGCAAGCCTGGTCACCAGGCATCAGAATGCTGGTGTAAGGACCTGGTGTGTCGACACTGTGGCAAAAAGGGACACATTGAGTGTGCCTGTAAACAAAAGAAAAAGAGGCCTGTGGTCTGGCCGACAAAAAGAGGAACCCTGCATATCCTAGAGCAGACCCAGGATGATCAAGGTGACACTTCATCACAAGAGGAAATGCCACTGCATGTTTTGTCTTTGGCAGTGGGCTCACATGAATACTGGGTAACCCCGTTGTTGGATGGCAAACCTATACGCATGGAACTGGACACCGGTGCAGCCGTCTCGCTGGTCTCCGAGACTGTGTATAAAGAAAAGCTACAGCATCTTCAGCTTAAGGCAACAAAAACTGTTCTGAAGTTGTATACGGGAGAAGCTGTGCCCATGTTGGGCACTATTGATATTAAGGTGGAGCTCAATGGACAGGCTGCTAAATTGCCGCTGTTTGTGGTGAGAGGTAACTACCCAGCCTTAATGGGTAGGTCTTGGCTTGGGAAGATTCAACTGAACTGGGCAGAAGTGCACTGGATGACTAAAGAAGAAACCAGTCTAACCCCTATACTAAGGAAACATGCTGCTGTTTTTGGAGATGATTTGGGAAGTATGAAGGGAATCACTGTGACATTGAACATTAAACCTGACAGTCCACCAAAATATCTGAAAGCCCGAACTGTGCCATATGCCATCAGGCCAAAAGTTGAAGCAGACCTGGAGCGCCTGGTCACCAATGGAGTCCTAATACCAGTTACCCATAGCTCATGGGCCACTCCTATCGTTCCAATAGTGAAGAAAGATGGCTCTCTCCGGATTTGCGGTGATTTTAAAGTCACTGTCAACCCAGTGTTGTGTGCAGAGCAATACCCGCTTCCCCGCATTGATGACCGCTTCGCAGGCCTGGCTGGGGGACAAAAGTTCAGTAAGATTGATCTGAGTCAAGCATATTTACAGATGCACGTCGATGAAAAGTCCCAAGAACTGTTGACTATTGTGACTCATAAGGGGGTTTATCGATACTGTCGCCTACCCTTCGGAATAACGTCTCTCCCGCCTTGTTCCAGAGGGCTATGGACCAGATCTTGTGTGGCTTGTCAGGAGTTCAGTGCTATCTGGATGATATCCTGGCCACTGGAAGAAATGAAGAGGATCACTTAAAGAATTTAGAGGCTACCCTACAAAGACTGGAAGAGTATGGCCTACGAGTCCGCAAAGACAAGTGTGAATTCTTCAAGCCCTCTGTTGAATATTTGGGACACATCATTTATTCTGCAGGTCTTCATAAGGCCCCTGCAAAAGTTAAAGCTACTGTGGAGGCTCCCCAGCCTCGAAATGTAAGCCAGCTGCGCTCATTTCTAGGACTACTGAACTATTATGGAAAGTTCATCTCACAGTTAGCCACACTGCTAAAACCACTTCATGAGCTCCTTGGGTAGAACAAGGCCTGGAAGTGGACTGAAGCCTGTGATGTTGCATTTAACAAAACTAAGGATGCATTGCTAAATTCTGAAGTTCTAACGCACTTTGATCCATCTTTACCCCTACAATTGGCTTGCGATGCCTCCCCTTATGGAGTGGGAGCAGTCGTGTCACACATTATGCCTTCGGGAGAAGAGAGACCTATTGCTTTTGCTTCACGCACTCTAAGCAAAGCAGAAACTAACTATGCCCAAATCAAACGTGAGGCATTAGGAATTGTTTTTGGAATTCGGAAGTTTCATCAGTACCTGTTTGGGCGAAAGGTTACTCTTCTCACAGACCATCGACCTCTGACGTCAATCTTTGGACCCTACACAGGCATTCCCCCATTAGCTGCTAGTCGTATGCAACACTGGGCATTGTTACTTTCAGCACACACATATGAAATCAAATATCGGAAATCCACTCTGTACGGCAATGCAGATGGCCTCTCAAGGTTGCCTTTGCCGGTCAAACATCAAGATAATGCCCAAAAGGAAATCTTCTACTTTGAACAGGTAGAGAATACACCCATCACTGCTACTCAGATAAAGAAGGCAACTCGCGTTGACCCAGTATTGTCCCAAGTTATGGACCTGGTGATGCATGGAAAATCTCGACAAACCTCTCCGGTCTCATCCGACCTTGTTACCTACATGTCCAGGAGGACGGAGTTATCAGTCCAATCTGGTTGTTTGTTGTGGGGGATGACGTGTCATTATTCCACCACCATTGAGATCACAGATGTTAGAACAGCTCCATTCCGGTCACTGTGGAATAGTGTGCATGAAAGAAATTGCACAAAGCTATTTTTGGTGGCCTGGATTGGACAGTGCTATTGAAGAGAAGGCAAAAGCTTGTATGTCATGTCAGGGTGTGAGGAATGCACCCCAGTGGGCACCCCTACACCCATGGGACTGGCCTGAAAATCCGTGGCAATGTATTCACATTGACTTCGCTGGCCCCCTTGAAGGAAGCATGTTCTTGGTGGCAGTAGATGCCCATTCTAAATGGGCAGAAGTCTCTATAATGCAGTCCACTACTGCAGAGAGAGTACTATCCAAAAACTACAAGAACTCTTTAGTCTTTTTGGTCTGCCAGAACAACTTGTGAGCGACAACGGAACGCAGTTTGTCTCACAGGAGTTTCAAAATTTTATGAAGGCAAATGGGATACACCAGATCACGTCAGCACCATATCATCCATCCACGGACAGATTAGCTGAAAGATTTGTGCAGACAATGAAACATGCTTTGAAATCAGCAAGGGGACAACACTCCATTCAAAAGCATCTGGATACCTTCTTACTTTCCTACAGAAACACACCTCATGCTACGACCCAGGCATCCCCGGCCTTTCTAATGATGGGACGACAGATGCGCACTTGCTTTGATCTTCTGAAACCTTCTGAACCCCGACAAATTGTGCAACATCAGCAGCAATATCAAGTCATCAGACGGGCACCCAGAGCAAAAGACCGAACCTTTAGCCCGGGACAGCCAGTTTTGGCTTGGAATTATACTTCCAGAGCTAAATGGGTCCCTTCCACAATCATCACTCAAACAGGACCTGTTTCCTACACAGTCCGGACTGCAGAGAATCTTACCTGGTGGCGACATGTAGATCAGCTGTTGCCAGGTCATGCCAGTCCTCAGGACACATCTGCAGTTGAGTGGTCTGACTTCACGTCTTCTGGTGAGACATTGAATCACAAATCACCTGTTCCTGACTGTTCTCCTCCATTACTGCTGGCGGCTGAGATACCCCTTTTCCCAGCACGAGCTGATACCACCTCCTCACCTGTTCGTGCTGTTGACCCTGAGCCCATGGTACTTTCAGGTGCAACAACACCAGAAGTTTGCCGTAATCCACCTAGAGACAGAAGGCCTCCTCATCGGCTGGATCTTTAGCTATGGGGCAAAATAATCCCCAGGTTTTAGCCGGGAATGGAGGCAGTCTACCCTCCTTCTCTAGTCTAGTGTGTGTTTTATTTAGGGGATGTTCTTATTAGGAGGGGAGGAATATGTTGTGTATTTGTTTGTCATGGTTTTTGTTCCTATGGCAACTGAGTTAGATTATTAGGGAATAGCCTAGTCAGCTTCGGCCGGTTGGGTGAGCTCTGTGTCTGTAAATAAAAATGGTAGTTTTGTTAGCTGTCTGCTCTCTGGCCTCAAGTGATTTCTTCCTAAACCGGCTGCCCCCAAGGATATAACACCATGGGCCTCACCAAGAAATGCAGGTTGATCCAATTCTGTGGGGAGTATTGGAAGCTTAAAGACATCACCATGTCCTAGGTCTACCCCAGGCCTAGGCCTGGTGAGATTCTAGACAAGTTGGGGTGGGGGAGCTTATTACCTCTCTATTATGGATCTCACAAAAGGTGACTGGCAGGTATCTTTGGACCCAGATGCCAGGTTGAAATCTGCCTTTGCCACACCTTTGGGGATCATTGAGTTCCTGTTCCTGCCTTTTGACCTAAAGGGGGAATCGGCCACCTCCCAGCACTGGGTGGATCAGTTACTGAGGGGGATGGAGAACTTGGCCCTGGGGTACATTGATGACATCTTTGTCTTTAGCCAGACCTGGGAGGAATACATGTCCCAAATGAAGAGGGTGCTGGGCTGCCTGAAGGAGGCAAGACTGACGATAAAAGCTTAAAAGTGTAAGGTAGGGATGACAGAGGTGTCGTACCTGTGCCACAAGGTGGAGATCCGCTACCCAAACCCAGAGCCGGCCAGGGTGGAGACAATCAGAGACTGGCCCATTTCCCAGACCAAGAAACAGGTCCAGGCCTTTATCGGGATGGTGGGGTACTACCGGAGGTTTGTACCCCACTTTAGCTCCCTAGCTGCCCCTATCAGTGAGCTATGTAAGAAGGGGAAGCCAGACAAGGTGGTCTGGACCGAGCAGTGCCAGAGGGCTCTCTGTGCTCTGAAGGAGGCTCTGGTTAAGGGCCCAGTGCAGGTAAACCTGGACTTTGACAAGTCCTTTACAGTGTTCACCAGTGCCTCAGAGGCAGGGCTGGGCGCAGTGCTAATGCAAGCCAATGCTAAGGGGGAGAGACACCCCATCGGGTACCCGAGCAAGAAGATGCTGCCCCGGGAGCAGAAGTATGTGGCCATAGAGAAGAAATGCCTGGCCATGGTGCAGGCCCTTAAAAAGCTGCAGCCGTATCTATTTGGGCGGCACTTTACTGTGCATATTACCACTTTCCTCCAATGTGGCTGCGTCAAAGGGGCTGATGCCGAGCTGCTGATGACAGAGACCTGGTCAGAAGGTGGCCAAGGTCAAGATGGGGGCTCTTAACCGAGAGACCCTGAATCACAGCCCTCCAGACTGGAGTGATGGAAGAAGACTCAATCTCAGTTTGAACCCCAGGGGTTTTGTAGTGGCAAAAGGGCACGGGACACATAAACCTTCCCACATGTGGTGTGCAAATGCCATCAAGCACAACAGACCGAAGGGAGGGCATGAAACTGGAAGGGCCTAGTGTAACTCCCACCAAGGAATGGGAGAGATGCTGTGCCTCCATGGGAACGTTAGTGGGTTCAAACTTTCCCAGATCACCAGCTAAAGTGACTCGCTCAGTTCGGTTTCGAAGGGGGGAGAGATGTGATGAAGTGGGAATGTTCTTAATGATTTCTCTGAATACTGTATGGGTGCCTCAGTTTCCCCTATACATTTCTTAAGTATCTAGGTGGTGGGATAAGGGTGTGTGATTGTTGCAGAGCCCTAGAGGGCAGGGGTGATGTGATCTGCACAGAGAATGGCTGACACCCTATCTCCTGGCAACTGATAGCTTGGGCCCCTCCCCTGCAAGGTGCCAACTGAAGGTGTTGGAGCACAAAGAGATCAGGTGGCCTCCTGGCCTAGGGAAAGAGACAAAGACCAGAGGAGGGACTGGAGGGAGTTTTAGTTTAGAGCTGGCTGGGGAAATGGAGGGAGGCCCAGAACCAGGGTTAGGGCTCCCTATCCCCCAAGTTGAGCCTGACTGAAGGGTCTGGTTCTCTGTACCTACATGCCATGTTTTAGACTGTGTTCCTGTCACCTAATAAACCTCTGTTTTACTGGCTGTCTGAGAGTCATGGTGAATCACAGGAAGTGGGGGGGTGCAGGGCCCTGACTCCCCCACACTCCATGACACCTGGCACTGAACCATCTGCAGCCGGTGGAGCTAACATTGGGTGTTATCTAGTGCAGCTGGATGGACTGGAGACGCTTGGTTCCCAGCCAGGCCTGGCCACTCCCAGCCCTGCCTCAGAAGAACAGACCTGGTTCTAGGGAACTGGCTGAGTGGGTCATTCAGTGTCACTTTGTGGCTGATCAGCCCAGACACCTCCTGAGTGTAAAACGGGGTCACTTTCATTCTTTCAGACACTTAGGGGCTATTTTCAAACACACTCACTCTGCTGTCGGTGAATTTGATGGAAACACATTGCTTTGGCAAACCCCTTCCTTAAAGCATCTCCTCGTAACCCCTAGATCCCATCTCGACCAGGGAGTTCATCTTTCCCTGGCCCTTTCAAAAACTCCTCTAGAACAAACAGACTGAAATCCCACTCACAGGAGGAGAGCTGAGCACCACTGTGATGCTGGAGTAGTTACCAGCCTTTTCATGAGGCAGAGAGAAGGGAACCAGAATGGAAATGAGATGAGAGAGGGAATAATCTCCTCCTACCTTTGATCTATTGGTAGTGATACTACTGAAAGGCAGTGAGACAATGTGATCAGAGACATGGACACATTTCCTCATGGGCAGAGAGAGAGAGACAGAAACTGCGTGACATGGGCCAATTCCCCATTGTATTGACAGAGAGCCCTGTCCCCATGGCCCAGCACAGTGCTATCCTCCACCAGCTCCACTGCCTGCCCTTTGAGCTGTGGCACCAACTCTGATTATTCTAGTGCCCATCTGATATTCTATGTAAATACCCAGGTCTGAGAATCAGGGGATTCAGTGCAACTCTCATTTTTATTTTTATTTTAATAAATTTATTACCCTCTCCTTTGGGAAGAAAAGCCTGAAAATGTGATCTGAGAGACCCCACAAAGATCAAATCCCCCAGCAAATACAAAGACCCCACACTGGGGACTTATTGGAACTCCAGTGAGTTTTAGGCCAATCTCAAGATTGTTGGGGTGACTTGAGTGCTGTGAAAGCTTGGGGTTGGGGACGCTGTGTGAGGAAAGGTTGGCAGGGCAGACCTGTGTCCAGAGCTCTAATTTCAGAGTGTAAGGATAAGGCCTTGTCCTGTAGCCATATTGTAAGGCCTAAAGCCTAAGGCCGTTGACTGCAGCCAGATTAGAAGGCAGCAGCCATTAGCTAAGAAGCCCTAGGAATTGGTATGGGTGGGTATTTAAATTGACAGGGTTACGCCTGAGCCCTAGGAACAGGGTAAAGGTGGGTGCCCCTGGAGTGTGAGTAACAGAGAATTTTGTGTGGGTAACAGGAGTTGTTCAGGAAAGCACTTCAGTCCCTGCCCCACAGATAGTCACAATCTCGGACTCAGCCCGGGACATGGGTATGGATGGAATATCAACACGCAAGTAAATAAGGCTGCAGTTCAGGAAGGCATCTCCTAGTCAGGAAGGGCCCTTATACGTGTGCCTCCCTTTCATTACTGATCTATTCTGTGCTGGACGCAATGGGGTCCTGATCCTTGACTGCAGCTCCAGGGCACTACAGTAACATATCTAATAAATAATGTACAGCACCAAGCACAGTGGGGCTCTGATCCCTGACTGGGGCTACAAGATGCTACTGCAGTACAAATAATTAATGACAATGATAATCCCTTTAATCATCTCTTTGACCTTTCTCCCCAGCCAGCCTCCCAAAAATGAATGATTGATTTCACTGTGTCTTTGATCATCTCTCTCCCTCCATCCCAGACACACTGGGTACTGAGGATCTAAGAGATTTTCTCTGCCATGCCTGTCTGTACATTTGCCTTTGTGTCCTTGGCCTCACTCTCATACCCACCTTTCTTTCCCAGCAGATAAAGCACCACAGCCAGAACCAGGATGGCAGGGATTGTAATTCCCAACAGGAGCTTCAGATCCAGCCCTAGGAAAGAACCTCGATGTGAATGGCCTCTCCAAGCAGCCACCGGCAAGTCCCCATTGGCTGGAGCTGGCTGAGTCCCGTGGTAAGTGACCTTTAATGTCCTCATGAACCAGGGCCGGCTCCAGATCCCAGTGCGCCAAACGCGCGCTTGGGGCAGTGTGCCGTGGGAGGGAGGCAGGTGGCTCCAGTGGACCTCCCGCAGACATGCATGCGGAGGGTCCACTGGTCCCGCGGCTTCGGTGGAGCATCCTCAGGCGTGCCTGCGGGAGGTCCACCGGAGCCGCGGGACCAGCGGACCCTCCGCAGGCACGTCTGGCGGAGGTCCACTGGAGCCACGGAACCGGCGACCGCCAGAGTGCCCCCCGTGGCGTGCCGCCCTGCTTGGGGTGGCGCAATTCCTAGAGCTGCCCCTGTCATGAACATACCCGGGGAGCTCACCCCGCGGTTATCCGCAGGGCGACGTTAGTGGCTGTTCTTTGTGAATGTAGTCAGTTGAAGTTTTTCCACCATTTTTTTTTGACTGAACCTTTTTGTAATCCAAACATAGTTTAACTGAAATCAAAATCTTTCCCCCAAACAGTTCATGTGCAAGGACCTTCTTAGTCTTTCCCCAAAAATAATTTTGAAATGAAAGACAACATTCCGTTTTGTTTTGAATTGACAGTTTTGTTTCATTTTTGTTTTGAAAGTCCAGAAATGGAAGGAAAAAGTCCCTTTGAAACTAAATAAAGCAAAACTGTGTTTCCAACTGATATTTTTGTCTCATTTTGGTTCTGAAAACCCCAAATGAATGAAACTGTCAAATAAAAATGAGACCGAAGGAAATTTTTTGTTGAGTTTCATGAATATTTTTTCATCAAAACACTGAAATTTTCCATAACAAGTTCTGAATGAAACAATTTTGTTCACAATTTTCTGTGGAAATAAACCTGGTCTGAGATCCTGAAAGAGGGTTTTGTCTTCATGCTCTTTATGACACTTTTGTTCCAGGACTGGAGCACAGAGCATAAATAACTAATTACACGGAGAGAAAGAACTTGTGAGCCCAGGCGTGATGATGAGTCTGGTGCCTCCTGCCAGAACAACAAGAAATACAGTGAGTGCAGAGGGAGGAAATAATTCACTAAGTCTCTGTTTAGCAGAGGGATCAGTGAACTTCACATGAATCTTAACCAGCAGAAGGGTTTGGGATTCCCCCTTCAAAAGAGCCATTTTCCTGCCCTGCAAAGCTGTTGCCCAGCTCAGCGATGCTGGTTAAGGCCTGGGAGAGCTGCAGGGAGAGAGAGTGCCACATTGGATGAACCTATCACCCTGTTGTGCCACTGATTATTTCCTCTACATCCATCGTCACGGCGATCACACTCAGACTGGGGGTTGCCCAGCCCAGGACCTGACTTTCCCCAAATAGAATCCCCTGAATAAAGAAACGCTTCAGAAGCGTTTACCTTGGGGGACGGGGGAACCACTGATGGAATCACTACCTAGTCAATAAATACATAAGAGACCATAGCATACCACAGCCCCATTCCAGGCCCATAAAAAGGACAGGGATCAATTGTTCTCCATGTCCACTGAAGGTAGGACAAGAAGTAATGGACTTAATCTGCAGCAAGGGCAATTTACAGTAGATGTTGGGAAAAACTTTCTAATGAGTTATCACTGGAACAGTTTCGAAGGGAAGTTGTGGAATCCCCGTTTTCAGAGGTTATTAGGAACAGGTTGGACAAACCTCTGTCAGGGATGGTCTAGGTTTTCTCGGTCCTTCCTCAGCCATGAGGCTGTACATGACGAAATCTTGAGATCCCTTCCAGCCTGACATTTCTATGATGTCCCTGTCCCCCACCTGCCTGGGCTGGGACATTTGAACTGAGATAGATGAAAAATAGGGGATGGGGTTCCCTGTGACAAATTTAGAACAATGATGTTCTGTTAGAAATTTTTCATTTCAGATTTTGAAAAAGGATGAATTTTGGCATTTGGAATTTCAGGGTTTTTTTATTTAATTGTTGTCTGTTAACTATCCCCCTGCCCCTCCCATGATGGTGAGTTGTTTGGCAAGGCAGAGCTGGGATGTGGTTACCAGGTTGTCACTCCCCTTGATCTCATACCCACAGAAGTAATTCCTGGAGCTGCCCCCAGACATGATGTGCCATGGTCATTGTCATAGATGAGTTTCCCCAGTAAGTCCTTATGGGACAAAACTTCCTCCCCGTCCTTACAGAACATGACCCAGGGGGCTGGAGCTGAGAGAATGTGCAGCTCTAGAGCTGCATGGAGACCCCCCAGCCAGGCAGAGGTCTGGCTCAGGTAAAGGGTGGGGGCAGGGAGAGCGCCTGGGAAGGAAAATGGGTCACAGCTGTCAATGGGGCTATCAGTGGAACAGGAGGTAAATGGCAGGTGGATCTGTGCCATCTTGAGTATGGAAGCTCTGATTCCAGCCTGGCTTGGGCAGTACGGCTGGCAGAGAGGTGACCCCTCAGTGAGGCCGGCCACTGGCTATTGAGGGCTGCCAAGGGCATGGCCAACAACTTGTCCTGCCCCCACAGCCCATTCAGTGAAGGGCAGTCGCTGCCCCATGGAGTTCACCAGGGAACAGCCAAGGAGCTGTGTCCAGTGCCTAGTCCCTCCAGTGTCTGCTCTACCATCCCCGCAGTCCTTGTGCCCCTCCTACCTCTAGCATTGCCAACTTTTTGATATTTAAAAGCAGCACACTCCAGCAGGAGTTCTGGAACCTCCTATGCACCCCCTCTTCTCTCTGATGTACTGCTCCTGCCCCACCTTTTCCCCCAAGGCCCCATCCTCCATTCACACTTCCTCCCCACTCCCTGTATTGCTTGTTGCTCTTCCCCTGCCTACCCACTCACCCTGGTCAGGAGAGACTTGACGGCGGAGCCAAGGCTGGGAGCTACAGCTGCCCAACAGAGGTAGGAGTTGGCCCCAGCTGAGTAGAAGCTGGCGTGGGTGATGACCTGGTGCCTCCTCTGCCCACAGTAACTGGACTTTTGGTGTCCAGTCAGTAGACCTTACCAGAAACTGTCGGGTCCCCTTTTTGACTAGACTTTCCTGTTCAAAATCCTAATGATAGGATGAGAGTGGAGAGTGGATCCAGGGCAGGGGTGTAACAGCACTCAGAACTGACCTCCAATGGACCTCACCTGGAATGGAAACAAGAACCCATCGGCATATAAACTCCTCACTTTTCCCCATGTCTCTGCAGGTAACTGAACACCTGCCCTGGATCCTGGCCAGATCATACCTCAGCCAGGTTAATGTGTAACAAGTGCCCAGGTGCTTTCACTTTCCCCTGGTCAGAGTTCACACCAGCTCCGGGACCCATTTCCCTTTCAGCACCAGCACATCAGTTCAGTTCCTTGGGTGCCCTGTGTGGGATTGGGACTCTGCCTTGCTGCATGGCGACTCCTGGGACATGCTGAATCCTTAAGGTAAGTTCTGTACCATTATTACCCCCATTCCTTTGCTCTTGGGGGCTGCCTACACTCCTGGCCCCTGGGAGCACATCCCCGCTGCCATGGCCTGTTCCCACCCTCCATCAGTGCTGGGCAAACCGCAATGGTGGGTGTCATTCACTGCTCAGCCCCATTATCCCCTCACTGCAGGGTGTGGCCATCTGGGGTTCCTTGTGGCCTTTCCCTGGAGGGTGTGATGAGGCTCCCAGGTGATTTGGTGCCTCTTCAAAAGGTCCTCACAGCCCTGCCCCAGGAGGAGGGGCTGCCAGGCAGAGCGTGTGTGGGGGGGGATGTCCTTTGGGTCAGAGATCTAAATGGAAGGCACCCCATGGTTGTTATTATTAAGTGTATTACAGAACTACAGCTAATATTAGGGTCCCCATGGGGTCAGCTGCTGCAGAGACCCCACATGAGATTAGGCTCCACTATTCTGGGCAATGCACAGACCCAGACACCTCCCTGCAGTTGGGATTCTCAACAATAAACCCTCACCTGGAGTTAGGCACCTAAACCAGGTTCAGCCCTTCCTTGTGCAGAGCCAGAGTGATAAACTCCTCCCCCTGCATTACAGCCAATAGTCCAGGGGTCAGCACACTCAGCTGGGATGTGAGGGACCCAGAGTTAAAGCCCTTGTGACATTCCCGAGGGTACAATCTGGACAGCTGTGTTCCCTGAATTCTACAGCCTGGGGGTGCCTTTTATGCTGTTTTACAGTGAAAGCAACCACCCTTGGTCATCTCTCACACAGCCTCTAGCATGTCAGTCTCTCCCAGCTATAGTGTATGAGCGCTATGGCCACCCACCTAAGAATAACACTGCAGGGCAACTCCCCCGCCTCCAAGTCCCAGACTTTCTCCCCAGCAATGTGTATCTTGTACTGCATGGCACCCTCCTGGACAATACAAACTCATATAAAGTCCGTCATTTTATTAATAGAAAATGAAATGCACAAATTCTATTATCTCCAATGAAGTTTCCCAGACACTTCAATCCAAACACACATTGGTTTAGATAATACACTAAAACAAGTTTATTAACTACAGAAAGAAAGATTTTGAGTGACTGCAAGTAATGAGGCATAAAAGTTTAAAAAAAAAGGATGAAACACAATTAATATCTAACTTAACAAGCTAAATGAATTCAAAGCAAAGGTTTCTCTCATCACATACTTCAGCATCTTACTGGCTGGAATCCTTTCACCCAGGATCCCTCCCCCAATTCAATGTTAATTTTCTTGTCCTTCAGGTTTTGTTCATGCCATGGGTAGAGAGAAAGAGAGGAATATTTTGAGGTCATCTCCTTTCTTATAGCTCTCTTTTTCTTTGAAAATCATCTGCAGAAGGAGATAGAAGATTGGGTGGAGGGTGGGGTGGGAACTTCCAGTTGTTTCTTTGCCAAAATATAGATTTCTTGCTCACAGTCTTTTTTTCCTTGCCACATTACCAGGTGATAGTCCATTAAATTTTGTTGACTCCTGGCTGAGGCATCAGTTTGCCGTGTGTCTTTGAGGAACTAGTTTTGCCTGCTTGTCTAAACTTGGAACATGTCTCAGTAATGTCATACAATAGAATCTTTTAACTTTACAAACAATGTTGCCACACATTTTACCAGGACAATAATGATCAGAAAGTCTTCAAATGATACCTCACACGGCACACATTGTACAAAATCCATTACAGTTTTGTAAAAATGGAGAACATTGGGATACAGACTATAAAAGCCCTACTCCAATAATTATTTAATTATTTATCCAAAGTGGGCCAGCTCCAACAGGATAGATTCACCCCACAGCCTGTTACTAGGAAACTCACCTGGGATGGGAAAGACCTGAGGTCAAATATCTACCCCAAATCAGGACGGTGGGGGAAAATTACACTTCGTTCTCCAACACCCAGGTGGGTGCTCCAGCCAAAGATTCTTAGGTATTCTGGCTACATGTCCACACTCTCTCTCTCTCTTTTTGACCCCAGATGTCCTTAAAGCAGGGCCTGAACTGGTCGGCACTGTCAGAGCAGTTAGACCTTTAACTGTCTATGTCCCATTGTGGATCTGGCCCTTAACGCCTATTGAAATCCAGTGGGACTTAGTGCTTTTTCAGTGTTTTATCCTGTGTTATTAGGCTGAACAATAGCCCTGTAAATAAGCTGGAGACTAGAGCTGGTCAAGAATGTTTCATCAATAATGTTTGTAATGAAAAAATGGCATTCAATAGTGTATGAATATTTTCACCAAAAAATTTCATTTCATTTGAAAATTTTCAATAAAATGAGTCACAACAAAAATGTTAATTTTGATTCCAGTCTAAGGGAATAAAAATGAAAAATGTTTGTCTTTTAAGAAGGAAAAAACTAATAACTGAAATAAAAAAAAATTATGATTTCATTTCAACTGAATTTCCAACCTATTTGAAACCATTATTGTTTTGGTTTGAGTCATTTTGTCAGAATATTGGAAGATTTCAGGAAAACTTTTCAATGAAAAAAAAAATCCTCAAAAAAACCCCAACCAACCATTATTACCAGCCTCCCAGAATGCCCAGCGCCTGCTGTGCCCCAGCTCTGCGGCTCTCAGAGAACCACTTTGCACGAGGGCATACAGATAATAAAATGGCCTAGAAACCTATGCTCACCCTTTGCTCTGAGGCTGGGCCAGAGATGCACTGATAACAGAGAGCACTTGGATGGGGGACAGACTCCAATCCCTCTTCCCTGGGCCACCTGAGAGCTCTGCAGAGAGTGGGGCTGGATTGAGGCAATGCAGAGCCCTATGCTCTCCCTGAAATGGGGCCCATCATAGACCTATCCACTACTAGTTAGAGTGGCAGGGTCCCTCCTTCCCCTCGTAGAGAGATAGGGCCAGCACATGGGTCCCCTCCCCCACCCCAAGAAAGGTTGGGTCATTAACAAGGATTTGCCCCCCTAGTCCCAACTGCTTCCCTTAGCAATGGGGTGCCAGTTTTAGAGATACATTTGTGCAAGAGTATAATTTAGACAGGCTCCTTCAAAAGGGTGGTATTATGAATATAGGAATTTTGAGCTGCACCTTGGAAACAAAGTTGGGTAATACCGTGTAGCTGTGCATGACAGTTAGCCACAGATACGCTCTAGTTTGTTTTTAATGAAGGTTTGATTCCTTTCTCATTCACTGAGTTGTTGTTTAATGAACCCTGAAATCATTCCATGGTGTCTGAAGGGCTGAATGAGAAAGAGACTGACAAAGTCATTTTGAGGTTAATTCCTGTATTTGAAACTGAAAGCAGAGGAAAAGGGAGCAGGTGGAGCAGCAACCAGAGAACAAATAAAAGCTTTTGTATGTGTTTTATGAGCACAATAGCAGCTTGACTAGCTAAAGAAGGGAAGAAAGACAAACATGGATGTGTTGCAAGTGCCATCCAGTCTGCCATTGTCACACAATGTTGCAGAGAACTGGAAGAAATTCCAATAGAGATTTGAATTGTATTTAGCAGCTACAGGAAAGAAGAGAAAAATGAGAAAGTGAAATCATCAATCTTTTTGCATGTTGTTGGGGAGGAAGCATTGGATAATTATAACAACTTTAAGTTTGAAAAAGGTGAAAGCATGAAGTTAAGTAAAATACTAACTAAATTTGAGGAATATTGCATACCAAAAAGGAATAAGACCATTGAGAGATTCAGCATTTTATATGCATGCAAAAAACTGATGACACCATGGATCAATATGTCAGAGGATTAAGGAGAGTCAGTAAAACCTGTGATTTTGGTGAGCTGACTGTGACTGTGTGGCTGGGATGAGTCACGCTGAAAATACCACACTGAGGGCAGACAGCAAGAAGTAGGGAGACAATCCCCCAAACTGGTGTTTTTTGTACAATTAACTTCACCAAGCCAGTAACAGAATAGCTTCTGCAGTACCATGCTGGTTAACCAGAAGCCACACACAGTCTCCCTTAAGCATTCCAGCCCTTGGCTCCCATTCAGATAAACAGGTCTAATATGGTGAGGGGTTATTGAAAACCATATGTGAGGTTGTGGCAGGCCTGGCACCGCAGCACCCTTTTGTGGCAGGGGTGAGATGTGATGTCGTCACCTCGCCACTCTTATGTTCCCACGCCTGTATCTCTGTGGGCGGCCAGTCACGGCCTAATGGCCTCCTTCCACCCAATCACTCCTGGCGGGTGAGGTAGTGCGGCCTATAGGCTGGAGTCTGTGTACCTTGCCCCAAGAACCTGGGTAGTGTGGCCAAATGGCCAGGGTCCATGTAAATCGCTCTTCACGTGGGAATGGTGCCGCTTAATGGCTGCAGTCTATACAGTCCCCCTCATAGGTAGGGTAGGGTGGCCCAGCGGCCAGAGTCTATACAATCCTCCTAGCAAGCAGGGGTAGTGTGGCCAATGGCCGGAGTCTATACAATCCCCCTCGCCAGTGGGGTAGTGTGGCCTAGTGGCCGGAGTCTATACAGTCCCCCTTGCAAGCGGGGTAACACGGCCAAGTACCTGGAGTCCATGCCACTTGCTCCCACACATGGGAGCAGTGCTGCTTAATGGCCAGAGTCCATGCAAACCCCCTCGCAAGCAGGGTAGTGCAGCCTAGCAGCTGGAGTCCATACAACTCACTCCCCCCACACACATGGGGGCAGTGTTACCTAATGTGTTACCTAATGGCAGGAGTCTCTAGGATTCCTCACGGTTTGGGGGTGAAGTGGTAGGGGGGCTCGGGACTACTCTCTCCACCGGGTCCCAACCCAGGGCCCTGGTAGTGGCAAGCTCCCCTTGCCACTCGCTCGGTGAGGATCTGCAACACACTGAGCGGCTTTGCAGCTCTAATGCTGTTTGTCCCTAAAGTTCCCCTGGGTCACTTCCTACCATGAATGCCAGCTTCTCTGCTGCAGGGGGTCCTCCATTCTGTTCTCCTGTGACGTCTTCCATCAGGGTCTCAGGGGGTGTCTCGGCTTGGCTGGTCTCTGGATCCTGGTACACAAGCTCTCCCTCCTCAGGAGCTAGCAGCATGCCTCCTTCTCCTCCAGCAGTCAGCCCAGACTGCAGGCTTTTATACCTGTCCTCCAGTTGGAGCATGCCCAGCAGAGTTTCTGGGGCATGGCTTCCTCTGCTAGGAAAGAAGGGTTAACCCCTGCGGTCACTCTGCCCTGTCACACAGGTGCTTACTAATTCCAGAGGATCAGACACATACCCTGGTCAATACATATTTCAGATCTTACCCAAATATCACACAGTCTGTCAATCCTTAGTAAACCACTAGATCATACACATACAAATGATTGCAGAGTCCTTATATCAGGCTAGTAGCACTGCTGGAATAGACTGCTGGCTTGTAATGTTCCTCTGCTAACTTCCAAAAGATTGGAAGGTCCTCAGTCCTTAGTTCAAGATGCTCCTTTTAGTTGTAAATCCACAGTTCAGAGAATCAGTGCAGGAAAGAAGCAAAATGGAGATGTCTTAGGTGTCTTTTATATCCTCTGCCATGTCCATGGAAAATTACTGTCCCAAACAAGTCCCAGAGCCCCTGTCTCTGGAAAGTTACTGGCCCAAGATGCAGTCCAAGGTTACATGAGCACATGGTTTGCTGACCCACAGGGGTGACCACTGGCTCCTCGCTCTCTGAGGCATCCTCAGGAAGAGCTATCTGGATCAGATGAGTTTCTTCTATGGTCCATTGTGAGAGTGGAGTGTCTTTGATGGGCTGTCAACACAGAGCTGTCTAGCCCTGATATAAATCCATCTGTAGGGTGTCACCCCAAGAACAGATTTGAGATACAAATACATGGCCAATATTCACATTTTCAGATACAAAGATGATACATGAATATAAACACGATAATCATAGTTAGCAAATCATAACTTTTCCATTGACACCTTCCATGATATATTCTGTATAAGATTTATGGAAATTGTGTGATAGTGGTAACAACAGTGATATAAATGGTCACCTTTCTTAACCACAGCATCACACTGACAGAGTCTCTGGTCAGAGATAGAATCATTTGTGGCATTAAAGATAATGTATTAAGAGAGAGCCTGCTCTGTGAAGCTGATTTAACTTTAGAAAAAGCTCTCCAGATCTGCAGGGCAGCCAAAACTGTGAAAGCACAAATCAGATATAGCTGAATTCACCAGAAGGGGCTATCTATGTACTAAGCACAAAAGAATACAGCCAGAATAGGTCAAATCAAAGAGTGCAACCACTCACTATGAAAACCTCTGCTAGTGGGGAGATAGGGTACAGACTGTTATGTCCAAGGTGTGGATCACAGCATGGCCCCAAACAGTGCTTGACTTTGGGAAACTCTGACACATACGTGGGGAAATAAATCATTTTGCAAAATTCTGCAGATCCCAAAGGCAGAAAAGTCAGGTGCCTGCAGCTGAAGATAACCTTGTTGCAGAGATGTGCTGGGATCAAGCAAACTTGATGAGAGGGACTGGATACTGCTTATGAAAGTGAATGAAACAATTATTCCACTCAGTCTGGTCACAGATGCTCAGGTTAATATTCTGATTGAACAAGATTATGAGAGACTGAAAAAAGACCAAAACTGGGATCAACAAAAATAAAATTAACCATTTTTTTCTGGAACAAATATACCAGTGAAGGGGAGGTGCACTGCTAGCATTAACTATAAAAACACCACATAAAGGTTCCCGTTCACTGTGGTGCCAAAGGAGGTGACACCAATTTTAGGCCTGGCTGCCTGTGAATAACTCAAGCTGGTACAATAGGTGCTGTCACTACAAGTTCATACTGAATGTGGCTATGAGGCACTCATTTGGGAATATCATGATCTGTTTCAAGGGGTGGGTTGATTACAGGGTGAACATACAATCCAGGTAAACAAGCAAGTGCCTTCATTTATCCATCCATGTAGAAAGATGCCATTTGCAGTCCATGATAAACTGAAGGCTGAACTCACAAGGATGGAAGCAATGCAAGTAAAACAAAAAATTGACACACCATTGGAATGGGTGAGCTCTCTAGTCATTGCGGAGAAAAAATTAATGGCCAGCTACGCATATGTTTAGATCCTAGAGACCACAGCGTGGCTATAAAAAAAGAACATTTCAGACTGCCAGCTGGAGAAAAGAGAATGCACAATATTTCATGCATCCTCAGTATTTTGGCAGTTAAAATTATTCAAGAAACCTCAAAGCTATCACATTTAATATCTCATTTGGAAGATACAGATTCATACACTTACCCTTTGGCATAGCTTCAGCACCAGAAGTGTACCAAGCTGTAATATGATCCATGAACATATTAACGGTGTCGGCACATCCATTGATGACATCACCATTTGGGGTAGGCACTAAATAGGGAGTAATGTGTTTTAGGGGTTACAGATTGGATTTTTGATGGAGAAATTATTTTGAGGGAAGATGTAAGACCTGATGAAAGGAAGGTTTCAGCTATTGAAATGATGCCACGTCGCCAATCAAAGAAAGATGTTCAAGGGTTCCTGGAAATGGTTAATTGTCTTGGAAAATTCACACCTGATCTACCTACAAAAGCAGAGGCTTTGAGGCAACTGCTAAAGAATGAAAGTGAATGATGCTGGAGTGCAGAACAGGAGCATCATGGGACAGTTTGAAACAACAACTGATACAAGAGCCAGTGTTGCAGTTCTATGCACCAGGCAGGCTTATTAACATTTCAGCAGATGTTTCACAGTCTGGGTTAGGTGCAGTGATTCTACAGAAACACGAGGATTTTTAGCAAATAGTGGCATCCAAATCACTGACTGAGGCAGAAACCAGATACACACAGAGGAAGAGCTTTTAAGAATATTGTTTGCCTGCAAGAGATTCAATCAGTATATTTGTGGCCAGACTGTGAACTTGAAACAGACCACGTGCCCCTGATAGCATCTTTTAGCAAACTGTTAAATGACTGTACCTTGATGGTTCAAAGAATGATGATAAAGCAGCAGAAGTAGGGTTTGGTTGTGACCTACATTCCCAGTAAATTCATGTTCACTGCAGATGCACTTTCTAGAATGGTGACTTCCACAAGGAAATCAGAGAAGACCTTAGAGATAGAGATGCAAGCCTATGTAGATCTGACCGTAAAGTCAACTCCCGTAGTAATTAACAGGAAACTACAAGAAATAAGAGAGGAATGGAGAAAGATGAATTGTTGTGGATCCTTAAAAAGCGATAATCAAAGCATGGCCTGAAGAAATAAGCAGTTGCTGTCCAAGTATAAGAGGCTATTGAAACTTCAGACATGAACTTACTGTGATAGGATAATTTTCAAGGGCAGCAAGGTTGTAATGCCAATGTGATTATGAAAAGAAATGCTATAGAAGATCCAGGAGGGTCACTGAGGAATTGAGAAGTGCAAACAATGAGCATGAGAGATGATGTACTGGCTGCGGATCAATCACATAAGAACATAAGAACGGCCATACTGGGTCAGACCAAAGGCTCATCTAGCCCAGTATCCTGTCTTTCGACAGCAGCCAATGCCAAGTGTAATCACAGCATTACTAATGCAGTAGGAAACTGCTTTTCATGATTCAAATACAATCCATGCCAACAGACAGAGCTGCTGAGACCTCATCTAATTCCACAAAGGCCTTATGAGAAGGTTAGCAGTGACTGATTTACCTGGCAATCAAAAGGCTATTTAATAATCACAGATTATTAGTCTCTGTATCCAAAAATTTGCACACTGCATAGTACTAATAGTAAATCAGTGATAGCCAGCATGAAGGGAATCTTTTCCAGACATGGAATTCCATATGAAGTTTTTAGTGATAATCAGCTGCAATTTTCCTATTCATATTTTAGTCAATTTTCTTTAGACTAGGATTTTAATCACAAACCATGAAATCCAAATTACCCCCAATTGAATCATCTCATGGAAAGATCTGTGCAGATAGTAAAGAACCTTATGAAAAAGATATTTGACTGTGGGAGTGATTTTCGTAAAGCTTTATTGATTTACCAAAGTACAGCTCTGGACAATGGCTCTTCTCCAGCTCAGCTGTTAATGAGAAGAAGGACCAGATCTAATTTGCCAATCACTGATATTTGCTGAAATCTCATGACATGAAATCATATGGAAGATGAAAGACAATCAGAAGTACAAGCAGAAATATTATTTTGAGAAAAGGCCCCATGTTCTCTCATGTCTTCCCCAAGTGATAGAGTGTGTCTATGGAATCACATCTCTTATACTTGGGGCCAAAGGAGTACCATTAGAGAACAGCTGCATCCAAGATCATATATAGTCCAGAGGGACCAAGTGGACATATTTCAGCATAATCAAAGGGTTTGAAGAGTAATCCCAGAATGTTCCAAAACACTGACAGTAGATGTGGACTCTGGTATTTACCAACTAAGTGACCGCTTATTATCAAAGGACAGAGGAGAAACTTACAAGCAAGAAGAGCACAACTCAGACTGTAATGAAAGGCTGATACTGAGAAGATCAGAGAGGGAGATTAAAGATCCTGAAAGACTCAGAGACTTGCTAACCTGCCTGGAGATGGGATAATTGATGAAAGTGAGTGGTAAAGACTCCCTCCAGCATGATGTGCTGGTAACTTAACTCTAGGTAGCTGACATGTTGGGTTTATGGAAAAGAATAAGACGGGAGGAGAATTTGTTAGCTGTTTGTATATGTGTATGTAAGAGCTAATGGGTTATTTTAGGAGGAAAGATGTAGAGATATGTTTGTGAAAGGTTATAATTTAGAGATACTCTGTGACGGGATCCACAGGGTACAACCTGGGACTAAGGAACTGCTGTGCCTCCTTAACTCACTAATCTTGATTGTGTCTCACAATGCCTTATTGGTGACAAGCAGGAAACCCCTTGAGGTGCTGTTACCACTCAGTACAACTGCATGTAGAATCTCACACCCAGGTAGATTGCATGAATGCTGCCAGCCACTCATGAATCACACAGAGAAAGTCACCAACCAAATCTTCCCTTCTCCCAGCCTTGTACGTCAGGAATATACCGTCTTGCACTGCTCAAGATCCTTTCTTGAGCAATGCAAGTTTATTAATAGGTTCACCACTTCTTCAATGGAAAGTGGATATACACCAGCCTTGGTAACCGAACAGATTTACCAAGCACTTCAGTCAAACTCACAGGTAAGAATAAACACTAAAATAAGTTTATTGATTACAGAAAGATAGTTTTTAAGTGATTATAAGTGATAGGTAAAAAGTCAGAGTAGTTGCCAAAAGAAAATAAAAGATAAAGTCTAAATTCTCAACCTTATTAGACTAGGTAATATCTGGAATAAGCAATTTTTCTCACTCAACTGGATACTTCAGGTTGGATACAGTCTTTCATAGGCAGGCTCCCTGTGTTAGCTTGGGGATCTGTCTCCTCAGCTCCAGCATTCTCGTTGCCTTCAGCATAGGTGGAGAAAGAGACAGGACCAAACCATGCAGCCTCTACCCTCTATTTTATATCCTCATTTCATGCGCTTGGAGAATTTAAGCCCAGGCATCTCTAGTGAGCATTGCTGAATTCCCCTGGTGTGGCATTGTACAAGTGAGTCCTTGAATTGTAACTCCCTTTCTGGACAATGGCTGTTGATGGTTGTTCAACACACACTCAGGTGTTGGTTACTTCCCTTGCTGTTGTCTCTGGGGATTTAATATCTAAGCTATTCCTCAATTCACAACATATTTTAGTGACAACCGTAGAACACAATTTCATAACTTCATATGCAATAATGATATACATATTTAGATTGAACAATGGTTTTCAGCAGATCTTAACCTTTCCTATGATGCCTTACATGGCACGCTTTATATGAAATATCACAATTGTATACAAATGATAAATATGGAGGTTACACGGCTCTGCCCCAAGGTATAGAGTGCCACAGCTCCCTCATCGGGGACAGTATTATGAATATAGTAATTTTGAATCATGTCTGGAATCAGGGTGCAGAACAGTACACAGCAGTTCACAACAGACATGCTCTAGTTTATTTTTTTAATAAAATATTATTTTCTCATTCACTGGTTTGTTGTTTAATGAACCCCAAGATCATTACAGCAGCGTTTGGTGGGCAAGCTGGATCCCCAGGGCTCTTTCCTTCCCTCCCCTCCCCTCCCCCCATCACACACAGAGTCCTTGCTGGGTGGGGTTGGAAGAGATCCCAGAGCAGTGGGCTGGCAGTAAACATCACTCTGAGTTGCTCTGGGCTGTTCCTCCTCGTGGAGCTCTGGTCCCTGGCTCTCTGCAGACTCAGGCAGCTGTTGCTGGGACCATTTGTGACATTGCCCAGGTTACAATCTGGACTGATAAAGAGCTGTGTCCCCTCAATCCTCCAGTCTAGGGTGCCTTTTTCACTGCTTTGTTGTGAAAGCTATCACTTCTGGTCTGCTCACACCCAGCTTCCAGCATGTAAATTATTCCCAGCAAAGGTGACACATAGTGGGAAGAGGAATGCAGGGACACGTGCTCCCCCACCCCGATTTAACAGCTTGGCTTGTACTTAGCATGCTTACATGACTCAGCATGCTCATTAAAATCACACAACTGAGCATGCTCAGTAACATCTGCTAATGCCACTGCCCTCACTGTGCCCTTACTTGTGCCCACCACTGTCGGCAAGCACAGGTCGTCTCTGATTCCCATTTACACTGCATGAGTGGTACGGCCAGCCACTCATGAATTTTACTGCAGAGAAACACCAGCAGATTCCCACCCTGTCCCTGACTTTCCCCCAGAAATGTGCATCTTGTACTGCCCATCACTCTCCTGGACAATACAAACTCACATAAAGTCCGTGATTTATTAATAGAAAATATGTACAACTCTTGTTATCCCAAATGGAGTTTCCCAAACACTTCAATCAAAACACAGTGGTTTAGATAAAACAATAAAACAAATTTATTAACTACAAAGAGATAGATTTAAGTGATTACAAGTAATGAGGCATAAAAGTCAGAATTGGTTACAAAGAAATAAAAGGTAAAACGCAACTAACACCTAACTTAATGAGCTAAATGAATTCAAAAGCAAATGTCTCTATTACTACATGCTTCAGCAGGCTCACTGGCTGGATTCCTTTCAGCAAGGACCCTCCCCAAGTTCAGTGTTACTTTCTTTGTCCTTCCGGTGTTGTTGATGCAGTCAGAAGAGAGAAAGGGAGAAGTATTTTGGAGTATTTGCCCTCTTTTCTTATAGTCCATTCTCTACCACAACAATAATCTCCAGCCAAGCTTCAGGAGACAGAAAGGTTGTTTGGATGGGAGCCTCAAGCTGTTTCTTTGTCAGGATGTAAATGGTGAGAAAGACTGCATGTTCTTGACATCGTGGTAAGATGTTCTTTCTTGAGGCTTCATTTTTCAAAATGTATTGACTATAACAGGGTTCAAAAAAGAACTGGATAAATTCATGGAGAACAGGTCCATCAATGGCTATTAACCAGCATGGGTAGGGATGGTGTCCATAGCCTCTGTTTTCCAGAAGCTGGGAATGGGTGACAGGGGATGGATAACTTGATGATTACCTGCTGTGTTCATTCCTTCTGAAACAGCTGACTATGGCTGCTGTTGGAAGACAGGATACTGGGCTAGATGGACCTTTGGTCTTACTCAGTATGGCCATTCTTATGTTCCTGCACATACCCTTTTTCTTACCCTGGGGACAGGGAGAAGTGGGGGGAGAGGCGAGTAGTCATTTCACTAGGTGATGGTCCACTTGATCTTGTTGACACTTGGATGAAGTGGTGGCTAACCTTTTATCTCGTGGGAACTGGTTTGAGGCTGGTTCCCCAGACTTTATAATTTTACATACAATATTTTACTAGGACAATAATGATCAGCAAATCTTGAGTTTTTAAATGATATCTCAGAAGGCAAAGTTTGTATAAGATTTATCATGGTCTTATGAAAGGAATGCAAATGGAGATACAGACCATCACACTGTTAAATCCAGAGCATGATTCTGAGCTTTTCTCCTCACACACGAAACTGGTAAACTTATGTTTTCTTCTAAATGCAAGACAAGAATCTGCTGGGGCCCTGAGCACAAGCCCATAGTGCCTAGGCCTTAACCCTGCCATGGGCTATAGTACTTAGGTTTTAACCCTGCCCTGGGCATAGGCCAACAGTGCCTAAGCCTCAGTCCTGCCCTCCAGATGTTCATGTCATTCTCCCACTCAGAAGGGAGATCTCTTTGGCAGGTAGGGTCCCCATTCTTATGCTCCCGGCATGCACAGGGGAGTTAGATATAAGCATAAATCCTCTGGATGGAAGGTTGCTGTTTAAAATGGCTTTAATGCTTAGAATCTAGAACAATAACACACAATGACCCAAAACAGAGAGAGACAAAGCAGGCTGCTCCCTAAGACTGAGAGGCCCAGGTCACCCCACCTTGCTGTAGGCTGCTCTGTGTACAACTGTCTGCTGTCAGATCACACACTTCCCTCCAGAGCCTCTTGCTTGCCTGAAGGACCAGGAAAACCCTAATTTACAGTGACAGCTTACAATTCCAATACAGTTCTCATAGAATCATAGAATATCAGGGTTTGAAGGGACCTCAGGAGGTATCTAGTCCAACCCCCTGCTCAAAGCAGGACCAATTCCCAACTAAATCATCCCAGCCAGGGCTTTGTCAAGCCTGACCTTAAAAATCTCTAAGGAAGGAGATTCCACCACCTCCCAAGGTAACGCGTTCCAGTGCTTCACCACCCTCCTAGTGAAAAAGTTTTTCTTAATATCCAACCTAAACCTCTCCCATTGCAACTTGAGACCATTACTCCTTGTTCTGTCATCTGATACCACTGAGAACAGTCTAGATCCATCCTCTTTGGAACCCCCTTTCAGGTAGTTGAAAGCAGCTATCAAATCCCCCTCATTCTTCTTTTCTGCAGATTAAATAATCCCAGTTCCCTCAGCCCCTCCTCATAAATCATGTGCTCCAGCCCCCTAATCATTTTTGCTGCCCTCCGCTGGACTCTTTCCAATTTTTCCATATCCTTCTTGTAGTGCAGGGTCCAAAACTGAACACAGTACTCCAGATGAGGCCTCACCAATGCCAAATAGAGGGGAATGATCACATGCCACGATCTGCTTGCAATGTCCCTACTTATACAGCCCAAAATGCCATTAGACTTCTTGGCAACAAGGGCACACTGTTTACTCATATCCAGCTTCTCGTCCACTGTAACCCCTAGGTCCTTTTCTGCAGAACTGCTGCCTAGCCACTCAGTCCCTAGTCTGTAGCAGTGCATGGGATTCTTCTGTCTTAAGTGCAGGACTCTGCACTTGTCCTTTTTTAAGCTCATCAGATTTCTTTTTGACCAGTCCTCTAATTTGTCTAATTTGTTTCAATGCACCATGCAATTGATGGATCATTTTGGAGGGAGCTGGAAGTGAAACAGAAATAGGTTCACAGATGTTAAGGTCAGAAGAGGCCATTGTAGCCATCTAGTATGACACTGTGTATACGGATTGGAGAATTGGGGCAGGATGATGCCTGAGACTCTGTGCAGAGCTGAAGACGGTGCCTCCTGATTCTCTCACTGTGTTTCTTGCTGTAATGTCTACCGATGTGATGGGAAGGGGAGCAGGTATCTGACAGCACCCCCTGAGTCTGTCACAGCCCCAGCTGCACAGCCTGGCTCTTTAGCTCACGCTGTAGAGCCGCATGCTGTGAGCTGTGGAGAGCCCTGGGTCACTCATCGGCTATGTTGTCACAGGTGGAGACAGGCACAGACCCAGGCCTCTTCTGCAGGGGAACAGCGGTGTAGGTACCAGTGGGGTTACCTCAGAAGTGGCCCTGTTCTGCTGCAGGCTTCACCTGAACTGGTATCGGGGGCACCTGTATCAATGGATGGTCAGAGAACTGACAAGGGGAGGAAATGGGGGTGGATACACGGCACTGGCTAGGAGTGGAAATTCCTAGTGCCAGGCCTGGGCAGGCGGCAGAGCAGCCTGGGAGGGGTGAAATCCTCTCCTGTCCCTGGGGAGCTGCTTTGCCTGGGAGCAGAGTGGATCAGGTCAGACGATGGATGGGGCATGTTCCCTGCACTGCCGGCCCCTCATGCAGTCTGGGGATTGTTAACCATCCCTGCTCTCTCCTTACAGGTCCTTGCCCGGGGTGTCCCCATGGCGACATGGTGGTGGCTCTGTGTGTGCAGCCTGTGGTTCCTCCTCCTGATGCCGTGTTCTCTCTCTGGTAAAAACGTTTGAATCCCAATTATTTCCTTCCCTGTCCTCCATGTACGCTGCCCCCTGCAGGGCTGGGGTAGGGGCATCTGAGACCCCAATGATCCTTCCCCCATACCTAGTCATCCTCAGTCCAGCAAAGTAAAATGGTCAGGCCCAGGAGGCTGTGGGGCAGGGATGATGTTAGGGTGAATAGGGCATGTCCTAGATCTGGGTGCCAGGATTGTCAGATCTTACAGAAAGTCACCCAGCTCCTTCTGCCCTTGAGAGAGTCTTCCAAAGCCCTCAAAATTGATCCCTTCCTATCATGCCACAGAACACAAAGGCTGCTAGACCTGTCCCACTGGGAACCTGGATTCTCATGGCCTGAAAGGCTGAGATCTTCACAGCGTCCTGAGGGATTGGGGTGCCCAATTCCCACTAGGAGGAATGGGAACTGCAGTGTTGCCAACTCCAAGTCTTCAACCACCATGAGTCAGGCCTCAAAAATCAGGAGATTGTTTTTTTTATCCTATCAGATTTTAAAATCAAACCAAAATCATCTTTCAGGGTGCTGTTTCCCTTATTTTTTGAGGCTTTGGTCACACTTGGGTCACATTTTCAAGCTTTACTTTGCAACCACTAGAGCTAGATATTGACTTTTTTCTTTTTATATGAAGCTGACATTCTCACAGGATAACGTTCCTCAAGGAGCTGGGGCTTTATGAATAACACACAGTAGCCCAAGAGCTGACTACATTGGTATCAAAATCTTTTTCATGACTTTGAAAATCTGACCCTTTTCCCTCCCCACCTGTAGCCACACAGGGGGTGTTAGGCACTGCAGCTCGGCCGTAATTGCGCTACATATCCCATAGTGGGACGGATAAGACTGGAGACCCTTCAGACACAGCTATTCCACAGACATAAATCATCCTCAGATGCTTAATTTCCTGCAGACACCAACCACCAGAACAGTGAATCCCCATCTGAGCCAGTTTCTGTTTTGGTTATTGAATCCATGAAGGGACGTGCATTGGTCCAAAGGTCCATCAAAGACTTGATACCCTCAGGCCAGGCAGAAGCCCTCTGAGATGGCCTCTCAGAAGCCATTGTGGGCCTATGTGGATCTGAAACTGGTTTATCAAAGAAGTTGCTTGCAGTGGAAAGAACTTGTAACTGGGTGCCATGGGACTGTGCATTGGAGGACTAACTTGTGTCAACTGTGATATGACTGCACTTCCCTGCGTCCGCACTGAGAGTAACTCAGTTGAGCTACACATGACTCAGCCTCTCTGCTATGAGCTATGCACTACTGAGGGAATTTTGTTTAGGTCAGTAATGCCCCCTCCTCTTTCCTGTCTCTCACTGCGTGTCTGTAGCAGCTGGGGCCTGGCTCAGAGATGCTTTGGAGAGGCAGGTATGCCCCGTCACACATTATTGGTGCTGTTACGGCCCCACATCCAAGCCCAATGGACTGCTCCTCCTCTCAGGGCAGTATAGCCTAATAATGAGGGTCAAGGAGGGGGGGGGCGTCCTTAGGTTCAGGACCATCTGGCCTAGTGGCCAGAGTCAATAGGACTGCCCTTCAGCACAGGGCAGTACAACCTAATGGCTAGAGTCAATGGGACAGCATCAATAGGGCCGCCCTCTGTTAGAGGGCTTATTCCTTCACCCTCTCACTTCCCTGGTCCTTCTTGCATGAACAGAGAGCAACAATACCTGAAGTCCGAAGGTGCAAACAATTCAATGTTTATTGGGGTGAACTTCCAGCAAGCCTCAAGCTTAAATCCAAGTTCCTTTTTCCTTATTTTTGAATCCCAACTTACTTCCTGTTTGCCCCTAATTTATATATTATAATATATAAGAATATAGTAATATTCTCAGCTATACCTTAACCAATTCTACTGAAATTTACCTAACCAATCCTAATATACTGTAACATGATTAGCTAACCAATTATATTCCACCACCTTAATTAGTTTACACCCAGCAAAATTAATTATACAGCAGACAGAAACAATCACAGAACCAGACAGAGAACATGCAAATAACCATACAAAACAATACAGAAGTGAGAATTTCACAACTACATCTATACAGACGTAAGGGTTTCCCCGCTGTGTCTATTGATAAGTGAGTTCTTACCAGCCAGAAAACTATCAAACTAAATTTCCTTTCACATCTTCTAGGCTCTTCCCTTTCTCTGGAGATGATAGATCGAATCACCTTCCTAACAGCCCCAGATTGCCTTATTTCAATATGACTAACCAGGGCCTCAGACTGTCACAGTGAGAGAAGGCCCTTCCACAGATAAAGAATGATTTTGATTCTTTCTTTTATACCTCTGTAACTAGCTAAGTGATAAGAATCCACCTAAATTCTTAAAGTATAGGCCTTTGCAGACAGGCCTGAATATCTGTATCATAACACTCTCATGTGCAGATCAGCGTGGCCTGGTGGCCAGAGTCACAAGGGCTGGCCTCCAGTGCAGGGCAGCATGGCCTAAGGGACAAAATAAATAGTAATACAGTGCTGAGTGGGGCAGTGTGTCCTTCTGACCAGGCAGGAGATGGGCTGCCACCAGGGGCGGCTCTAGACATTTCGCCGCCCCAAGCATGGCTGCATGCCTGCAGAGAGTCCGCTGGTCCTGCGGCTCCAGTGGACCTCCCGCAGGCATGCCTGTGGGAGGTCCATCGGATCCACGGGATCACCGGATCCTCCACAGGCGTGCTGCCCCCTCAGCACGCAGAGTGCCCCCCGCGGCATGCCACCCCAAGCACGCGCTTGGCGTGCTGGGGCCTGGAGCTGCCCCTGGCTGCCACCTACACATGGATTGGAGGCTGGACCCCCCTATTCCACCAGGTCCCGACCCGGGGCCCTATCAGTGACAAGCATATCTGCCACTGAGTTAGTGGGTATCCCTCAGAAACATGCTGACTCTGTTCCCGGCTCCACAACTGGATCAATATCTGGTTCTCCTACTTCTTAACAGGCCCAAATAGATCTGCAATGCATAGCCCTTGACATCCCCTCCCCCCCCCCTTATAACTTATGGTCATGTTTCATTTTGCGGGATCCTGAGTCTGGGGTCGTTGTCCTGAGTCTGGGGTCATTGTATCCCATGGGAGGGGGAAGGAGTGAAGTTGTGTACTGGCCAAGGCCGGGCTTTGCTTTGGCTTTTAGTGTTTCTTGTGCCTCCCCTCCCATCCTCCATTGTCCCTGCTAACTGGTTATTTGACCTTGGCTTGAGAGAGGAGCCAGGCAGCCTCCCAGTATAAGTTAATATATTACACTCTCACCATACCCAGTAATACTTTAGCTGTGCTCCTTTTCTTATCTCTTTTGCATTGTACTAACAATCCCAGCTGGCTGGGCAGAAGCAACACACAGTGTCTTTATCCTTTGTCCTCATGCATTATAATAAGAATATACAGATATGAGAGTATCAAAAATCAAACGGGCAAACAAGACACAAAATTCTATCTCAGGCAAAAATACAGGCCTGAACCCTACATTGTCACTAACGCTCCTAACATAGGTGCTGGAGGTTCTCCCCCAAGCTGGTGCTGTAGATTACAATATCATCAATGTATGCTTCTGTGTACTGATCGTGTGGCTGCAGGATCTGGTTCACTAGCCACTGGAATGTGGTTACCACCTCGTGCAGCCCAAGCAACATTGTCATGAATTGGAAGAGGTCAAGTGATGTAGGGAAGGCTGTCTTTGCCTGCAAGCTTGGCATCACGGGTATTTGATAATACCCTTTGGTGAGGTCCAGAGTGGAGAGGAACATCAGCACCCCTGCTGCTCCAGGAGCTCTTCTACCTGTGGTATTGAGTAGGCATCTGAATGGAAGATGGCATTTAGTTTCCAAAATTCAATACAGAATTGGATAGACCCATCTGGTATTGAGACCAAGACTATCAGGTTTTGCCATTAACTTCATGATTACTCCATGCCCCCGAGAGCCAGTATTGTCTCTAGATTTTTCTGGACGGTTCCCCACATTTTCTTAGGGAGTGGCTGGTGGTTGTCGCATACCTTCTGACCTGTGATAGTGGCAATGTGATGGCTCATTGCATTCGTCCATCGCAGGTGGGCTGACAAGCCTTCTGGGAAGGCCTTCACTAGATGTCACAACTGCTCCTGATGCTCAGGGCTGAGCTCTTGGCCAATTTCACAGGCCTCATATCCAGAGGTCATAGAATCATAGAAGACTAGGGTTGGAAGAGACCTCAGGAGGTCATCCAGTCCAATCCCCTGCTCAAAGCAGGACCAACCCCAAATAAATCATCCCAGCCAGGGCTTTGTCAAGCCTGACCTTAAAAACCTCTAAGGATGGAGATTCCACCATCTCCCTAGGTAACCCATTCCAGTGCTTCACCACCCTCCCAGTGAAATAGTTTTTCCTAATATCCAACGTAGACCTCCCTCAGTGATACTTGAAACCATTACTCCTTGTTCTGTCATCTGCCACCACTGAGAACAGCCTAGCTCTATCCTCTTTGGAATCCCCATTCAGGTAGTAGAAGGCTGCTATCAAATCCCCCCCTTACCTTTCTCTTCTGCAAACTAAATAATCTCAATTCCCTCAGCCTCTCCTCATAAGTCATCTGCCCCAACACCCTAATAATTTCTGTTGCCCTCTGCTGGACTCTTTCCAATTTGTCCACATCCTTTCTGTAGTGGGAGGCCCAAAACTGGATGCAATACTCCAGATGTAGCCTCACCAGTGTCGAACAGAGGGGAATAATCACTTCCTTCGATCTGCTGACAGTGCTCCTACTAATGCAGCCCAATACACGGTTATCCTTCTTGGCAATAGGGGCACACTGTTGACTCATATCCAATTTCTTGTCCACTGTAATTCCCAGGCCCTTTTCTGCAGTCAGTCCCCAGCCTGTAGCGGTGCACAGGATTCTTCCATTCTTAGTGCAGGACTCTGCACTTGTCCTTGTTGAATCTCATCAGGTTTCTTTTGGCCCAATCCTTCAATTTGTCTAGGTCACTCCGGACCCTATCCCTATCCTCCATCATAGCTACCTCTCCCTCCAGCTTACTGTCATCCGCAAACTTGCTGAGGGTACAATCCATCCCATCATCCAGATCATTAATGAAGATCTTGAACAAAATAGGTTCCAGAACCGAGCTCTGGGGCACTCTGCTTGATACCGGCTGCCAACTAGACATGGAGCCATTGATCACTACCCATTGAGCCCAATGATCTACCCAGCTTTCTATCCATCTTATAGTCCATTCATCCAATCCGTACTTTTTTAACTTCCTGGCAAGAATACTGTGGGAGACCGTATCAAATCTTTGCTAAAATCAAGGTATATCACATCCACTGCTTTCCCCAGATCCACAGTGCCAGTTACCTTATCATAGAAGGCAATCAGGTTGGTAAGGCATGACTTGCCCTTGGTGAATCCATGATGACTGTTCCTGATCACCTTCCTCTCCTCCAAGTACTTCAAAATGTATTCCTTGAGGACCTGCTCCATGATATTTCCAGGTACTGAGGTGAGGTGAAGTCTGTAGTTCTCCGGATTCTCCTTCTTCCCTTTTTAAAAGATGGGCACTATATTTGCTTTTTTCAGTCGTCTGGGACCTCCCTTGATCACCACGAGTTTTCAAAGATAATGGCCAATGGCTCTGCAATCACATCAGCAACTCCCTCAGCACCGTCAGATGCATTAGATCTGGACCCATGGACTTGTGCATGTCCAGTTTTTCTAAATACTCCTTAACTTGTTCTTTCACCACTGAGGGCTGCTCACCTCCTCCCTTAGGGCAGCAGTCAGGGAGCTGACCTTGTCTGTGCAGTCAGAGGCAAAAAAAGCATTGAGTACTTCAGCTTTTTCCAAATCATCTGTCACTAGGTTGCCTTCCCCATTCAGTAAGGGTCCCACACTTTCCCTGATCTTCTTCTTGTTGCTAACATACCTGTAGAAACCCTTCTTGTTACCCTTCACATTCCTCGCTAGCTGCAACTCCAGTTGTGCTTTGGCCTTCCTTATTAAACATCTGCATGCTCAAGGAATATTTTTATACTCCTCCTTAGTCACCTGTCCAAGTTTCTGCTTCTTGTAAGTTTCCTTTTTGTGTTTAAGCTCACCAAAGATTTCTCTGGTAAGCCAAGCTGGTCATCTACAATATTTGCTATTCTTTCTGCACATTGGGCCTCAACTAGAGACCTCAGTTCCATTTCTGGGGGGTAAGGGGTGATCAGTAGGCCTTCCCTGGCCTTCCAGGCTTTCAGGAGTTTTACATGGTATGTGTGTACCTCTTTTCACTGCCCGGGTAACCAGATCTCGTAATCCATCAGCCCTACCTACCACATTACCTCAAAGGAACCTTGCCTGGTTTGGATTCAGTGAAGGGTAACAAGAGTAAGATCTGGTCTCCAGGTTCAAAGTTCAAAGTCCAGGGTCAAAGTACCTCTGTTGTACTGTCACTCTTGTGAATGTTGTGCCGGTAGTAGATTCTGTTGGGTGAAGGTCCCCATTCTTTGGAGCTGTTTGCGCAGCTGTAATACATAGTGTGCTGACCCCATGACCTGGGTTTCTTGTTCCTCACAGTTCTCCCTCAGGAGGTCAAGGCTGCATTCTGTAGAGGACCTCAAAGTTGGAGAAGCCTGTGGATGCTTGGGGGACTTCCTGCACTATGAACAACAGGGCTGGTGATAATGTGTCCCACTGCTATGGGTTGTCCTCCACAAATTTGTGTAGCATTGCCTTCTGGGTTCTGTTGAACTTCTCCACCAGCCCATCCATCTGGGGGTGGTACATCGAAGTCTTGAGGGCCCAAATGTTCAATAGGCAGCATAATTCAGCCATTAACCATGATGCCACATTGGTGCCATTGTCTGTCAATATTTCTGGTGGTATTCCCATCCTGCCAGAAATCTTCATGAGTTTGGTGGGGATTGTTGGGTGACCAGGTTGCGCATACCAAGTCACGTAGTCAACAACCACAAGGATGTAATGATATCCTGCACCACTTTTTCCAACGGTCACACTAGCTCCATGCCAGTGTGTTGAAAGGGCACCCTGATCATGGGGAGTGGGATTCCAGTACCTTTGGTATCCCCTCTGGCCCAGCTCATTAGGACTCAGAGCAGGAGGTGCAGTAGTCCTTTACCTCACGATGTATGCTTGGCCAAAAGAATCTTCACGCCACCCACTGAAGGGTCTTCTCCCTTCTCAGTTGCCCTGCCCAGGGCACCGAGTGGGGTAGGTGAAAGAGGCCTCACCACAACCTCTGTAGAATGAGCAATAGCCTGAAGTCTTCCTGGGTCTGTGGGTCTTTAACCACTTGGTAGAGGCAGACATTCCGGATATCGAATCAGAGTCCATGTGGCAGCTGAGGGGCCTCGCCTTCCTCCTAGTTTGGATTCATTGTCTGCTACAGGCCCAGTTTAGGGTCAGATCCATCCTCTGCTCCAGGAGGAAATTCCTGTCACATTCCAGCTCTGCCTGGGCTTCCTGAGTTGTTGGTAGTCTGGCACCTTGGGCAGGTTAGAGGACCCTTCCCCCGATCAGGGTTTGGCTGGTGCCCTAGTAACCCTCTCTTCATTGGCCCTTCCTTCCTCCCATTTGACTGCCACATTCCTGTAAGATTTTGCAGAACCACGGCCAGTCACACCCTAGGATCATAGGGTATGACAACTTGGGGGCTGGAGCCCAGGCCGACCTGGGAGACCTCTTCATATCTGGCGATTTCTAGCCATAGCCAGGCAGTTGGGTATGGCTGTACATCTCCATGGATTCACTCCAGGTGGATCTCTGTTCCCACTGGTTCAGGGTTTTAGATCAGGCCAGCTCAAATAAGGGTCTGGCTACACCTCGAGTTGACTAGGGATGTCACAGAAGTTCCATTCACCCGTACAGGACTCAGAGTTTCTCCAGGCCCCTCTTGTGGGCCAGGGAACCCACCACCCATACCTGGCCATAGTTACAATCCTAGTATGGGCATGCCCATTGGAAGTGTCCCTCTTGCCCACACTCATAACAGGGGTCTCGGGCCCCTCCGGCCAGCGGGTCTGCTTTTGTTAGGCTGTGTCCTCTCAGTGAGTCTTCTTCACTGGCTGGCTGGCTGGTTGCCTCTGGTTAGGGGTTGGAATAAAGGCCTGTGATCTGGGCAGGTGTCTCAGGCCTCCTGCATCAGCTTGGCAGGGCCCCATTTGGTCCATCTCTCTTAGCTGCCTGAGCTTTCCAGTTTATGGGGTCACAGCTCTGACCCGTCAGCAGCCAAATAATCCTCCATCAAGTCTAGGGCCTCAGGAAGTGTCGCCGGCTGGTGTTGCTGTACCCATTTCTCCCCTTGCCTCTTCCCAGAAGGATTTGGGTGAAATGTTCTAGGGTAGGGGTTCTCACAACAAATTTTTTGGTGGCATCACAGTGTGGCCACCAACTCTTGACGGTAGCCGCACTGACTCTTTTTCCTACAATTATTTATTTTTCACCTAAAGTTCATAAAGTAATATGCACAGATATACATCCAAACCACTTGCATCCGATGAAGTGAGTATTCACCCATGAAAGCTCATGCTCCAATACGTCTGTTAGTCTACAAGGTGCCACAGGACTCTTTGCTGCTTTTACAGATCCAGACTAACACGGCTACCCCTCTGATATCCAAACCATTGTAATTTATTTATCTATGGTTTGGGTTTTATTTATTAATTTATTTATTTTTTGCAGACTCAGTCATAAAAATAATTCACAGCTATCTCTATTCTTTACTGGACCTAACAGAATAGAAACACAAATAAGGTGCTTTGCATGTTCTTGTCGTTTTCGTTGTTTCTTTTGCTTTTGTTGTCTGTACAACAAATAAAAATTCTTTGACATAATAGAAGTCCAAATAATAATGAAAAAACATATCTGAAAATATGTCCAAATCTTTTCTTTCAGAAACAGACAAAAATCAATCTAATCCAGTAATAATGATAATAATAATAAGAAACATAATCCTATTATATTGTACTTTTTAGTAATACAGTATGATAATGAAATTAAAGTTCTGGGTTTTAACACATCCGCTGTGTGCATCAGACTACTTGCAAAAGTTCAGGAACTCTTTGAATGGAATGTCTGCAGGATCTTGGATCTCTTGTGAAAGTAGAAGGGAAGCTTCCGGGTTAACATCAGTGAGGCAGTTTCGGTAGTTGTTCTTCAGACAATGCAATGCACTGAATGCCCTCTCACACAGTACAGTAGTAGAAAACAGGGACAAGAAAAGCAAAGCAACTTTAGTGAGGGACTTGTAGGTGTCCTCAAACAGATACACGTTACTCCAGAACTCCTGTACTGTAACACTGGGATGACTGAAGCATGGTTTCATTCTTGAATCATTGCACATTTTCAGCACGAGGAACTTGAGATTGCTTAAATAAAAAGAGTCAAAGGAAGCTTATCAATCTTGCTAGGCAGTTAGTTTGTGACTGACCCATTCAACAATTCTGGTCCAGATTTTTTGGCTGCAAACAAAGGTGTACTGACAGAAAAAGTTTCCCTCACTGAAACAATTTTCAAGATTCTCCAAGTGGATACTCAGGTATTTGGTTACAGCTAAGCTGACTTTTTGCAGCACATTCTCATCCTGACAGCTGGGAAACTGACTAAGCTCATAAAAAATTAAAAATCCCATACCCAGGGCCCCCTGAATCCCCAGAGGATTCAGGGGGCCTGAGGAAAAGTAATTTTGGGGGCCCCATCCATAAAAAAAAGTTGCAATATTATAGAATACTATATTCTCATGGGGGCCCCTGCAGGGCCTGGGGCAAACTGCCCCACTTGCACCCCCACCACGAGCAGCCCTGCCCATACCTCTCGTAGGTGCTGGACAATGTCGGAGATTGTCATTCTAAATGTATTAATTATTTCAATGCTATCAAATATTGTTAGCTGGGGTTGCTGAAGCTCCAGGTTCAAGGAAGCAATCTTCAGTAAAAACTCTTTCAAAAAGAGCAGGAAGCCATGTACTTCTGGATCTTGTAGTTTTTGCAACAGTTCCAGTGGAACTTTATTCAAAACCTCAACAAGCTCTTCCTAGAGCTCAAACAGCCTCTGTACACTGTCATTAAAACTAAGCCAGCGGACTGGGCTGTATTGCAGCAGCACTTTGTGCATTTCACAGTCCATTCCACACAAGTTGCGAATCTCCCTTTATTGACACTGCTGGTGTTGACAGCACTGATGGATTTTTTTCACTATGGATTCAACCTTATCTATACTTTTCATCAGGCCAGTACAGAGGACCAGTAAGAAAAAGTGCAGTAGCTACCAGCAAGAAAATGGAGCATTCTCTCTCTCTCTCTGACTCCACCTCCGGGCTCCAGCAAAATTGAGAGTCCGGAAGTCCGGCTCCACGAATGTTTGGGGCTGGGTCTCCCCCCTGTTGCCCCCCCCCCCGCTCCTCCCCTGAGTGTGCCCTGGCCCCCCTTTGCTGCCCCCATGCACCTCCCTGGATTAGGGTGACCAGATAGCAAATGTGAAAAATCAGGACGGAGGGTGGGGGGTAATAGGAGCCTATATAAGAAAAAGACCCAAACATCGGGACTGTCCCTATAAAATCGGGACATCTGGTCACCCTACCCTGGATCCTGGAGCATAGAGTTTGTCTCTCCCCGTCCCGGCAGCTCCATGCTGCCTGGCTGCATTTACTGCCACCACAGGGTCCTAGCGCTCCCCTCCACTACTGCCAAGGCAGGCTGCCCTTCCCCCACCCTTCAGACCCTTTCATTTTCCAGTGGGACCCTCCACCGGTACAGCTGCCCCCCTGTCCGCAGTCACTGCTCTTGTCCCACACTGGGCAAGGGGCAGCCCCAGTGAGGCTACAGTGAGGGGCAGCAGCAGGCAGGAGGTGCACATGTGATGGCAGCCCCCTCCCAGGCATGGCACCCATCACAGGGGAGGCGAGGGGGATTCCTGGACCTGAGAGGGGCCCTAGGAGCATGTGCAGTGACAGTGGGGGAGTGAGTATGCTGCTGGGGGGTGGGTTGAAGGGGTCCCTACCCCAGAGCTCGCTGCTGCCAGCAAAGAGAGGGCTGGGGGGAGTCCTTCTCTCTGCCTCCAGTCCCAGGGGAGCCTGCCTGCATCCCAAACTCATCCCCATCCCTGCTCCACCCCAGAGCCCACACCCCCAGCCAGAGCCCTCATCCCCCCGCATCCCAACTCTCTGTCCTAGCCCTGAGCCTCTCCAAGACCCCAAACCCCTCATCCCCAGCCCCAGCCAGAGCCCTCATATCCCTGCACCCTAATCCTCTGCCTCAGCCCTGAGTCCCCTCCCACACCCCAAACCCCTCATCCCCAGCCACATCACAAATCCACCCCAGCCTCACCCCACAGCCCTCACCCCTGCACCCCCTCCCTCCACATCCCCTCCCATCCCCAAACTCCCTCCCAGAGCCTGCACCCTGCACCCCACCTGCATCCCAGTCCCCTGCCCCAGCCCAGGGCCTGCACCCCAGACCTCCTCCCCCACCCAAACTTCCTCCGAGAGTCTTGGGCAGGTGGGGGGGGTGGAGTTTAGGGGTGCAGAGTTTGGGCAGGGGCAGGTTCTGGGCATCACCAACATTTCTACAAACCTGCCACCCCTGCCGGCAAGAGCTGATGTGCCATACCGGGGTGTACCAGCTTCCTGAGGCAGCAATTTAAAAGGCTGGAGCCCAGGGCCCTTTAAATTGCTGCCAGAGCCTCACTGCCAGAGCCCTGGGGTAGCAGCTGTGGGGCTCGGGTGGCGATTTAAAGGGCCCAGGGCTCCTGCTGCCGCAACCGCCCCGGGTCCTTTAAATCACCGCTGGAGCCCCACTGCCGCTATCCCAGGGCTCCGGGGACAATTTAAAGGGCCAGGACTCCATCGGCAATTTAAAGGGCCTTTAAATCCCCCCATTTAAATTGCTTTAAATCCTGATTTAATGGGCCTGGGGATTTAAAGGCTCTGCCTCTTCCGGTGGAGGCTACACCCCTCCTCAGGATTCCAGAGTACTGGCAAGTCCTTTAAGTTACTTTCACCCCCGCTTTTCATAGAAGCTTTGCTGGCAAGTACTTCTTGGTAGGCAGAACAGTGAAACAAAAAAAGTTTCTGAGTGCACCTTTCTTGGAAGCAGTTCTGCAACCCTACTCATGCACTTTGCATAGCTGCTTCCCCATCAGCTGTCAAAACTCAGAGATTGTCAAAGCTAACATGGCACTCCTGCATTCTCTCCTGAACACATTAAAAACTGTGTTTGCCACTAGGCCTATCTCTGAGGCTCACCTGACATAAAACACCTTCAGAAAAACAATGGCCATCACAGTCCAAAAAGGAAACCCACATGATTACCTTGGATTCCTCATAACATCAAGGCTCCCATCTGAGCACAGACTGTAGAAAGAGCTTGCTGCAATTTTTCCAGCTATTTCATTTGGTAGAGAATTCGCCAGATCTCTTGTGCTCCTCTGTAAAGTGTCATTGCTCAGTGGTATCTCTCTGAAAAGCTTACTTTCTGGTTCTACAGACAGAAAAATTTTCTTCAGGAGTTCTCCATCTCTGTGTCTGTGCTTTCCCCACAAGTAGTGCCAAAAGTAGGCACTCAAATCTCATCTGCTTTATTCAAAAAATCTTTGAGCTGCTTCTATTGTCTTTTGAAAACAGTGTGTGCGTCATGTAACAGCTTGCACCTCTGAAACTCATCATGGTAATTCTGTTCAAGTACTCCTGCATGAGTGCTATAGTGACATTGCATTGCATGAATTTTGATTTGATGAATTTCTCTCTTACAAACAGTGCACACTGTAATTTGCTTGGCAACCAAAACAGATAGGTTCAGAAAAACAAGAAACTGCCTTTCCTACTGGCCTTGAAATGTTCATTTTTCTTCCTTCCATGTTCTGCTTTCTTAGCAGGAGCTGGCTCCTCTGAGACCATCTCTGTATCACATTCAGGGGCACTTTCTTGTGCTGATTTTTTGTAAAACTTTCTGATATCCACTCATGTTTTTAACTCTTTTACCTTCTGCCACAAACAATCTCAGCCTACTCAAATACCACAGAGTGATCTTGCTGACAATGACATTGACCAATAGCTGCTTACAGATCAACAGTAGTAAACACAGTGTGAATATGTTTTGTGATTTGAAAGGAAACCACATCTATGGATTTCAGCTCTGCCTGCACTATAGTAATAATTAGAAGGAAATGAGAGTGCATTATGGTATATGGTGTTTACAAGGCAACTTTAAAACTCTACATGTCAGTGATTGTTTTGGTGTTCCTGGTGCATAGGAGTATTTGACTTCTATATTGTGGATTTAACCAGGGCCTTATTGGTGGGTGATGTGGGCAACCACTCATGGTGCTGTGGTGGGGTGAGCGCTATGAGGCAAGGAGTGGGGCAGGCCTGGGGTGTGAGGCCACGTAAGAGACCTTGGGACAATGAGGGGAAGGCAGCGGGGCCCATGTGTGATGGGGCAGTAGGCGGGGAGCCCGGGGAAACAGAGGGAACTAGGGGCAATGGGGGCAGTGCTTAATTTGTAATGAAAGAGGTGTCAGGGCTCAAGCTGGGTAGCCAGAGAGTGGCAGCTGATGGCAGAAGCCCAGTTCTGAAGACAGGGTGGCATTGGGGTGCTAAGTGTGCTGTGAAAAGTGCAGGGCAGCATTGCCCAGGGGCCAAAGTCAATAGGATTATCCTTCTGGGTAGGGCAGTGTCATAGGTTTCACCCCCACTCTGGACTTTAGAGTACAGATATGAGGACCTGCATGTACACTTCTAAGCTTAACTACCAGCTTAGATCTGGTTTTGCTGCCACCACTCCCAAATACTGACTCCCTTCTCTGGATAGTCTTGAGAGACTTCTTCACCAAATCCCTGGTGAATCCAGATCCAATTCCCTTAGATCTAAAAAACAGGAAAAAAATCAATCAGGTTCTTAAAAAGAAGGCTTTTAATTAAAGAAAAGAAAGGTAAAAGAAAAAAAAGGTCTGGGAGACAGCATACAAGCTGATCTCACAGACAACAGATTTAAAACACAGGATGTTCCCCTGGGCAAAAACCTTAATACACACAAGAATACCCAAATTTGATTATTCCCCTAATTGCAAAAAGACAAGTTACAAAAAAAAAACCACATAAACCTATTTATTCTTTTCTAAAAATTACTACTCTGATAAGAGGCTGGTTCCTTGATCTTTTTCACTCCGGCTGAAACTGAAACTGACTCTAAAGAAAGGAAACTTTCCTCCTTCCTTTTGAAACATCTTGTTCCCACATTGGTTCCTCTGGTCAGGTGTTAGCTAGGCTAGGTGAACTTCTTAACCCTTTACAGGTAAAAGAGGCATTAACCCTTAACTATCTGTTTATGATAGGCAGTATGGCCTAGCAGCCAGGCAGGGGTTAGGCTGCCACCAGGAGTGAATTTGCAGTTGGGGTAGGGGGATCTGGGCCCCTACTCCACCAGGTCCCAGTCAGGGCCCTATCAGTGGCAAGTGTATCCGCCACTGAATCAGCAGGAATCCCTCTGAAACATGCTGACTCTGTTCCTAGCTCCACAACCAGATCAATGTCTGGTTCCCCTGGCCTACTTCCTATCCTGTCTTCTTGCCCCATAATCCATGGGTCCTCTGGAGTAGTCATTAGGTGAAGTTCCCAATAACTCCTTCCTCTCATGGGCATCTACTGACAACCAGGTATTAGCCTGGGTCTCGGTGCCTTGGCCTCTGTGCTCCGGGGCGCCGACAGCTCCTGAGCAGGAGCTTGCAACACACATCCTCTCTCCTCCTCAGTCATGGCAGAATGAGCTGTGCTGCTCCCTTTTATACTGTGGTTCAAGTTGGAGCATGCCCAGCAGAGGTGGGAGGGTGTGGCTTCTTCAGCCCTTAGTATGGGGTTAACCTCTTCCTGCCCAGTGTGGGGCAGGTATACCCCATGACAGATGGCCTCTCCTCATTGCTCACACTGAATCTGCTCCTGGGTTTGTCTGTTGCAGAGAAGTTCTCCCTGGATGGCTCCCCAAGCCCTGTGGTTGGAGTAGTTGGCCAGGATGTGGTGTTACCCTGCCAGCTGTCACCCCCGGCCCGGCTGCCCAGCATGGACGTGCTGTGGAGGAAAATTGAATCAGGATTTATCCCGGTTCATGAGTACTCAGATGAGGGTTCCCGGGACCTGCCGGGGGAGAGTTACCAGAACCGGACAGAGCTGTTCCCGCAGGAGTTCAGCCATGGGAACATTTCCCTGAAGCTAAAACAGCTCCAAGAGGCAGATGCTGGGACTTATCATTGCTTTGTGAAGAACCCAGAATGGAGTCAGGAAGCCACCACTGACCTAGGGATCGCAGGTGAGATGCAGCACTAGGAAGCACTGTGCCTGGGCAGCCAGAGCCTCCTGTACCCCGGGAATACCACAACACTGAGCCCAGCATGGCATTAGGGTCCTGTGCTGCATGGAGTGGTGTGCAGGAGTCAATAGGGGGCACTTTCCCCTCGCACTCAGCACTGACCCCACTGTGGTGCTAGCAGGCTCAGTGCTGCATTAAATGACCTCTTCTCAGTGAGATATAAAGCTACAGCCCTCAGCTCTCATGCTCATCGTGGTGCTGTTTGAGGGAATGGGACCTTTAACCCCATGTTTCTGCCCAAATCCCAGATCAGGTGATAATTATATTCGGCCTCCCTGAAACTCCCCCTGCAGTGTCCAAGGGTTGGGATATTGTTTGTTATTCCCTGCAACTGACCCCACGTCCAGTGCTGCACAAGGACAGTAGAAGGGATGGTCTCTGGCCATTGAGATCACTGAGTAACCTAGCCCCAGACAATACAGTTCAGAAACATCAAGTCCCAGGTGAAGGGCCCTCCTGTGATAATGAAGAGTATTGAGGTTATTTTAAATCATCTCCCATCCTCGGTGGCTCCTAATCCAAACGCCCCACAGGAGACACGTCTGCTTTTAGGGAGAGATTTAAATGAGGGGAGGGTGGTTGTGTGCAGCACAGGGAGAGAGAAATCCAACCATGGGTGGTGGTATGGTCTGGGCACCATTACCAGTGTAGGAGAAGGACTCCAGAGGGGACAGTATTTAGGAGGGTGGCACAGGAGGTGTGGAAGCAGTGATGTAGGCAGTGTCACCAACCCTCATCTTCTGCTCTGTGCTGAAGATCTTGACAGCTGTTTGACTTCACCCCAGAAGTGGCTGCATTTCAGCAGCAAGTTTTGTGATCTCTGTGAAGCAGTTTCACCCTGCACATTCCACTATGAGCCTGCAGTGCATAGTGCTCTATGGAAATGCAAGGTGATATTATTTAATTTCCTCAATTGTCAGGATGAGGGGTCACAGGAAGGCATTGCATATATGGGAATGGAGCTTTCCAGTCACAGCTCCCTATATCCAGCTGTAGCTGGGGAATCACATGGTGTTACCAAAGACACGATTTCCTGATACACACACCCTCTGTCTCTTCCTGCAGCTGTGGCTCCAGTGTTCATTGACGTGCTGGGCCCCCAGGATCAGGGGATCGGTCTGGCCTGTAGAACCACAGGCTGGTTCCCCAAACCTGAACTCCAGTGGGTTGGAAAGAACGGGCAGAACCTGTCGATGGAGATTGTGACCAACGTGACTCAGGACAGGGAGAACTTGTATAGTGTTGTGAGTCATGTCACTGTCACAGAAGGAGAAGACAATGGAGACATCAGCTGCATAGTGCGGAATGGCCTGCTGGAGACTGAGCGACAATCAGCCATTCACCTCTCAGGTGAGTCAATGCTATTCAATAGTTTTATCAATGAGCTGGACATCTGACCTCTCTGTCCCAGTTCAGGTGTGCCCCGGCTGCTTCCTGCAGCCCATACTTAGTTTCCACCTCACCCAACCCTGTCCTTTGTTCCCCAGCAGGGAAAACTTGGCTTCCTGACGAGATGTGGGTCATCCATGGTCATTGGTTACTAGGTATAAAAGACCTGGTGACTGGATTTGCCATTGTCTTTTCAGATGTTCCACTGATATCAGACCTAGGGCTACAGACAGCTAAACACCATTCACACCTGTGTTTTAGCCTGCCCAGAGAGCAGACCTTTCCCCACAATAAGTAACAATACAGCCTGTAGGGAAACTGAGGCACACATAGCCTTCATAAAAAATATTATACACATTCCCACTTTTTCACACATTAATTTCAACATGGCCAACTGCAAGATTGCACCTCTACAAACAGAGTATAGGTCACAGTTACAGTATGGGAGACTGTATCCTGGAAAGCAGTGACTCTGAAAAGGACTTGAACACGAGCTCCCAGAGCGATGCTGCAGCTAAGATGCAACCCTTGAATAAATAGGCACTGACCCTATGGGTGCTATGGGGCAGAAGCATCCAGGGGAAAAAAATAGTGGGTGCTCAGCACCCACCAGCAGCCCCGTGGAACAGATCCTCCCCCTACCCCACCCCCAGGGCCTCCCGCTCACCAGTGGTCAGCTCTTCAGTGGCATGCAGGAGGCACTTGGGGTGGAGAGGGAGGAGCACTGGCAGGAAGAGGCAGGGGGAGGGAGCAGAGCAGGGCAGGAAGAGTTGGGACGGGGCAGGGCAGGGGTGTGGGCTTAGGGGAAGGGATGGAGTTGGAGTGGAGACTAGAGTAGAGTGGAGTCGAGCACCCCCCAGGAACATAGAAAGTCATCACCTCTGCTTGAATGTGTAAATGAGAATATCTAGCAGCAGAAAGGAGATGACATTTCCTCTGTATAAGACTACTATGGTATTCTGTGTCCAGTTCCCATGTCCACACATTCAAATGGGATCTTGACATATTGGAAAGTGCTCATAAACTAGTTACAGGAACAATTAGAGGTCTGGAAACCTGCCTCACAGTCAGAAACGTAGGGAGCTCAAGTTATAGAGCTTATCCGAGGAAAGGTTAAAAGGTGACTTGATCACAGTCTGTAAGTACCTACAAGGGAAGGAGATTTCTGACAGTAGGTAGTTCTCTAATCTCGCAGACAAAGGCAGAACAAGATCTGATGGCTGGAAGTTGAAGCTAGACAAATTCAGACTAGAAATATGGTGCAGTTTTTAACAGTGAGGGGAATTAACCATTGGAAGAACTGACCTAGAGACATGATGGATTCTCCATCACTTGGTATCTTTCAACCCAAACTAGGCATCTCTTTCTATAAAATCCGCTTGGGCTGGAACAGATGTTCTGGGCTGGATGCAGGAATCAGGAGGGAAGGTCTCTGGCCCATGTTATACAGGAGGTCTGACTAGATGGTCATAATGGCCCCTTCTGGCCTTGACATCTATGAATCCATGAACTAATAACATGAACTAACAGGGGCCAACTAGGAAAACAATTGTTCTCTGCTGAACGTATCTGGACTGGAGGTGGTGACTGAGAACTGGGAGCTGTGTGACAGTGACCATCCGAACAGCCAGCTGGTGCAGGCAAGGCTGGGCAGGCTGGGCATAGAGTCTCTGGCTGTTGGCTTGTAGCAGCAGGAGGGACTTGGGCAGAGCAGAGCCCTGGTTCTTGGAACTGATGTTGCGCTGTCTTCTCCAGTTTCAATGGCTCCATATGTGGCTGTGATTTGAGTATGGAGAGGACGTTTCCTTCATTCCCACAATTTTCTGGAGTCCCTGGGCCAGGACTCATCTGTCAAACCAAGTGGCAAACCCCATTCTCCAGCTCCAGGATGGGACCATGCTCCTCACACACTGCACTCTCTGTTTGCCAGGTGACATCTTCCCCCGTGTTTCTCCCTGGCTGGCTGCATTCTGGGTATTGTTCACTCTGGTTCTCATTGCTGCTGGAGCTTGTGCATATCTTGGATACACAGGTAATGAGAATGTGTTATTTGCATGTTTAGAGCCCGGCCCTAGAGGGCACTGGGCTGGGGCATGGGGGCATTTTAATGTTCAGATATTTACCTTGTATTTGTATTAGGAAATAAACCAAACTAACAAAAACACTGAGGTCCCCGTCCCCACCTGTATTAGTGTATTACTCAGTGTTTCCCCTTCTTTCCCTGTCTCACTGCAATGTCTGATTCTCTGTCTCACAGCAAAGCAAAAGGCCTCTAAGAAGAAACCCTCTAAAGAGAAGGCTCTGTTCATTAATGGTAGGTCTCCTGCTCTATCTCTTGCTCTGTCTTTTGAGATGTGTGAGCTCTGTGACACTTGGTGTTATCTGTGGGCTCCGTGCAATGAAAGGAATGGAGCCGGGAGGTCTCTCTCTAGGGAATCCTCACCTCCCCCATGTTCTCACACATGCTGACGGTAACAGGTTGGCAAATGTGTAGTTTGCAGCAGAAACCCAAGGGCCAGTGCTTGTGAGATTCCCTGCATGTGGCTGCAGCAGTGAGATGGGCTATTGCAGTGACAATTCTGGGTCAGATTCTGCAACCCTGGGCAATTGCTCGGTGGCTCTTTCTCCTGAAAGGAAACAACACTGAAAGGTCAATGACACTATGTGAAATGATTCCATCCCTGTGACTGTTGAATGCACAGGACACAGGGAGGGTATTTAACCACTGGCACAAACTCCCCAAGGCAGTCGTGAGTTCTTCATCTCTTGATGGCTTCAACTCCAGATTGGGCACCTTTCTAGAAGCTGCTGTAGAAAAACCCAATTATTGGACTCAGTGCAGGAAAAAATGGGTGAGATTCTCTGGCCTGTGTTACACAGCAGGTCAGAGGAGATGATCTAATGGTACCTTCTGGCCTGAAACTCTGTGAATCTGTGACATTCACTCTCTTGAGATGTGCTAATAGACACAGTAGTACTGGTACATAACTGCACATGTCTAATTTATTCCACTGTGAACTTTTCAATATTTAAGAACAATGTTGGCTTGCATTGTGATGGTGCTGAGTGGTGCTGACCCGTTCTGCTGGGCACTGCACACACATGCAGGGAAATACAGATGAAAGGTGCAGAGACTGGGTACAACATGCCAGCATGTTGACTGGGGTTCTCCCGTCAATCACAACTCAGAATATTCCTGAGGATCCCCCTCTCATCTCCTTTGCCCTCTGCCATGCCCCCTTGTGGCCACCATTCCTCCAGCTGGGGAGGGCTGGATAGGACTCCCCTAGCAATCAGTGCTGTTCTGTAACTAGCCAGAGGGGTCACTGTGGAGTAACTGACCCCACCCCCATGGTTCTACTGGCCCTGCTACACCAGCCCAAGGCCTGTGCCACACACAGCCCTGCACTGGGTTAACTCAAGGTGCGTTTAGATACCTAATTAGTTAAATTGGATCAAGTGTATGTTTAGACAAGGACTAAGGCATGAGAAACTCTCCAGGTCTCCTGAATGTTAGTGCATATCACTAACCACCAGCCCTGCTCCTATCAGACTTGCTGGCTCCTGCACTGGGGCTGGGAGTGCAGGTGTGGGATGTCTGTGACTAACCCCAGTGATAAGGAAGTATACAGCACCACCCAGTGTGTGTTTCTGGGTCTTACTCGTTTCTCGTCCCCATTTCAGAGACTGAGAAGAAGACCTCGGAATCAGGTACTTGGCTAAACCCTAGTAAACGTGTGTCTCTCTTTTCACAATATAATGGGATAGAAAAATCACCCCACACACTTCATGATCTTTTCCCCCTGCCCTGGAAACAGAGGTGAAAGTAAGCGGGTATGCGCCAGTACGGAGGACCAGTAAGAAAAAGTGCAGTAGCTACCAGCAAGAAAATGGAGCATTCTCTCTCTCTCTGACTCCACCTCCGGGCTCCAGCAAAATTGAGGGTCCGGTAGTCTGGCTCCACGAATGTTTGGGGCCGGGTCTCCCCCCTGCTGCCCCCTTGCGCCTTCCCTGAGTGTGCCCCGGCTCCCCTTTGCTGCCCCCATGCACCTCCCTGGGTCCTGGAGCAGAGTGTTTGTCTCTCCGCATCCCCTGCAGCTCCATGCTGCCTGTCTGCATTAACTGCCACCACAGGGTCCTAGTGCTCCCTCCGCGACTGCCAGGGCAAGCTGCCCTTGCTTCTCAGACCCACATGATAGCTCTGCTTGAGTCAATGCACTGACAATAGAAGTGTGGCTGGGAGTAGCAAGGGTAGCAGCTCAGGGAAGCTGCCAAGTATGTACACAGAGGGTCTGGGCAGGTTTGTACTTGAGCAGTGGGCCCAAGCTGCTGCACCTGCTGACCATGAATGCCCTGCTGCTTTTAGCAAACTGGCTCAAGCAGAGCTAACACATGTCTGCCTGCCAAAACTGGTATCACCCTCTTATCTGCAGTGCACATGTACCCAGAATTTGGAATAACCCCACATCACTGTGCTTAGAACGACACTGAACTCATGATGGTCTCCCATTCTTCTCTCTCCAGAATGCCAGGAGCTGCGTGAGAAGCTTGGTAAGAACATCCACCCCCATTAGAGCCCCTGGGGAGAGGCTCCCAGCCACACATGGTGCTGAGCAGATATGGAAGCAGCGACACTGCAGGGCAGGGCTGAGTGAACAGTTTGGGCCAAAATCTGAGTCACCCCAGTCCCACGGCATCATTGTGAGTGCTCTGCTCTCATGTCTGGATAGACAGGCAGGTGTCACCTGGCCTTTGGCAATCCAATGCCAATCACATTGTTCTGATGCTGCAGAAGGGGGCCAGCCACTTTCTATAGATGACTGCTGGAGTGCAGGCTCTTCTGGGCTATTTCTGAGAATGTGGAGAGGAGCAAGAGACTAGGCTTAGGCTCATCTTTCCATGCTTTGTTGCCAAGGCCAGATCCCTGATATGAGCCCTGAAGGACATAAATCCACACTGTGAAGAGGTCAAGCATTGGAGTTTATTACACACAGCGCTGGCGGAGTGTCACCTTGCTTATTAGGCTCAGAGACACTGTCAATCAATTGATTACAATAGAATATATAGATTTTCCATTGGCGGGGGAAAGTGACGGGGTAGGCAGTCCCACACCCCTGGATAGGTTATGCAGCAAGACAAGATAGCACATTAGCCAATGGTTAACAGGTTATATAATGTCTCCACCCACGGTCTCAATTAGGAAGTTAACATGTAATTAATACTTGTTATTATTTATTAAAATACATACATAAATAAAATACATTATTTATTAAAATGTTATTAGTATAAAATATATATGTTGAATTCTGATTTGGGGTCCATAGCAATGGAACAACTCCTTTGATTGTCCAACAAGTACATTCCTAGGGATTAATGCAAAGAAACAGTGAAAGTATATGGCAATAAAGATTGTCTTCAGTGTGTCTTAAGGCAGGCATTGGTCCCTTGGAAGGGGAGGTGGAAGGATGCCATATAGGTAATAATTGGAGATGTACCAATCTCCTAGAACTGGAAGGAACCTTGAAAGGTCATCAAGTCCAGCCCCCTGCCTTCACTAACAGGACCAATTTTTGCCCCAGATCCCTAAGTGGCCTTCTCAAGGATTGAACTCACAACCCTGGGTTTAGTAGGCCAATGCTCAAACCACTGAGCTATCCCTCCCCTCTATACTGCCTTGTGCCAACCTTTTCATAAACTCAAGGTTGGATCTGTGGGAAGAACGTTCCCTACAGAAGAAAATAACAACCAAAACAGGGCTTCTTTGTTCAATCTGCAACTCTGAATAAGACACAATTATTTAGTTCTTAGCTCCAACACCTGGCAATTTGCTGACCAGGCCTATCTTAGCAAGCAAGGCTTTCTGTTTACCCCAGCTTTCTCTTAGCTGGTCACTATTTGCTAGGCCTCTGGTCCCTTGACCATACTCTGGACTTTGGGTCTGAAAAAGAGCTGGCACAATCTATATACCAGGTTGTTATACAAAATGCACATGGATTTTAACCCTTCAAGACCCAATTGTCTACACGTCTATCTATACCCTAGTTATACCTGGAGTGTGTAGCTTTGATGCTCCAAAGGGCTGTTAGGAACACAGAAAAGGAATTCCCCTTAAATAGAAGGGTAGAGAATTTCAGAGCTGTATCGGGATCCAGACCCACATCTTCCATCAAGGTTAGATGCTTTGCAAATCCCAGGTCTAATTTGTGTTGGTGCAAATCACTAACCGCCAGCCCCCCTTCTATCCAAGCTGCTGGTTCCTGCACTGGGGCTGGGACTGTGGCTGTGGGGAGTCTGTAACTAACCCTAGTCAGTATGGGGCACACAGCATGTCTCTGTGTCTAACTCTTCTATCCTCCTCCCTATTTCAGATGTGCAGAGCAAGGCTTATGAATCAGGTACTTGTCTAATCCTGTAGTAAACGTGTGTCTGTGCTTTCATACTGTAACGAGAAAGAAAAATTCTCATACAATTTATGTACTTGAGTCTCCTTCATGACCATCTCCCCTTGCCCTAGAAATAAGGAAACATGGCAGCATTTGCAGCTCACTATTTCACTATTTGCAGCTCACTATTTCACTATTGTCCTTAACAACATAGAGTGAATTTAATGCATCTGAAATGGCAAGACTCCGGCTAGGTCTACACTGCCCAGTGGTTCAGATTACAGGGTGTGAATAGCAGCATAAACCAAAGTGCTACGCTATAACAATCCTGTGTGAATGCTCTGAGTGTGAACTGAAAGCTTCCTAGTTTGTATTTATATACTCGCATGTGAAGAGGACTACGTCAGTGTGATCTAGGTACCATTTAGTGTGCACCAGCAACATCCACATGGGACAGCTACATCCCCTCAGGCCGAAGTAGGTATCCTTTCGTGCAGGCCTGCACAACTCGTAAAGCAGCGAGGGCCATATTACTCCAAGAAAACAGCTGAAGGCCGAATCCCCACCTCAGCCCCGCTGAACCCCCACAGTGCTGCCAAAACACCTCCCCCAGCACCGCCCAGCCCCCCTAAACCACAACCCCCCCAGCACCACCCGCACTGCAAAAACAACCCCCCAGCGCTGCCCAGCCCTCCCAAAACAATCCTATCCAAGCCTCACCCTCCCACGGAAACAAACCCTCCTTCTCCAGCGCCGCCCCGGCGAAACAGCAATATTGAACCTTGGTAATATGTGATAGCAGGCCCCTATGGTAGTATAATTAAGGTAAAAGAAAAATGTCTTTTTGCTAGAAGTAGAATAAGCTCTTCCCCCCACTTTGTAATCAATTGACCCGTTGAGTGAATGAGGTGTGACTGAGGAAGGCGTGGAAGGCAGCACCTCCAGACAGCTGCAACCCTTGGAGAGGGGATGGGAGCCAGACCAGATCAGTAGAACAGGTCAGCCACCCACTCGTAGCTCGTCTCCTCAGCCCCCCACTCCCTGCTCGCCTCCTCAGTTCCCCTCCCACGCTGCTGGCTCACCTGCCCCCCTGCCACTGCCCGCTCACTAACATCCTCAGCCCCCCATCCACCACGGCTCACCTACCCCCCCTGCCACTGCCTGCCTGCTCACCTCCTCAGACCCCCACTCCCCCGGCTCACATGCCCCCCTGCCAATGCCCGCCTGCTCACCTCCTCAGACCCCCACTCTCCCGGCTCACGTGCCCCACCCCCGCTCGCCTTTTCAGCCCCGCCCTCCCAGCTCGCATACTCACCCCCTGCCAATGCCCACCCGCTTGCCTCCTCAGCTTCCCACCCACTGGCCAGTGATGAGCTGCCAAAATCTTAAAAACCAGTTCCCTCCTCACCCCACAAGGGGGTCGTGGCCCGCCCCCACGCCCCGGGACTCCTGCCGCATGTTCCTTGATGCCTCCCCAGGACCCCTGCCCCATCCGCCCCCCTTCGCTGTCGCCTGACTGCCCTCCGCCACCCCATCCAACCCCTCCTCTCATTCTTGATGGACTCCCCGGAACTCCTGCCCCATCCAACCACCACTTCTCCCTGTCCCCTGCCCACCCTGGAACCCCTGCCCCTGACTGCCCCCCGCCATCTACCCTCCCCCTCCTTCCTGACAGCCCCCCTGGGACCCTTGCCCCCATTCAACCCTCCTGTTCCCCGCCCTCTGACCACTCCGATGCCTATCCACCTCCCCACCTTGACCACCCCCCCAAACTCCCCTGCCCCCATCCAACCTCTCCCTGCTCCCTGCCTCACTACTGCGCTGCCTGGAGCTGGGCCACGTCACTGCCGTGCAGCGTCTGGAGCACCGGGCCAGGCCGAGCTCGCAGCCCCTCCGCTTCCGGCGAATCAGCTGTTCGTGCAGGAAGCCTGGGAGGGCTCAGAAGGAAGCGGCGGCTTCACGCTCAGCTGAGGTGGAGGCAGAGGGGAGGTGAGCTGGGGTGGGGAGCGGCTCCCCTGTGCGCCCTCCCCGCTGGGTTACCTGGTGTGGTGCGGGCGGCCCTCCCCGCCCCAGCTCACCTTGGTTCCATCTCCGCCTCCCTGGGCCTGAGTGCAAAGCTGCCACACCGCTTCTCTTCCCTCCCAGGCTTCTCGTGCAAACAGCTGATTTGCGGGAAGCGGGTGGGGGGAAAGGGGGAAGTGGGGCAGGGCATTCAGGGAGGAGGTGGAGCGGAGGTGACCTGGGGCCAGCCACAGGCTCACCTGCCTCCCGCCACTGCCTGCCCGCTCGCTTCCTCAGTCCCCCTCCCTTGCCTCACCTGCCCCCTGCCTCATCCACCGCTTGCCTACTCACTCCCCCCTCCCCCTGTGGGCCACACAGTGAGCCCACGCAGGCCGCATGCGGCCTGCAGGTCGTATGTTGTGCAGGCCTTCTTTAGTGGATGGTTACAGTGCAGCACTTTGGTGCATTCTGCAAATCATATCCCCATACACTGAACTACAAAGTTGGTTAGACAAGTCCTGAGTCAGGGGCTGGGCAAACTTCCTCCATGCAGATTTGTGGATATATCTCAGTTCTGACCTGCAAAATGGCTGCTATCCCAATGTTGGGCTCCCCACTTGCACCCAGCTCACCACTGCCCCTCAATGCTCACCCACTGCCTCCCCACAGCATCAGTGTACCACCAGTGCCGCATAATCCCCACCCTGCCTCCCTGTTATCCAGATCTGTGCTCCACAGTGCTGTCCAGTCCCGTTACCCACCCACCCCGCCTGCCCTCACACACACCCTACATGCCAGGTCACTGGTAGGGGACCTGGAACTGAGCTGTGCAGGGGGTACCACTGCCTACAGCCCTGTGCTAACCCAGCCCTGGGCTTCCTCCCCCAGCCCCAGCTCTGTTGCCATCCCTCAGTCTCCACCCACAGTTTCCTTGCTATCCCAGCCCTCAGCTCCTCAGTCCTGTCCTGTTTCCCCACATCCTACTCTAGGCCTGGGACTCAAATGAACAAAGCCTCCAAACCACACTATGCTCTGTGTGGGCTTTGTGAGGTGCACTCTGATGGGACCCCACACTCGCATTATTCCCACAAGAGCTGGGACAGGATCTGACACCAAGGCTCTAGGGGTCAACAGTAAATCCAGTGCCACACGCCCCCACAGACCCTTCCCCAGCTAAGTGGTTGCCAACCACTAACCCTAGAGTTACCCACTTTTGTGAATGAAAACCACAAAGGGATTGGGCACGGCACAGAAATAGGAGGTCTGAGGCCGGGTGACAGGCTGCAGCAGTGCAGGCCTCTCTCTAGGTGATGGGTTCTGGTGTGATGCTCCCTCCCCTCAATTCTGGCAATGCCAACAGCCGGAGGTGCTGCCCCTCGGGCAATTTGTGGGCTCTGGTAAGGGCTGACCTGGGACCTTGTCTGTTGTTCATTAACAACAGTTTTGTCTACCATGTCCTGTCAGTTCTGAGACCTTTGGCTCATTGGGTACCTCTACACTGCAGCTGGGAGTGACCTTCCCAGCTGGGGTAGTCAGACACTTGTTAGATGGAGTTTGTGTGATAACAATAGCAGTGTTGCTGGAGGAGCAGGGGCAGAGGATTAGGGTAGCTGTGCAACTATGTACTCACGTCTGTGTGAGTGGGTTTGTACTTGAGTAGCTAGCCCAGGCCACTGAACGTGCTACTATTGCTACCCGGCTACTTTTAGCGCACTAGATTGAGCAGAACTCGCACTTGTCTGCCTGCCAAAACTGGTATCACCCTCTCAGCTGCAGTGCACATGTACCCAGAATTTGGAATAACCCCACATAGCTGTGCTTAGAATGACAACACTGAACTCATGATGGTCTCCTTTTCTTCTCTCCCCAGATTGCCAGAAGCTGCGTGAGAAGCTTGGTAAGAACATCCACCCCCATTAGAACCCCTGGGTAGAGGCTCCCAGCCACACACGGTGCTGAGCAGATATGGAAGCAGCGACACTGCAGGGCAGGGCTGAGTGAACAGTTTGGGCCAAAATCTGAGTCACCCCAGTCCCACGGCAGCACTGTGAGCTCTCTGCTCTCATGTCTGGATAGACAGGCAAGTGTCACCTGGCCTTTGGCAATCCAATGCCAATCACATTGTTCTGATGCTGCAGAAGGGGGCCAGCCACTTTCTATAGATGACTGCTGGAGTGCAGGCTCTTCTGGGTTATTTCTGAGAATGTGGAGAGGAGCAAGCGACCAGACTCAGGCACACATTTCCATGCTTTGTTGTGTACCCAGCCCTGAGCCCCGATCATATAAACAACCATCCCCTAGATACACGTGGAGTCCGTAGTTTCGATGCTGCAAAGGGCTGTTATTAACACAGAAAAGGAATTTCCCAATGACAGAAGTGTTGAAAATGTCAGATTTGTATCGGGATCCAGACCTTCGTCTTCCATCAAGGTTAGATGGTTTGCAAATCCCAGGGCTCCTGTGTGTTGGTGCAAATCATTAACCGCCAGCCCCACTCCTATTCAAGCTGCTGGTTCATGCACTGGGGCTGGGAGTGTGGCTCTGGGGAGTCTGTAACTAACCCCATTCATTATGGGGCACACAGAATCACACAGCATTGTGTCTAACTCTGTATAACAGAAACTGTGTAAATGGCAGATGTGCTGAATGAATTTTTTGTTTCAGTATTCACCAAAAAGTTTAGTAGTAGAATCCAGAGGATTGGAAAAGGGCAAATATACTGCTCATCTATAAAAAGGGAAATAAAGAGATCCCAGGAAATTACAGAAAAGTCAGTTTAACTTCAGTACCTGGAAAGATAATGGAGAAGATAATAAAGTGATAAATTACAGTCATCATGGATTTGTCAAGAACAAATCATGTGAAACCAACCTGATAGCTTTCTTTGTCAGGGTAACAAGCCTTGTGGATGGGGCTAAGCAGTAAATGTGGTGTATCTTGACTTTAGTAAGGCTTTTGATACTGTCTCGCATGACCTTCTTAAAACAAACTAGGGAAATAGAACCTAGATGGAGCTACTATAAGGTGGGTGCATAAATGGTTGGAAAACCGTTCCCAGAGAGTAGTTATCAGCTGTTCACAGTCAAACTGGAAGAGCATATTGAATAGGGTCTCTGGGGATCAATTCTGGTCCAGTTCTGTTCAATATCTTCATCAGTGATTTAGATAATGGCATAGAGATTACACATAAAGTTTGCAGCCAATACCAAGCTGGGAGGCATTGCAAGAGCTTTGGACGATAGGATTAAAATTCAAAATGATCTGGACAAACTGGAGAAATGGTCTGAAGTAAATAGGATGAAATTCAATAAGAACAAATGCGAAGTATTACACTTAGGAAGGAACAATCAGTCGCACACAACAAAATGGGAAATTACTGCCTAGGAAGAAGTACTGCAGAAAGGAGTTTGGGGGTCATAGTGGATCACAATCTAAATATGAGTCAACAGTGTAACACTGTTCCAAGTACAGATGCTCCTGGATTACGCAAGACCCGATTTACACAAATTTGGACTTACAGAAAATGTTCCATAAGCCAGAAATAGGATTTTCAAGTTGTGGAAATTTTTGCATAACATACGGGTATACATTTCCAACTTATGCAAAATTTGAGTTATGCAAGGCTTTCCGGAATGGAACGTTTGCGTAAGTCGGGGGGCATCTGTAAAGCAAACATCATTCTGGGATGTATTAGTAGGAGTCTTGTAAGCAAGACACAAGAAGTAATTCTTCGGCTCTACTACATGCTGATTAGGCCTCAAATGGAATACTGTGTCCAGTTCTGGGTGCCACATTTCAGGAAAAAAGTGGACAAATTGGAGAAAGTCCAGAGAAGAGCAACTAAAATGATTAAAGATCTAGAAAACAGGACCTATGAGGGAAGATTGAAAAAAAAATGAGTTTATTTAATGTGGAGAAGAGAAGACTGAGAGGGTACATGATAACAGTTTTCTAGTCCATAAAAAGTGTTTACAAGGAGGAGGGAGAAGAATTGTTCTCCTTAACCTCTGAGAAAATGTCAAGAAGCAATGGGCTTAAATTTCACCAAGGGCATTTTAGGTTGGACATTAGGAAAATCTTTCCAAGTGTCCTGGTAGTTAAGCACTGGAATAAATTGCCTAGGGAGGTTGTGGAATCTTCATCATTGGAGACTTTTAAGAGCAGGTTAGAGAAACACCTGTCAGGGATGGTCTAGATCAAGGGTTCTCAAACTTGTGCTATGGCTTCTTCAGGGTAAGCCTCTGGCTGACAGCGAGACGCTTTCGTTACCTGAGCATCCACAGGTACGGCCACTCACAGCTCCCACTGGCTGCGGTTCGCTGTTCCCGGACAATGGGAGCTGTGGGTAGTGGTGGCCTGGCCAGGTAAACAAAGTGTCCCGTGGCCCACCAGGGGCTTACCCTGAAGAAGCCGCAGCCCAAGTTTGAGAACACTTGGTCTAGATCATACTTAGTTCTGCCTTGAGTGCAGGGGACTGGACTAGATGACCTCTTGAGGTTCCTTTCAGTCCTGTGACTCTTTGATTCTATTATTCTTTTCTCTTCCCCATTTCAGAGACTGCGGAGAAAGAGAAGCAGGCCTTGAAGTCAGGTAATTGGACAACTGACAGTAAACTGTGTCTGTTCTTTCACACTATAACAAGATAGGAAACTTAACGCGCAGAATATATGGACTTCAGTCACCTTCATGAATATCTCCTCTTCCCCTAGAAATGTACAAACACTGCAGTGTTTTTAGCTAACATTTAAGCATCATCCTTACTAATAGAGAGTGAATTTGGTGCATATGGATTAGTTGGACTTAATCAGGAGCTGGGCAAACTTCCTCTATGTAATTATGTGGCTATATCTCACTTCTGACCTTCAAAATCCCTGCTATCACAGTGCTGGGCCCCCTACATGCACACAGCTCTGCTGGGCCCCCTTGATGCCTGTAAGTGTGTGGGACTCACCCCTGTGGCGCCTCCTGCTGCCATCCTGGGAATTAGCTCTTCTGCCAGCCTTGGAGCACCCTCTGCAGGCTGGTGTCCCGCTGCTGCTTAGCCCCTGTGTCCCTCCCTGGACTCCAGTGCCCCGTTATCTGGGGTGCCGCCTTCTGGCAGTACACCCCTCAGTCTCAGGGTCTTTCCTCCCCAGGGAACCTCCACCCCCTATCTCCACCTCGCCTCAGTCATAGGCTACTGCCAGTCACGAACTAGCCTCCCGCTCCCTGGGGCAGACTGCAATATAAGATACTCATCACAGGCAAGGGGGTTTGGACCTATTGCCTCTCTCTTCAACCCAGTACCTCTATGGGGCCTTGGACAAGGCCCTGAAGCCTGGGGAGTTGCCATCCTGGAGCTCCCCAGACCCTCTGGCCTTTCCCCAGCCCTGCCTCACTCTAGGTACCCTGAGCTTTCCAGCAGCCAAGCCCCTCTCCCTCTGGAAGCAGAGAGAGACTGTCTGCTCCTGGCCAACTGCCCTCTTATAAGGGCCAGCTGCGGCCTGATTGGGGCATGGCCAGCCCCTGAGGCTGCCTCCCAATCAGCCCAGCCTAAGGCTCCCAGCTCCAGCCCTCTCCAAGGGCTGGTTTAAGCTCTTCCAGGCAGGAGCAGGTGACCACCCGGCTACACACACACCCCTCAAGATCACCACCCCTGGGGGTAGGGGAGTCTCCTGGCCTGGACCAGTCGCCCATGGGCCTCCAGAGCCACCCACTTCTTTTCAGACTCCTCCAGCTTCTTCTGCAAACGGGTCTCCTCGTTCACCATGGCCGCATATTCATTAGCGAGGTCCATCACACTTGCTTCGGCCTCGCAGAGAGCCCGCTCTGCAGCCTCCAGCCGCACCCATAGGTCGGCATCTCCCTGACCCTCCACCCTCAGGGCCTGGGTCCATTTGGTGCTCTGTTCTCTGACCACCTGGGTCCTGGTCTCCTGCTGGGCCACTCCATCTGGGTCTCTCTCTCTGTAACTGGCATGGCAATGGTCTGGGTTCCAGCCTCCTTTGGGGGTCCTCTCCATCCCGGCCACCACCTTCTCCAGTTCTGTCCGTTTTGGGCCCACAAGCATCTCCTCTGGTCTCCGCTCAGTTCCCCTGAGGGAGCAGTGCCTCCTAATATGTTCGGGTACCCAGCAGCTCCAGCAGGCTCCCCGCCTCCGTGCTGCCTGGGGCTTCCCATGTTCCCTTTGGGGTTCTGTCCCCTTGCCGGGACTGACGTAGACCTTCCACGTTGGGCCTGGGCATGTCCTCCGCATGCGGCATGGTTGCCCACAGGCCCAACAGGTCAGCAGTCGACTGGGTTCCTTCACCCGGCTGACTGTTCTCAGGACCTCTCCTTGTCCCTACTGGGGCTGCAGTGCCCTGCCCCCACCCCTATAGGGACAGTCCCGTATTTAAATGCCTCGTCTGTTAGCAGGCGTTGCAAGCCCTGCGCCCTGCCACAGGCCTCCTGACCTTGGTGCTTCGCTGCTCACGTCCACCATGGTCCTTTTGGAATTCCTGCCGAAGGAGTTGGGTCAGGACCCGCTGTTCCTCCACCAGCGGGCCCTTCTGGTCGTGGAGGGCCCTCTGCACCTCTCGCAGTCTCTCCTGGGCCTTCTGGAGTCCCTGCAGGTTGTCTGCTCCCTTCCACTGGGGCACTGATCCCGGGGCTGAGCCTGGGATGGCACCTGGAGTCTCCACATAATAACCCCCAGTGTACCTGGGATACATTGTCTCCTTGTCCTTACGTACGGGCAATAGTCCCGCTGTCCTGCCTTGCCCACTTGTATCAGGGGTGGACCGCCTATGCCCGAATACTCCACCACTTGTAAATGTGTGGGACTCACCCATATGGCGCCTCCTGCTGGCGTCCTGGGAATTAGCTCTTCTGCCAGCCTTGGAGCACCCTCTGCAGCCTGATGTCCCACTGCCACTTGGCCCCCATGTCCCTCCCTGGACTCCAGTGCCCCATTATCTGGTGTGCTGCCTCTGGCAGTACACCCCTCAGTCACGGGGTCTCTCCTCCCCAGGGAACCCCCACTCCATATCCCCACCTTGCCTCAGTCATAGGATACTGCCAGTCACCAACTAGTCCCTCGCTTCCTGGGGCAGACTGCAATATAAGCCACTCATCACAGGCAAGGGGGTTTGAACCTACTGCCTTTCTCTTCAACCCAGTACCTCTATGGGGCCTTGGACAAGGCCCTGAAGCCTGGGGAGTTACCAGCCTGGAGCTCCTCAGACCCTCTGGCCTTTCCCCAGCCCTGCCTCACTCCAGGTACCCTGAGCTTCCCAGCAGCCAGGCCCCTCTCCCTCTGGAAGCAGAGAGAGACTGTCTGCTCCTGGCCAACTGCCCCCTTATAAGAGCCAGCTGTGGCCTGATTGGGGCATGGCCACCCCCTGAGGCTGCTTCCCAGTCAGCCCAGCCTAAGGCTCCCAGCTCCAGCCCTCTCCAAGGGATGGTTTAAGCCCTTCCAGGCAGGAGCAGGTGACCACCCCGCTACAATGCCCCATCAATCCACTGCAGGTCCAGGTACCAGTGACCCTTCCCCTCAAGGAGTCTCCAGAGACATCCTATCTGGGCCCATAAGTCCTGGAGTAGGATCTGGCTCTGTCACAGTTAATTGCTTCATCTTCATCCCCAGAAGGTTCTGCAGTTTTGGGCTGTTACTTCCCTTCAGTACCGGAGGATTTCAAGGCATACCAGGACCTTTTGCAGCATTGGGCTGCTTCCCTAAGTGTTCAAGAAGAGTTCCTTCAGCATAACACCCACAACTTAATGGAAATCCTGCAGCTGTCTGCCCCTGGGAGGGTCACCCTCCCTATTTAAGATGAGCTCCTTGAGCCTGCTAAGGTTATTTGGAGCATGCCAGCTTCAGTACTTCCTGCAGCTAAGTGCATGGGAAAGTGCTTCGTTCCGATGAAGGGGTTTGAGGGTTTTTACTCCCATCCAGCCTCAAAGTCCCTGGTCATAATTGTGATGAATGATAAAGCCCAGTAGGGCAGGTTTAAATCCATTCCAGTGAGAAGGACTCTACGCATATGGACCTGAGGTGTGTGGCCAGGTGCTTGGGATGTACCACACTGAGAATGCCACACTCAGGGCAGACTGCAAGAATCAGGGCAGACAATCCTCCCAAACTGGCGGTTAATTCTATAATTAGACTCACCAAGCCAGTATCAAGAGAGCTTCTGCAGTACCACTCTAGTTAACCAGAAACTAAGCACAGTCCCCTTTAGACGTTCCAGCCCTTGGCTCCCATCCAGACAAACAGGTCTAATAAAGTGAGAAGTTACTGATAACCCAATTCAAGAGATATGAAGTTCTTAGAAATCCCAAAGGGCCAAACACTTACCCCCAGGTCAATATGTATCTCAGATCTTACCCAAGTATCATGCTGTCAGCCAATCCCAACTAAAGATTTACTAATAAAAGGAAAGAAGAGAGTTATAAATGATTAATAGATTATATACATAACAAATAAGTGCAAAGTCCTTATATGAGGTTTGTAACAGTGTTGGAATAGACTGCTGACTTGCAAAAGTCTCTCTGGTAACTTCCAAATGATTGGATGGTCCTCAGTCCATAGTTCAAGATGCTCCTTTTTTATAAATCCACAGTCCAGAGAATTGGAGCAGATGAAGGCCAAAATGGAGATGTCTCAGATAGCTTTTATATCCTCTGCTATGTGCATGGAAATTTACTGTCCCAAACAAAGGCCACAACTCCTGTGTGTGGAAAGTTACTGACCAACAATGGAGTCCAGATTCACATGAGCATATCACATGCCCCTACATGTTTTGCTGAATCACAGAGGGCAGGCGGCCATTGGACCTCACTGTCCGAGGCATCCACAGGAAAGGCCTACTGGGCGAGATGGGTTTCTTCAATGGCCGATTTTGAGAGTGGAGAGTCCTTGATGGGCCATCAACACACAGCTGTCTAGCCCTGATGTAAACCCATCTGGAGGGTGTCACTGAAGAACAAAACACGTGTTTGGGATACAAATACTTAGAAAATATTCATAACTTCAGATACAAAGATGATACATGCATATAAACAAGATCCGACGAAGTGGGTATTCACCCACGAAAGCTCATGCTCCCAAACGTCTGTTAATCTATAAGGTGTCACAAGACTCTTTGCTGCATAAACAAGATAATCATACTTAGCAATTAATAACTATTCTAGTGATACCTTACATGACAAACTTTGTATAAGATTTATTGCAACTTTGTACCCATAGTGACTGCATTAGTGTATTAGTCATTTTTATACAGAATTACAATGAGCAGGAAGATCTACACCTCCTCTTCCTTGCAGTTGTGAATTGCCAGTCAGCAGGTGATGTTGTCCAAGTATGACTTTATCAACTACTTGGCTATGTCTAAATTCACGGACCAGCTGCCTGTGGCTTCGAGGGAGGAATTTTGAGCATATGTCACTGAAGGCTGTTTGGTAGCTAATAGTTCTTTGCAGTCCGGGCTGGATGTCGTGGATATTTCAGTGAGAGTGATGGCATTGGCAATAATCATGAGAAGGTCTTGTTCGCTCCCCTGCCCCCTCTGTTTGGGGACCATCTGGCCTGCTTTTACACGGTAAGGGCTCATCACCACCAACAGCTGGGTCCTAAGCGCCGTCAAATCAAGTCATGACATCCAGGTCCTCTCCATCCCCTCTCCAGGGACCTCTCTCACCATATACTCCTTCTCAAGCAGGTTTGCTCTTTGTGGGTGTTGGAAGTGGTGCAGGAGGCTCTGCTGGAACACCAGTGTCAATGTTTCTATTTCCAGTACTTTCTGGTGCCCAAAATCAAGGGAAGGGTAAGGCCCATTCTCAGTGTTGGTAACCAGAACAAATATATCAGGTGTATGAGGTTCTGAATGGTCACGCTATCAACTGTCTTCTCTGTGTTGTCTCAGAACGACTGGTTTGCTGCCCTGGACCTTCAGGATGCCTACTTTTATGTGCCAATTTTTCCCAGCCACAGAAAATTCCTTCTGTTCATCATGAGGGAGTACCATTTTCAGTACACAGTTCTTCCCTTTGAACTCTCTTCTGCCCCTCAGATTTTTACCAAATTTATGGCTATTGTCATGGACTATCTCAGAAAGAAAGGGATACACATCTTCCTGTATTGAGACAACTTGTTACTGAGGGGCAAGTCCAGAGACGAAGTCCTTTCTCACGTCCAGACTACACTGTGCTTGCTCAAGTCTCTGGATCTCATTCTAAACACTGGGAAGTCAATTTTGGTTCCCACTCAGAAAATAGAGTTCAATGGGGCCATAATAGTGCCTATGAGTTTGATAGAATTTCTGCTGACCAACCACCTTCAGGCAATTTGCCACCTTTACCTCAACCTGCAGTCTCAGCCTTCCAAGACAGCTCAGAAGTCCTTGAGGCTCTTGGGCCACATGCCTGCTTGCATGCAGGTGGTCCAATTCACAAGGCTGAAGCTTCACCCCCTTCATGCGTGGCTCAGCACAGTTTATTGTCCAGCTCTTCACATCTTACACAGATTGTTCCATTTCCCTCTACTGGCCTTGGACTCGCTGCAGTGCTGGATGTGCTCAAGAATGTTTTTCAGGATGTTCCCTTTGTCTAGCCCTTACCAACCAGAAATGTTTTCACCAACACCTCCCTTATGGGCTGGGGAGCACATCTGGGGTTGCTTAAAGTCCAAGGTTTACAGTCATAGAATCATAGAATCTCAGGGTTGGAAGGGACCTCAGGAGGTCATCTAGTCCAACCCCCTGCTCAAAGCAGGACCAAACCCAACTAAATCATCCCAGCCAGGGCTTTGTCAAGCCTGACCTTAAAAACCTCTAAAGAAGGAGATTCCACCATCTCCCTAGGTAACCCATTCCAGTTCTTCACCGCCCTACAGTCGGAGCAGAAGTCCTCTCTGCATATCGATGTGCTGGAGCTTCGGGCCATCTGCAATGCATATTATGCTTTTCAGGACCATACCAGTGACTAAGTGGTTCACATACTTATTGACAATACCACCTTGAGGTATTAGGTGAATAGAAATGGGGAGCACACTCCAGGGTGCTCTGCCAAGAGGCAATCAGGTTGTGGCAGTTCTACATCAAGGAGAGGATCACTCTGATGCCGACCACTTGCCTGGGGTCCAGAATCAGCTCATGGACCATTTCAGCAGGAGGTTTTCTCTGAGTCACAGCTTGGGGCATTCCAATGATCACCTGTTTGCTACAAGGGACATCAGGAAATGCCATCTATTCTGCTCTTGAGGAGGCCTCAATCCAGATTCCCCACTGAATGCTTTCCATCTCAGCTGGAACTTGGCTCTCCTGTACACTTTCCCTCTGATCCCGATGATCCCACAGGTCAACTTCAAACTGTGGTGGACCAAACCAAGCTGATCCTCATTTCCCCAGCATGGCCAAGGCTGTATTGGTTCTCTGACCTTCTTGCATTGTCAATTCAGCCTCTAATACCCCTTCCTCTGCATCCCAGCCTACTAACACAGAATCATTGCTGCACCTTCCATTCTGTGCTCAGCTCCCTGCATCTCATGATATGGCTGCTGCATGGCTAATACCATGGCAGCAAGTTTCTTAAAAGGGATTCTTCATCTCCATCCTCTGGTCTGAGACCCAGTTCCTCTATGGGACCTTAATATGGTCCTAGCAGCTTTGATGGGACCTCCATTCAAGCCCCTGGAATCTTGTCCCTTTCAACTTTTGTGTCAGAAAACTGTGTTCCTGGTAGCTATGACATGTGCAAGGTCAAGGTGAGTCTGTGAGTTGCAGCCTCTGATGTCATAGCCCCCTTATACACAATCCTTCCAAAACAAAACGACTCTACAATCACACCCAACGTTTTTCTCTAAAGTTGTTTCTCGGTTTCATCTGAACAAAGCGGTATGTTTACTTTTGTTCTATCTTCAGCTGCCTTCATCTCTGGAGGAGCAGAGTCTTCACACACTGGATGTAAAATGATATCTAGATTTCTATCTGGACAGGACTAAATAATTTTGTGCTTTGCCTTGTCTGTTTGTGTCGTATGCAAATTGTATGAAAGGTCAAGTGGTCTCTTCCCAGACTATCTCCAAATGGATAACAGCCTGTATTAAGACTGTATATGAAATAGCTTTGACTGTGGCCCCTCAGCAGGTGAGAGCTTATTCAATGAGAGTGAAGAGTATGTATATTGGACATTTGGAAGGCTGCCTTATGGTCATCCATGTATTCATTTATGAACTATGTGCCATTACAGCATCTTCCAGGGTGGATGCAAGTTTTGGTAGGGTGGCCCTGTGCTCCTTGTTTACGTAGATTCAAAGCTCTGCCCCTTAGAGGGGGGCTTACTGCTTGTGAGTCACCTAAGTGAATGAACAACTGCATCTACTCAAGGAAGAAAAGGTTACTTATTTTAACTGTTCTTCTTTGAGACATGATGTAGACATATATTCCACAATACACCCTCTGTATCAAACTAATCTCTGGCCATCTGGTGCAAATGAATTGAGGGGGGCACATTGGTGAGACCTCATATAGCCAGGGGAGGAGCTACTGCCACGAGGTGCAAGCACCATCCCTCTACGGTACTGCTAGGCAAAATTATCTAGCTCTGGTGTGCTGCGCACACACACACCTAAGAGGAAAAAAACATTTCTTTTTTTGAATATCTAGACTGGGTGGCAAGCTCCTTCAAAGGTGGTCTTTATGCTTGCCACCAAATGAAAGGATTGTGGAGGGTCAGCCAGGAAATAGTGTGGATCAGGGGAAAAGGTGGGGAGGTAATCACACAGAATTGTAAAGTTGTTGGTGTCCCTGAATCATGCCCTCCAGGGGAGTGGTTTTCACTTGTACTTGACCAGAAGACAAAGGAAAACCATCATTAGACTCTATGAGATTGGAAGTGGCTTGGGATTGCAGGGTATTCTGCTGGGTTTATAAAGCAGTCAGGTGTGCGTGAGTCAATGAAGGCCAGCGTGACAGATATTGCTGGGGATTTCTGGGACTGGAACCTGCAAGTGGGGTGTCCTCCAGAAGATATCAAAATGTGTTCCAATCAAGACTGAGGTGTGGGGGAGCTGTTTTTTCTGAGGTCAGCTGGATGACCTGGGCCTGCAGGGCTTGGTTATCTCCTGTAAGTTATTGCTCCAGAGGGCAGCAGCTGACCGGAGTGCCGAGCAAATACATAGCAAAGCAGGGCTGAGTGAACCGGTTGGGCCATAATCGGTTCAATTAAACTCACCGCAGTCCAACTGCAACACTGAGCTCTTTGCAGTAGATACAGTTACCTGTTCTTATGTCTATATCGACCAACGATCCTTAGACAATCCAATGCCAATCACATTGTTCTGATGCTACAGAGGGGGCCAGCTACTTTCTATAGATGACTGCTGCAGTGCAGGTCTTCTGGGCCACTCCCCAAAATGTGGCTCACGTTTCCATGCTGTGTTGGTGAGGTTAGATCCCAGATGTGAGCCTCAACCATCTGTATGTCCATTCTCTAGTTGTAGCTGAAGTGCATACCTTTGATATTAACCAGGATGGGCAGGAACGATGTCCCTAGCCTCTGTTTGCCAGAAGCTGGGAAAGAGCAACAGGAGATGGATCATTTGATGATTACCTGTTCTGTTCATTCACTCTGGGGAACTGGCCAATGTCGGAAGAAAGGATACTGGGCTAGATGGACCTTTGGTCTGACCCAGTAGGGTCATACTTATGTTCTTTTGATGCTCCAAAGGGTTGTTACAACACAGAAAAGTAATTATCCTTAGACAGAAGGGTTGAGAACATCGGTGCTGTGTCAGGATCCAGACCCACATCTTCCATGAAGGTTTGATGCTTTGCAAATCCCACAGCTCCTGAGTTTTGGTGCATATCACTAACCACCAGCCCCACTGCTATCAATGCAACTGGCTCCTGCACTGGGGCTAGAAGTGTGGCTGTGGGGTGTCTGTAACTAACACCAGGAATTATGGGGCACAGAGCATCACACAGTGGGGTCTCTGTGTCTAATTCTGTTCTTCTCTCCATTTCAGAGACTGAGAAGAATGAGAAGAGTCTGAAATCAGGTAACTGGAGAATCCTTAGTAAATATATGACTGTGCTTTCACACTATTGTGAGATAGGAAAATCAGCACAAACAATATATGAACTTCAGTCACCTGTATGATCATCTCCCCCTCTCCTGCAAATATTCAAACACTGCAGTGTTTGCAGCTCACATTTCAGTATCGTCCTTAATGATGGAGAGTGAATTTAGTGCATATGGATTAGTGGGACGTAATGAGGGTCTGGGCAATATTCCTCAATGCAGTTCTGTGGATATATCACAATTCTGACCTGTAAAATCCCTTCTGTGCCCGCCCGGAGCTCACTGTGCATTGCTTTTCCTCCACATGCCGCCCTCCTAGACTAGTCCTGGGCCTTAAATGAATAAATTCTAAGCCTACTACGGGCTGTGTGAGGTTTACTCTGATGGAACCCATCACTAACATTATTGGTGTAAGAGCCAGGACAGGAAACGATGCCACATTTCTGAGAGTGAACAATAAATCCAGGGCCACACAGCCCGATGGAGACCTTCCCCAGTTAAGCGTCTTTCAACCATTGACCCCAGAGTTACACTGTTTTGTAAATCAGCACCACAAAGGGTTTGGGTGGCACAGAAATGGTTGGTCTGAGGCTGGGTCACAGGCTGCAGCAATGCAGGCCTCTCTCTATGTGATACATGGTCTGGTGTGACGCTTCCTCCCCTCATTCCTGGCAGTGCCATCAGCTGCAGGTGCTGCCCTCAGGGCAATTTGTTGCCTCTGTTTAAAGACTGATCTGGGACCTTGTCTTTGTTCATTAAGAACAGTTTTGTCTGATATCAGAGGGGTAGCCATGTTAGTCTGGATCACTTCATGCATCCGACGAAGTGGGTATTCACCCATGAAAGCTCATGCTCCAATGCATCTTTTAGTCTATAAGGTGCCACAGAACTTTTTGCTAGTTTTATCTGACACGTTCTGTCAGTTCTGAAACATTTGGCTTATTGGGTACTTCTACACTGCAGCTGGGAGAAGCTTCCCACATGGGGTATCCAGACACATGTTAGATTGAACTTGTGCACTAACAATAGCAGTGTGGCTGGAGTAGAAGGGCCTGTGGCTCAGAGTAGCTGCCCAACTATATACTCAGATAGTCTGAGTGGGTTTGTACTTGAGTAGGTAGTGCAAGCCACTGAACGTGCTACCCCTGGCTACCCAGCTACTTTTAGCGCACTAGCTTGAGCAGAGCTAGCACTTCTATGCCTGCCTGAACCGCTATCACCCTCCCAGCTGCAGTGTAGTTGTACCCAGAGTTTGGAATAACCCCACGTCACTGTGTTTAGAAGGACGACACTAAACTCCTTATGGTCTCCTTTTCTTCTCTCCCCAGAATGTCAGATGCTGCGTGAGAAGCTTGGTAAGAACATCCACCCCCATTAGAGCCCCTGGGCAGAGGCTCTCAGCCACACATGGTGCTGAGCAGATACAGAAGCAGCAACACCGCAGGGCAGGGCTGAGTGAACAGTTTGGGACAAAATCTGAGTCACCCCAGTCCCACAGAAGCACTGTGGGCTCTCACAGTGTCACCTGGCCTTTGACAACTCAATGCGAATCACATTGTTCTGACGGAGGAGAAGGGGGCCAGCCACTTTCTATAGATGACTGCTGGAGTGCAGGTTCTTCTGGGACATTTCCTAAAACATGGAGATGAGCAAGAGACTAGATTCAGACTCACGTTTCCATGCTTTGTTGCCAAGGCCAGATTGCAGATCTGAGCCTCGATCATCGGCTCGTCCATCCCCTACTTATACCTGGAGTGCGTAGCTATGATGCTGCAAAGGGCTGTTAGTAACAAAGAAAAGGAATTCCCCTTAGACAGAATGTTGAGAATGTCAGAGCTGTATTGGGATCCAGACCCACATCTTCTATCAAGGTTAGATGCTTTGCAAATCCCAGGTGTCCTGAGTGTTGCTGCATATCACTAACCACCAGCCCCACTGCTATCCAAGCTGCTGGTTCCTGCACTGGGGCTGGGACGGTGGCTTTGGGGGAGTCTGTAACTAACCCCAGTCATTTTGGGGTACACAGCATCATTCAGCACATCTCTCTGTCTAATTCTGAATAACAGAAAATGTGGAAATGGCAGAAGTGCTGAGTGAATTTTTTGTTTCAGTTTTCACCTAAAAGGTTAGTTATCATTGGTTGTCTATCATAGTGAATGCCAGTGAAAATGAGGTAGGACCAGAGGTTAAAATAGGGGGAAAAGAAGTTAAAATTTACATAGAAAAGTTAGATGTTTTCATGTCACCAGGGCCTGATGAAAGACATCCTAGAATACTCAAAAAGCTGACTGAGGAGATATCTGAGCCTTTAGCGATTATCTTTGAAAAGTCATGGAAGACGGGAGAGATTCCAGAGTATTGGAAAAGGGCAAATATTGGGCCAATCTATAAAAATGGGAATCAGAACAACCCAGGGAATTACAGAGCAGTCAGCCTAACTTCAGTATCTGGAAAGATAATGGAGCAAAGAATTAAGCAATCAATCTGCAAATGCTTAGAAGATAATAAAGTGATAAATTGCAGTCATTGTGGATTTGTCAAGAACAAATCATGTGAAACCAACCTGATAGCTTTCTTTGACAGGGTAACAAGCCTTGCGGATGGGGGGAAGCAGGAAATGTGGTGTATCTTAACTTTAATAAGGTTTTTGATACTGTCTTGCATGAACTTCTAACAAAAACAAACGTGAATTCCAACCTAGATGGAGCTACTATAAGGTGGGTGCATAACTGGTTGGAAAACTGTTCTAAGAGAGTAGTTATCAGCTGTTCACAGTCAAACTGGAAGAGCAGATCCAGTAGGGTTTCTGGGGATCAGTTCTCGGTCCTGTTCTGTTCAATATCTTCATCAGTGATTTAGATAATGCCATAGATAGTACACTTATAATGTTTGGAGACATAACTAATCTGGGAGTCATTGCAAGAGCTTTGGAGGATAGGATTAAATTCAAAATGAACTTTACAAACTGAAGAAATGGTCTGAAGTAAATAGGATGAAATTCAATAAGGACAAATGCAAAGTACTCCACTAAGGAAGGAACAATGAGTTGCGCACAACAAAATGGGAAATCACTGCTTAGGAAGGAATACTGCAAAAAGGGATCTTGTCATAGTGGATCACAAGCTAAATATGAGTCAACAGTGTAACACTGTTCCAAAAAAATCAAACATCATTCTGGGATGTATTAGCAAGAGTGTTGTAAGCAAAAAACAAGAAGAAAATCTTACACTCTATTCCATGCTGATTAAGCCTCAAATGGAGGATTGTGTCCAGTTCTGGGTGCTACATTTCAGGAAAGAGGTGGACAAATTGGAGAAAGTCTAGAGAAGAGCAACTAAAATAATTAAAGGTCTAGAAAACATAACCTACACAGGAAGATTTAAAAACATGGGTTTATTTAATGTGGAGAAGAGAAAACTGAGAGGGGACATGGCAAGGGTTTTCAAATAAATAAAAGTGTTTACAAGGAGGAAGGAGCAGAATTATTCTCTCTAACCTCTGACATTAATGTCATTCCTAGTGACATTCCTAAGTGTCAGGGTGGCCAAGCACTGGAATAACTTGCCTAGGGTGGTTGTGGAATCTCCTTCGCTGGAGACTTTTAAGAGCAGATTAGAGAAACACCTGTCAGGGATGGTCTAGATAATACTTAGTCCTGTTGTGAGTGCAGGGGACCAGACTAGATGACCTCTCGAGGTTATTTCCAGTCCTATGACAATATGATTCTATTATTCTTTTCTCTTCCCCATTTCAGAGACTGCGGAGAAAAAGAAGCAGGCTGCGAAGTCAGGTAATTGGACAATTGATAGTAAACTGTGTCCATTCTTCCACACTATAACAAGATAGGAAAATTACCACGCGGAATATATGGACTTACATCAACTTCATGATTATCTCTTCTTCCCCTAGAAATGTACAAACACTGCAATGTTTTTAGCTAACATTTCAGTATCATCCTTACTAACAGAAAGTGAATTTAGTCCATATGGATTAGTTGGACTAATAGAGCGTATAAGTTTGAGAGCATTTCTGCCGACCAACCACCTTCAGGCGATTTGCCACCTTTGCCTCAGTCTGCAGTCTCAGCCTTCCATGACAGCTCAGATCTGCGTTAGGCTATTGGGCCAGTTGTCTGCTTGCATGCAGGTAGTCCAATTCACAAGGCTGCAGATTCTTCCCCTTCATGCGTGGCTCAGCACAGTTTATTGTCCAACTCTTCACACCTTACACAGATTGTTTCATCTCCCTCCACTGGCCTTGGACTCGTTGCAGTGCTGGATGCATCTCAAGAATGTTTTTCAGGGTGTTCCCTTTGTCTGGCCCTTACCAACCAGAACTGTTTTCACCAAAACCTATTTTATGAGTTGGGGAGCACATCTGCTGTTGCTGAAAGTCCAAGGTTTACAGTCAGAGCAGAAGTCATCTCTGCATATTGATGTGTTGGAGCTTCGGGCCATCTACAATGCATGTTATGATTTTCAGGACTGTACCAGTGACTCAGTGGTTCACATACTTATTGACAATACCACTGTGAGGTATTATGTGAAAAGGCGAGGGTGAGCACATGTCCCTGAATCATGCCCTCCAGGGGAGTGGTTTCCTCGCTTACTGGACCAGAATACAAAGGAAAACCATCAATATTCTCTATGAGATTGGAAGTGACCTTGGACTGAAGGGGATTCTGCAAGATCTGGGCTGGTGCTGGTTTATAATGCAGTTAGCTGTGCATGAGTCAATGAGGGCCAGCGTGACAGGTATTGCTGAGGCTCCCGGGGTATGTGCAACTGGACTGGAACCTTCAAGTGGGATGCCCTCAGGCAGAGCTCAAAATGTGTTCCAGTCAATACTGAGGTGTGGGGGAGCTGTTTTCTCTGAGGTCAGCTGTATGACCTGGGCCTGCAAGGCTTGGTTTTCTGCCTGAAGACAGGTGGCCCACTCAAGTGAGTTATTGCTCCAAAGGGCAGCAGCTGATTAGGTGGATCCATTCTGCCACCACCGGGCCCACTAGTGTGGCCTACATGGTCTATCCAAACTGTCACAATCAGAACGTGTGTGGTCAGTACTAGTGGTGAGAACAGAGGTCGGAAGTCAGGAGCCAGGCCAGGTCAGGTCAGGCTACCAGGAGATCAGAGTCTGAGACAGTGCCTAAGGGGAGATGGACAGTCTGAAGGCAGCAAGGTCAGCTTACATGGAGATCGGGTCAGGCAGCAGGAGCAGGTAGCACAGGGGAGGCAGCCCTGAGCTGGGGAAACCCAGCTGTACAGATGACTTCCTGGTTCCATGCTTGGTTTAAATAGAAGCAGGCAACCAAACAGGAGTTCCACCAATCAGATCCCAGGACTGGAGTTCTCAGTCAGAGTTGAGCTTTGCATTCAGGTGATTATTAACAGGTCACTGGGTGGGAGATTGGAACATATTGGTTCCCAGGAAGCCTGTGGACCAGAATTTAATTCCCAAAGCACCTGCTGCTGAGTCGGTGGACTAATAATAGCACCATATCTGGGGGGTAGCATGGGGAGTAGCTCATGATAGCTGTCTGAGTATGTACCCACAAGGTCTGGATGGGTTTGTAATTGAGCAGCTAGCCCATGCTACCCCCTGGCTATCCTGCTGCTTTTAGTACAATAGCTAAAGCAAAATTAGCACATGTCTGTGTACCTGAGCTGGGAAGCATCCTCCTAGCTGCAGTGTAGAATATCCCCAAAGTTTGGAACAACCCCAGACACTCTGCAAAGAGTGATCTACACTGAAGCTATGACTGTTTTCCTTTTTTCTCCCCAGAATGCCAGGAGCTGAGGAAGAAAATTGGTAAGTTCATCCACCTCCCATAAGAGCCTCTAGACAGAGGATCCCAGACACATGTGGAGCTGAGCAGATCCAGAAAAAAGTGACACCACAGGGCAGAGCAGACTGAATCTGAGGCCAAAATCTGATATTAAAATCCATTTAACTCACCCCAGTCCCAGTGTAGAACTGTGAGCTCTCTGCAGCAGACACAGGGTCACCTGCTCTCATGTCTGGCTAGACAAACAGGTGTCACTTTGCCTTTGACAATCTAATGCCAGTCACATTGTTCTGATGTGGTAGAAGGGGCCCAGCCACTTTCTTAGTTGACTACTGGAGCGCAGGCTCTTCTAGATCATTTTGCAGAATGTAGACATGAGCAAGAGACTGGATTCTGGCTTCCATTTTCATGGTTTGTTTCAAGGTCAGATACCAGATCTGAGCTCCAATAATCGACATATGCCTCATCTAGTTAAGCCTGGAGTGCATAGCTTTGTTGCTACGAAGGGCTGTTAGTAACACAGAAAAAGAATTCTCCTTAGACGGAAGGGTTGAAAATGGGCTGTCGCCTTCAGGAAGGGGAGTCTCAGTTTCGGGCTTCCCCTGACAGCAGGCTGATAACCAGCCTCACCTTTGTACAATCACTAGGATAAGACTGAGGTAGGGTGACCTGATAGGAAGTGTGAAAAATCGGGATGGAGGTGGAAGGTAATAAGTGCCTGTATAAGATAAAGTACCAAATATCAGGACTGACCCTATAAAATTGGGACATCTGGTCACACGAGACTGAGGACACTTCAAGAACAGAAGGTAACATTGGTTACAAACCCTTGGAATCGCTCGTGGTTACCATCTAACTATTCAGGCCAATGTATCAGAGAATAGGGCTCCGTGGGCAGTGTCTGGAGTGTGGCATTTTCTGCATGTAATTGTCTGCCTGAAGGTGAGTGGCCACTCATGTGTGTCTGGTGCTCTAGAGGGCAGCAATTGGGAAGCTGGATCCATTCTGCCAGCACAGGGCCCACTCCTGTGGCATATGTGGTCTGTGCAGGTCATCACAACTGGGACATGGGCAGTCATGCCTAATGGTAAGAACAGGGGTCAGAGGCCAGGAGTCAGGCCACAGCAGGCTACCAAGAGGTCAGAGTCGGGCAGTAGGATCAGCTAGTACAGGGGAGGCAGCACTAAGCAGGGGAACCCAGTTGTACAAGCAACTTCCTGGTCCTGTGCTTGGTTTAAATAGAAGCAGGGAACAAATCAGGGCTCTTGGAGTTCCACCAATCAGCACCCAGGACTGGAATCCTCTGTCAGAGCCGAGCTTCACAATCTGGGGACTGTTCACAAGTCACAGGGAGCGGGTTGGAAGATACTGGCTCCTACGAGTCATGTAGATGAGCATTCAATACTCATGGCCCCTGTTGTTGACATAGTGTGCCAATAATAGCAGTGTAGTTGTGGGTAGCATGGGCAGCGGACCAGGCTAGCCGCCTGACTAAGTACCCAGGAGGTCCCAACAGTTTGGTACTTGGGTAGTTTGCCCAAGATATTCCACTTGCTACCCCCAGCCACTCTACTACTTTTAGCACACTAGTTGAGCAGAACTAGCACATGTCTGTCTGCCCAAACTGGGAAGCTCACTCCCAGCTGTAATGGTGATGTCCCCAATGTTTGGAACAGCCTCATGTCACTTTGCTTGGAATGACCATGCTGATCTCCTTTTTTTCTCTTCCTAGAATGCCAGGAGCTGCCCCAAAAGAATGGTGAGATCATCCACTTCCTCATTACAGCCTCTGACTGGAGTGCTGAGCAGAAACAAAAGCACAGCAAGGCAGGGCTGAGTGAACAGATAACCGGAGTCAATTAAAGTCACCGCAGTCCCACTGCAGCACTGAGCTCTCGGCAGCAGAAGCAGAGTTACCTGCTCTTATATCTACATGGACAGACAATCTTTTGACAATCCAATGCCAATCACATTGTTCTGATGCTGCAGAGGGGGTCAGCCACTTTCTATAGATGACTGCTGGAGTGCAGGCTCTTCTGGGCCATTTCTGAGAAAGTGGCTCATGGTCCCATGCTTTGTTGGCAAGGTCAGATCCCATATGTGATCCCCAATCATCTGCACATCCATCCCCTAGTTGTAGCTGGAGGGTGTAGCTTGGATGCTCCAAAGGGCTGTTAGTAACACAGAAAATAAATTCTCCTTAGATGGAAGGGTTGAGAATGTCTGAGCTGTATCAGGATCCAAACCCACGTCTTCTATCAAGGTTAGATGCTTTGCAAATCCCAGGGCCCCTGTGTGTTGGTGCGAATCACTAACTGCCAGCCCAGCTCCGATCAAAGCTGCTGGGCTCCTACACTGGGGCTAGAAGTGTGGCTGTGGGGTGTCTATAACTAACCCAAGTAGTTATAGGGCACACAGCATCACACAGTGCATATCTGTGTCTAATTCTGTTTTCTTCTCCATTTCAGCGACAAATGAAAAGAGATTGAAATCAGGTAATTGGAGAATCCCTAGTAAACGTATGACTGCACTTTCACACTATGATGAGAGAGGAAAATCATCACAAACAATATATGGACTTCAGTCACATTTATGATCATTTCCCCCTCTCGTATAATGTAGAGTGAGCTCTGTGACTGGTTGATGTTATCTGTGGGCTCAGTGCAATGAAAGGGATGGAGCCGGGCGGGGGTGTCTCTGTCTAGTGGTTCCTCATCTCCCCCAAAGTCTCACACACAGTGATGATAACAGGTTGGCAAATGTGTATTTTGCAGTGGAAACCCAACAGTAATTGCTTGTGAGATTCCCTGCACATGGGTGCGGCAGAGAGATGGGTTTGCCGTGACAATTCTGGGTCAGATTCTGCCATGCTGGGCAATTGCTCAGTGACTCTTTCTCCATAAAGTAAAAAAAAAAAAAAAAGCAAGGTCAATGACACTATGTGAGACAATTCCATCCCTGTGACTGTCGAATGCACAGGACACACGGAGAGTGATTAACCACTGAAACCAGCTCCCCAGGGCTGTGGAGAATTCTCCATCTCTTGATGGCATCAGATCCAGACTGGGCATTTTTCTGGAAGGTGCTGTAGCCAAACCTGAGTTATTGGGCTGAGTGCAGGGGAAACTGGGTGTGATTCTCTGGCCTGTGATGCACAGCAGGTCAAACTAGATGATCTGATGGTCCCTTTGTGATGCAGTAGGGAGGGGAGTGGGGCGGACTGACCTAGGAATGTTGTCTAGCTTTACTGAGACTGTCTGCATGGGGGATGGGAGAGCAGGGGATGACTTTATTTGAGGTATGATATCTGAGCCTGTAACCCGAGCCAGGAGGTGGGTTGGGCCAGGCAACACCTTTGCCCGGGAAGATGGACGAAGGCTAGAGGAGGAGCCGGGGGAAAGGGAAAGTGAGAGAGGGGGAGGTTTTGTTTTTTTTTCCAGTTGTGGGCTGGCTGGTGAATGGTAGGGAACCCAGAGGTTGGGGTCTAAGTTCCCTACTACCCAGAAGGACCTGACTAAGGGGTCCTGTTTATGCCTACAAGCTCTGGTGTGGACTTTGTTCCTGTTGTCTAATAAACCTTCTGTTCTACTGCCTGGCTCAGAGTCACGGTGAATTGCAGGGAGCCGGGGGTGCAGGGCCTTGTCTTCCCGAAACTCTGAGGCCAGGTGACAGATTGCAGCAGGGCAGGCCTCTCTCTACAGGATACATGGTTTGGTGTGATACTCCCTCCCCTCATTCCTGGCAGTGGCATCGGCTGTGGGTACTGGCCCCAGGGCAATTTGTGGGCTCTGTTTAAGGGCTGATCTGGGACCTTGTCTTTGTTCATTAATAACAGTTTTGTCTGACACATCTTGTCAGTTCTGAGACCCTTGGCTCATTGGGTACGTCTACACTGCAGCTGGGAGGAGCTTCCCAACTGTGGTAGCCAGAAACATGTTAGATTGAGCTTGTGCACTAACAATAACAGTTTGGCCGGAGGAGCAGAGGCAGTGGATCAGGGAAGCTGCCCAACTATGTACTCAGGTGGTCTGAATGATACGTGAGTATCTAGCCCAGGCCACTGCACATGCGACCCCCAGCTACCCAACTAATTTTAGAGCACTGGCTAAAGCACAGCTAGCACTTGTCTCCCTGCGCAAACTGGGATGCTCACTCCCAGCTGCACTGTAGATGTACCCAGAGTTTGGAATAATGCTACGTCACAGTGCTTAGAACGACAACACTGAACCCATGATGGTCTCCTTTTCTTCTCTCCCCAGAAGGCCAGGAGCTGCATGAGAAGCTTGGTAAGAACATCCACCCCAGTTGAGCCCCTGGGCAGAGGCTCCCAGCCACACATGATGCTGAGCAGGTCCAGAGGCACCAACAGCGCAGGGCAGGGCTGAGTGAACAGTTTGGGCTGAAATCGGAATCACATTAGTCACCCAAGTCCCATCGCAGCACTGTGCGCTCTCTGCAGCAACACAGGGTTCTCCTTCAAAGGCTTGCACATGGTGCATTCCACTCCTGGTGTTTGCATGCCTCAGTGACAGTTCACAGAAATTTTCTCCTCACTGGTACCCTTTGGGGCAACTCAAGCGCCATCTGCTACCACACACTGACAGTGCTGGTAAAAAGAGCCCTGCTGACCCCACTCCCCCTCAGTTCCTTCTTACCACCTGTGACGGTCATTGGAACTGCTCTCCTTGCATTCGCAAGTTCTCTCAGTGGAATTAGTTCTTTATATATTGTAAATAGTTAGTATTAGTAAAATTACTAGTGTTTCGTTCGTTAGTTAGATTTTCTGTGTTTATCTGTTTTTCCATCCCTCCCTGATGCTAAGGGATGCCTTGGTCATTGGTCTTCAAGCCTTGAATTTCTAGTAATAAAGCTATGCTCCTGAGCTACCCTCACTCAAGTTGCTTGGAGTGCCTTGGGGAAGCTCATATCAGGGACCGTTGACAAATTTTCAAGGACTTTAAGTGTTGCATGAATAATGATCAGGCAGCCCAGCTACAGTTTCAGCTCATGGAGGTGGCACTGATACCTCCATATGAGCCAGGTCCGTCAGACTCGGTACCGAGTGCCCTGCTATCAATAAAGAGTGCTTCTCTTACTGTATTAGAGTTCTGGCACTCCAATCCCCATCCCCTGTGTCTAGGAAGGGGCATAAAAAGCAGACTGCCAAACGGGAATGAACCCCAGCACCGAAGTCTGCCAGCCTAAACTCAAGAACATCTCTGCCTCAGTACTACAGAAGCTGGTACCGACTCTGGCAGCTACCACTGAGTCTGGAGACAGAAGAGTCTACGCCGGAGGCATTTGTGGCTGCCAGATATCTCCCCTTGATGTCATTACCAGTGTTTCCAGCAGTACAAGACTCGTTACTATCGGTGCCGGTGGGGATGGGAAAAGCGGCTGGATGGTTACAGTGCTTGGTACCAGATCAGCCTCACATACCCATGTTGGCTCGCCCTTCTGTACTGTCAAGGGAAAACCCACAATGCTTGCCTTGTGGAAGACCTCTCCATCTCAGCAGCGATCTCTGGCACCCTCAGGAACTGGACCCTGGTGATCAGCAGAAGAAGAGTCATCCTCTTCTGCGTCAGAGATTGGGTCCTACTCTTTCCATCCTCTAAGCCACTCTCGTTACTCCTCTAGACGTTTCCACCCTTCCATGGATCCAGTCACAGGAGTACCACTGAGTGGTTGGCCAGGAGGTCATTGGGATCCTATGCCGGTCCAATGGCCCTTTTGGAATCTATGGGGTTTTCTCCTAATGTCCAAGGTGTATTCCAGGTGCTTCCAACTCTCGTACAAAGCCTAAGATTGGGCTCCAAGAGCAGGCTCAACAGCATCCTGTAAATCAAGTTGGGGAGAAAGGGAATCCTCATCCTCCTCTCTTGTGAAGGCCCTTTCAGGAGCGGGCATTGTCACCTCACCCAGATGACTATAAGGCTCACCACGAGTTGTTAAAGGGGGTGGACTTAGATCTGGGTGAATGAATGGAGGCAGTAAAAGAGTTCTCCCACAGCCTGGTCAATATTTAGCTGCTGCAGGTCCTTCTGAAGTAACCCTGCCATTCAATTAGGCCATTATGGACCCAGTTAAGGGGTTGTGGAAGACCCTGCATCCCTTCCCACCACTTCATAAAGGGCTGAGTGAAAGTACTATGTACCCGCCCAAGATTCTGAGTTCCTTTACACCTATTCCTCCTCCCCATCTCCCTCAGGTTTCCAGTAGTATCTGCTGCCAATGAGAGAGAAAGGTAGCAACATTAGGACACAACCCTAAAATCAATGGATTCAAAAAAATTAGATCTCCTTGTTAGGAAAGTTTATTCTGTTGAGGGGTTACAATTCAAGATTGCAAAGCAGCAGGCATTGTTGGGCTTCTGTGACTTTAACATGTGGGACTCCATGAAGAAATGTAAAGACTTGCTGCCACAAGATGATAGGCAAGAGTTCTCCTCACAAGTGGCTGAGGGAAAATCAGTGGTGAAGGCCTCATTTGAAGCTGCTCTGGATATGGCTGATCTGGCTGCCAGGTCCATGGCTTCAGCAGTGACCATCCATAGGAGTTCCTGGTTGCAGTCCTCTGGGCTTGTGCATGAGGTCCAACAGACAGTTCAGGACCTGCCCTTTGAGGAATCCTTGCACTTTTTCGAGCTTATGGATACAAAGCGCCATGGTCTAAAGGACTCAAGTGCAACCCTAAAGTCTCTTCTCTTGTACATTCCAGCCTCTTCCAGGAAGCACTATGGGCCCCAACGACCCCTCTGGTATTCTGCCCGGTCTGTCCATCAGGATCTGCAGAGAAAAAGGAATACAGGTTATAGGCATAGACCACCTCCACCTTCTACCTGTACATCAATGCCCACCCCACCTGACATTCAGGGAGTTCAAATAAAGTATTTTTATTGGACTGTCGAGGATGCTGTACACTTGTTCCCACGATGGAAGACCCCATTTTCCCCTTGCTTTCAAACTGCCTTTCCACTTCCTCAGTGCTTGGTCCCATATCACCATGGACCTTTGGGTGCTGAGAACTATAGAAGTCGGATACACCCACCAGGTTATTTCTACCCCCCCCTTTCCACCTTCCCTCCCTGTCTCTCTTCAGGGACCCCTCTCATGAAGAACTTATGGTCCATGAGGTTCAATCTCTCTTTCAGGTGGGAGCCATAGACGAGGTTCACAGAACTGAAGAGGGAAGGGTTTCTACTCCCATTATATCCTATTCCAAAAAGCCAAGGGAGGTCTCATATCTATTTTAGACCTGTGTCATCTCAACAGATATCTCAAAAAGATAAAGTTCTGCATGATCACCCTGGCATCCTTTATTCCCACTCTGGATCCCAGGGAGTGGTATGCCACCCTCAATTAAAGGATGCCTACTTCCATGAGTCAATATGCCGAGGGCACAGAAGGTTCCTCAGGTTCATAGTGAAGGATTCACATAAGCAGTTCATGGTGCTTCCATCTGGCCTGTCTGCAGGTCCTCAGGTGTTCACAAAATGTATGACTGTTGTAGCAGCATTCCTGAGGAGATTAGGAGTGCAGGTCTACCATTACCTGGATGACTTGCTAGTCAAGGGCAAGTTCAGAACTCAGGTTGTGTCCAGTGTTTGACTCATTGAGTGAACATTCAAGGCCCTAGGCCTACAGATCAATGCAGACAAGTCTACCCTTTCCTCTATAAAGGGCCACCTGGCAGCAATATCAGCTTTCCACCCTCGCGTGGATAACCATTCTGTTTTTTCAAATGACATGAAAACCAGATTCCTTAAAAGCCTGGAAAGGTTGTACCCTCAGTTAAGAGAAAACCTGCTCGTCTACATTTATGTATTCACTGTTCGAGCCTTTACAAATGTACTCCTTCCTATACCTCTCTCCTGGAAGGTGACTTTTCTAATTGCCATCACTTCTGCCAGAAGAGGCTCTGAACTCCATGCCCTTACATCGGAGCCATGATATAGAGACTTCTTTAAGGATAAGGAATACTTATGCCCCCATTCAAATTTCCTACCTGAAGGAGATTCAAATTTTTATAGCAATAAAACAATTTACTTACCCATGAACCGAAAACTTCATGCAAATAGGAATGAAGAACGACTATTCACATTGGACGTTAGATGAGCCTGGCGTTCTATATAGACAGGGCTAAAACAAAATACAAAAATTTTGGTCCACCAAAATACTTGTTTCTATAGCAGACAGAATGAAAGGACTCCCAATTGCTTCACAGAGAATTTCATCTTAGGTAACTTCATGTATCCATGTTGTTATGATCAGGCAGGTATTTTTCCACCAAGGAACCTGATGGCTCATTCCACAAGATACCAAACATCCTAAACGGTGTTTTTAACACAAATCCCTATCCAGGGCATTTGTAAAGCAGCAACCTGGTCATTGGGGCACACTTTCTCCTCCCACTAGGTAATCACTCATTATACTAGGGACAATGCCAGATGTGGTTGAGCTGTACTATAGTCTATATGTACGTGAAGTCCGATCATTCCACCTTTATTACCACTGGGGAGTCACCAAAAGTGCAATTCACATGTGCAAGCAATCACAGAAGAAACAAAGTACACTAATCTTTCGTAACTGTTGTTCTTTGAGATGTGTTGCACATTGCCATTCAATGACCCGCCCTCAGAGCCCTGTACCTCAGAGTCTGTAGTAAGAGGAACTGAGAGGGTCTGAGGTTGGATGGATGCTTTATACTAGAGCTACCAGCATGTGGCAGTAGAGGGTGCTCGAGTCTCCCCAATGGATATTACTGAGGGAAAATTTTCCAGAAACTCTGTGCAAGGCATGCATGTACCAAGCGTGGAATGCAAGGCATGCATGTACCAAGCGTGGCATGCATGTACCAAGCGTGGAAGAACAACAGTTACGAAAGGTCAGTAACTTTATCAGCTCTTATGTCTGTATAGACAAACAGGTGTCACCTGGCCTTTGACAATCGGGGAGGGAGAAGAGTTCTTTAAAGTTAATCACCTGTATGGACACAAGGAAAAATGGGTATAAACTGGCCATCAACAAGTTAAGATGTGTAATTAGATGAAGGTTTCTAACTATCAGAGGTGTGAAGCTCTGGAGCAGCCTTCCAAAGGGAGGAGTGGGTGTAAAAAAAATTAACTGACTTTAATACAGAGCTTTATAAGTTTATGGAGGGGATGGTATGATGAGACTATCTTTGATAACATGCAGCCAATCTTTACCTGGTAATAGCAAATATCTCACAGCCCGTTATCACTAGATGCGGAGGGCTCTGATTTACTACACAGAATTCTTTCCCAGGTGTTTGGCTGGTGGGTCTTGCCCACATGCTCAGGATCAAACTGATTGACATATTTGGGGTTGGGAAGCAATTTACCCCGGGTCAGATTGGCAGAGACCCTCTTTTTTGTTTTCTTGGGCCTCCCACCCTCCCCCACTTACTATTCAGTATGGGGCCTGGGCATGGGGTCACTTGCCATTTTAAACTAATGTAAATGTTGGATCGCTATAACTTGAATAATTTAAACCATGATTTGAGGACTTCCGTGATTCAGCCAGAGGTTAGGGGTCTGTTACAGGAGTGACTGGGTGAGGTTCTGTGGCCTGCAATGTGCAGGAGGTCAAACTAGATGATCATGATAGTCCCTTCTGATCATAAAGTTTATGAGTCACACCCAAAAAATAGTTGGTTACATGATGAGATGAGGCATTGGCTTGAGGTGCAAGACAGACAAAGCTGTTCTTAGGCAGACCAAGAGCCTTGTTCAGGTTCTAATCATAGGAGTTCAGCAAAGCCCCCATGTATGTATGATGTGCTACATCTGTCTGTGTGTGCATTCTAAGGAGATTTTTTTAATGTACATTTTAATATCATATTTCCAGATTCACAAAAATCTTTAGTATGGATTTCTTTTAATACAATGTCTGTTTTCTCACTCTGATTCCAGAATGGAGAAAGGCTCACAATATAAAAGGTAAAAAACTCCACTTTTCTTCCAAGAACTAATGTTGTCCATACACCAATTTCACACCAATGTAAGTTCATAGATCTATGTAGCGTCTTTCCTAATTTACACAGATGTGAGAGCAGAGTCAGCGCTCATCTACTGGATTAGGCCACAGAGGCAGTTTAGGCAGGGGAGCCCCCTTGTCTGTGAATTCTGCTGGGGTGTGAGCATGAGTTAGGTACCAAACTGCTGGGCAATGCAGGACTTAGCTGGCTGAGTACATGGCCAGCTGACAAAGTTTAGACACCTTGAGCACTTCAGTGATGGAAACCTAGATTCCTAGGTAATTTATATACATGAAGAGTTAGGCAGCATTCTGTGAATTTCAATGTCACCTAAATATTGAACTTATTTGCTTATATCTCCCCTTTTGAATGCCACCCAAATAATTCAGAATCACTTTCAGTTTTGTGTGAACCTCACACAACTTTCATACATCTGAAATATTTCCATACAACAAAAACATTGTCAAGCAGGCTTCAATCAGGCAAAACTCCCACCTTGAAGGAAGTGCAGGATGGAGTCCACGTTGTAAACATCCCCTTATCCCCACTCAGACTGACATTAGACCAGTGCATTTAAAAACCCAATCTCTCTTTTCAGAAAACTTCACTCTTGATGCAGGAACAGCCCACCCCAACCTCTCCATTTCTGATGACAAGAAGAGTTTGAAACATGAAGCCCAACCTCAAAATGTTCCACCAAACCCAGAGAGGTTCGATTTGACTGTCTGTGTGCTGGGCTCTGAAGGATTCTCCTCTGGAGAGCACTCCTGGGCGGTGGATGTCAGTAGCAGCACTGACTGGGACCTGGGAGTAGCCATAAAATCCATACAGAGAAAAGGAAACCTTTCCCTATCCCCTAAAGAGGGATTCTGGGTTCTGGGTCTGAGTGGGAGAGATTACTCGGCAAAAACAGACCCATTGACCCCCGTCACAGTGCAGAAAAAGCCCAAGAAAATTAGAGTTTACATTAGTTACGAAGAAAAGCGGGTGACATTTTTCAATGAAACTGACAAATCTGTGTTATTCATATTTAACGACTGTTTATTCTCAGATGCTGTTTATCCATTCTTTAAAAATTCCCACAAAGGAACATCAATGAAAATTTTGTTCAATTAAAGAAGAGGAATAAATTTATAATGGCAGTGAGGTTCAGTTTTGTTGTCCAGTCTAATTTAAAGCCCCCTAATACATTATAGCACTGTTGACCAAACTGAACCAAAGTAACAGAATGCTTTGCAGCTAGAAGAAAGACAAAGTGGAAAAACATTGCCTGTGAAATTTTAGTTACATACATTGCTAATGCTGCAGGGGTGGCTCCCCAAGTAACAGATGGAGTTGTACTGGAACGTATAACTGAGCTCTTGTGAACAGAGCTATAAACTAGGGGCTAGTCTACACTTACCAGCTGGGTCGACGCGGTGAGTTCGACTTCTCGGAGTTCGAACTATCGTGTCTAATCAGGACGTGATAGTTCGAACTCCGGAAGCGCTGGGGTCGACTCCGGTACTCCACCACTGCAAAAGGCGGTGGCGGAGTTGACCTTGGAGCCGCGGACTTCGATTCCACGGCATCTGGACGGGTGAGTAGATCGAACTAGGGTACTTCGAATTCAGCTACGCTATTCACGTAGCTGAACTTGCGTACCCTAGTTCGACCCCTGCTCTTAGTGTAGACCTGCCCTAGGATTTTTTTATTGCTAACTACTAGTTTATCTGGATAAGGCATATTAACAGTTAAGAATATGAATAATATATTATGCAAATAGACTGGTGCTAAATTGTACAACCAATCTTTGAGTCAGGTATAAATATAGGGTGGGGAATGCACACAAACTTGAGAAAATTTGAGCAGCTGCACTGCTGCCTTCAGGATGGGTTGGTAACAAATTGACTTTTCCTTTCTGTATTATGCTGCGTTAATTGTTGATTAATAATTTTTGATTAATAAAATTTCATTGAGCCTAGTTATTTGACATCTCATAATATTAATTTATATTGATCCATACCAATTTATACTGATGCATCTCTGGGAAAGAAAACAAAAGATGAGCTGTTTACTGTTTGTGGTGCCATCTTATCTGTATGTTTTCCATAAAATAAGTGTTCAGCTTCTTGGCAAATATGGATATATGCATAGCCATTAAAGAACATGAAGTTTCTGACACACACTTTGAGGATTTTACTGAGGAAAACCCAGCACTGTCTTATACCATCATTGGTTAGCATTGTCCTTGGAAACAAAATAACATCAAGTTTATTACTAATTTAATTTCAACATATTTCTGTACAATCAATGGACGAATTTAATGTCTGATTAATAACTATAAGCTGGGTCTATATTCAACTGAATTAATCTCTCTGTGTACACCTCACCCCCTGCCAGCAGGGATAACAGGAGCTCAGCTGCTGCCAGCAGCATTCAGGAGTCTTTGAAAGCAATTTCACTCTTCACAGGAAAGTGCAGCACAGAGGAGTGGGGGTAGCAGTCTTGTTCCCCTTCTGCTATAGAGAATGTTTGAACTATGGATGTGTCTACACTTCCCCCTTATTTCTGCATTGTCCTAGGACAGGTATAAATAGTAGCTAGTGAGGCATGACTTAGGCACATGAAGTAAAGACACACCTGAAGGGTGAGGGTATATATCCAAGTAAATACCGTATACAGCTCTCTACTTGCCTAAGCCATGCCACCTTATCTACACTGCTATTTTTAGCAGGGAAGGGCTCTGCCAGCTCCCTATTGTTGGAGTACATCTTCACCACAGGGAAATAATCCAAGTTTGGCAGTAGGGAGAGGCTCTGGCAGTTAGAAGGCTGTGGGGAAAGGTGTCTCCGACCCCTTCCCCTGAGCCTTTTCCTGTGGCAATGAAAGTGCCACTGACGCCTTTTCCCACTGCCAGAGCCTTTTTCTGACATAAAGAACAGGAGTACTTGTGGCACCTTAGAGATTAACAAATTTCTGACGTGTAGCTACACAGTACATTCTGGATCTGGTGTGCATATTTAAGTTCCTTTGGAATTCTTGGGTGAATATAATCTCGTCCTGATGATTTATTACTGTTTATCACTTTATTCCAAAATCTCTGATATTGGAACCTCTTGAATACCGTATGTAGTTCTGATTGTTATATCCTTGGGGGTGGCCGGTTTAGGAAGAAATCACTTCAGGCCAGACAGCAGACAGCTAACAAAACTGTCATTTTACTTACAGACACAGAGCTCACCCAACCGGCCGAAACCGGCTGGGCTATCCTCTAATAATCTCACTCAGTTGCCATAGAAACAAAAACCATGACAACCAAATACACAACACTGATTGCCCCATCTGAAAAAAAAGATACATTAGATTTGGAAAAGCTGCACCGAGGGACAAGACATATGATTACTGGTATGGAATGGCTTTTGTATGAAGAGAGATTAAAAAGACTAAGGGTATGTCTACACTACACTACAAAATTAGGTCGAATTTATAGAAATCAATTTTATACAGTCGATTGTGTGTGTGTCCCCTTTAAGGGCATTAAGTCGGCAGAGTGCGCCCACAGTACCGAGGCTAGCATCGACTTTTGGAGCGTTGCACTGTGGTAACTACCCCACAGTTCCCATAGACTCCGCCACCCACTGGAATTCTGGGTTGTGCTCCCAATGGCTGATGGGCAAAACCATTGTCACAGATGGTCTGGGGTACATGTTGTCAGTTACCCCGCCCTCCGTGAAAGCAATGGCAGACAATCGTTTCATGCCTTTTTTATCTGTGCAGAAGCCATACCGCTTTCAGCAGACGGTGCAGTAGAACTGCCACATCAACATCCAACCACCGCTTCCTTTGCAAATCTGCTCTCCTGCTCTTGTCTTGCCATACCATGGCAGGTGTGCAGCCCACTAAGCTCAGCTCACCAATACCGCCACTGTGGTGTCCTGGTGCTGCTGGTAGCAGATGGTGCGATAGGTCTGCAAAACTGTGCTCTCCTGGTGGTCTCGCAGGTCCTCTACATGACCATTGTCATCCGCCACTTCCACTGCAACTCTGGTCTCCTGCTCTTGTCTCGCCATACCACAGCAAGCATACAGACCGCTCAGCTGTTGTGTCCTGGCAGCAGATGGTGCAGTAGATCTGCAAAACTGGTCATCCAACCACCACTTCCCTTACAACTCTGCTCTCCTGCTCTTCTGCAGACGTCATACCACAGCAAGCATGGAGCCTGCTCAGATCACCGCGGCAGTTATGAGCATTGTAAACACCTTGTGCATTATCATGCAGTATATGCAGAACCAGAACCTGCAAAAGCAGGTGAGGAGGTGACAGCAGTACAGTGACGAGAGTGATGAGGACATGGACACAGACTTCTCTCAAAGCGTGGGCCCTAGCAATTTGGACATCCTGGTGACAATGAGGCAGGCTCATGCCATGGAACACCGATTCTGGGCCCGCGAAACAAGCACAGATTGGTGGGACTGCATAGTGTTGCAGGTCTGGGATGATTCCCAGTGTCTGCATAACTTTTGCTTGTGTATGGGCACTTTCATGGAACTTTGTGACTTGCTTTCCCCTGCCCTGAAGCGCAAGAATACCAAGATAAGAGCAGCCCTCACAGTTCACAAGCGAGTGGCAATACCTTCTGGAAGTTTGCAATTCCAGACAGCTACCGGTCAGTCGGTATCAGTTTGGAGTGGGCAAATCTACTGTGGGGGCTGCTGTGATCCAAGTAGCCAATGCGATCACTGAGCTGCTGCTATTAAGGGTAGTGACTCTGGGAAATGTGCAGGTCATAGTGGATGGCTTTGCTGAAATGGGATTCCCTAACTGTGGTGGGGCGATAGACGGAACCCATCTCCCTATCTTGGCACCGGACCACCAGGGCAGCCAGTACATAAACCGCAAGGGGTACTTTTCAATGCTGCTGCAAGCACTGGTGGATTACAAGGGATGTTTCATCGACATCAACGTGGGATGGCCGGGAAAGGTACATGACGCTCACATCTTCAGGAACTCTGGTCTGTCTGAACAGCTGCAGCAGGGGACTTACTTTCCAGACCAGAAAATAACCGTTGGGGATGTTGAAATGCCTGTGCATGAGTGTCATGTAGTTATCCTTGGGAACCCAGCCTACCCCTTAATGCCATGGCTCATGAAGCCATTCACAGGCATCCTGGATGGTAGTCAGGAGCTGTTCAACTACCGGATGAGCAAGTGCAGAATGGTGGTAGAATGTGCATTTGGATGTTTCAAAGTGCGCTGGCACAGTTTACTGACTTGGTTAGACCTCAGCCAAACCAATATTCCCATTGTTATTACTGCTTGCTGTGTGCTTCACAATATCTGTGAGAGTAAGGGGGAGATGTTTATGGTGGGGTAGGAGGTTGAGGCAAATCACCTGGCCACTGATTATGTGCAGCCAGACACCAGGGCAATTAGAAGAGTGCACCAGGAAGTGCTGCACATCAGAGAAGCTTTGAAAACCAGTTTTATGACTGGCCAGGCTACAGTGTGACAGTTCTGTTTGTTTCTCCTTGATGAAAACTTGTCCCCTTGGTTCACTCTGCTTCCCTGTAAGCCAACCGCCCTCCCTTCCCCCCTTCAACCACCCCTTGGAGAGGCAATAAAGTCATTGTTGTTTCAAATTCATGCATTCTTTATTAATTTGTCATACAAATAGGGGGATAACTGCCAAGGTAGCCTGGGAGTGGTGGGAGAGGAGGGAAGCACTGGATGGGGTAGGGAGGGGGGAAGGACAAGGCCCCACTGTACTTCAGAACTTATTGAATGCCAGCTTTCTGTTGCTTGGGCAGTCCTCTGGGGTGCAGTGGTTGGGTACCTGGAGCCCCCTCCACCGCATTCTTGGGCGTCTGGGTGAGGAGGCTATGGAACTTGGGGAGGAGGGCGGTTGGTTACACAGGGGCTGCAGTCATGGTCTGTGCCTTTCCTGCACCTCAACCATATACCGGAGCATATCAGTTTGGTCCTCCAGTAGCCTCAGCATTGCATCCTGCCCCCTCTAATCATGCTGCTGCCACCTCTCCTGTTGCTCTAGCCATCTATCCTCTCGCGCGTTCCTCCAGGGCCTCCTGTCCTCGCGTTCATTTTTTGCTTTCCTGGACTCTGACATTGTCTGCCTCCATGCATTCAGTGGGCTCTTTCAGTGCGGGAGGACTGCATGAGCTCAGAGAACATTTAATCGCGAGTGTGTTTTTTTCACCTTCTTATGTGTGCTAGCCTCTGGAATGGAGATGATAGTGGCAGCATTGAAACATTTGCAGCTGTGGGAGGAAAAAAAAGAGTAGTATTTAAAAAGACACATTGGCTATTTAAAAAGAGGGGCTGATGTTTTCAGGTTAACATGCAGCACAAACCCAACTAACCCCCTCCACACACACCCAATTCTCTGGGATGATCGCTTCTCCCCTTCCCCAACTGTGTGGCTAACAGCAGGGATGATTTCTTTTCAGCCATAGGCTAACAGCCCAGCAGGAACAGCCACCTCTGAATGTCACCTTAATAAAATTTCCCTATTTCAACCAGGTGACCATGAATTATATCACTCTCCTGAGGAAAACACACAGAGATAAAGAACAGATGTTGCTTGAATGCCAGCAAACACCGGGACCATAAGTTGCCATGCTTTCTTATGCAATGATTCCAGACTATGTGCTACTGGCCTGGTGTGGTAAAGTGTCCTACCATGGAGGACACAATAAGGGTGCCCTCCCCAGAAACCTTTTGCAAAGGCTTTGGGAGTATCTCCAGGAGAGCTTCATTGAGATGGCCCTGGAGGATTTCCGCTCCATCCCCAGACATGTTAACAGACTTTTCCAGGATCTATGCTGGCCATGAATGCATCCCAAGCCTTAAGGGCAAATTAATCATTAAACATGCTCACTTTTAAACCATGTATTACATTTACAAAGGTACACTCGCCAGAGGCAGGGGCAGCTCTAGACATTTTGCAGCCCCAAGCACGGCAGGCAGGCTGCCTTTGACGGCTTGCCTGCAGAGGGTCCACTGGTCCCGCGGATTCAGCAGACCTCCCGCAGGCGGTGACCGGCAGAGTGCCCCCAGTGGCTTGCCGCCCCAAGCACGCACTTTGAGCGCTGGTGCCTGGAGCTGCCCCTTCAAGGTCTGAGAGCCAGGTTGGGAGGGTATTGGGTCCAAGGTGATCAACAGTTCCTGGCTGTCAGTGAGAATGGTTTCTCCCCTTGCCTGCTGTGCGTTATCTTCAATCTCCTCCTCATCATCATCTTCCTCATCCCCCAAATCCTCATCCCTGTTGTGTGAGACTCCCTTGCAGGAGTCCACATACAGGTGTGGGTTAGTGGTAAGGGAACCCCCTAGAATGTCATGCAGCTCATCATAGAAGCAGCATGTCTGGGGGTCTGATCCTGAGTGGGCATTTGCCTCTGTTTTTTTTGGTAGGCTTGCCTGAGCTCCTTAAGTTTCACGCAGTACTGCTGCAGGTCCCTGTTATAGCCTCTGTCCTTCATGCCCTTGGAGATTTTTTCAAATATTTTGGCATTTCATCTTTTGGAACAGAGTTCTGATAGCACGGATTCATCTCCCCATACAGCAACCAGATCGAGTACCTCCCATTCAGTCCATGCTGGAGCTCTTTTGCAATTCTGGGACTCCATGGTGACCTCTGCTGATGAGATCTGCACGGTCACCTGTGCTGATCAGCTTGCCATGCTAGACAAATAGGAAATGAAATTCAAAAGTTTGCGGGTCTTTTCCTGTTTACCTGGTCAGTGCATCCAAGTTGAGAGTGCTGTCCAGAGCAGTCACAATGGAGCACTCTGGGATAGTTCCCGGAGGCAAATACCATCAGATTAAGTCCACACTACCCCAAAATTCGACCCAGCCAGGGCCGACTCCAGGCACCAGCATTCCAAGCTGGTGCTTGGGGTAGCAATCTGCAAGGGGCGTCAATCCCTGTTGTTTTGCCCCCAAGCAGCATGCTGAATTGCCGCCGCGGAGGCCGGGGGCAGTCCGTGCGCCGTTAGGGCGGCAGGCATGTTTCTGCGGTGGCGGCAGCTTCTATGTTTAGCTGTCCACGGCGGCTTCAGCTAAACATAGAAGCTGCCGCTGAATTGCCACTGCCACGGAAACACACCTGCCGCCCTAAGGGCACAGGGACTGCCCCCACCGCCTGCCGCTGCAATTCAGCGCGCTGTTTGGGGCAGAGAAAACTGTAGCGCCGGCCCTGGACCCAGCGATATCAATTTCAGCACTAATCCCCTGGTCAGGCAGGAGTACAGACATAGATTTTAAGAGTCCATTAAGTCGACAAAAATGGCTTCATCGTGTGGACAGGTGCAGGGTTAAATCAATCTAACGATACTAAGAGGGGATATGACAGAGGTCTATAACATCAGGAATGAGGAAGTGTTATTTACCCCTTCAAATAACAGAAAAAACAGGGGTCACTCAATGAAATTAACAGACAGCAGGTTTAAAATACATATAAGTAATTATTTCTTCATACAATGCATAGTCAACCTGTGGAACTTTTGGCAGGGGACATTATGCAGGCAAAAAGCATAACTGAGTTCATGAAATAATTGGATTAGTTCATGGGGGATTGGTGCATCAATAGCTATTACCCAAAGCAGTCAGACATGCAACTGCATGCTCTGGATATCTCTAAACCTCTGACTGTGAGAAGCTGGAACCGGATGACAGGGGATGGATCACTTGATAACTGTCCTGTTCTGTTAATTCCCTCTGAAACACCTGGCATTGGTCACTGTCAGAAGAGAGCATACTGGGCCAGATGGACCATTAGTCTACCCAGTATGAACATGGACGGGTTTATATAAATATGCATTGAGTTAATTGGGAAAGAAAATACCACTTCAATCAGACTGTACTACCGAATTTGTCTCTATCACACATACTGCAGCAGAAGAAATGTTGAAAAATATTAAAGACGTTACCTGTGGTGTCCCACAGGGATCTGTTTGGGTTCCACTTTCATTCAATAGCTTCATAAATGATTTGGACAATGGCATAGAGAGTACACTTGTAAAGTCTGTGGATGATACCAAGCTAGGAGGGGTTGCAAGTGCTTTGGAGGATAGGATTAGAATTCAGAATGATCTTGACAAATTGGAGAAGTGGTCTGAAATAAATAGGATGAAATTGAAAAAGGAAAAATGCATAGTACTACACTTTGGAAGGAATAATCAAGTGCACAAATACAAAACAGGAAATGACTACCTAGGAAGGAATACTGCAGAAAAGGACCAAGGGGGTATAGTGAATCAAAAACTAAACCTAAGTGAACAATACAGTACTGCTGGGGGGAAAAGGGAAGATCATTCTGGGATTTATTAGCAGGAATGTTATAAGGAAGACACAAGAAATAATTCTTCCACTCTACTCAGCACTGATAAGGCCTTAATTGGAGGACTGTTTCAAACTCTGGGCACAACACCTTGGGAAAGATGTGGACAAATTGGAAAAAGTCCAGGGGAGAGCAACATAAAATGATTAAAGTTCTAGAAATATGAGCTGTAAAGAAAAATCTGAAAAAAATGGGTTTGTTTAGTCTGGAGAAGAGCATACTAAGTGGGGACTGACACTGAGGGATCCTAGAAATCCATTTGCCATGGAAAAATGTGGAAAAATGCAGAATTTGTGTTTTTACAGAGAATCTTTAGTTTTTACTCCAGCCGCCCAGCTTTGAAGGCCAAGCAGAGAGTGGCTACTGCAGGCTGGGTTCCCAGCTTCAAAGGGAGCACTGCCAACAGCAGCATTGCAGAAGTAAAGGTGGCATGGTGTGGTATGGTAAAGCGGCAAGGGAAACTGAAGTTCAGCATTTTATTTTAATTGAGGAAAAACTTGGATTTTTATATTTATCAGAGAATTTGGGTTTTTTTTATCACAGATAAATGATAATGGTCTTCAAGTATGAAAAAAATTGTTTATAAAAATGAGGGTAATAAGCTGTTCTCCATAACCACTGATACCATTGTAAGAAGTAATAGGCTTAAATTTCAGCAAGGGAGTTTAAGGTTAGACATTAGGGAAAACTTCCTAACTCTAAGGGAAGTTAGGCACTGCAACTAATTACCTATGCAGGTTGTGGAATCTCCAACATTAGAGGATTTTAAGAACAGGTTAGACAAACACCTGTCAGATCATTTACATAATATTATATCCATTTCACATACAATCATAGAAATGTAGGACTGGAAGGGATCTTGATGGGTCATCTAGTCCAGTCCCCTGCACTGAGGCAAGACCATATTCCTCATGGCTGGTAAAAGCCACTGCAGAATAATTGTGCCCATTGTTAATAGAAATAGTCAATACCTCCTCCAGGGAAGCACACCTACCAAGCTCCATAAAAAGTATGAAATTTCACCAAACCGTGTGTCATTATTTGTTATTAACACTTGCCACATGGGTTCTTGGAACCATTTGCATTTGCACCCACTCCCGAACCCCGGCTGTAAAAGGGTGACTGAGGTCCATTTTCCTTCAGCCACTCCCCTGACAGTAAGGGTACACTGACCCAGTGTACTGTCCCCCAAGATTGTTTGCCAGTTAGCTTTAAAGGGCCAGTACACCTTAATGATTTGCTACGTTGGTTCCCTCCAACCCAGATGGCCATAAACCTTGGCAGGCATCCTGCAAGAGGTTTACAAGATGATTGGTAAGGGTTTGTTGAACTTGGCCACATGCTTCTCTCTACAGAATAGTTTTCACACTGTTTACCAGTTCACTCATAAGAGATTCCATAATGTTATTCTAGCCCTCGAAAATATTTCCCAACAAACAGTCTGTTGAGCTAAGCACAGATTCCTGCAATAACCCACCCTCTCCTCTCATCCAGTAGCCCCAGGGCATGTTCGAGACATTGAATTTGAGATGCTGAGTCAGCTTCCTGCAGCGAGTTCCAACCTTCCCATAGGTAGTTTGTGCGAGCTTGCCATTTTCAGGTGTTCTTTTCCACCAAGTCTGTAATTGGCAATAGCAGCATTATTTCAGCTACTTTGGTAAACCAAGAACAGTTAGCAAATGTATTACTGAGGTACCAATCAGTGGGAAACAGAGTGATAGACCTTTGTAAACCAGGTGCATTAAGAACCACAGGTCTTTGAATAGGGGTAGACCACCATGGGGATAGGTGTGTTAAAGACAATTTGGAGGGAGGGGGAGGAGTAGGGAGGAGAAAAGGTTTCCCTAGGTCCAAAAAAGGGGCAGCATGACATGTCCAATAAGAAGGCGGTGCCATACCTGAAGAATTTAGGGGAATCCAGAGGGGAGTGAGATTTCCATCCGATGTCCACATTCCCCAGAGAGCCGAATCATTTCTTCACAGGGTTAACGGGGGGGGGGGGAGAGGAGGAAGTACACACTATGCATAAACAATTGCCTGGGGGGTCTGTACAAAGTGAGCTAAGTGACCATCCATTCCCTCCACCTTAAACACCTTAAACTTGCTGAACTATTGTGGGTATATTTGGATGCTTGTAAAGAGCTGTTATTAAATCACTGAAGAAAACGATTGCTCAGGCCACATCCATTTTGCAAGTATACTTGGCACCAGTCATTGAGGGTGTCAGGGTCAGTAGATGTCAGGTTAGGGGAAGGAAAGGAAAGAGTGGATTGATATGGGGTATCTGTGGGTGTCCCATGGGCCATGGTGTGTGGTAGCACAAAGGGTGTAGGTCTAAGATTACTGACCACTTCGGGTAAGGCCATACACCTTATTCCCACCTCTCCAAATATACATTGGCGAGGATAGGGAATAAACCCCAAGTAGTATGCAGTACCCCACAATTTGTTAAACCACAATTCCCTCCCTGCCACCAAAGAATTGTTCACCTTCGATAGCAGGGCCACTGTTGGACTTGCTCCGGGCTGTAGTACTTCAATTTATGTTGCATTTCAATATCCACCAGATCAGAGGCTGGATAAGGAGGCCAATTAAACCCAATCCAACCGTGGGAAGTATCCACAGGAATGGCCATAGTCCTGAAGAACGGAAACACTTAGAATCATAGAATCTCAGGGTTGGAAGGGACCTCAGGAGGTCATCTAGTCCAATCCCCTGCTCAAAGCAGGACCAAACCCAACTAAATCATCCCAGCCAGGGCTTTGCCAAGCCTGACCTTAAAAACCTCTAAGGAAGGAGATTCCACTACCTCCCTAGGTAACCCATTCCAGTTCTTCACCACCCTACTAGTGAAAAAGTTTTTCCTAATATCCAACCTAAACCTCCCCCTCTGCAACTTGAGACCATTACTCCTTGTTCTGTCATCTTCTACCACTGAGAACAGTCTAGATCCATCCTCTTTGGAACCCCCTTTCAGGTAGTTGAAAGCAGCTATCAAATCCCCCCTCATTCTTCTCTTCTGCAGACTAAACAATCCCAGTTCCCTCAGCCTCTCCTCATAAGTCATGTGCTCCAGACCCCTAATCATTTTTGTTGCCCTCCGCTGGACTCCCTCCAATTTATCCACATCCTTCTTGTAGTGTGGGGCCCAAAACTGAACACAGTACTCCAAATGAGGCCTCACCAGTGCTGAGTAGAGGGGGATGATCACATCCCTTGATCTGCTGGAAATGCCTCTACTTATACAACCCAAAATGCCATTAGCCTTCTTGGCAACAAGGGCACACTGTTGACTCATATTCAGGTTTTCATCCACCATAACCCCTAGGTCCTTTTCTGCAGAACTGCTGCCCAGCCATTCGGTCTCTAGTCTGTAGCAGTGCATGGGATTCTTCCGTCCTAAGTCAGGACTCTGCACTTGTCCTTGTTGAACCTCATCATATTTCTTTTGGCCCAATCCTCTCATTTGTCTAGGTCCCTCTGTATCCTAGCCCTACCCTACAGCGTATCAACCACTCCTCCCAGTTTAGTGTCATCTGCAAACTTGCTAAGGGTGCAGTCCACACCATCCTGCAGATCGTTAATGAAGATATTGAATAAAACCGGCCCCAGCACCGACCCTTGGGGCACTCCACTTGATACCGGCTGCCAACTAGACATGGAACCATTGATCACTACCCATTGAGCCCGACCATCTAGCCAGTTTTCTATCCACCTTACCGTCCATTCATCCAGCTCATACTTCTTTAACTTGCTGGCAAGAATACTATGGGAGACTGTATCATAAGCTTTGCTAAAGTCCAGAAATAGTACATCCACTGCTTTCCCCTCATCCACAGAGCCGGTTATCTCGTCATAGAAGGCAATTAGGTTAGTCAGGCATGACCCCCCTTGGTGAATCCATGCTGACTTTTCCTGATCACTTTCCCCTCCTTTAAGTGGTTCAGGATTGATTCCTTGAGGACCTGTTCCATGATTTTTCCAGGGACTGAGGTGAGACTTCATTCCTTTTGGCACTTGGTTAAGGTATTATAGTGCTTTATCTGAAAGACATGAGTCCAGCAGTGCTGACCCTCATGGGATAAGCACACCAGAGATGGATGAAACATATCAGCTATCAGATAAGGACCCTCCCACTGAGGCACCGGGAAGGGTGGGGCCCTGGGCACGATTCATTACCAACATTCCTGTTTGTATTTGATCCAGGGGATTGTACCAGGCTTTGGTTTTGGCCTTAGCCTTGCCCTCTGATTGGGCAGCTTCCCTGTGTAATATTTGGATTCGTTCCTGAAGCTAAAGGATACAATCCTCCATGTTTGCCTGCACGATCTGTTCCACTGGTGGAGGTATGAGCAGGTTTTCTGACCAAGGCATTTGTCTGCCTGTTAGCAGTTTGTGAGGACTGAAGCCTTATACCTTATACCTGCCCTTGTTTATATTATACAGACATTTGCCTGTCCCTGCCTTCCTCCCTCATACCATGCTAGCAGTTACCCAGGTCTTTACTTAACCCTTACATATCCCAACACATCCGTACTTGCCATGACCTCACCAAGATTCCAGCTCCGTCTATTATGGTGAACTTGACGCAGGCTCCAGCCTCATCCACCACTTTCTGGGCCCAGGTGCCCATCCAGGAGATGTGCAGAGTGGTGACCTGGTTGTCCATGCACACGTTTACTACACACTATGCCATCACACAGCATGCCACAGAGGATGCAGCTTTTTGGCAGGCAGTTCTCCAATGAATGGTTCTGTCATAAAAATAAAGGGAAGGGTAACAACCTTTATGTATCCAGTAATATAAAATCCCTCCTGACCAGAGGTATGGAATCATTTACCTGTATGGGGTTAAGAAGCTCAGATAACCTAGTTGGCACCTGACCAGAAGGACCAATGGGGAAAGAAGATACTTTCAAATCTGCAGGCGGGGGGTATTTGTGCTCTTTGTGTGTTCTCTCGGAGCCAGAGAGGGTCCAGGCAGGAAAATCCATCTCCTAAACCCCTACCCCCCAAAAAAAATCTCAGCTTACAAAAATAGTAAGTACAGCAAGGCAAGGCGTTTGATTATCTTTTGTTTTAGCCTGTGAATTTTCCCTGTGCTAAGAGGGAGTTTTATTCGTGTTTTCTGTAACTTTGAAGCTAAGCCTGGAGGAGGGTCCTCTGTGTTTAAAACTTTTATTACCCAGTAACTTTAACTTCCATCCTGAGTTTACAGAGGTGATTCTTTTACTTTTTTTTTTTTGTAAATAAACTTCTTTTAAGAACCTGATTGATTTTCTGTGTCCTAAAAACCCAGGGAATTGGCCTGTGCTCACCTGTACCAATTGGTGACAATATTAATCTCAATCCTCCCCAAGAAAGGGGGTGAAGGAGCTTGGGGGAAATATTTTGGAAGAATAGGAACTCCAAGTGGTCCTTTCCCTGAATCTTTGTCCAAATGACTTGGTGGTGGCAGCAGTACTGTCCAAGTACAAGGAGGGATTTGTACCTTGGGGAAGTTTTAACCTAAGCTGATAGAAATAAGTTTAGGGGGTCTTTCATGCGGGTCCCCACATCTGGACCCAAGAGTTCAGAGTGGGGAGGGAACCCTGACAGGTGCCTTAATTCCAGCTCCGCTTCTGGGTGATAGCTTGGGAGTCACCTGATTGGAATTGACGTGAGCAAGCACTCAAAGAAGGAAAAATTATTACTCACCTTCTTGTAACTGTTGTTCTTCGAGATGTGTTGTTCACATTGTGACGGATTGGATCACAGAAACCCCCTTGGGGCTGCCAACTGATGCGCCAAGACTGCTTCTGCCCCTGCTTTCCTGCCAGCTTGGGAGTCCAGACCCCTGCCTGGTTTGAGTCAGACTCGTAAGTCTGCTACAAACCCAGACCCAAGTCTGAATCTCGTCCCCTAACAGCTGTGGGCCCAATTGAAAACAGGTTAAGAAGTGTTCCTGTCTTTAACACTCAGATGCTCAACTCCCAATGGGGTCCAAACCCTACATAAATCCATTTTGCCCTGTATAAAGCTTATACAGGGTAAACTCATAGACTGTTTGCCCTCTATAACACTGATAGAGAGATATGCACAGCTGTTTGCCCCTGCCCCTGCCCGCAGTACTAATATATACTCCAGGTTAATTAATAAGTAAAAAGTGATTTTACTAAATACAGAAAGTAGGATTTAAGTGTTTCCAAGTAGTAAAAGACAGAACAAAGTGAATCACCAAGTAAAATAAAATAAAACACACAAATTTATCTCTAATACAGTAATAAAACTGAATACAGATGAAAATCTCACCCTCATTGGTGTTCCATTAAGCTTCCTTTTACAGACTAGTCTCCCTTTGCTCTGGGTCCAGCAATCACTCACACCCCCTGTAGTTACTGTGCTCAGTTCCACTTTCTTTCAGGTATCCTTGGGGTTGGAGAGGCTATCTCTTAAGCCAGCTAAAGACAAAATGGAGCAGTCTCCCAGGGGTTTAAATAGACTTTCTCTAGTGGGTGGAGACCCCTCCCTCCCCTTGTGTAAAATCCAGCTACAAAATGGAGTTTGAGTCACATGGGCAAGTCACATGTCCATGCACGACTGAGTTCCTTACCAGGCAAGCCCAGGGCCACCCAGAGGATTCAGGGAGCCTGGGAAAAAGCAATTTCGGGGGGCCCTTCCATAAAAAGATTGCAATATTCTAGAATACTGTATTCTCGTGGGGGCCCCTGCAGGGCCCGGGGCCTGGGGCCAATTGCCCCACTTCCCCCCACCCCACCCCTGGGCGGCCCTGGGCAAGCCACATTCCTGGGAAACCTCAGATGTGGATTGGCATCTCCATGTTCATTGTTGGTTTAAGTGGTTCTTGACTGGGCATTTAATTTGCACATTCCTTTCTCAAGAAGCTGAACAAATGCTCTTACTAGGCTACTTAGAATCAAGAAAGTACACAGCCAATATTCATAACTTTGAATACAAAAATGATATATGCCTACAAATAGGAGGAATGGATTCAGTAGATCATAACCTTTACAGAGACATTTTACATGGTATATGTAGCATAAAACATATTCCAATTATATCATATATACATTCAGAAGCATAATTCCCTAAAGCATTATGGGGTGCACCGTCACACATGTTCATTCTAATACCCACCCTCCTTCCCCTCTGTCGGAGCAGCTGGCAAGAAGGAATTGAATGGGAGTCAGGTTGGCAGAGTCATATATTGAGTGCCATGAAGATGCCACTCCAGGGGCTCCCTACCCAACTCAACAGGAGCTGTGAAGGGAAAAGTTTCCAATGACTATTCACGTGGCACGTGAACATCAGATTAGAATGGATGTGAACACCACATCTTGAAGAATAGTTACAAGAAGGTGAGTACTTGTGGCACCTTAGAGACTAATAAATTTATTTGAGCATAAGCTTTTGTGGGCTACAGCCAATGAAGTGAGCTGTAGCCCACAAAAGCTTATGCTCAAATAAATTTGTTAGTCTCTAAGGTGCCACAAGTACTCCTGTTGTTTTTCCAGATACAGACTGACACAGCTGCTACTCTGAAAGAAGGTGAGTAACAGTTTTATCCGGACCTGTAGCTGCTTGTTATCCAGCTCTGGCCCCACAAACACAGTGATGCCAGGACCCCTCAATCACTGCTAACAACTTCCTGCTAAGCCAGCATGGGATCTCCAGCCACACTTCTCTGCCAATGACCCTCAATCCTGACCTGCAGCTAGTGGTGGCATTAGGTACCTGCAAAACATGTAATTACATGGAACCCTGAGCAGTGAGGGCCCACCTGAAAGCCAGATCTGGCCGACTGGGAATCAGCTGCTGCATCTTGCTCAGTGTTACCGAGGGCTCTGAATGGTGCCCTCTGCACAGCATGACCTCGCATACACCACACATGCCAAGTCACTGGGACTGAGCTGTGCAGGTGGTCCCCATGAGACAAATTCACCACTGCCTGCAGCCCCCAGCTATCCCAGCCCTGGGCTTCCACCCCCAGCACCAGCTCTGTTGGCATCCCTCAGCCTCACTCACAGCTTCCCTGCTATTCCAGCTCTCAGCTCCTCAATCCTGTCCTCTTCTCTCCCACTCCCCACTCCTAATCTAGGCCTGGGCTTCGAATGAACAAAGCCTCCAAACACTACTATGCTCTATATAGACTCTGTGAGGTGCATTCTGATGGGCCCCACCACCCACATGGTCCCACTAGGAGCTGAGAGGACCTGACCCCATGGCTAAAAGGGCAAATGAAGTGAAAGTCCAGTGTCCAAGTAGGTCCCTCTATACAGGGATGCTCCATGGACCGCCGTACCTTTTGTCCCACTGATTAAGTGGAACTTGCTGTGGATACTGGTCTGTATACAGTTTATAGTCTGCTCGTGCCATTTCAAGGTGTTTCCTCACTGCTGGGCCTGACGAAGCTGCTGTATTAGCTCCAAGGCGGCCAGGTTATGTACTCCCAGAATCGCTGGCAGTTATCATCAAACCATTAAGGCAGATGTATCGGAGAACAGGGCTCCTTGGCCCATCTCTGGATTACGGCATTTTCTGCATTCAGCTGTCTTACTTGATCCTGCAAAAGCTGGTTCTCTGAGGTCACCTGGATGACCCAGGCCTTCAGGGCTTGGTTGTCTGCCTGACTGCTTGTAGCCCACTCAAGTGTGCTCAAGAGGACAGCAGTTGGGTGCATGGGTCAATTTTCCCAGCACCAGGCCCACTCCTGTGCTCTTTGTGGCCCATGCAGACTGTCATAGGCAGGATATGGGCAGTCAAACCAAGTGGTGAGAACAGAGGTCGGAAGCCAAAAGCCAGGCCAGGTCAGTCTACCAGGAGATCAGAGTCAGGCAGCAGGAGCACATAACACAAGGGAGGCAGCACTAAAAAAGGAAAACCCAGCTGTACAGGTGACTTCCTCATCCTCTGATTGGCTTATATATAAGAAGGAAACCAATAAGGACTCCTGGAGTTCCACCAATCAGCTCCCAGGACTGGAGTCCTCTGTCAGAGCTCAGCTTTGCATTCTGGAGACTGTTCCCAGATCACTGGGTGGAGGTGGGATGGAAGATACTGGCTCCTTCCTGTAGATGAGAGTTTGAAACTCATGGGCCCTGCTGTTGACTTACCGTGCTACAAATAGCAGTATAGCTGGGAACAGCCTCGGCACCAGTTCAGTGTAGTCACCTCACTATGTACCCAGGAGATCTCAACAGGTGTGTACTTGTGCGGCTAGTGCAAGTTATTGCCCCTGCTACTTTTAGCATACTGGTTTGAGCAGAATTAGCATGTGTCTGCCTGCCCAAATTGAGAAGCACCTTCCCAGCTGCAGTGCAGATGTACCCAAAATTTGGAACAGGCCCATGTCACTCTGCTCAGAATAATCCATGATGAACCCATCATGTTCTCCTTTTCTTCTCTCCCCAGAGTGCAGCAAGCAGAGTGAGAAGCTTGGTAAGTTCAACCATCTCCCCAGTAGAGCCCCTGGGCAGAGGCTCCCAGCCACACACGGTCCTAAGCAGACACAGAAGCATCAACACCGCAGGGCAGGGCTGAGTGAACAGTTCAGGCCAAAATCTGAGTCCCATTAGAATCACCCCAGTCCCACAGCAGCACTTTGAGCTCTCTGCAGCAGACACAGGTTTAGCTGCTCTCACATGTGGGTAGATAGATAGGTGTCACCTGGCCTTTGACAATTCAATGTCAGTCACATTGTTCTGATGGAGCAGAAGGGGACCAGCCACTTTCTATAAATGATTGATGCAGTGCAGGCTCTTCTGGGCCATTTTCCAGAAAGTGGCTCACGTTTCCACGTTTTGTTGCTAAGGCCAGATCCCAAATCTGAGCCCCAATCATCTGCACGTCCATCCCCTACTTACACCTGGAGTGCGTAGCTTGATGCTCCAAAGGGCTGTTAGTAACACAGAAAAGGAATTCCCCTTACATGGAAGGGTTGAGAATGTCAGAGCTGTATCAGGATCCAGACTCATGTCTTCCATCATCAAAGGTGCTGGTTCCTGCACTGGGGCTGGGAATGTCTGTCACTAACTGCTGTTATGGGGCACACAGCATCACACGGCACATCTATATTTCTAACTCCTCTTCCCGATTTCAGAGACTGAGAAGAAGTGCTCTGCTCTACCCACCTGGCCCCGCTATAGCAATGGGTGGAGCGGAACAACTCTCTGCACCCCGATCCCGCTCCCTGGCCTGGATACTAAGTGTGTAAGTCATGGCCCACCCAGGCCCACTCATGGCTACGCCCCTGCTCTCAAGTCCCTCTTTCTGCCAATGACCCTCAATCCTGACCTTCAGGTAGTGTTGGCATTAGGCATCTGCAAGCTGTAAAATTGCAGGGAACCCCAAGGAGCCCCCAGAAAGCCAGATCTGGCCTGCTAGACATCAGCTGCTCTATCTTTCTCAGTGCTCAGGGCTCTGAATGGTGTCCTCTGCACAGCATGACCTTGCACAAACCATTCATGCCAGGTCACTGGAAAGGGCCTTGAATTGAGCTGTGCAGGGATGCCCATGGGGCAAACATCACCACAGCCTGCAGCCCCCTGCTAATGCAGCCTTGGGCTTCCTTCCCCAGCCCCAGCTCTGTTGGCATCCCTCAGTCCCATCCAAACCTTCCCTGCTATCCCAGCCCACAGCTCCTCCTTTGTCCTCTTTTCTCTCTACCTAGTCTAGGGCCTCGAATGAACAGAGCCTCCAAACCATGCTATGCTCTATATGAGTTTGTGAGGTGCACTCTGATGGCCCCACCAGACACATTATTCCATTAGCATCTGAGACAGGACCTGACCCCACATCTCTAGGGGTGGACAGTAAATCCAGAGCCACACAGCCCCACAGACCCTTTCCCAGCTAAGCTCCTGCCAACCACTAACCCTAGAGTTACACACTTTTTCAGATCAGCAACACAAAGCGATTGAACGGCACAGAAATAGGAGGTCTGAGGCAGGGGGGTGTCAGGCTGCAGCAGTGCAGGCCTCTCTCTACATTACACATGCTCTGGTATGACAATCTCTTCCCTCATTCCCTGCAGTGCCATCAGCTGGTGGTGCTGTCCCCTGGTACAATTTGTGGGTTCTGTTTAGGGACTGATCTAGGACCTTGTCTGTTGTTCATGAACAACAGTTCTTCTTCAAGTAGTGTCATAGAATCATAGACTCTCAGGGTTTGAAGGGACCTTAGGAGGTCATCTAGTCCAACCCCCTGCTCAAAGCAGGACCAAACCCAACTAAATCATCCCAGCCAGGGCTTTGTCAAGCCTGACCTTAAAGACCTCTAAGGAAGGAGATTCCACCACCTCCCTAGGTAACCCATTCCAGTTCCTCACCACCCTATTAGTGAAAAAGTTTTTCCTAATGTCCAACCTAAACCTACCCCTCTGCAACTTGAGACCATTACTCGTTGTTCTGTCATCTTCTACCACGGAGAACAGTCTAGATCCATCCTCCTTGGAACCCCCTTTCAGGTAGCTGAAAGCAGCTATCAAATCCCCCCTCATTCTTCTCTTCAGCAGGCTAAACAATCCCAGTTCCCTCAGCCTCTCCTCATAAATCACGTGCTCCAGCCCCATAAATCATTTTTGTTGCCCTCCACTGGACTCTTTCCAATTTTTCCACATCCTTCTTGTAGTGTGGGGCCCAAAACTAGACACAGTACTCCAGATGAGGCCTCACCAATGTCAAATAGAGGGGAATGATCACATCCCTCAATCTGCTGGCAATGCCCCTACTTATCCAGCCCAAAATGATATTAGCCTTCTTGGCAACAAGGGCACACTGTTGACTCATGTCCAGCTTCTCATCCACTGTAACCCCTAGGTCCTTTTCTGCAGAACTGCTTCCTAGCCTTTCAGTCCCTAGTCTGTAACAGTGAATAAGATTCTTCCGTCCTAAGTGCAGGACTCTGCATTTGTCCTTGTTGAACTTCATCAGGTTTCTTTTGGCCCAGTCCTCTAATTTGTCTAGGTCCCTCTGTATCCTATCCCTACCATCCAGCATATCTACCACTCCTCCCAGTTTAACTTGCTGAGAGTGCAGTCTACGCCATCCCCCAGATCATTAATGAAAATATTGAACAAAACAGGCCCCAGGACTGACCCTTGGGGCACTCTGCTTGAAACCGGTTGCCAACTAGACATGGAGCTGTTGATCACTACTCGTTGAGCCCGACGATCTAGCCAGCTTTCTATCCACTTTAAAGCCCCATCATCCAGCCCATACTTCTTTAACTTGCTGGCAAGTGGGAGACCATATCAAAAGCTTTGCTAATGTCAAGGAATAACACATCCACTGCTCTCCCCTCATCCACAGACCCAGTTATCTCCTCATAGAAGGCAATTAGGTTAGTCAGGCCTGACTTGTCCTTGGTGAATCTGTGCTGACTGTTCCTGATCACTTTCGTCTCCTCTAAGTGCCTCAGAATTGATTCCTTGAGGACGTGCTCCATGATTTTTCCAGGGACTGAGGTGAGGCTGACTGACCTGTTGTTCCCTGGATCCTCCTGCTTCCTTTTTTTAAAGATGGGCACTACAGTAGCCTTTTTCCAGTCATCCGGGACCTCCCCCGTTCGCCATGAATTTTCAAAGATAATGGCCAATGGTTCTGCAGTCACATCTGCCAACTCCTTTAGCATCCTCGGATGCAGCACATCCGGTCCCATGGACTTGTGCTCATCCAGTTTTTCTAAATAGTCCCGAACCACTTCTTTCTCCACAGAGGGCTGGTCACCTTCTCCCTATACTGTGCTGCCCAGTGCAGCAGTCTGGGAGCTGACCTTGTTTTTGAAGACAGAGGCAAAAAAATCATTGAGGACATTAGCTTTTTCCACATCCTTTTTCACTAGGTTGCCTCCCTCATTCAGTAAGGGGCCCACACTTTCCTTGATTTACTTTTTGTTGCTAACATACCTGAAGAAACCCTTCTTGTTACTCTTAACATCCCTTGCTAGCTGCAACTCCAAGTGTGATTTGGCCATCCTGATTTCACTCCTGCATGCCTGAGCAATATTTTTATACTCCTCCCTGGTCATTTGTCCAATCTTCCATTTCTTGTAAGCTTCTTTTTTGCATTTAAGATCAGCAAGGATTTCACTGTTAAGCCAAGCTGGTCGCCTGCCATATTTACTATTCTTTCTACACATCGGGATGTTTTTTCTCCTGTAACCTCAATAAGGATTCTTTAAAATACAACCAGCTCTCCTGGACTCCTTTCCCCTTCATGTTATTATCCCAGGGGATCCTGCCCATCAGTTCCCTGAGGGAGTCAAAGTCTGCTTTTCTGAAGTCCAGGGTCTGTATTCTGCTGCTCTCCTTTTTACCTTGTGTCAGGATCCTGAACTCGATCATCTCATGGTCACTGCCTCCCAGGTGCCCATCCACTTTTGCTTCCCTTACAATTTCTTCTCTGTTTGTGAGTAGCAGGTCAAGAAGAGCTCTGCCCCCAGTTGGTTCCTCCAGCACTTGTACCAGGACTTGTCCCCTACCCTTTCCAAAAACTTCCTGGATTATCTGTGCACTGCTGTATTGCTCTCCCAGCAGATATCAGGGTGATTAAAGTCTCCCATGAGATCCAGGGCCTGCTATCTAGTAACTTCTGTTAGTTGCCGGAAGAAAACCTCGTCCACCTCATCTCCCTGGTCTGGTGGTCTATAGCAGACTCCCACCACGACATCACCCTTGTTGCTCACACTTCTAAACTTAATCCAGAGACTCTCAGGTTTTTCTGCAGTTTCATACCGGAGGTCTGAGCAGTCATACTTCTCTCTTACATACAGTGCAATTCCCCCATCTTTTCTGCCCTGCCTGTCCTTCCTGAACGGTTTATATCTATCCACGACAGTACTCCAGTCATATGAGTTATCTCACCAAGTCTCTGTTATTCCAATCATATCATAGTGCCTTGACTGTGCCAGGACTTCCAGTTCTCTCTGCTTGTTTCCCCTGCTTCTTGCATTTGTGTATAGGCATTTAAGATAACTCACTGATTGTCCCACTTAATCGGTCTGAGACAGGACAGGAGTCCTCCCATCTTGCACTCTCCTGCTTGTGCTTCCTCCCGGTATCCCATTTCCCCACTTACCTCAGGGCTTTGGTCTCCTTTGTGTGCTCCTGTCAAGGTGTGAGACTCACCCTTGCGGCACCTCCTACTGGTCATCCAGGGAATCAGCTCTTCCAGCCTCCGGAGCGCCCTCTGCAGGCCTGTGTCCCACTTGACACTTGTCCCCCAAATCCCTCCCGGAACCTGGTGCCCCTTTCCACTAGGGTGCTGCCCCCTGCAGTAACCCCTGCAGTCTCTGGGTCTCCCCCTTCCACGGGAACCCCCACCCCCTGTCCCCACCTCACCTCAGTATATGGCTACTGCCCAGTCCCCACCTAGCCTTGTTCACTGGGGCAGACTGCAGTATATAAGCCACTCATCACAGTCAAGGAGGGTTTGGACCTGCTGCCTCTGCCTACCCTTGGGCTTCCCCCTGCAACTCCAATACCTATTCAGCCTTATACTAGGTCTGCAGCCTCGGGGGTTTCCAGGCCAGAGCTCCCCAGTTCCTCCCCAGTTCCTCTGGCCTTCCCCCAGTGCTGCTCCACTCTGTGAGCTCCTAAGCAGCCAGGCCCTTCCCTCTCTGCAGGCAGAGAGAGACTAACTGCTCCTGACCCACTGCCCTCTTATAAGGGCCAGCTGGGCCCTGATTGAGGCATGGGCCCAGCTGAGGCTGCTTCCCCGATCAGCCTGGGCTGCTTGCCTCCAGCCACAGCCCTCTTCTGGGCTGTTTTAAGCCCTTTATGACAGGAGCAGGTGACCACCCCAATACAGCTCCACTCTAGTTTTCTTCACCTCCTTGCTTCTCAGATTGATATTTTTGGTATCAGTGTTTGTTGGGCCTGCATATGTGCTCTCCCCATCTCATGATCTGTTTTGCTGCTATATGGTGCTGTGGAGGCAAACTGCCCTCAGTTCCTTCTCAACCACCTTTGTCATGAAATGGAGCCTTAGCCCAACCTGTTGACAGAGATTCCTCTTAGTGTATTTTTATTACTGGTTGTTTCCTTAGTAGTAATAGAGCTTCTTTAGTTAGTCTTTTACTTCCTTCTTCTCTTTTCATTTGTCAAAAAAAATGTTTTTATTTCACTTGTAGAATAGTTATCTCCTTATTATAAATTAGTTTTCTCTAGTTTTTCCCATTTGGGAAGTGAATTCTGAAAAAAATATGCCCAGATTCCCTGGCTTTAAATGTTGCCTCTCTTGTCAGGAAGCCATTCCTATCAGTGACAGCTATTCCCTCTGCATTCACTACCTTGGAGGGCCACATGTGCTTCAGAACTACATCTTTTGCCTTAAATTGAAATCCAGAACCAGAAAGAGCCGTGAGCTAAAATTAAGACTGCCCATGATGGAAAGCTCAGCCCAACTAGCCTCCAACCCTGCCCCCGGAGAGTGGTCCCTGTCAAGACCAATCCCATCTACATTGTCGGATCAGCACTCTCCAGTGACTTCAGAGAGGAAATCTCTCAGAAAGTCTCAAAAAAATCAGGCCACAAGTTCCCCATGTAGAGAATAAGTCAAGAGAAAGAGGTCCCCATCATGGTAGATAACCGTGGCACCGACCTACCTATGACTAGGTACCTATGAGGCTGCAGGATCCTCTGGTACCTGTACCACTGGTAAGCCCAAAGACTCTAAGAGGGCCAGATCAAGCAGATTGGTACTGTCAGGAGAAAGGAGCAGCAAAGAATGACACAGCTCCTCTAAAATGGCACCAATAGAGTCTTGCAGACAACCAGTACCGAGTACTCCAGCACCACAAAAAGCTACGGTGACATCTGCTGGCCATACGTCAGAATTCAGCGAGCCTCCAGAACTGATGACTCTCTCTGCATCAACAGTGCCTACTTAACTGACCTCAATGGTACTGATGATTGTTTTGGTTCCCCAAACACTTGATGGTCTCAGAGATGCCTGAATCACCCTTACTAGGCACAAACATGACTGCAATATGGGTTATGCCCTGGTTCCTGGACTAACATGCTGTACTAAGAAATTTTACATCATGATCCATGACTGCTCCACCCGTGTCAAGTGTCAATAGGGAGGAGGATGGGGATAACTTAGTATCTGGGAAAGTTTCTACATTACAACATCAGGGAGCTAGCCATATAGAGACTCATGTACCCTCAATCTACCACTAGAGTAGAACAGACCCACCCAGGTGGTACAGACACCCTTGGATGCTCCCACCCATGCCCTGTCCACCAACTCAGTGGCCATATTGGGACCTATGGGCAACATATTGACAACAATTTTGAGGATCTCTAGCATCACCCAGAGAGATGAAGGACGGTGATCTCCTTCAGCTTCAATAGCCAGACCTCCAGATCCTCAAAAGGAGGATAGACTAGACATGGAAGCTACTTCAGTGACCAACATTTACTCATCATCTCCTGATGAGGGCGTCATGCCTCCCCCACCAACTACAGCAGATGACTTCAAGCAATTACAAGACCTCTTTAAGAAGGTAGCAGATTTCCTGCAAACCTCACTTGAAGAAGTCATAGTCACTGCACAAACTGCTTGACATCCTACAGATGTCGTCATCAGCAAAAATTGCACTCCCCATCAATGAGGCATTGCTTGATCTGGTGAAAACTATATGGCAGGTACCAGCCACAATACCCCCAATGTGTAAAATTTGGACAAAAATATTATGTACCCTCTAAAGACAGAAACTTTTTAATTTCTCGCTCATCCCCAAATTCGCTGGTCATCGATGCTGTTAATGAATGTAGCAGACAGCACTACATTAAAACAACACCATTCAATAAGGACTGGAAGTGACTGGATTTATTTGGATGTAAATCAGATTCTTCAGTGACACTACAATTTAGAATCGCTAACTACCAAGCTCTCGTGCCAAAATACAATTAACAATTATTCTAAATTAAACACTTTTATTGAGCACCTCCTATCAGATCAGAAAGAGCAATTTCAGGCAATCTTTGCTAAGGGTCAGCTCCTCATGAGGACAGCATTGCAGGGTTCTCTAGATGCTGCCAATACAGCTGCTCATTCCATCTCCATGGCACTTCTCATGAGGAGAGCATTTTGGCTTTATCTCTCCAGCTTTCCAAAGGTGGTACAAGCCACGGTGGAAGAGCTCCCTTTTCAGGGATTTTGATGGGGTGTCCACACCACACAGGAGTGGAAAAGGTTAATGGAGGCCTGATGGGCCAATTAATCTAGTAGACTGAACACTGAGATGAAAGCCCCAATAAGAGGAACAAACTTATCTGTGCAGGAACAGGTGGGGGCCTGTATAAAGCCAGACAGGGAAGTAGGCTGCAGTCACTCCCTGAGTGGAAAGAGTTGGGAGGCTGAGAGCCAAAGAGAGGGGAAGCTAGATAGGTAGAAAGAAGCCCAGGGAAACAGCAGCAAGTGGTAAGATGGTACAGAGACCTTGACTGCTTGTTATAGGGCCCTTGGGTTGAAACTCAGTGTAGAGGGCAGGCCTGGGTTTCCTTACCAGCCACTGGGAAGTGACAAGGCCCAGCCAGACAGCAGGTCTGTAAATACTGTGGATTCCCTGGAAGGAGAGGACCTTAGTGACCTAGCCAGAGGTCCAAGCCTCAAAGAGGAGACTGCAGATCTGGGAGTGAAAAGGGGTTGCAGAGAGAGGCAGGATGGAGAGAAGACACCACTGGAGGGAGAGTGTAAGCCTGATAGAGCTAATTCCCAGGATGGCCAGCAGGAGACACTGCTAGCAATGAGTGAACCCTGTGACAGGAATCTAAATTGTTTGCAGAAAGAACAGACGAATCCTTCCACACATTGAAAGATTCTAGGCCCACTTTACATTATCTGGGTATTTACACTCCTGCCCAAAAAAGGAGACAGTAAGTACCAGCTGGCACAGAGATCCCATCATACTCACTTTCCTCCTCCACAGAGGCATTATGAGACTCAAAGGAAGAGGCAGTCGGCCTCAAAACGGAGACCGACTGCCCCACAATCATTGAGATCACAACCTTCTACTTACAAACAACAATGTTGGTGTATTGGTCAAATTCCAGAGTTACCACCCCCAGTCTCATTTGCTCCACCAACCCGAATATCTTCACCAGTTTGGCAACTGCTTGACTCCTTTTCATCAAAACTGGGAGTGTATAACCTCAGACAAGTGAGTACTAGAGATCATTGTCAAGGGATATTCAATCTACTTTATCTTCCTCCTCATCCCTCTTCAAGTACCTTTTTTATAAGCACCTTTTACACAAGGAAATGAACCACCTCCTAAAACTAGATGCTATAGAACCAGTTCCCACCCAACACTGAGGGAAGGGGTTCTATTCCAAACACTTCCTGATACAGAAAAATAATGGAGGTTGCAGACCCATTTTTGGATCTAAGGGCACTCAAGAGATTCACAAAAATACACTGTTTCAAGATGGTTACCTTGGCAGCAATAACCCCATCTCTGGACTGGGGGACTGGTTCTTGGCCTTCGACCTGCAAGACATTTACTTTCATATCATATTCCACCCATCCTACAGGAGGTTCCTAAGATTCACTCTGGGTCAAGATCATGTCCAATACAAAGTGCACCCATTCAGTCTATCTTGAGCACACAGGGTGTTCTTGAAAGTCCTTTCTGTGATGGTGGCACAACTTCGCAAAAAAAGCATCATGATATTTCTGGATCTAGATGATTGCTTGCTCAAAGCATGTACCTTCACCAATGTCCCGAGAGAAACACAAAAGACTATAGAGCTATTCCTGCAATTAGATCTACAACTAAATACCTAAAAGTCTACTTTGAACCCAGTGCAACACCTGGAATTCATAGGAGCCTATTTAGCCCATGTCCCACACTGCAGAGGAAGGCGAAAAACCCCTAGGGCCTCTGCCAATCTCCCCAGACGAAAATTCCTTCCTGACCCCAACTATGGTGATCAGCTAAACCCTGAGCATGTGGGCAAGACTCACCAGCCAGCAACCAGGAAAGAATTCTCTGCAGTAACTCAGATCCTACCCCATCTAACATCCCATCATAGACCATTGGGCATATTTACTGCTAACAGTAAAAGATCAATTAATTGCCAAAATTAGCTTATCCCATCATACCATCCCCTCCATAAACTTAGTCTTGAAGCCAGATATGCATTTTTCCCCCACTGTTTCCTTTGGAAGGCTGTTCCAGCACTTCACTCCTCTGATGGTTTGAAAACTCCATCTAATTTCAAATCTAAACTTCCTGATGGCCAGTTTATTTCCATTTTTCTTGTGTCCACATTGGTACTGAGATTAAATAATTCCTCTCCCTCCCTAGTATTTATCCCTCTGATATATTTATAGAGAGCAATCGTATCTCCCCTCAGCCTTCTTTTGGTTAGGCTAAACAAGCCAAGCTCTTTGAGTCTCCTTTCATAAGACAGGTTTTCCATTTCTCGGATCATCCTAGTAGCCCGTCTCTGAACCTGTTCCAGTTTGAATTCACCCTTCTTAAACATGGGAGACCAGAACTGCGCACACTATTCCAGATGAGGTCTCACCAGTGCCTTATATAATGGTACTAACACCTCCTTATCTTTGTGTAAGGAACAGAGAGGAGTGGGACAGAGTGATGAAAGAGTGATGGAAAGTTGCTTCTTTGTGTCAAGAGGTAAAAGGAGTCACAGTGGAAAGTTCCCAAAATGGAACAATGGCTTTGTGTGTATAAAGGGCATGAGGGGGCAGAGTGATAACGTCCCCAAGTAGCATAATTTGCAATAGCCAGGCTTATGAAATATATAACCACAACGGTTGTGTTAGAAAGGTCACTGACCGCAAAAGAACAGACAGTGAGAAATGGGGGAGGGGCACATCCCTTTGACTGGTCCATAGGCTTGGAAGGAGCACTGTATCTGTCCACACCTCCACCCAGATATCTCCAAGTATGCCTCCATGGCCACAGATTAGATAGTATTTCTGAAGTGTCTGTAAGGGCAGTGGGACAGGCCTGGTGCTCGAGACTACTCCGAATAGCCATTAGCTGGTCATTCAGGAAATCTTTAATTTCTGATCATGCCAAGGCCCATTGCAATGCCTTCCCAGCATCAGTGATATTTAATACCATCTCTGTCAGCAACTTCTGGGTTATAGAACTAAGGGCTGAAATAACATGTTATTCACCCACTCCAGCCTGCACCTGAGTTAACTGTGCTCCAGAAATAAGACCAGAGGCCTTTTCCAATTGGCCTAATTTTTCCCTCATGCTGTTGGCTTATGTGGATATTTCAAATTACAGCTGCGCCATTAGCTGCATCCCACAAGTGTTCAGCCAAGTTTCTTTCTTTCTAGGGGAAACCCAGTTCTTTTGCTGTACTAGCGAAATGGCAGCTCCTTTAGAGCAATTTGGATATGTAGCGGTAATTTGAAAACTGAATAAGGACAGTGTGAATTTAATGGTCCCTAATGTAGCATTAATTACAGTTTATCGGTGTCCCAACACATTTTTTTCTTTGTGAAGTATTATACCACATCTGTTGGCCATACACCTTCACAAAGGGCAGAAGGGCATTAATATTAATGGTATAAATAGGGGTTTATTGCAATAAATTTCACTATGGTACAGGATAAATCATTAGTCACGGGAATAATTTTCAGTACAGGTAAAATCTTCAGTGGCAGAACAGACTCTTTGGGTATACATTTGATTATTTACTAGTGAGGCTAAGATCTAGAAAAATGTTACTTTTCCATCCCCACCCCAAGTTCATTAAGGAGGAGAGGCTGAGGAACATTATAAGTTTCATTTTCAGGTAGTCTTGGCTTGATTCCGGAAGCTATTCTTCAAGATTTCGTAGTCTTAATTCACTTAGCTGTCCGGCAGTGAGGCAGCAAGGGAGAGGTTACTAGCACAATCACCTTGCTTGCTTGGAGGTTTTATTATGTCCTCAGGTGGAGAGGTTGTTTTCTTAGCAAGATTCAAAGGCTCAGTGGGTCTGTCAATGGACAAAGGAGAGGTTACCAGATCTTTACCTTGTCCTTCTCTCCTGCTGTCCAGAAGGATCAACAACGCCAGAAGGAAAGATAGACCTATCATCAGTCAGAGAGCCATTACAGTGAGAAACATGGGCAGGTAGTCAATTTTTGGCATTTCACAACAGTGTTGATAATTAACAGGATTTGAAAAGGGTCTTTCAGCGTGGGGCCAGGGCAGTTCCTCGCTGGTGGACCTCCATGTGTTCCTCCATGTGTTCCTCGCTGGTGGACCCAGTCTTCTGGTTTCAGCGAGTGGCAGAGCTACTGTATATAAAAAGACCTAGCATATTTTATTAGTCCCTGGCAATAATGAAGCATTGTGTTATTTATTAAATGAATGTCCATCTGAGCCAGGGCCAGCAGAGCACTGTCGGTAATTGCATTGGGTGCCCTGGTAGAAATTTTATGAGGGCTGAGTCCGGTCTTTTGATTGGGAGTGGCCTTAAAAGGGCATTTGTCCATATTCGATCTGTGCATGTGCACATAAATCTTTTATAATCTGTCCAGGTATGCCAAATTATTCAGAATTCTTAAGCAAAAGTTTTACAACAGTTTTGGCATCTACCTTTTTACAAGGAAATACATTACTAACACTAACACATACTTACAATTACAACATTTAAACATTTGAATAAAATCAATCTGAATATTTACAAAAGGTCCCCAGGAAGGGGGATGTGCTGCCTGCCTAACCTTGACAGCTTTACCAACATTATGTTGCTGGCAGTAGTGCTGAGCCACAGAGGAAAAGTCTTATTTAACTGCAGCAATTAACCCCTCCTTTGCTCACACGTGCCATCCAGTGATGCATGCGAGCAAATAGGGCCAGAGCACCTGAGGCGCAACCAGGCGGCCGTCCAGGGAGTGACAAAGGTAATCAGAGTGTAAGTTGTACCCAGCAACACTTCAAGAACAATCTGCGGCTTTTTCAGTTGGTATCAGCTTTTCCTTTTCCTTTTTTTTTTTAAAGACAAAGAGAGCACATCTCTACCCCCTTGGGGTTGGCAGACCATTGCTTAAAATATTTATTTCTTTACAAATACCCTTGCTGACTGCAGGCAAAACTGAGGAATTATTCAAATTACTCCCTGTATTTTCCTGTTTTTGTTTTGTAGGCAGGTCAGGTTTTAATGGCTTCTATCTTTTAACTTCTGCTTTTAAATACACGTTGATTTGAAATGGAAAACACAATCCATTTTGGCTTCCCTTTGGCAAAGTGACTGTTGATTACTCAGAGTCACCTTAAGGCTTAGTGTGGGGCACTGATTACAGCTTCTATCTGCTATTTGTTACCAAAACAGATTTAAAATCTTTTACCATTTTCCTGGTCTTGACTGCCCTGCTGCAGCCACAACTTTGGTTTTTATATTAAAAAAATTAAATAGAACAATTTAAATCTTGTAACACGTTAAGTCACCTTAAGGATTAAATGCTAAATACCAAAATTAAACAACACTAGTTTCTTTTTGTTTGGCAAAAATATTTTTTGGTTTTACAACCCCAAAACAACACCAATTTATTTTAAACTTATAAAACAAAGATTGTACACACCAGGAGTGTTCTTTAGCAAATTTGACTAACTTTTTCATAGTCAAATGATTTTACTTAAATAGCCTCTTGCCTGGATTATTTACAGACTCTCTCAAAGAAATGACTGCAAAGAAACCAAGATTTTTCTTTTCATAACACCTTCTTTTAACATTTATACATAGTTTCACTGCTTAATTCCCTCCAATAACTACAGAGTTAACTTCTCACTTTCTTTCTTTCAACTTACTCAAACTGCAGTTGCCTGCTTGTTCAGACCCGATCCTCTTTTCTTGATGCATTATTTCTTTCCATGGACACAGGCATTGTTTCACTACCAATTTAGCAAGGAGGGTGGGCTTTTTGATTACCCCCCCTTTTATCTATTTATACACACCTATTTACATACACACATTACATCTAGATGCATCTTATTTAATAATAATAATCTTTTTTCTATGTCCGGACTTAATACAATCTTCCCTTGAGGCGGTAACAACCCCTCAGCACCGGTGCATTGTAAGAAAGGATAGTAGCAGGGCTACAGACAATGGGAAAGATAGGGAGAACAACAGCAGACACAGCACAGTAAAATAGGGAAGTCACACTTACTGATCATAGGAATAATGACTTCATGTTGAATTAAGGAGGTAATTACAGGTTAAATTCCTTCCTCAGTCTAGTTTGAGAGAGGGTTCCACTGCACTTTGGGAAGTGGTCTTTCTGGGTTTAGGCAAATTTCAGCCGGTTGGGCAGACCCAATGTGCCCAACCTGGATGGCATGATCGGCTCACAAGGCCCACAGGGAGGGAGAGACCTTAACCAGCAGTTCCTGTTGCAATGAGGAAGGGTTGGGGTCAGTCTTCTCCTTTAGAGTGTCCTTCTACAAAACTGCCAGGACCTCATTGTGACCAGGATCAGGCACATCCAGATACACATCATTTGGGGTACAGCAGATTGTACAATTTAATTTACAAAGCAAATCTTTTCCCGAAAGATCATCAAGTAAACAAGAACTGAGGAGGAAAGCATTATAGTTAGACAGAGGACCGACAGAAACGGTCAGAGGTGAAGAGACGGGGTGGGGCACAAGAACGTTGCCCACCCCTACCACTTGTGGAGTGGCCAACGTGGTAGGGACATTCTCTTTTCCAATGGCCCATCTGTTTGCAATAGTGACACATGCCATTATTGGGTCCTGGGGAGGTAAACGGTGGGGACCTTGGTTTGGCCTTTTCCCCGTCCCCCACAATGGGTGGCTATTGTGGGGTCCCTGCATGTCCTGGAACTGGAGGGTCATTAACTTAGTTTCAGTGTGGCAGTGATAGAGTTGGGTAGCTGCTAAAATTTCATTTAGATTCTTTTCTTTTCTTGGTTTACAAGTGCTAATTTTGGCTCAATCTGCTTTCTTTGGGCAGACTGGGAGAACTGCTTCCCACAGCCTGTTTCTAATCCTATTTATTGTGTCGTGGTCATGGTCTGGGTCCTCCATGGGCCACTGGGCTGCCTGATAAAGGCAGATTTAATGTTTTCCTGGGCAGGACTCCCTTCAAGAGTTGTTTAAGTCTGCCCAGGTGGGGTTATATCAGTGCATGACAGTTTTTAATTCTTTTTGGAATTTAACAGGGTCTTCTTTTATTTTCAGAAAAAAATTAATTAAATTATACAACTCCATGGGAGACCAAGGTGCATGCACAGACACCACGATCTCCTGACCCAGTGCCTGGGAACTGGCACAGGGGGAACATTTCCTCAGTACGGGGAGACACTGTTTGAGGGATACATATAAGGGCTTTTGATACTTAAGACGCTTGATATTTCTTGCCCTTGGGGCCAGTGGGGGCTGAGCAGCAGCTGCCTGCCTAGTTCCATATGGGTGGAATTGCAGGCTAGGATTATCCCTAGTGTACCAATTCCATCTATTTAAAATTTTACAGGTTGAGGGATCATAATTTGAGTACATGTACACAGCAGGAGTGCCCTTCTCTGGCACGGGAATCTGCTTAGATTCCCCCTTGCCCCCATTATGGATACCTGGCAGACAATCACAACCCAGCTACAGGCATCCTCAAAGGGCTAAATATAAAACACTTAACAGACAGACTAGCACAGTGAACAAAACGTACAAAACACACCACGTTTACCGTGTGCCCTTTCTCCTCCTGTTACCATTAGTCGAGGCATCACCCCCTGTCACCATCAGTTGGGGTGTAACTCTCAATCATTCCAGCATTCACACCAAAAGGGTTCTACATAAAGGTGCAGTCCCCGCACACCCCCTTCTGGCAAAGAGCACTGGCCCATCTTCAAGAGAACGATGTTGGCTACCCTCGTATTTCCAAGATTGTGGGCAGATTCCTGGGACACCCCCTCTCTCCGAGCAGGGGAGGGAGCCCAAGGCTCCAAGTGGGATAATCAGGGGCAGGAACTCAGTCACAGGGTCAGTTCAGGAAGGGGTCAGGGAAGAAAGACACTGTGGTCCCCGTACACCTTCCTTCAGCACAGAGCACCAGCCCATTTTCAAGAGGACGGTTTAGGTTACTCTGCTACTTCTGGGTCAGCGGGCGGTTTCCTGGGGCTCCCCCTCTCTCCGAGTTGGGGAGGGAGCTTAACGCTCCTGGGGGGGAAAACAAGAGAAAGGGACCCTGCAGCCCTCACTCATTCACTGCAAGCACCGGCACACCTACGGGCTTTTAGCTCCAATTACTGGCAGCTAGTTTTACGGCCCCTCCACTGTCTGCCTATTGCTGACAGGAGCCTTGGCCAATCTTATCTTTAGGGCCACTCCGGGGGCACTCACTTCCCTGGGGTCCGTGGTGGCTCCTACCTTGGGGGGTGCCAGCCCCGGACCTATGACAGAACAACCTTCACAGCACACTGGAACACAGAACAGAGGTCTATCCATGACCTATCTAGCCACCCAGTGGCTTTTCCCAGGGATTCAGAACAGAACAGAAGGGCGTCAGGTATGTCTGTCAGCAAAAGGTTCAGATCCAGCGTGCAACTCACCCAACCCTGAGCCTACACGCAAATACTCCACCAGAAACCCATGATAAAGATTTCAAAAGGTCTCTTCCCTTTCAAATGGGCCCTGGGTCTGGTGGGAGACTGCTCGCAGTCCTCCGGTTCGGGGAAGTCATCTGTGGATCCCGGACGAGCCCCCAGATTGTTGTGGAAAATTGACCACACAATTTATTTTGGATCAGACAGCCTGAGGCGCCTTTATTTTATATGAGCATACATGCAAGGAGAGTCAGCATGGCCCCATGCAAGGTGGCAAGCTGCTCTGCCTTCCATAAATTTCTAGCCAGCTTATAAAGGTTAAGACCATAGACAAATTACACACATTGTACATTAATTACCTTATTTGGAATATATTGCAAAATTAATATAGGACAAAAGCAAAAACACTTCCCCCCTCCCCCCAATTACTCACTGTCTGAAATTGAGGTAAATTAGATCCACTGCATTTCCTTTGTCTAAAAAATCTGTTACCTTCTCAAAGAAGGAGATCAGGTTGGTTTGGCACGATCTACCTTTTGTAAAACCATGTTGTATTTCTCCTTCAAAATTTTTTCCAAGACCTTACATACTATAGATGTCAAACTAACAGGCCTATAGTTACTCGGATCACTTTTTTTCCCTTTCTTAAAAATAGGAACTATGTTAGCAATTCTCCAGTCGTTCGGTACAACCCCTGAGTTTACTGACTCATTACAAATTCTTGCTAATGGGCTTGCAATTTCATGTGCCAGTTCCTTTAATATTCTTGGATAAAAATTATCTGGGCCCTCCGATTTAGTCCCATTAAGCTGTTCGAGTTTGGTTTCTACCTCAGATGTGATATCTACCTCCAAATCCTCATTCCCATTTGTCATCCTTGCATTATCCCTAAGCTCCTCATTAGCCTTATTAAAGACTGAGGCAAAGTATTTATTTAGATATTGGGAATAAAGGAGCCTCAGGCTGTCTGATCCAAAATAAATTGTGTGGTCAATTTTCCACAACACTACATAATGCGAGTAACCTCTTCTTCATCTCTGACACCTCTGTACATTTGCCAACGTGGCTTGGCCTCACTGTCATACTCACCTTTCTTTCCCAGCAGATAAAGCACCACAGACAGAACCACGATGGCAGAGATTGTAATTCCCAACAGGAGCTTCAGATTCGGCACTATGAATGCCCTCTCCAAGCAGCCACTGGCAAGTACGTACTGACTGTAGCTGGCTGAGTCCTATAGAAAGTGACCCCAATTTCCTCATGAACATACTCGGGGAGCTCACCTCATGGTTATCTGAAGGGTGACATTATTGCCTGTTCTTTGTAAATACAGCTGGTTGAAGTTTTTCCACACATTTTTTGACCAACTTTTTTTAATGCAAAACCAGTTTAATTTAAATTAAATCTTTTCCCCCAAACAGTTCACAAGTAATGATCTTCTTAGTCGTTCTACAAAAATAATTTTGAAATGAAAGAAAATGTTTTGTTTTGATTTGAATTAACAGCTTTGCTTTGGCTGTCAAAGTCCAAAAATGGAAGGAAAATGTCTATTTGAAACTAAACATAGCAAAGCTATTTGTGTTTCTAACTGACAGTTTTGTCTCATTTTGGTTCTGAAAACTCAAAAAAAAGGAAAATGTCAAGCGAAAATGAGGCCAAATGAAATTTTTTGTTAAGTTTCATGATTATTGTTTTCATCAAAACACTGACATTTTCCATAACAAGTTTTGAAAGAAATAATGTTATTCACAATTTTTTGTCTCAATAAACCTGGATTGCCTCTGCTGCACAGATCTAAGTGCGAGTTCCTCAAGGCAGGAACCATTGCTGTGGGAACTGCCCTGCTTCAGGGAAGCATCACTATTCAGGACAGCACCCAGGTACAAACTTAACTTCAAACAGACATTTGAGTTCCAGCAATGGGACTTCAGCAGAAGCTTAAAGTTAAGCACATACATAGCTTCTGTCCTGAATGGGTTGGACTTGAGCACATGCTTGAGAACTTTCCTGAGTGAGGATGATAAATCTGTACAGCATGGAGAGACGTGTGCAGAGCTTGTCGAAAAATACCCAGTGGAAGAGTTTTCCATCCGAAAATGCTGTTTCTTCAAAATCAACAAGGTGCTTAGATGTTTCTGAATCAAAATGTTGCTGAATTTCTGTTCCGTGAACATTTGAAATTTTGACTTGTTGTCCTGGTACAAAATGAAAATAAAATGTGAAAGGTCAATATTTCTCACGGGACAAAAATGTCATGTTCCCACAAGCTCTTGAGGCACATACAATATTGGTATTGCTCTGGCAAGAGCCATTAGGTGGCGCTGTTACACAAAGTCTGACACCATCTTTTCCTTGCTGTGTGAGAGGTTCACACAGCCTTTGCAGACATACTGTGTAGGTGTTGGTTTGCTGATGCAGATGCTTTGAGGAACTGGGCCAAACAGCCAGGTTGGGGCTCTGCTAAGGTCTGTTCTTGGGGCATGGTTGCATCCTGGGAACTGATCACTGGTATTGGGCTGAGATTCCTGAACGAGAGGTTTGCCCGCATGCTGTTTGTGATACCTCTGTTCCAGGACTGGACCACAGAGCATAAGTAACTAATTATATGGAGAGAAAGAACTTATGAGCCCAGGTGTGATGATGCCATCTAGTGCCTCCTGCCAGAACAACAACAAATAGAGTGAGTGGAGAGGAAGGAAATAATTCACTGAATTTAGCAGAAGTTTAGCAGATGGGGACAATGAACACCAGATGAAACTTGCCCATCAGAAGGGTTTAGGATTCCCCCTTTGAAAGAGCCATTTTCCTGCCCTGCAAAGATGCAGTCCAGTTTAGCAATGCTGGTTAAATCCTGAGAGAGCTGCAGGGAGAGAGAGCACCACATTGGACAACTCCATCACTCTACTGCATCATCGGGTGCTTCCTCTACGTTCATTGTCCTTGTGATCACACTCAGACTGGGGGTTCCCTAACCCAGGACCCACCTTTCCCTAAATAGAGTCCAATAAATAAAGAAACACTTCAGAATCATTTACCTTTGAGGGAGGAACCTCCGACACTACCACAGCTGGAGTCATCTCCTAGGCAATAAATACATAAGAAACCAGAACAGACCATGGCCACACTCCAGGCCCATAATGAGGACAGGAATCAATTATTTTCCCTGTCCACTGAAGGTAGAACAGGAAGTAATGGGAGTAATCTACAGCAAGGGAAATTTAGGTTAGATGTTAGAAAAAGTTTCTAATGATAAGGGTAGTTAAGCTCTAGAATAACTTCCAAGGCAGGTCGTGGAATCCCTGTCTTCAGAGGTTATTAAGAACAGGTTATCAAGAACATCCTGTCAGGGATGGTCTAAGTTTACTTGGTCCTGCCTCAGCACAGGGGGTGGGACTTGATGACAACTTGAGGTCCCTTCCAGATTGTACTCCTGGAGGAATTAGTCACCAAAAAATTAAAATTTTTGCACACAATATTTGAAAATTCTGCAAAAATCTGCATATTTTATTTGTCAAAATAACACAATATAAGTATGCCAATTACAATTATTTTGGTAATGTATTTCAAAATATCTGTCAGCAAGTATGTCTGTAACAATGCAGACCAAAAAAGAAAAAGATTCAGGAATTGCTTTTTTGACAAACAGATTCCTTATGAGACATATTAATACAGAATTGTGTGTAATTCATTTAAATTACAATACAGAACTCAGAGTGGTATTTCCTGCACCTGTCAGAAGTAGTGTAAGAGCTTGGGGGTGTCAGGGGAACGGAGGAGCTAAGGGAAAGGGAAAAAGCCTAGGAGTGAACCTGAAGGGTGTTGGGTGTGGGTAGGAGGGTTTTCTTTGAGGGGGGATTGTTAGGGTATTGGGAAGCCTCCTCCACACAAACCCAGGCTGACACCAAGCTTCTCCCATTCAGTCAGGCACTTCTGTCCCTGTCACCATACCTCTCATTCCCATACATCTCTGCAGCCCTCCTCCCTGTCCCCAGGATCAGTGCGGTCACCCCATTAGCTCCTGAACCTATGTTCCAGGCTGTCCCCCCCACTAGCCATTCTGACCCCCAGTCTGCGACACACATACACCCCGCAGCAGCCCTGGATGCCCCACTCTGTCCTAACCTGGCTCTGTGGACAGAGTGCTGTGATGCACTTCTATTCCTAGGGGAATTCTGCAGCATTGGGCATAGAATTTTGTATTTTGCCACATATAATTTTTTTTGCCCAAGGGCTACAGTTCAGTCTTTTGCTTACCAAAGGAAGCTGTGGTGCTAGAACAGCTGGCATGAACACAGCTGGCTGTTCTTGTGCCACAGTGGCCTTTGGTGGGCAAAAGGCAGAACTGCAGCACTTTTGGGCAAAATGTTTTTTATACAGGAAAATACAAAATTAAGTGAGACAGAGGAATTCTGTGCAGCCACAGATGTGCAGAATTCTCCCAGGAGTAAGACTGACATTTCTATCACGTTCCTGTCCCCCGCCTGCCTGGGCTGGGGAATCTGAGCTGAGATGGGTGAAAAATTAGGAGTGGATGGTTCAACATGACAAATTTTGAACAAAGATATTTTGTTAGAAATTTTTCATTTCAGATTTTGGGAATGGATAATTTTCAGCGTTTGGATTTTCAGTTGTTTGTTATTTAATTGTTGTGTGTTCACCACCCCTTTGCTGTCTTGATGAGTTGCTGGGCAGGGCTGAGCTGAGATACAGTCTCTCTCTCTCTCTCATGCTCACGTGCATGCACACACGAGATGCCTTGCTGCTGAGGCTGAGGTGCTTGACAGGGCTGAGCTAGGATCTGTTCACTCTCCTAGAAGCAAAAAAGAGCCACCATGGCTAAACAACAAAGAAAAAGAAGCAGTGAGAGGCAAAAGGCATCCTTTAAAAAATGGAAGTTAAATCCCAGCGAGGAAAATAGAGAGGAGCATGAACACTGGCAAATGAATGGTAAAAATACAATTAGGAAGGCCAAAAAAGAATTTGAGGAACAGTTAGCCAAAGACTCAAATAGTAATAGCAATTTTTTTTTAGTACATCAGAAGCAGGAAGCCTGCTAACCAACCAGTAGAGCCACTGGACAGCTGTGGTGGTAAAGGAGCACTCAAAGATGATAAGGCCATTACGGAGAAACTAAATTAATTATTTGCATCAGTCTTCATGGCTGATGATGTGAGGGAGATTCCCAAACCTGAGCCATTCTTTTTAGATGACAGATCTGATGAACTGTCCCAGATTGAGGTATCATTAGAGGAAGATTTGGAACAAATAGATAAATAAAACAGTAATAAGTCACTGGGACCAGATGGTATTTACCCAAGAGTTCTGAAGGAACTCAAATGTGAAATTGCAGAACTACTAACTGTAGTATGTAACCTATCATTTAAATCAGCTTCTGTACCAGATGACTGGAGGATAGCTAATATGATGCCAATTTTTAAAAAGGGCTCCAGAGGTAAACACGCTGGTAAGCCCGACTTTAATACCAGGCAAAGTGGTTGAAACTATAATAAAGAACAATATTGTTAGACATATAGATGAACATAATTTGTTGAGGAAGGGTCAACATGGTTTTAGTAAAGGGAAATCATGCCTCACCAATCTACTTTGAGGAGTCAACAAGCATGTGGACCAAGGGGATCCAGTGGATATAGTGTACTTAGATTTTCAGAAAGCCTTTGACAAGGTCCCTCACCAAAGGCTTTTATGCAAAGTAAGCTGCCAAGGAATAAGAGGGAAGGTGCTTTCATGGATTGGTAACTGGTTAAAAGGGGTAGATATAAATGGTCAGTTTTCAGAATGGAGAGAGGTAAATAGTGGTGTTCCCCTAGGGGTCTGTTCCCAGGACAGAACAAGTCTTATTCAACATGTTCATAAATGATATGGAAAAGGGGGTAAATAGTGAAGTGGCAAAATTTGCAGATGATGCAAAATTACTAAAGATAGTGTGGCAAAGTTCCTCCTCTCCTCTAGTAGGTCCTGCGCTTATTGGCGGATTTCTTCCCCTCAGTGGTTTTCCCCTTGGATGAAACCCACAATCTGGATCAAGTACTCCTATGTCTGATTAGGAGTAGCGGGGCTAGGGGGGAACCCAGGCCTGCCCTCTACTCCAGGTTCCAGCCCAGGGCCCTGTGAATTACAGCAGTCTCTATAGTGCTACTTGTAACCGCTGCTTGACTGCTACAGCTCCCTGGGCTACTCCCCCATAGCCTCCTTCAAACACCTTCTTTATCCTCACCATAGGATCCTCCTGGTGTCTGATACTGTTTGATTGTATGGTGTTTCCTCAATCCTCCAGTAGTACCCCCTCTCCGTTCTTAGTTCCTTGTGTCTCTTGCTCCCAGCTCCTCATGCACACTTCTTTCATCTGACTCCCTTGACTGGAGTGAGCTCCCCTTTTTATACCAGGTGCCCTGATTAGCCTGTCCTGATTGGCTGCAGATGCTCCAATCAATGTAGCTCTCTCCGGAGCCTTCTAGAAAGTTCTTAATTGGCCCCAGGTGCCTTGATTACCTGCCCTGATTGGCTGCAGGTGCTCCAATCAATGTAGCTCTCTCCGGTGCTTTCTAGAAAGTTCTTAATTGGCCCCAGGTGCCTTGATTAGCCTGTCCTGATTGGCTGCAGGTGCTCCAATCAATGTAGCTCTCTCCGGTGCTTTCTAGAAAGTTCTTAATTGGCCCCAGGTGCCTTGATTAGCCTGGAGCAACTGCCATTTTGGTTCCCATGGTACTAGGGATTTGCTTAGCCTGGGGCTAACATACCTGTTCCTCAGTACTTTCCTGTAGCCATCCGGCCTTGCTCCATCACAATAGTTAAGACCCGGCAGACTGCGAAGAGCTACAAAAGGATCTCTCAAAACTGGGTGACTGGTCAACAAAATCACAAATGAAATTTAATGTTGATAAATGCAAAGTAATGCACACTGGAAAACATAATCCCAACTATACGTAAAAAATGATGGGGTCTAAATTAGCTGTTACCACTCAAGGAAGAGATCATAGAATCATAGAATCTCAGGGTTGGAAAGGACCTCAGGAGGTCATCTAGTCCAACCCCCTGCTCAAAGCAGGATCAACCCAACTAAATCATCCCAGCCAGGGCTTTGTCAAGCCTGACCTTAAAGACCTCTAAGGAAGGAGATTCCACCACCTCCCTAGGTAACCCATTCCAGTTCCTTACCATCCTACTAGTGAGAAAGTTTTTCCTAATGTCCAACCTAAACCTCCCCCTCTGCAACTTGAGACCATTACTCCTTGTTCTGTCATCTTCTACCACTGAGAAAAGTCTAGATCCATCCTCCTTGGAACCCCCTTTCACATAGTTGAAAGCAGCTATCAAATCCCCCCTCATTCTTCTCTTCTGCAGGCTAAACAATCCCAGTTCCCTCAGCCTCTCCTCATAAGTCATGTGTTCCAGCCCCCTAATCATTTTTGTTGCCCTCCGCTGGACTCTCAATGATCTTGGAATCATTGTGGATAGTTCTCAGAAAACATCCACTCAATGTGCAGTGCCAGTCAAAAAAGCAAACAGAAAGTTGAGCATCATTAAGAAACGGATAGATAACACTGCTCTACAGCCAAAATGCTTCTGAAATAAATGTAGTCAAACTTTACTAATTCTGGGTCACTGAGAACGAAAATGATGCTTAAAATTGTTGATTGGCTCTAGTTTTCAAGATATGCTATTGGGTCAGTATATGCGACCCTTGACTTGGGAATAGTGGAGGATAAATGAGTTATAAAGGGAAGGGATCTCAATTTAAACCAGAAATGACTAAAATACATCTTTGCTGGATCTATGAATAAATCTATGACTGGGTTTGGACAGTACTTGCTTTTTAGGCAAAACAACGAATGATGCAATCTGAAGCTGGTATTGCGTCATACATGATATGAATTGCATCATGTTATTCCTAGAAATCATGGATGATGCAATCATAAAGAAGCTTACATCACTCTGCTGAACAAATTGCCCTATATCAGCCCTAGAAATCATACAGTGCCGTGCTCTCTTATTTGTCAGTGTTTGATTTTGCAAAGGGACACATTTCTCTTTAGCCAAAGTGAGCAGAGATGCCTCGTACTTGTGTGAACAGTGCAGATAACTTCTGCTATGTTTGTGGTGAAGTGACTTTTGCATCACAAAAGTGCAGTATAACCACTATGGATAAGAAAGCCTATCACCTTTATTTTGGCTGCAAAATTGGAGATCAGGACAAGAGGTGGGCCCCACACATATGCTGCAACACTTGTGCAACAAATCTTTGCCAGTGGTTGAACAGGAAAAGGAAATCTATGCCTTTTGCAGTGCCAATGATTTGGAGAGAGCCAACAGATCATACCAGCAATTGTTACTTCTTCATGGTGCCTCCAGTTGGGAAAGGTGTGTCAAAGAAGAAAAAGTGGACTGTGCATTATCCAAACATTCCATCAGCTATACGCCCAGTACCCCACGGAGAAGGACTGCCGATCCTGATGCACCAGAATCATTCTCACTTGAGTCAGATGAGGAAGAGGAAGAGGGTGAAACTTCCGGTCCTGAACCATCAATGTCAGAGGACGCACATTTTCTCCCATCCTCCTCCTCTGAACCACACCTCATAACACAAAGTGAAATGAATGACCTTGTCAGGGATTTGGAACTACCCAAGAGTAAGGCAGAGCTGTTGGGCTCCAGACTACAGCAGTGGAATCTCCTGGCAGGTGATGTTAGGGTTTCCATGTTCCATGACCGTCAAAAGGCTCTTGTCCCATTCTTCTTCATGGAAGGTGATCTTGTAGTCTGCAACAACATCGATGGTGTGATGGCAGCCCTCAACATCGTTCATGATCCAGATGAGTGGAGACTGTTCATTGATTCATCGAAGACGAGTCTTAAAGCTGTTTTACTGCATAATGGCAATGTTTTGCCATCAATTCCAGTTGGTCATGCAGTCCATATGAAGGAAACCTATGACAACATGAAACAACTTTTGAGGTACATAAACTATGACCAACATCAGTGGCAGCTTTGTGGCGATTTGAAGGTTGTTGCTCTCTTGCTTGGTCTGCAGACTGGATACACAAAGTACTGCTGTTTTCTCTGTGAATGGGATAGTTGTGCAAGAGATTCCCACTACATCAAGAAAGACTGGCCACTCCGACAGTCATTGGAGCCTGGGAGGAAAAGTGTTCAGCATCCACCACTTGTTGAATCAAGGAAGATTTTGTTACCACCCTTACACATCAAGCTGGGTCTGATGAAGAACTTTGTCAAGGCCACTGACAAAACACAAGCAGCTTTCAAGTAGCTCCATGGAAAATTTCCAAGGTTAAGTGAAGCTAAGATAAAGGAAGGTGTCTTTGTTGGTCCTCAGATTCATGAACTTCTTCAAGATGATGCATTTGACCATGCACTGCATGGCAAGGAAAAGACGGCATGGAAAGTCTTCCAGTTAGTGGCAATACATTTTCTCGGAAACAACGAGGCAGACAACTACAGGTTATTGGTGGAAAACCTCCTCAAGGGATACAACAGCCTTGGTTGCAACATGTCACTAAAGATACATTTTTTGCACTCTCATCTAGATTTTTTTCCACCGAATTACGGAGCAGTGAGCGACGAGCACAGCCAGTGATTTCACCAGGACATTGCAACAATGGAGAAACGCTATCAGGGCAAATGGAGCCCATCAATGCTTGCAGACTATTGCTGGACAGTGACAAGAGATGCTCCATTTAATGAATACAAGAGACAAGCCAAGAAGCGCCGAGTAGACACTGAATAGGACTAAACTATGTACATAATAGTTTTTTGCCTTTTGTTTCATAATAAATTTGAGTTAGATAACCCTTTTGCTGATTTTTAAAGTGTTACATAAACAGGACAGGTGAAATATTATCATGTAAAGCAACCATAAACATATCAAAAGACCTAGGTTTACAATTTATGATTAAAACTCTACTATCTACACAATATACATAGACATAAAATGTAAAAACTTAAATATCTTAGAAACAGTAGCCAATCAGTTGTTTTAATTATCATATTTGAATTCAGCACATCAAAATACATAATAAATAGCACATTTTATCTCTGAAGCAGACGACTTCTCAAAAATTATAGACGAGTGTAATAGGACAGAAAATGTCATATTGCCCCTATATAAATCCATGGCATGCCCACGTCTTGAATAGTGTGTGCAGATGTGGTCACCCTTCTCAAAAAAGATATATTGGAATTGAAAAAGGTTCGGAAAAGACAACAAAAATGATTTGGGGAATGGAGCATCTGCCATATGATGAGATATTAAGAAGACAGGGACTTTTCAGCTTGGAAAAAAGGGGACTAAGGGGGGGATATGATAGAGGTCTACAAAATCGTGACTGGTGTGGAGAAAGTAAATAAGGAAGTGTTTTTTACTCTTTCTCATAAGAGAAGCACTAGAGGTCACCAAATGAAATTAATAAGCAGAAGGTTTAAAACAAAAAAAAAAGGAAGTGTTTTTTCACACAACACAGTCAACCTGTGGAACTCCTTGCCAGATGATGTTGTGAAGGCCAAGACTAAAGTCCAGAGTATGTTGTGAGGGCCAAGTTCAAAAAAAGAACTAGATACATTCATGGAGGATAGGTTCATAAATGCTATTAGCCAGGATGGTCAGGAATGGTGTCCCTAGCCTGTTTGCCTGAAGCTGGGAATGAGCGACAGGGAATGGTTCACTTGATGATTACCTGTTCTGTTCATTCCCTCTGGAGCACCTGGCATTGGTCACTGTTGGAAGACAGGATACTGGGCTAGATGGACTTTTGGTCTGACCCAGTATGGCCATACTTATGTTCTCTTTTACCGCCTCTAGGCCGGAATGCCACTTTTATAATATATTACTCTGACGCTGTTATGTTCGATGCATATTCAGTAAGGGATTTTTCCCTTTTTCCTTATTTGTATTTCCTCACCTTACTAATGTTGGAGTGTCTTTTTTTACAGGTTATCATATCAATGATTTCAACTTATTATCATATATGTCAATTCGTTTCCATGGCCTCTTGTGATTAGGTATCACATTTGTTATTTATGTCCTAACTGGATATTTCTGTTCGTTCCAAGTTGTGGGGTACCTGTTAAGTTTAAAAGGGTATGAACTTAAGAAAGCCCCCATGCCAACCTACTTCAATGCATCCCTTATGTTAAAGGTTGCCGCCATATATGGACCTGGTGCTTTAGTTCATCACCATGTATTTAGGTGAAAGGTCCCAAACATATGTATGCTAACCTTGCCTTAGCTCGACATACAGGATGTCGCCTGCAAGTCCCTTCTGTTGCAGCCAAAATATACTCCAATATAGACCTATAAACCTATTATAAGAAAACAAATAATCAAACCCATAAGAAACTTATAAGAAAAGATATATTGGCAAGCAAGCAGGCCAGCCTTAGCTGTATCCCATGTACCTATTATGTACGTCCGTTCGTTGCTAGGACACTTCTGTGGTTGACTCATGTACCTGTGGTCAGAACTTCCCCTTAAACTCTATTTTCAGCTCCCCACATACTTGGGATTTTCCATTGGGCCATTTATCTATGCAAAATGTATCCGTTCAAAGTTCATAGGCCTCAAGCCTTATGCTAACTTGTTGATGCTAATGTCTTACAGGATGCAGGCCTGTAGGTTTCTTGCATTTCCGCTAAACATAATGCAAAGCAGTAAATATAATAAAAGCAAGATAGCCCACTGAGCTACAGTAGCAGTGACAATAACAAAAGCAACCTAGTCCACTGGGCTATACTACTCTCACTAATAGGGAACCATCACACTATCTCACCCTTCACATTTTTTCATATGAACTACCAGGGCTTGAATTGAATTGTGTGAAACTGGGATAGGTTTAAAACATTTTAAAAATAAAAAAACTATGAAAAATTTAACACATTTTATTTACTGCAGAGACTAGGATTGAGACCATATGTATCCACAAAAGACCAGGCTAACCCTTAAAAACAGACCAGATCCACATTCCCTCGAGAATGACCTCCCTGAACCAGACCAGATCCAAATCTCTCCCTAGACCAAATTGGACCAGACCCTCACCCCTTCCCAGAATGACCCCTGCTCTAAACCAGACCAGACCCACATCCTTCCCCAGACCAAAACCCCCAAATGGGACAAGACCCCCTTCCAGCCTGAACCAGATCAGACCCCTCTATGAATTGAGCCCTTTCGACCTGAACTTCCCCATTTCCTGCCAGAACCTGGTTCTCCTGAACCTCTATTCCTGAACCGGACCCACACTTCACCCAAGCCGGACCACTCTCGGGAACCCCACTCAAGAGGCATCACTGCTGTCGATCTGCCCCGTGTCTCCGCTGAACCAGGCCAGGCCTCACCTGGCTGCAGCTTGGCCAAGTACAGCTCCCTGCTGGACTTGGAGCACAGGTTGACCAGGGGAGTTGAGGGGGGCACGACATTCAAGTCACCCCATGGGTGCTGGTGGGGTGATGGGCCAGGGGATGCTGTGAGAGGTTCAATCTCCCCCGGGGATGCTGGTGGGGAAATGGAGCTGGGGGAGGTCCAGTCTCCCCTGGGAGTACTGATGGGCAGATGGGGCACTGGGGCTCCAGCTGCTCTGCGGGCCCGGGACAAGGGGGGCTACCTGGTGCAATGAGCACCCACTGGTTGGGGTGCATGTCCACCAGGTGCTGCCACTTCCTGTTCAGTATGATCCAGGACCCCCACACTCCCTGCCACCTGGCTCAGCCTCCTCATTTGAATAATGGCAGGGCCGGGGCAGACGCATGGGGTGAGGGAGCCGCATGCACAGCGCCCTCCAGCCTGCACTCCCACAGGCCCAGCAGGGGCTTGAGAGCCCAGGGAGGAGGCAGGAGCCATGCGATCTGCACATGGGTGCAATGAAGGAGCCCAGCCATCTGCAGGGCAGCCAGAAAATCCTGACTGGGACCTGCCAAGCCCCTGCACCCCACACTCTGCCAAGCGGCTGGGGAAAAGTGGGTATGGACACACCACACCGCCTCATGTTCACTGCCTCTGCACAGCTCAGGCCTGGCATGGTGGGGCCGCTATGCTCTCCTGAGCCCTTCAACTGGTGTGAGGCACTGACTTGCTCAGCCTTCAGCTGAGGAACAGGCAGACAGACAGACATTGCCAAGATCACCTCAGACTCTCCTCTGCTCCCCTCACCACACACACTATCTGACCTTCTTCTCCTACCCCCCAATCCCAGGGAGAGCCATCAGTAGTAATGATAAAGATTATGGGGCCCTTCCCGAGTGTGGACCCGTTGCAGAGGCAACGCATGGAGGGGCATGCGGAGATCAAGTCCCTTCCCCAGGTTGGCCTGCTGGGGAGGGAAGGGCGCTGTCCTCTCACTGTGACTGCCCCCCACAGCATGCTTGGCCTCTGTGCCTGGCAACAGGGGGAGGGATAGCTCAGTGGTTTGAGCATTGGCCTGCTAAACTCAGGGATGTGAGTTCAATCTTTGAGGAGGCCACTTAGGGATCTGGGGCAAAAATTGGTCCTGCTAGTGAAGGCAGGGGGCTGGACTCAATGACCTTTCAAGGTCCCTTCTAGTTCTAGGAGATTGGTATATCTCCAATTATTACCTATTACCAACTGGGCTGGGTAGGGAGCAAAGGGGGGTGGGACCAGGTGCTTCTTGCATGGGCCACTCTGGGTCCCTGCATCAGCCCAACTGCTGTGGATAGAGGCTGAGCAAGCCAGAGCCCCCTCTCCCTCCTGGCCCATTTCCAGCTTGCTCAGACCCTGCCTCTGGCAGCCAGGCCCAATCTGGGAGCGGGACACCGCCTCCCCAGCCAGGCTTTCTCAGGCAGCCACCACACTGCACAGAGCAGGAACCCTAAGTGGCCAGCTTCAGTTGTGCAAGAAGTGGCTCCTTCCCGCACTGCATCCCGGCCTGGCTGCCAGGGAGAGAGGTCAAAAGTGTTGGGGAGGCAGGGGATGGTGCAGGAGGAAAAGAAGAGAGCCCCCAACTGCAGGTAATGTGTGTAGGGCGGGGAGTGTGAAGGTCCTGGGCTGAGCGCATGGTGGGAGGGTATTGCTGGGCAGAGGAGACATGTAAGACAGTCACATGTCCTCCCCTTTAGATTGTGTCCCCCAGGTATGAGTCACAAATTGCCTGGTTCCACTGTGCCCTTGGTACCATTGTGAACTCAGTACTGACCAGAGACTCTGTCAACTCAGCAAAGTCACAAGTTTCACTGAGTCTCTCTAATTCTGTAACATATTGCTCAATAGTGTCAATTTTTTACATGTGTGTAAAAAATTGTCTCTCTCAACGGTATCTTTATTTTTTGGTCTGAAATGTTCCTCAAATTTAGTCAGAATTTTACTAAACTTCATGCTTTCACCTTCCTCAAACATATAGTTATAAATATCCAATGCTTCCTCCCCAAAAACATGCAAAATCTTTAATTTCCCTTTATTGCTTTTCTTCTCTGCCCTTATAGCTCCTAAATACAATTCAAGTCTCTGTTGGAATTTCTTCCAGTTCTGGATGCAGATGGAAACACATCCATTTATGGTTTTCTTCCCTTCTTAAACTAGTCAAGCAACCATTGTGTTAATAAAATACATACAAAAGCTTGTGGTTCTTCTCTGTTTGCTGTTCCGTGTGCTCCCCTTGCCTCTCCTTTCAGTTTCAAACACAGGAGTTAACCTCAAAATGACAGCAGTTTCCTTCTTATTCAGCACTTTTCACACCATGAAATGATCTTGGGGTTCATTAAAGAACAAACCAGTGAGTGAGAAAGGAATAAAACTTGTATTAAAAACAAACTACAGAGTGTCTGTGGTGAACTGCTGTGCACAGTTACACTGAGTTCTCGATCCTGCTACCAGGCATGACTCACAATCCCTATATACATAATAATGTCCTTTATGAAGGAGCCTCTCTAAATTACAGTAACTCTTCACTTAAAGTTGTCCTGGTTAACGCTGTTTTGTTGTTAATCAATTAGGGAACATGCTCATTTAAAGTTGTGCAATGCTCCCTTCCTGCTTTGTCCACTGCTTGCAGGAAGAGCAGCCTGTTGCAGCTAGCTGGTGGGGGCTTGGAACCAGGGTGGAGCAGCAGCTCCCTGCTCCCCTAAGTTCCCTGTGCAGCAGCTGCCCAGCAGGCTACCAATTGCAGCTGTCCCTCCCACCACTGCCACGTGCTGCTCCTGCCCTTTGCCTTGGAGCTGCTCCCCAAGACCCCTGCTTGCTGTGCGAGGGCGGAGGGGAGGAAGAGGAGGGTTAATGTCAAGGGTGTCCCCCTCCCCCATGCTTCTGCACCCCACTTACCCCATCTTCCATAGAGCGGGGGTGGGGACACACCACAGAGGGAGCTTCCAGGCAGCAGCAGCTGCAGTCTCAGCAAGCTGATCTAATTAACAAGGCAGTGTACTTCAAGGGGAAATGCGCATCTATCTCACACACACACAGTGTGTCTCTCTGTCTCTGTCTGTGATGCTCTCTCCCCTCCCTCCATTCCTGCTGCCTTGTAGACTGTGAGAGTTAACCCTTGAGGGCTCAGCTAGTTCATCATTTAGCAGTAAGGCATTGCCTGGGAAATATCCCACCCTCTGACACCTCCATGTCAACCAAGCTTCACAGTCATCATCAATGTGTACCAGTATTAAATTGTTTGTTTAAAACTTATAATGTGTGTGTGTGTGTGTGTATATATATATATATATATATATATATACACACACACACACACACACATTATAAGTTTTAAACAAACAATTTAATACTGGTACAATTTAATACTGGTACAAGACTATATATATATAGTCTTGTCTGGTGTAAAAAAATTTCCCTGGAACCTAACCCCCTGATTTACATTAATTCTTATGGGGAAATTGGATTCACTTAACATCATTTTGCTTAAAGTAGCATTTTTCAGGAACACAACTACAATGTTAAGTGAGGAGTCACTGTATAATCTTGCAATGTATCTCTGCAACCAACACCCTGAGGCTGAGGGAAGTAGTGGGATTGGAGGGTGAAAATCCTTGTTGATACTCCAACCTTTCTAGGGGAAGAGTGGGCCAATATGCTGACCTTGTCTGTCCAGGAGGGGAAAGGAGGACCTTGCCACTGATAATTCAATAGTGGGAGGAGAGTCTATAGTGGAGCTCATGTCAGGGTGAGTGGAAGATCCTGCATTGCCTGAATCCAACTTCAACTTGTGCAGAGCTCCCAGCCCCTCCTGGACCAGAGCACTCCACAGCAAACTGCATGAGGTTCTAAAGCATGAGTTAAAGAGTCAGGCTGTGCAGCTGGTGCTGTGACAGACTCATATGTTGCGTGGATTAGGCCCAGAGGGGCCTGTCTAACACATTGGCCAGTGGGTGACATCTGGGCACCTTTCTACAGGGTCAGCTTGGGCAGAAGTCACTCACCTCTGTAAGTGATGCTGCCAGGTGACAGAGACAGGGCTGGCAGTGGCTGTCACAGACCCTAGGGGGCATTGTCAGATATCTGCTCCCCCTGACACCAATGGGAGACTATCACAGCAGTAAATATTACAGCAAGATACATAGTGAGGGAGTCAACAGGGGCCATTTCAGTTCTGCTCAGAGCCTCAGTCATCCTCCCCTCAATTCTCCAACATGTGAACACAGGGTCAGACTGGATGGACACAATGGGCTCTTCTGGCTTTAACTTCTGTGAATCTATTTCTGTTTCACTTCCAGCTCCCTCCAAGCCTGTCCATCATCTGTGTGATGCATTGAAAACTGTTCAGGAATTGGAAGCTGTAACTGTAAATGCTCTGGGGGGTTTCCTGGTTCTGTTGGCAGTCAGGGGTCTCTGTAAGGAGGTGCACGATCTGGGTCCAACAGCAGGCAGCTCTACAGAGAGGAGCCTAAGAGAAAGATCATAGATTCATAGAATATTAGGGTTGGAAGGGATCTCAGGAGGTCATATAGTCCTACCCCCTGCTCAAAGCAGGACCAATCCCAACCTAAATGGGGTGACCTGGGCGCCTCTGCCTTAGGGAGCAGCCTGCTTTGTCTCTCTCCATTCTGGGTCCTTGTGTGTTATCACTCTGGATTCTAAGTACTAAAGCCGTATTAGGTGCAGCCTTCCAGCCACAGGATTTATGATTTTGTCTAACTCCTCTGTGTGTGCTGGGACTGGGGCAGATTTACCAGTAAACAACGGGGGGCCTCAGGGCCCAGGCACTCAGGCTTAGCACTAGCACACACCATGGAGGGGGAGTGGGGGCATTGAGCAGGAAAGCAGGGAGGGAGGCTCGTCTCCACCCTCAAGGTAGCAGGCAGGAGGTGTGGGTGGTGGGAGAACCGCAGGTGGAGGACTCAGGAGGAGCACAGGGCGGCTGCTGGCTGCACGTCTGCCTCTGTTCCTCCTGAGTCCTCCGCCCATGTTCACAGGGACACATTCTGAAAAGGGGTTTAGAGCTGCAGCCCAGGGCCCCCTTAGGCAAGGGCCTTGCAGCCCCTAAAGCCTCTGCACCACCTGCATTCTGGACGGCCCTGCCTGGTGGAGGGGCTCCCAGAATTGCGGCCATGGGGATGGTGCCGCGCTGCACAGAGCCACCTGCACCCCCTCCTGCACCAAACAGGAGATACCCCAGGTAAGTGCTCTGCACTCCCTGCCTGCCCCAGCCCTGTGCCTCCTCCCACACCTTAAGTCCCTAACTCCTGCACCCCAACCCTGAGCCCCAGGAGAAGAATGGAGAAAAAAGAATTAAAAATGGGGGTGGGGGGGAAGAGAATGCTTCCCCCGTGGTGTGGGGGGGGCAAAAAAGAAGTGAGCACAGGGCCCCACTAACTCTAAATCTGACACTAGCTGGGACCTAACAAAGGGAACCCTCTCCCCAATGAGACCTCCTTCTGAGCCCATCAAGGTCACTGTGGAAGTGACATGAACTACCAAAGAGCAGGGTTGAGGCCTAGGCACTGTAGGCCTATGCCAAGGGACCCAACAGACTCTTGTCTTTGGTTAAAGGAAAACATAGGTTTCCTGGTTTCATGTGTGAGGAAAAAAGCTGAGGATCATGCCCTGGATTTAACATTCCCAGCAACTCCCGCCAGAGTCTGCAGAGAGACTAAGGCTGCCAACTTTCTAATTGAAGAAAACCGAACACACTTGCCCCACCCCCTGCCCCACCCATTCCCTGAGGTCCCACCCCTGCTCACTCCATCCCCCCTTCCTCCATCACTTGCTCTCCCCCACCTTTCTTCACTTGCTCATTTTCACCATGCTGGGGCAGAGGGTTGGGGTGTGAGAGGGTGTGAAAGATCCAGCTGGGGATGTAGGCTCTGGGGTGCAGCTGGGGATGAGGGGTTCAGAGTGCAGGAGGGGGCCACAGACTGGGGCCAAGGGGTTTAGACTGTGGGAGGGGGTTCCAAGCTGGGGAAGGGAGTTGAAGTGTGGGAGGGGGTTCAGGGTGCAGGCTCCAGTCGGCACTGACCTAAGGGAGCTCCTAGGAAGCAGCATCATGTCCCTCCGGCTCCTAGCCGGGAGTCGCCAGGGGGCTCCATGTGCTGTCCCCGTCCACAGGCACTGCCCCTGCATCTCCCATTGGCCAGAAACCATGGCCAATGGGAGCTGCTGAGCTGCACTAAGGGTGGCGCCTGCAAGCAGGGACAGCACATCGAGTCCCCTGGCCGTCCCTCCGCCTAGGAGCCGGAGAGATGTGACGCCTGCTTCCCAGGAGCTATGCGGAGCCAGGTGCGGCGCTTGCCTGCCAGGCTGGCACTGCGATCAACCGGATTTTTGCTTTGCTGACCAGAGCTGCCAGGGTCCCTTTTCAACCAGGTGTTCTGGTCAAAAACCAGATGCCTGACAACCCTACACCCCACACACAGATCCAGTCAGAGCAGCAACTCGGTTTCAGCATTTTGGTGATTCACACCATAATTTACAGATTATCATAGTTTTTAGGTACAAAACCTATTTTAAAATGGTCTCTTCACTGTGTGAATCCCATAAAGCCAGACTGCTCTTATTACTGTAGCACCCAGAACACCAATGATGGATGAGATGCTGGCAGACCAAGTGCCAGCTCATGTCAGAGCTCCAGGACAATTCACTTGTATATTAGTATAGATCAAAGTGAGTGTTAAATATAAAAGAATGTATTTGGTGTTTAAACTTCATGAAAACTAGTGGAATATCACTTGCATTGTTTTCACTTATGTGTTTCCTGTTAGACTGTAATAACAAACATTTACATTGTGTATATCCCTGTAAGTAAATAACCCTTCAAAGAAGGAAGAAGCCTCGCAGAATGCAAATGAAGGACTTTAACAGAAAAGAGCTAATTTTGAAGCAAGTGATCATTTTATGTGATGATTGGAGGCCAAAGACTCACAGTGCATTCTTCACGCACCATCACCAAAGGAAAAGCCCACATGGGTAGTGAACTCTGTCAGCTTGTTTTCTATGAGAGGACGCTATAAGTAAGGATTCAAGGAAGGATCCTGGATCTCTGGATTCTTACAAGGAAGTGCACCAGATGTGAAGCAGAGATCCCCAGGGACAATCTGGGTAAACTGAAAAGACTTTTGGGAAACTAGCAGTTTATTATATTGCTGGCATCATTTGGAACTATAAACTGTGACTCACTTGTGAAAATATTTTACCCGCTTTAACCTCTCAATAACTCTCATTTCCTTTTCTTAACTAATAAACCTGTAGTTAGTTTAATATAAAATTGGCTACCAGCGTTATCTTTGGTGTAAGAGCTGGAGTACCTATTGATCTGGGGTAAGTGACTGGTCTCTTGAAACTGGGAGCAGCCTGATGTGGTGTGACTTTTGGTTTAAAGTGACCTTTTAACACAAAGTTCAGTTTGTCTGAGTGACAAGATAGACTGGAGAGTCTAAAGGGACTGTCTGACTCCATGGTAAGACTGGTACAGTGATCCAGAAGTTTACATTTGTTACTACTTTGGTCAAATCTATTTATAGAATATACCACCAGTTTGGGGTATCTGGAGTGGCAGTTCGGATCTGGGACCCACCTCGGGATGGGGGTCACCAAATCTGAAGGCTGCATAGTGTTGGGGTGCTTTCTATTGTATGGCTCCCAGCAGCTTCCCCTGGCCTGTGTTACTTGAGGGGTCTCAGCATATCTGATGTGACGTGAGGGATCTCCTGACAGGGCCACCCCTTCCCGTCAGCAGATCCCTGCCCCACAAAATAGGGAGCTTGGAAAGATGGTTCACCGGGGGAAGGAGAAAAAAGCCCCGAGGTAAGTGGGGAAGTGGGATATCGGGAGAAAGCACAAGTAGGTGAGGGCTCCTGCCCCATACTGGGACCCCAGGACAGTCAGTGAGTTATCTTACATGCCTATACACAAATGCAAGAAGCCTGGGGAACAAGCAGGGAGAACTAGAAGTCCTGGCACAGTCAAAGAATTATGATGTAATTGGAATAACAGAGACTTGGTGGGATAATTCACATGACTGGAGTACTGTAATGGATGGATATAAACTGTTCAGGAAGGATAGGCAGGGCAGAAAAGGTGGGGGGGTTCCATTGTACGTAAGAGAGCAGTATGACTGCTCAGAGCTCCAGTATGAAACTGCAGAAAAACCTGAGAGTCTCTGGATTAAATTTAGAAGTATGAACAACAAGGGTAATGTCGTGGTGGGAGTCTGCTACAGACCACCGGACCAGGGGGATGAGGTGGACGAGGCTTTCTTCCAGCAACTAACAGAAGTTGCTAGATCACAGGCCCTGGTTCTCATGGGTGACTTTAATCACCCCGATATCTGCTGGGAGAGCAATACAGCGGTGCACAGGCAATCCAGGAAGTTTCTGGAAAGTGTAGGGGACAATTTCCTGGTGCAAGTGCTGGAGGAACCAACTAGGGGAAAAGCTCTTCTTGACCTGCTGCTCACAAACAGGGAAGAAATAGTAGAGGAAGCAATAGTGGATGGGAACCTGGGAGGCAGTGACCATGACATGGTCGAGTTCAGGATCTTGACACAAGGAAGAAAGGAGAGCAGTAGAACAGAGACCTTGGACTTCAGAAAAGCAGACTTCGACTCCCTCAGGGAACTGATGGGCAAGGTCCCCTGGGAGAATAACATGACGGGGAAAGGACTCGAGGAAAGCTGGCTGTATTTTAAAGAATCCTTATTGAGGTTGCAGGAACAAACCATCCCGATGTGTAGGAAGAAAAGTAAATATGGCAGGTGACCAGATTGGCTTAACAGTGAAATCCTTGCTCATCTTAAACAAAAAAAAACAGCTTACAAGAAGTGGAAGATTGGACAAATAACCAGGGAGGAGTATTAAAGTATTGCTCAGGCATGCAGGAGTGAAATTAGGAAGGCCAAATCACGCTTGGAGTTGCAGCTAGCCGGAGATGTTAGGAGTAACAAGAAGGGTTTCTTCAGGTATGTTAGCAACAAGAAGAAAGTCAAGGAAAGTGTGGGCCCCATTGCTGAATGAGGGAGGGAACCTAGTGACAGAGGATGGGGAGAAAGCTAGTGTACTCAATGCTTTTTTTGCCTCTGTCTTCACAGACAAGATCAGCTCCCAGACAGCTGCACTCTGCAGCACGGTATGGGGAGGAGGTGACCAGCTCTCTGTGGAGAAAGAAGTAGTTCGGGACTATTTAGAAAAGCTGGACGAGCACAAATCCATGGGGCCGGATGCGCTGCATCCGAGGGTGCTAAAGGAGTTGGCCGATGAGATTGCAGAGCCATTGGCCATTATCTTTGAAAAATCATGGCGATCGGGGGAGGTCCCGGATGACTGGAAAAAAGCTAATGTAGTGCCCATCTTTTAAAAAGGGAAGAAGGAAGATCCACGGAACTACAGGCCAGTCAGTCTCACCTCAGTCCGTGGAAAAATCATGGAGCAGGTCCTCAAGGAATCAATTTTGAACCACTTAAAGGAGGGGAAAGTGATCAGGAACAGTCAGCATGGATTCACCAAGGGCAAGTCATGCCTGACTAACCTAATTGCCTTCTATGATGAGATAACCGGCTCTCTGGATGAGGGAAAAGCAGTGGATGTGCTATTTCTGGACTTTAGCAAAGCTTTTGATACAGTCTCCCACAGTATTCTTGCCAGCAAATTAAAGAAGTCTGGGCTGGATGAATGGACGGTAAGGTGGATAGAAAATAGTGATCAATGGTTCCATGACTAGTTGGCAGCCGGTATCAAGTGGAGTGCCCCAAGGGTCGGTGCTGGGGCCGGTTTTGTTCAATATCTTCATTAACGATCTGGAGGATGGTGTGGACTGCACCCTCAGCAGGTTTGCAGATGACACTAAACTGGGAGGAGTGGTTGATACGCTGGAGGGTAGGGATAGGATACAGAGGGACCTAGACAAATTAGAGGATTGGACCAAAAGAAATATGATGAGGTTCAACAAGGACAAGTGCAGAGTCCTGCACTTAGGACGGAAGAATCCCATGCACTGCTACAGACTAGGGTCCGAATGGCTGGGCAGCAGTTCTGCAGAAAAGGACCTAGGGGTTACGGTGGACGAAAAGCTGAATATGAGTCAGCAGTGTGCCCTTGTTTCCAAGAAGGCTAATGGCATTTTGAGTTGTATAAGTAGGGGCATTTCCAGCAGATCGAGGGATATGATCATTCCCCTCTATTCAGCACTGGTGAGTCCTCATTTGGAGTATTGTGTCCATTTTTGGGCCCCACACTACAAGAAGGATGTGGATAAATTGGAGAGAGTCCAGCGGAGGGCAACAAAAATGATTAGGGGGCTGGAGCACATGACTTATGAGGAGAGGCTGAGGGAACTGGGATTGTTTAGCCTGCAGAAGAGAAGAATGAGGGGGGATTTGATAGCTGCTTTCAACTACCTGAAAGGGGGTTCCAAGGAGGATGGATCTAGACTGTTCTCAGTGGTAGAAGATGACAAAACAAGGAGTAATGGTCTCAAGTTGCAGAGGGGGAGGTTTAGGTTGGACATTAGGAAAAACTTTTTCACTAGTAGGGTGGTGAAGAAGTGGAATGGGTTACCTAGGGAGGTGGTGGAATCTCCTTCCTTAGAGGTCTTTAAGGTTAGGCTTGACAAAGCCCTGGATGGGATGATTTAGTTGGGGTTGGTCCTGCTTTGAGCAGGGGGTTGGACTAGATGACCTCCTGAGGTCCCTTCCAACCCTGAGATTCTATGATTCTGTGATTCTATGGGGGCTGTTGTTAATCTCTAAGGAGCACGGTTATGTGCAGGTGAGTGAGACCCCTTGGCACCCAGAAACTAAAAGTGTGGCTCCCTTAGGTCCTGCGCTCCCACCTCCCCTAGGCCCTGTCTGGGCTCTCATCCTCACCCCGCAACTGTGCTGTTTCTATTCTTCTCCTCTCTCCTCCCCGCACCCTATTTCTAGCCCTTCTCCTCCCCCCATCTCCACCCCCTTCTCTGTCACCTCCCCATTTCTACCCTCCCTTCCCCCTGCCCAATCCCAGTCCCTTCCCTCCATCCCATGGGCTCCCTCTTATCTGAGGGCTTTTCCTGACCACCACCACCACCCCCAGCAGGAGATCCTCCCTCAACTCCCCCCAACTCACTCCTCTCGGCTTGACAGTTGTACTTCCCCCATCCCTCCTTAGGTAACAGCTGGGGTCCCCCATCTCACCCCCCCCAGGTGACAGTTGGCCATTCCCCTCAGGTGACAGTTGGGCTCCCCCCATCCCCCCAGGTGGCAGTTGGCCGTTCCCCCCCTTGATGGTCCCGTCACTGACTCTGCTCGCCAGGCCCCTCCCCCAACAGGAGATTCCCAAGTTACTGCAGGCGGCTCTAGCCCATCACCCGAGCTCGCCGCACCCAGGGCTGGAGGGTTCGGCCCATCCCAGCAGGGCCCCGCCAGTCTCCAGCAAGTCTCCAGCTCACAGAGCAAAGGGCCACGTAGCCCCTGACTGTTTGCTTCCGTAGTGACGTCACCGCGCCCTGAAATGCAAATGCGGGGGTTACACTGGCATTGCTCAGCCATGGCCAGACGCCTGAGCGAGCGTGGGGAAGAGACAGGCTCTGCCTGCTGAGGCGCCAGTGCTGGGGAGGCACTAGGCAAAATTCCCACCTTTGTGAGCCGGCCTGGAGTCCAGCTGGCCCTGGGACTGTGGGGCCCCTGGTTTGTTGGGTGTGTCTGGTTTTTATTAGCCAGACAAGGCAGGTGAGGTCAAACCTTCTATTGCACCAACTTCTGCTGGTGAGAGAGACGCTTTTGAGTTACACAGCTCTACTATCCTGGGACCAACATGCCTACAACCATACTGCAAACCGGTTTTATGGTAAGGCATGCTGGGGTAGTGAGGATCTGAAGAGGAAAGAATCAGTGGCCACCCTGCCAAAGGAAAGGCTGGCTAGTAACAAAGGTGGGATTCAAACCTATCCAAGCAGAATACACGGGATCAGCCCTATCTCTTTGGCAATAGGGCAACTTTCTCATGAGCTGTCATTTAGTCAGATGAGTCTAGGCACCCAAGCGAATTTACAGAGGAAAACACAGATCTGGTCTTCAGGATGCCAAGTCCAAAGCTATATCATGCAAGACTGATTAAGAACTACTAATTCATTGTGTGCTGCAGCTATGTGTTTGAATCTTCCTTTGGTTGTTGGTCATCTTCCCTTTTTTCATGGAGGTGCCCACTGGCTAGTTCTTCCATGTCTCTTCTTCCCAGATGCCAAAAGAAGAAACGTTCTCCATAAACTGAGTGCCACAGCACTTCCTACACCAGCTAGATCTCAAACCTATCTTAGAAGAATGTGACTTATGCATGAAGCCTCTATACCACTGGTCTGCTTGCAGGCCTCCCCTGCTATGTCCTTTCTACCCTGAGTTGAGTTCCCGGCCTTGCTTGACCAAGTGACAGCTGGTAGCAAAAGGGCCCTTTTGGCTGACAAAATGACTGTGTGGTTAAGGTGCTATATTGCTAATGCATTGTGCTCTGTGTGCCTGGGTTCAAATAGTACCAAGAGCAACTGGTAGATGTGCTTGTTCTTTTCCTGCACATCCATAGCATTGGCGGAGGGCAAACATAGCACCTATCTCAAAAAAGGGAAAACAGGATTCAGGGAGTTATAGACAAGTCAATCTAACTTCAATACCTGAAAAGATACTGGAACAAATTATTAAACAATCAATTGGTAAACACCTAGAGGATAACAGGTTTATGAGGAATAGCCAGCATGGATTTGTCAAGAACAAATCATTCTAAACCAACCTAACTTCCTTCTTTGATGATGTTACTGGCTCAGTGGATGGGAGGAAGCCATAGATGAGAGGGATAGCTCAGTAGTTTGAGCATTGGCCTGCTAAGCCCAGGGTTGTGAGTTCAATCCTCGAGGAGGCCACGTAGGGATCTGGGGCAAAAATTGGTCCTGCTAGTGAAGGCAGGGGGCTGGACTTGATGACCTTTCAAGATCCCTTCCAGTTCTAGGAGATGGGTATATCTACAATTATTACTAGATATAGCTTGATTTTAGCAAGGCTTTTGAATCAGTCCCACATGACAGTCTCATAAGAAAACTAGGGAAATGTGGTTGAGATAAAATTACTATAAGGTGGATGCACAACTGGTTGAAATACTATACTCAAATGGTAGTTGTCAGTGGTTTACTGTCAAACTGGGATGGCGTATCTAGTGGGACACTGCAGAGGTCAGTCTTGGGTCTGGTTCTATTCAATATTTTCATTGATGTCTTGGATTATGGAATGGAGAATATGATTATAAAATCTGCAGATAAGACAAAGCATGGAAGGGTTACAGTCATTTAGGAGGACATGAATAGAATTCAAAATGACCTTGACAAATTGGAGAATTGGTCTGAAATCAAATGAGATGAAATTTAATAAAGACAAGTGTGAAGTACTTTACTGCAGACATGTCTATACTTAAAACGCGGCATTGGTGCTGCTGCATTTGTGCAGTTGTGCCACTGTAGTCCTTTAATTAAGACTCTCTAAGTCAACGGGAGAGATCTCTCCCATAGGTTTAGTTAATCCACCTCCCCGAGAGGCAATAGCTATGTCTGCAGGAGAAGTTCTCCCACCAGCTAAGCACTGTCTATATGGAGAGTTAGCCCAGTATAACTCCTTGTCTCTGGGGTGTGGATTTTTCACACCCCTGAGCAACCTCTTTATACCCATATAGGTTTGGAGTGTAGACCAGACCTGAGGAAGGAAAAATCAAATGTACAACTACAAAATAGGGAATAACTGGATAGGTGGCAGTACTGCTGAAAAGGATCTGAAGGTCACAATGGATGACAAATTGAATATGAGTCAACAACATGATGCAGTTGCGGAAAAGGGTAATGACCCTCTATGACGTATTAACAGTAGTGTCATATGTAAGTCACAGGTGGTAAGTGGGGTAGTCTGAGCTGGAGTACTGTGTCCAATTTTGAGTATCACACTTTAGGAAAGATGTGGACAAGTTGGAGAGATCACAGAGGAGCGCAATAGAAATGATCAAAGGTTGAGGTAAGCAGAGTCTGAATGAGCTCTCCTCTGGCATCTAGTGATGAGCTGGGGGAGAAGATATCAGAACCCGACCTTGTTTGCATAAACACACCAACTTGTTTTAAGTGTGCAACATGATGGCGATGCTTTGACAAATTTATCACTTTTGGCTGGTCTTGGATTGCAAGTCACTTTGTTATTGAGTGCAGAGGTAATAAATTGTTATTGCTGTGTGACTCAAGGGGTGCAGAACTCTGCTGGGCATGCCCTGATTGAGGGGTTCACCCTCAACTTAGGTGAGCATGCTAAGCAAGGGGCATGGGTGCCAACTACCAGTGGAGTGGAGTTGGGCGGGGGAGGAGGAAAGTATGTGTTTCTTTTGGGTGATATGGGCCTTACCTAAGAGTCCTGGACACAATCTGATCCTCCCTTCTCCACTGTTTAATGACAGCTCAACTGAGAGACTTTTGTTAAGGATCATGAGAACTGAAATCACTGATCATCCAGGTCTAAGTATTAGACCTGCTATGGGACTGTGTCTCCAGTGAAAGAGACTGCCCAGCCTGCCCTAGCAATGTAACAGCTGAATCACTGGGAGCTGTGTTAAAGGGTGGGACTTCAAGACATCCCAGCAGTAGAGATGGCAGTGATGGTGGAGCAAGCAAGCTATCAACTGATGGAGCAGGCAGCCGACAGAGAGAGTGAGTGACCAACTGGTGGAGGCAGTGTGGGCGAGTGAGTAGCAGCAGAGCGATCGACAGTGGAGTGTGCTGAGATGCCTTCTTTCCCCCCCCCCCCACCTGTGAGGTGAACACATGTGAATGCACCTCTGAACTCTGGGTCTTTGCTGACTAAGGACAACAACTGTGAATGGAGTGGGTGTAGGGGAGAGGAGAGTAGCATGTTGAAGCAATTTTTTTTTGTTGGACTTGCTGTCGATTGCCTTGTGTGTGTGTTCTTTCTGTGGGCTGTCCAGCTCTGAACAAATAACTCATTCAGCAGAACTAGATAGTACTATCCAGTGTTGTTAAGTGCTGAAGGCTGGACTGTGTTTGCCTCAGTAATGTTGTTCCGGCTGCCCTGCTCGTCTGTGCTTAGAACTCCAATGTTGTTATTATTAGCAGCAGATATTGCAGCCTGCTAATTCAGCAGATCTTGATGTTACTCATAAAGAAAGACCACAGGCGTGGTTCAGTGACAAAGGCACTCAACCAGGTTTATTGCCCTCAAGGCACAGACCCAGTGCCCTGGCTCCATGGTTGTAGATATAGTAACAAATGAGTGCTGAGTGGCAAGGAGCAGTTCAGTCAGCAGCGGAAGTTTCTGCTGTCCTCTAGGCCATACGAAGGATTACAATGAAGTTCCCTGACATTTGTAGTTTGAGTCAAACAACTGAAATACACAACTTGCACCCCACCTTATGTATTTCTTGACATGTTTGTTACCTCCCCTTGCTCCTGATATCTTGTACAAAACATCTGTTCATTATTATGTAAAACCATCTTATCTTTACTAGATAGGGATATAATCTATGGAAGGTGGGGGAAAGATAGCTCAGTGGTTTGAGCATTGGCCTGCTAAACCCAGGGTTGTGAGTTCAATCCTTGAGGGGGCCACTTAGGGACCTGGGCCAAAAATTGGTCCTGCTGGTGAAGGTAGGGGGCTGGACTCAATGACCTTTCAAGGTCCCTTCCAGTTCTAGAAGATTCTTATATCTCCAATTATTACCTAAGTATCTAGTGCCTAGTACACTAGTAACAACTTCACCAAGTTAATGTACTGGACAATGAACTTGTAAACATCTGCTCTAATCCATGGTCTGACTTTGGTTCATTGCCTCTGGTTCAGACCTCAGATCTTGTACCAAACCCAGTGCTCCAGGCTCTCAGTTACTACAGAACTTTTGTGAAAACCTGAGGCAAAGTGCCCATTGTGGCAGTGGGTATTTTGGTCATGGCCATATGTTTCTGAATCATGCTTGCAGTGTTTTCCCAAGTTAATGCTGGGTATCTTTCCTCTTTTTATTACAAGTTTTCTCTGCTATACACAGACTCAGTGCTTATGAGTGGGGAAGCATTGCCTCTTAGAGGCACTCAGGCATGGTATGTAATTTTCCCAGGTTACTGGGTGGGAGCTCAAGCCAATTCTCTGTTGTTCTGTTAAAACAGAATAGTCTAGATATTGAACCAAGCCCCTGTTGCTGCCAACTCCACGTGGCAGAAGGGTTACTATTAGAAAACCTGACCTTTGAGGAAAGGTTAAAAAAATCTGGGCATGTTTAATTTTGAGAAAAGAAGACTGAGGGGGAACCTGATAACCATCTTCAAATATGTTAAGGACTGTTAAAAAGAGGATGGGGACCAATTGTTCTCAGCACCCTCTGAAGGTAGGCCAAGAAGTAAGGGGCTTAATCTGCAACAACGGAGGTTTAGGTTCGATAGTAGGAAAAACTTTCTAATGATAAGGGTAGTTAAGCACTCCCAAGGGAGGTTCTGGAATCCAAATCCTCTGAGATTATTAAGAGGCTGGACATACCCCCACCAGGGATGGTCTAGGTTTACTTGGTCCTGCCTCAGCACAGGGGGCTGGATTTGATGGGATATGATTATGAACATTCCCACATTTCTCACACAGTCCTTCAAGCTAACATGCATTAACCTCTAGGAGATCATAGAGGAGTCATGCAGCGGAACAGAGCATTGGCAGATTCCACCTGCAATCAGTGAGGGCTTAAACATGGCACATTCTGGTGTAGAAAATGGGATTTTTTTCTCTGTGGAAAATCTAGAATAATTTCCACTGAAATTTTCAGCAATAACATTTTATTTTTCATCAACAAATTGAAATAATGGAAATAGGGGGTTAGAGGAATATCAGGTTTTGAAACCTGAAAACTGAAAAAAATCAGCTGAAAGCTTCCAAAAACTGAAATAATTTGGGGCTGCTGGTTTTCCAATGAAAAATCAAAAATGTTTAAAGAAAGCAGAGACATCCACAATGAAGTAAAATTAAAAAAATACTCAAAAATCAAGTTTTTTATCAAAAAAAGTCTTCATGTAAAATTCCCAGCCGGCCCTAGTACAGTCATCAGTGCCACTCGTGTGCATGATGGTGTAAAGTCAGGTATTATCCAGCAGGGTCCCTGCCCTGACAACCTGCTGTGGCTTATATTCTTGACTAGAGTGTTAAACTTCACAACATCTTTTGCCAAAGTCTATCCTGGGTATGTCTGTGGCCTGGCCTAGCTGCTCAGTCAGTCTGTCAGTGTCAGGTCTTGAGTATGCAGCAGATCTGGTTGCTCCACGGAGCTTCCTGAAATCTCTATCAAACAAATATGTCCATATCATCCCTCTTGCTCCTTCACTGTTTGGTGGCCCAGCCACCCCAAATCGAGCATCTTCTCTCTCTCCTTGGTCAGGCTCTGAATCATCATCTCTGGTACCTGTTGCTCACTTGGTCTCAGAGGGACAGTCCCCACACCCAAACCTTAGGGTAGTAACTGTGTGGCCTGGGACTGTCTCTATAATAGGCCCAAAGCAGAACCCCAACTCCACACCCCCAAACTCTGGGGAAGGTCAGATTAGGACCCTCAGATGGAGCTAAACCTTATGGCAAGTATCACAGGCCAGGGAAGGCATGGTCCTGCCCACCCACTGCCCCGAGGCCTCCTCCTTTTTCCCACTCTCCCCTGGGCCCGGGCCCAGGCTGAGGCTAGGGTGAGCTGGCCTGCAGCCTGGGACTCGGGAAAGCTGAGGCCCAGTGCTTGTATCAACTAGAGCTCTGGGCTGGGGAGGCACTGCCTGCCTGCCTGCCACTCTGGTGGGCTGGGGGGCCTGGCATGATTGTGATGTGGGGTCAGGAGTCCAATGGGAGGGGGGATGGAAGGGGCAGGGACGGGGGCTAACCTCCCTGAACCGAGCAAAGAGTCCTGTGGCACCTTATAGACTAACAGATGTATTGGAGCATGAGCTTCTGTGGGTGAATACCCACTTTGTCGGATGCATGAAAGGGCAGTTCACACGCAGCCCATGTCCAGTTGCTCTGTCCCAGTCCAGCCTCTCCCTTCCCCCGGTCCCCTCTTTCACTGATCAGCCACAACTATCTTAGTGTTTGGAAATGGGAGCCGGCTTGGAGTCTTTAAACTGAGAGGGGACGTCTCTTTCTACCAGACAGGCTCTAGCTCAGCCAGAAGTGAGCAGCTCAATGCAGGGATCCCTGGGGGAGGCTCTGTAGCCTGGGCTGTGCAGATGCTCTGATGCCATTGGTCCCATTGGTCCCTTCTGGACTTTAAATGCACAACTATGAAAATAAACTGCCCTGGAAACCTCAGAGAACAGACTAAATGGAGAGAGAAAGAATGAGGTAGATTAACATGTGAGAACAAAAATAACATTGTATAAGCGTGCTATTTAATCCTACATCACAGCCTGTAATACACCCCCGCCCTGCTGGGCTGCTAGCTTGGGGTGTAGCTGGGTAGAGCTCACTGCTGAGTGGAGGACGAGGTGTCTGCACAGGAGGCTCTGCAGATGCTCAGGGTACTGTCGATTAGTCCTGCGGTTCCCTCCCCACATGGCTGCACAGAGCAGCTGGACTGTGTGTGCAGAGAGTCACTAAGCAGGAGCCACTGCTCACTGCATCAACTCTCCTCTCCCTTCCCTTTTCTGAGCAACAGCCGGTCACTCTCTAGTCCCACAGCGTCTAGCTCCACCCTGCAGAGTGGGGGAGACGGGTCTAATTCTGCCATGGCTGCCCGAAGTTTGGGATGGAGGGAAATGAGGCAGGATCTAGCCCAGAGGCAATAGGGAGTGGGCCGCTTTGTGGAATCAATTAAATCCTATATGAGAGATTTTCCAGCTTCTGTGTCTGACACTTTCCCTATATCCCAATCCCATCTTATCCAGGCTTTTCCCCTCTTTGGCTGAAATATCATTTGTACAACACTGGTCATGGTCACCCAGGCTTTTGGGCGGGATGGGGACTGTGGGGAGGAATTGTGATTTTGTTGTGCCTCAGTTTCCCCACGTGTGAAATGAGGATGAACTACTTCCCTTCCACTCAGGGGTGTGTGAGGATAAAACCAATTAATGATTGTGAGCGGCTCAGATACTCCAGTGACAGGGGATGTAGAGGGGAGAGCATTGATGGGAAGAGCTCAGGACATCTCTATATACAGGGAAATTTACCAGTAAAATTATACCACTCTAGCTTTGCTGGTATAAGTCCCATAGAGACACTCTTGTTGTGGAATCAGAGCCTTTGTTGGGTTTATTCTAAAATTCTAAGGCCAGAAGGGACCACTGTGATCACATAGTCTGACCTCCTGTATAACACAGGCCAGAGAACTGCCCCCAAATCATTCCTATTTGAACTACAGCATGTCTTTGAGGAAAAAAAAACATCCAAGTTTGATTTAAAAATTGCCAGTAACGGAGAATCCATCACAGCCCTTGGTAAGTTTTTCCCATGGTTAATTATCCTCACCGTTAAAAAAAAGTGCACTGTATAGTGTATATTGCTTCCAAAACAAGGTAAGATAAACCAGAAAGTCTTGGTCTTTGTGCTTAACCATGTGATAAACCAAGCACAGTATTTAAAAATAATATTGTATCTGTCTACCACATATACATCCTCTGTCTCTCTCTCTATCCATTGATCTATCTAACAATCTCTCTCTTTAGTGCAGGCTCTGTGCACCCGACTCCTTCAAGTCTCTGTTAAAGCACTAACACAGAGACATTTCTTTGAAGTGTGGAGCAGTTTCCTCTGCTTCTTTCAGGGTCCGTGTGAGTGAGGGAGCTGCAGGATCTGTGGGGAAAGGAGGAACTCACTCTGCAGCTGCTCTTGCTTCACGTATCTGCGTTTGCAGCTCTGGCTGGGGGATGGAGTGAGTTCCCCTTCTTCACATCCCACTATGCACTGTTCATGATCCCATCATCAACCTCCCCTACACCCTCCGATGGTGAAGAGGTTCCCTGTTCTTGTTCCTGTGGTGAGTCTGGGTTGGGGTCATTCAAGTGAAAGCTCCAGAGCAATTTCTCTATCACAAGAGAACTGACCCTCTTACACAGCGGCCTGATCCCCAGGCCAGTGAGGTCAGGGGAGTCTTTCCATTGCCACCAGTGGACTTTGGATCAGGCCCTTTCTGGGCAGCATTGTCTGAGCTACAAGCAGGGCCCGGCTGCCATCCAAGGGTGCCAGCAGCTCAGCCTGACCCACAGCCCCAGGGATCACTCTGGGCTAGAGTTTGTCAAACATTTTTTCCAGTTTCCATTTTTCCAAAGGAAAAAAAGTGTTTTTGAAATTTTCTAAAAACAAAATTGGAAAATAAAAAAATGAACATTTTCATTTTTAAAAACCTACTTTGAGAGATTTCAGATTTTCCCTCCCTCCCTTTTTTCCATTTCCCCAAAAGACAGGGAGAAATTATTAAAACAAATATTTTGAACAAAAGGTTTTGAAACAATTTAAAAAAAAATTGCAAAAAATATTTACCCTTTTTCACCCTGTCATCTTCTGGGAACTGCTTATAACAGGGAGTCTCAAAACATGCTCCTCTGACCCTCACCCAGACATCCCCTGTCCAGCTGCTCTGCAGAGCTGATTCCATCCTAGCACAATCCACTTATGCATGGCTCTGCAAAACTACTATGCAGAACAGCTCTACCTTGTACTCCTGACACATTTCCCTTGAGGCTCTCAGCTGTTTGGCTTCCAGTAAAGTTGTTAACGTCTATTCACAAGACTTATTTCTTTCCCATATGTTTCTTTGGCCTTTTGCCCTGGTTCCCCACTTGCTTAGTCACACTGATTTCAGCTACCCTGTTGCCCAGATTTCACTTCTGGATGCTCTTTCCCAACTGCATTGTGTTCCTCCCCATCTGGCAGTGCCCTGGTGCTCATCTCTCAGCAGGAACAGGAGCCCAGAATGGGAGCAGAGGTAGTCAGAGCAGGATGGGCAGAAGTGGCTGGAGGGGGAAAATGGTGGATATGGTAAGGGAAAACTAAGGAGATGGGGAAGCCAGTGCAGTCCTGTGGTAGGTGTCTTCTGTGAGTGCGAAATTCACCCGTATGCAGCGGGTCCTACATGAGGCCCAGACCCCATTTATATCCCACATAAGCCCAGAGGATGAATTACCTCCTGGGGGAGCTGAATCCTTCTCACCAGGGACTGGAGACCAGGGTGGAGGTAAAAGGTTCAGGCTCATCCAACATCCCTCAATCACCCAGTTACCTTTGACCCTGGCCCAGCTGTGCCTTTAGCCAGGGGGCTGTCTCGATCCCCAGGCAATGAGATGGGATGGGAGGGGTTTCTTCAGTGATATGTTTATACTCAAACTCACAAACCAGGTTCTTTCAGTTCTCAATCTTCCAGCCCTAAATAGAGATGCTGTGGCTGGAGCACCAAAACGGGGGCGGCACGGGGCAGGAAACAGGGAGTGGTGATGAACATCAGACCTGAGGAAGGGACAGAGCAAATCAGACAGGCTGCAGCATTTCTGCTGTCTGAGCCCTACAAAGCCCAGAAGGCCTGGGAGCAGGGAGAGGGGCTGACTGGAGCATCCAATCCTGAGGATCAGACAGGGGCAGATTGGAACAGAGAGAGAGAGAGAGAGAGACCTGAACTTCCCTTCTGTTGAAATCAGACAGGGCACAGGTGAGAGCAAGGAGTGACAGTGGATTGTCCCCTTCAGGCCCTGTCAGGAGCTAAAATCTCTGGGCTGTTTCCATCCCACTTGGTTCCCCCGACTGCCCCGATGATCCTGTCTCTGTGCCTTTTGCTTCCTGGTGAGTATGTGGGAATCCTGTGCTAATTTGTAGCAGGTTGGGGGAAACAGAACCAAGAGCAGCCCCTGGCCAGATGGTTGGCAAATCATCTTTAGTGGGAGAGACATGGGAACCAGTAGAAATACTGAGAATGAGAGTTACTGGACCAGATCCCCAGCTGGTGTATCGGTATCGCTCCACTGGAGTCAATTGGGGCACATCCATAGCTGGTGTAAATCAGTGTAGCTCCATTCGACTCAATATCTGTTTACATCAGCTGAGGATCTGGCCCTCTAGAGCAGTGGTTCTGAGCCAGGGTATGCATACTTGTGGGGACACAAAGGTCTTCCAGGGGTACACCAACTACTCTAGACAGGGCTGGCTCCAGACCCCAGCGCGCCAAGCAGGCGCGTGGGGCGGTATTGTCGGGGCAGGGCGGCATTTGGCTCCGGCGGACCTTCCGCAGTCATGCCTGCGGGAGGTCCACCGGAGCCCGGGATGAGCGGACCTGCTGCAGGCATGACTGCGGAGGGTCCCCTCTTCCCGCGGCTCGGACGGAGCTCCCGCAGGCATGCCTGCGGATGCTCCACCGGAGCCGCGAACCAGCACACCTGCCACAGACACTTCTGCCCCAGTCGCGGGACCAGAGAAGGGCGGCGCAGCGCGCCGCCCTGCTTGGGGCGCCATAATTTATAGAGCCACCCCTGACTCTAGACATTTGCCGAGTTTTATGATAGACTACATAAAAATCATGAATGAAGTCAGTACAAACTAAACTTTCATACAGACAGTGACTTGTTTATTTTGCTCTATAGTAATTGTGTGGCTGTGACATATATTTTTATGTATGATTTTGTAAGCAAATTGTTTTTAAGTGAGGTGAAACTTGGGGTATGCAAGACAAATCAGACTCCTGAAAGGGGAACTGTAGTCTGGAAAGGTTGAGAGCCACTGCTCTAGAGAGGTGAAGGGAAAAGAAGTCCCAGCTCAGACAAGGTGTGTGTGTGCATGGAACCTGCCCTGTCCCAGATGTAACATCCTGTCTGGTTTACTTCTTCAGCAAAACAGGAATCAAGAATTTATTTTCCTGTCTATTGAAAAGAGTTTTTGTCCTTGAAGTGGGGACAAAGGAAGGGGGAGATTTTATCTCCAGCACTAACCACACAGCACCTTTCTCTTCCCAGTAATGAATCCCAGCAGCCAGAATATCTGCTCAGCTCCCGGTAAGTCCATCTGTCACCCTTCTATCTATTTTTTCCAGAGGGGTTTGTACTAATAGAAAAGGTTACCAGCTGCAGAAGATTATATTATTACTGTGGCCCCTGAAGAACTGACAATCTCGGATCTGACATTATCCTCCTGATGCCCAGTCGTGCTGAAATAAGATCCTGCTCCAGACACATTGCACATACCCTGCAGCCCTTGTGCAGGCAGAATTAATCTACACTGCAATTAGACGCCTGTGGCTGGCCTATCCCATGTAAACAGCCATATAGCCCGAGTCCCGGAAGCCCAAGTCAGCTGACACAGCCCAGCAGCCACTTTTTAACTGCAGTGTAGAGATAAGACAGATGCTTAGCAGCTGCAAGCTGCTTCCATGGCAATCATTTTCCTTTAGTAAACTGCTCCCGGGCTGCCCCCAAATGGGCAACAACAATGACCCCACTGATGGCTGACCCATTGGCCTTCCCAGGTGTTGTCCCTGCCCCCATCCTCTACCTGAGCCAGACGTCTGCTCGACAGGGGGACTCCGTGCTGCTCCAGTGCTCTGTGATCTCCAAGGCCCCAGCCGCCCGCGTCATCTTCTGTAAAGACGGGGAGGAGGTTTTCTCTCAGGCAGGGTTGAAGAAGGTCACCTATAGCTATGACCACACAGTGTCCATGGACAGCTCTGGGAATTACTCCTGCGGATACGAGATTAAGGAGAGCGACAAGCAAGTGAACAGATCCCAGCTCAGCCCTGCCAAGCATCTCAGTGTTACTGGTAAGAGGGGTGAATGCCAAAGTAAGTAAATCATCCAACGCCCTGGCAGAAAGAATTCAGATGCAGATAGATAGCTGAGTGACAGGGTGATGAGCAGAAGAATTAGGTTGTTTTGTCATAAATATTCTCCTGTTACAATTCTCCATTTGCAAAATAGATTTGACTGTGGTTTGATGTGTGAAAACCCTCCCTTCTATTCCCAGCACAGCCTCAGGTGATCTTGTGCAACTCTTCATTATCAATACAAGGGGTGAATGACACCTGTCACCTATTCCATAGTGGCATGAGCTAGCGGCTGTGAAGTGTGCGAGGAGTTACTAACACTCAGTGGAAGAGCTCGACCTCGAGCACAGGGTGTCCTGGCTTGTAGCTGAGTGCCACCTACAAGCTCCAGGACTTTGTGTGGGAAGTGCATGGCATTTGGCTGGGCTGATTGAGCCACTCAGGGAGCTCCTTTGCTGAGGTTTCCATTCGGGGAACAGTCATGTCCCATTTGACTGGTGCAGGGGCTGGGCTCAGCCATCGCAGACGCATTTCTCACACACTGAGTGTCACCTGGAGGCACTGACAGGGCCAGATTCTCCTCATTCTCATTGTACAGGTCAGGTAAGCAGCAGTGGAGAGGAGTCAGATCCCAGAGCTCAGATAGCTCTTGGGCAAGTGCCCTGGGGATCTGAGCCTGGCTGTTCTCACAGCTCTCTGCTCGCTGCATAGAGACTTTGGTCCAACCCAACCTCTGGGGGTAACTCTTCTGCCAGCAGGACTTCCACCAGAGGGAGACCAAGTTCAAGGAAGGTCTATGTGAGTGAGGCAGTTTTTGTCCTTGAAGAGGGACCTTAGAATAGGGGGAAGATTTTATCTCCAGTACTAATGTTACCGAAATATCGTGTCTGCCTAGCTGAGAGCCAATAACATCCTGACAGGGATAAGGAAAAGATGCTTTATTCTGCAGAAGAAAGGAGATCCCTGTATCAAGATACGAAAAGCTTTTTATACACTTTCAAACAAAGACCATGCCATGTTAATACTTCATTGGTGGTTGCCAGACAAGAGAAAAGATAGTTGAAAAATTCAGGTCACTGTGTTATGTGAGGCTTCTGCTTCCCCCTACTGGCTGCTTGTAAGCTATTAAGGGGCGGGGGCACGAAATAACTTTCACACTAACCACACCTCTCCTTTCTGTTCCCAGTGCTGAGTCCCAGAAGCCAGGAGATCTGCTCAGATCCAGATCAGTCTGTCTGTGCCCAGACACACTCACCCCTCCATCAATCATGCCAGAGAGGTTTGTACTAGTAGAAAAGGCTTCCAGCTACAGATGTATTATTAGTATTATTACCATTTCCCCAGGATGCCCCTCTCAGGGATCAGGCCCCACTGGGCCAGGTTTTGCCCACTCCTATGTGAAGCTCTGGTCCCTGTCCTCGAAGAGCTAACAGTCTCAGATCTGACATTATCCCCCCAGTACCCAGCAGTGCAGAAAGAAGAGCTTGCTCCAGAGACACTGCACACACCCTGCAGCTCCTGAGCAGGCAGAGTACGTCCACACTGCAGTTAGATGCCAGCGGCTGGCTTGTGATGTGTAAACAGCCCTGGAGCCTGAGCCCTACAAGCCTGACTCAGCTGGCATGAGCCAGCAGAGAGTTTTTAACTACAGCAGGGACATACCCTTAGCAACTGCTTCCATGGCATCCTACTTCCTTTGGCAAACTGCTTCCTGGGATCCCCATGAAACAGGGGCCAATTGAAGGCCTCATTGATCTCTCGACCCATTCCCCTTCCCAGGTGCTCTCCCTGCTCCGATCCTCTACCTGAGCCAGACATCCGCCCAACAGGGGGACTCCGTGCTGCTCCAGTGCTCTGTGGTCTCCCAGGCCCCAGCCACCCGTGTCGTCTACTGTAAGGATGGGGAGGAGGTTTTCTCCCAGGCAGGGTTGGAGAAGAAGGTCACCTACAGCTATGACCACACAGTGTCCATGGGCAGCTCTGGGAATTACTCCTGCGGGTACGAGATCAAGGAGAGCGACAAGCAAGTGAACAGATCCCAGCTCAGCCCTGCCAAGCACCTCAGTGTTACTGGTAAGAGGGGTGAATGGCAAAGTGAGCGAATCAGCCAATGCCCTGGCGGAAAGTGAATCCAGAGACAGATAGATAGCTGAGTGACAGGGGTGATGAGCAGAAGAATTGAGTTGTTATCCTCCATTTGCACCAGTCCTTAGTTGAAGACACAGCACCCATGTTGTTGGTGGGTCACACAAATGTTAGTGAGACAGCAGAAGGATGTTAGTTCCCAGGACCCCTGGGTTCTCTTCCTGGCTCTGGGAGCAAACTGTGGTTAGTATTAGAGGCAGCACAACCAAGCACATAAATCTGGCACATCCCCTCTTAAGGGTACCAAGACAAAGTAGACTTGACTGGGGTTTGCTGTGTGAAAACCCTCCCTTCTATTCCCAGCACAGCCTCAAGTGACCTTGTGCAACTCTTCATTATCCCTTGTGACAAAGTTCCTCCTTTACCTTGGTGGGTCCTGTGCTTATTGGCAGATTGGTCCTGTTTTGAGCAGGGGGTTGGACTAGATGACCTGAGTTCCATGATATTCTATGATTCTACTTTAATTAAAAAAAAAAAAAGCTTCTATCCCTCCCTCATACAGAGAAGAGCTCAAAAACATGAAGCAAGTACAACCTAAGTGCTGAAAAAACAGACCATAAATAAAAAGAACCCAACAATTATTATTTAAAAAAAAAAACAACCTACTATGATGTTCCCAACTGGCCTGGGTTTATCACACTGCAAACAGACCTCTGGGGTCAAGTATGAGAGGGGTAGCCATGTTAGTCTGGATATGTAAAAGCAGCAGAGTCCTGTGGCACCTTATAGACTAACAGACATATTGGAGCATGAGCTTTCATGGGTGAATACCCACTTCATCAGACACATGTAGTGACCTCTGGGGGTAACTCTTCTGCCAGCAGCACTTACACCAGAGGGAGACCAATTTCAAGCAAGATCTGTTTGAGTGAGGCAGTTTTTGTCCTTGAAGAGAGACCTTAGAATAGGGGGAGATTTTATCTCCAGCACTAACCACATGTCTCCTTTCTGTTCTCAGTGCTGAGTCCCAGCAGTCAGGAGATCTGCTCAGATCCAGGTCAGTCTGTCTGTGCCCAGACACACTCACCCCTCCATCAATCATGCCAGAGAGGTTTGTACTAGTAGAAAAGGCTTCCAGCTACAGATGTATTATTAGTATTATTACCATTCCCCCAGGATGCCCCTCTCAGGGATCAGGGTCCCATTGGGCCAGGTTCTGCACCCCCCTATGTGAAGCTCTGGTCCCTGCCCTCAAAGAGCTAACAGTTTCAGATCTGACATTATCCCCCCACTACACAGCTGTGCTGAAAGAAGAGCTTGCTCCAGAGACACTGCACACACCCCACAGTTCCTGAGCAGGCAGAGTATGTCCACACTGCAGTTAGATGCCAGCGGCTGGCTTGTGACGTGTAAACAGCCCTGGAGCCTGAGCCCTACAAGCCTGACTCAGCTGGCATGAGCCAGCAGAGGGTTTTTAACTACAGCAGGGACATACCCTTAGCAACTGCTTCCATGGCATCCTACTTCCTTTGGTAAACTGCTTCCTGGGATCCCCATGAAACAGGGGCCAATTGAAGGCCTCATTGACCTCTCGACCCATTCCCCTTCCTAGGTGCTTTCCCTGCCCCCATCCTCTACCTGAGCCAGACATCCGCCCAACAGGGGGACTCCGTGCTGCTCCAGTGCTCTGTGGTCTCCCAGGCCCCAGCCACCCGCGTCATCTACTGTAAGGATGGGGAGGAGGTTTTCTCCCAGGCAGGGTTGGAGAAGAAGGTCACCTACAGCTATGACCACACAGTGTCCATGGGCAGCTCTGGGAATTACTCCTGCGGGTACGAGATCAAGGAGAGCGACAAGCAAGTGAACAGATCCCAGCTCAGCCCTGCCAAGCACCTCAGTGTTACTGGTAAGAGGGGTGAATGGCAAAGTGAGCGAATCAGCCAATGCCCTGGCGGAAAGTGAATCCAGAGACAGATAGATAGCTGAGTGACAGGGGTGATGAGCAGAAGAATTGAGTTGTTATCCTCCATTTGCACCAGTCCTTAGTTGAAGACACAGCACCCATGTTGTTGGTGGGTCACACAAATGTTAGTGAGACAGCAGAAGGATGTTAGTTCCCAGGACCCCTGGGTTCTCTTCCTGGCTCTGGGAGCAGACTGTGATTAGTATTAGAGGCAGCACAACCAAGCACATAAATCTGGCAAATTCCCTCTTAAAGGTACCAAGACAAAGTAGACTTGACTGGGGTTTGCTGTGTGAAAACCCTCCCTTCTATTCCCAGCACAGCCTCAAGTGACCTTGTGCAACTCTTCATTATCCATACAAGGGGTGAATGACACCTGTCACCTATACCATAGCGGCATGAGCTAGTGGCTGTGAAGTGTGCGAGGAGTTACTCGAGCACAGGGTGTCCTGGCTTGTAGCTGAGTGCCACCTACAGGCTCCAGGACTTTCTGTGGGAAGTGCATGGCATTTGACTGGGCTGATTGAGCCACTCAGGGAGCGCCTTTGGTGAGGTTTCCATTCGGGGAACAGTTGTGTCCCATTTGACTGGTGCAGGGGGCTGGGCTCAGCCATCGCAGCCACGTTTGTCACACACTGAGTGTCACCTGGAGGCACTGACAAGCCCAGATTCTCCTTGTCGCCATTGCACAGGCCAACTCAAGCAAGGTCTGTGTGAGTGAGGCAGTTTTTGTCCTTGAAGAGGGACCTTAGAATAGGGGGAGTTTTTACCTCCAGTACTAACCACACATCTCCTTTCTGTTCCCAGCGCTGAGTCCCAGCAGCCAGGAGATCTGCTCAGCTCCCGGTGAGTCCATCTGTCTGTCTGTCTCCAGACACACTCACTCATCTATCTATCTATCTATCTATCTATCTATCTATCTATCTATCTATCTATCTATCTATCTATCTATCTATCTATCTATCTAACATGCCAGAGGGATTTGTACAAGTAGAAAAGGCTTCCTGCTACAGAAGCTTATTATTATTGCTATTATTACCGTGCTCCCAGGATGCCCCTTTCAGGGATCAGGGCTCCATCGTGCCAGGTGCTGCACACCCCTATGTGAAGCTCTGGTCCCTGCCCCCGAAGAGCCGACAGTCTCACATCTGACATTATCCCCCCAATACCCAGCTGTGCTGAAAGAAGAGCTTGCTCCAGAGACACTGCACACACCTCACAGCTCCTGAGCAGGCAAAGTACATCCACACTGCAGTTAGATGCCAGTGGCTGGCCTGTGACATGTAAACAGCCCTGGAGCTCGAGCCCTTCAAGACCAACTCAGCTGGCATAGGCCAGCAGAGTGTTTTTAACTACAGCATAGACATGCCCTTAGCAACTGCTTCCATGGCATCCTACTTCCTTTGACAAACTGCTTCCTGGGATCCCCATGAAACAGGGGCCACTGAAGGCCCATTGACCCCTTCACCCATTCCCCTTCTCAGGTGTTCTACATGCCCCCACCCTCTACCTGAGCCAGATGTCTGCTCGACAGGGGGACTCCGTGCGGCTCAAGTGTTCTGTGGTCTCCCAGGCCCCAGCCACCCGCGTCATCTTCTGTAAGGATGGGGAGGAGGTTTTCTCCCAGACAGGGTTGGAGAAGAATGTCTCCTACAGCTATGACCATGCGGTGTCCATGGGCAGCTCTGGGAATTACTCCTGCGGGTACGAGATCAAGGAGAGCAACAAGCGGGTGACCAGATCCCAGCTCAGCCCTGCCCAGCACCTCAGCATTACTGGTAAGAGAGGTGAGCGGCAAAGTGAGTAAATCATCCAATGCCCTGGCAGAAGGAGAATCCAGAGGCAGATAGCTGAATGACTGGTGATGAGCAGAAGATTTAGCAGAAAGAGGTTGAATTTACTTTAGGGGCATGAGCTCTTGGCTCTTACTAGGGTCTGTGAAGAACTCAGAGAAGTTAATAACACTCACTGGAAGAGCTGGGCCTAGAGCACAGGATCTCATGGTTCATAGTCTGGGGCCATCCGCAGACTCCAAGATGCCCTGTGGGGTGTCTATGCTCACACTCACAACTTCTACACAGGGGGAGAGGGCTGCCAAATGCCCGTAATGTGCATGACATTTGGGAGGTATCGCAGAGCCAGTCACTGATCTGCTTTGGGGAGGTTTCCATTTGGGGAACAGTCATGTCCCATTTGACTGGCATAGGGGGCTGGGCTCAGCCATCGCAGCCATGTTTCTCACACACTGAGTGTCAACTGGAGGCACTGACAGGCCCAGATGCTCCTTGTCCCCTTTGCACAGGCCAGGTGAGCAGCAGTGGAGAGGAGTCAGACCCCACAGCTCTCGTAGACGCTCTTGGGCCAGACCCCAGGTATCCAGAGCCCGGCTCTGTCCCCCCAGCTCTCCCCTCGCTACATAGAGACTTTGGACTTTGGGCAGGCAGAGGAGTTACCCCTGGGGTAACTCCTCTGCCTGCAGCACTTACACCGGGGGAGACCCAGCTCTCTGCAGTGAAACCCGGCCTGCACAGAGGGGACAGCCCCAGGGCCAGGTAGCACTTAACTCCCCTGAACCCTCAGCACTGGGCGTGAGCAGGGCCTAGGTTTGGTGCTGTCCCAGGCACAGGGGTGTCTGGGAATGTTGCCCATGCACACAGCCTATCACACAACCCGCTCTGGCCACTAGACGAGCCCCGGGCTGTCCGCAGGGTGCAGGGGTCTCCCACACATTCAGATCCCTGAGGGTGGTCCCCAGACAAGAACGTCTGATTGGAGGGGCAGGGAAATCCTAGGTAAGGTTGCCAACTTTCTACTTGCACAAAACAGAACACCCTTGCCCCACACCCTGCCCCGCCCCTTCTCTGAGGCTTTGCCCCCACTCACTCCATCCTCTCCTCCCTCCCTTGCTCACTCTCCCTACCCTCACTCACCTGCTCATTTTCACTGGGCTGGCTGAGGGGATTGGGGTGTGGGAGCAGGTGAGGGCTCTGGATGAGGGTTTTGGGGTGCAGGAGGGTGCTCTGGGATGGGATCAATGGGTTCAGGGGGCAGTAGGGGGATCATGGCTGGGGCAGAGGTGTGGGAAGCGGGAGGGGGTGCAGGCTCCACGTGTTGCTTACCTCAGGCAGCTCCTGGAAGCAGTGACATGTCTCCCCTCTGTCGCCTATGTGGAGGTGCTTGGGGTGGGGGCAGTGCGTGGAGCCCCCTGGCTGACCCTTTGCCTAGGAGCCTGAAGGGGGAAATGCTGCTGATTCTGGGAGCTACCCAGAGTCACGGCAGGCAGGGAGCCTGCCTTTGCCTCCCTGTGCTGCCAACCAGACTTTTAACAGCTCCGTCAGCACTGCTGATCGGAGCCCCTAGTGTCCCTTTTCAACCAGGTGTTTTGGTCAGAAATTGGACACCTCGCAACTCTCATCCTGGCTCATGGCTTCCTGGGGCATTTTCACTCCCACGGAGCTTCAACGTCAGTGAAAGGTCTCAGGGATCAATGAAATGACGGTTTGTTAAATGGACGGTGATGTCCTCACTGAGTCTGCAGTGGGGTAACTCAGTGTGAAACTCAGAACAAGAGAGAGCGTCCAGGGACCGGCTCCTTGATGGTGTAAACTGGCAGAGCCCTATGGACTCCAAAAGAGAGACACCAATTTACTGGGGATCTGGCCCAATGACTCCAGCACAGTGATGCTGATTTACACCCGCTGGAGATCTGACCCCAGTGGTTGGCAGAACCGCTCTGTCTGTCCCTGGGAGGCGCGTCCCTGCGGAGGCTGCAGGCGTCTCTCCCACACGGTGCGATTCTCTTTGCCCTTGTCCCACAGGCAATGTGAGCAGCAGTGGAGGAGCAGAGGAGCCGACCCGCACAGGTAACGGGCTATTGCTCTGTCACACCCTGATTATCACAGCCCAGCTCTGCGCCCCCAGCTTTGACCTCAGGGCATAAAGTCTGAGCCAAACTCAAACCAGGGCAAGTAACTCCTCGGCCTGCAGTGCAGTCACCCCTGATAGACTCGGCTCTGCCTGTGCAATTCCCCCAGGGCAGAGGAGCAGCACAGCCCACAGCATCACTTACGTCCCATTTCCACCTGCTCCTGAGGACACAGCTCATGCCAAGGCCTCGTGCTGTCCTGTGCCCCCGTGGTGAACTGCCAGCCACACTGGAAGGGGTAATAGAGTCTGGGATGCTGCATCTGTCGCTAGCTTTTGTGAGGCCTTTGCACAGCGTCCCAGTGCAGCCTGAGCAAACCTGGGCCGTTCCCTGCTCCTCCAACCCCTCAGGGCTGTGCTGGGCAAAGGGAGAAGCCTCCTCAACAGCCTCCATCAGTTAGGCCTCCTGTAGGGGGAACGTGCCCCCCTGCAGCATGATCCCCCCCTTAGAGCTAGGACTCCGGGAACTAAGACAGCTGTTCTGCGTCTAGTGGTGGCATTGCAGTCCCACATGCTGCTTTACAGACAGCTATCACCACGTCTCTTTCCATGTTGCAGAGCCAGTCATGTCCCTCGTCATCTGGACTGCCCGCTGTGTCCTGGTCCTGCTCCTCTTGCTCTCTGCACCTATCATCACTTTCATGCTGAAGAGACGGGATCTGCCTCATCCCACAGGGCTGGAGGAGACTCATAGGGGTAGCATCAGCATCATGGAGGGTAAAGGGGCTGGGAGTGGAGGAACCATATAGACAAGCTATTAGTAGGGGGTTGAAGGTTCTGGGGAGATACCAGTGCTCAGCTCTGACCGTGTGTTGGGGAGACACCATTGGTCAGTGCTGCACACTAGGCTCCTGCGGTAACAGTCTTTGCCCAGGTAAACTTCTCCAGCCTCCTTCAGAAGCAGAAGAATCCCTCATTCGAGAAAAGCTGTATGATTAGGGGGAAAGGATGGGCTCATGGTTAAGTCCCTAGAATGGGACTTCTGGGAGATTGAGGTCCAAGTCCCAGCTGTGCTAGAGCATCCTTGAGCATGTCACTTCATCTCCCTGGGGCTCAGCTCCCCATCTGTGAAATGAGGATAATAATTCTGCCTTCCCTAAGGGGAGAATTTCCAAAGTCCCTACAGGATTTAGGAGCACAAGTCTGTGACTGTGCTTTGTGCTGACTACCTTGTGCTCCTAAATCCCTCGAGTGCTTTTGAAAATCTCCCCCTTACATTGCACACCCAGCAGTTATTGAACTGGGTGTAGCAGTTTTGGGTATTATCAAGCTCCCTATAGCTGGACTCATAAACTCCACTGAAAGCAAGTAGTCAGGGCAGCTACTTTACAAAAAAGACCTGTAACCTGCATGTGCTGGGAGAAACGCAGCCACAGGAGCAAAAAGCAAGTTGTTTTCATAGATTCATAGATTCTAGGACTGAAAGGGACCTCGAGAGGTCATTGAGTCCAGTCCCCTGCCCTCATGGCAGGACCAAATACTGTCTAGACCAGGGGTCGGCAACCTTTCAGAAGTCGTGTGCCGAGTCTTCATTTATTCACTAAGATTTTGCATGCCGGTAATACATTTTAATGTTTTTAGAAGGTCCCTCTCTACAAGTCTATATATTATATAACTAAAACTAGTGTTGTATTGTAAAATAAACAAGATTTTCAAAATGTTTAAGAAGCTTCAATTAAAATTAAATTAAAATGTTGATCTTACATTGCCGGCCCGCTCAGCCCGCTGCTGGTCTGGGGTTCTGTTCACCTAGGCTGGCAACGGGCTGAGCGGGGCCTGAGGCCAAGACCCCAGCTGGGAAGGGTCCAGCAGCCAGAACCCCAGACCGGCAGCAGGCTGTGTGGGGGCAGCAGCTGGCACCCCAGACCGGCAGTGGGGTGTGCGGGGCTGGCAGCTGGGACCCCAGACCGGCAGTGTACTGAGCGGCTCAGCCCAGTGCCGCTCAGGGGTTCCATCTGCCGACTCCTGCCAGCCGGAATCCCGGCTGCTGGCCCCGCTCACCCCGCTACCAGTCTGGGGTCCCGGCCCTGCCCACATACAGTGGCTACCTACCTTCTCCCTGGTTCTGGCCCATTCTCTTCCCCTCTCTGCACTGAGCTGAGGGTTGGAGTGGACCGAGCACAGAGCTGGGGGTGAAGGGTCTGGCCAGGAACTAGAATGAGGGAGGGGGCTCAGGGTTGGGGCAGGAGGTTTGGATGTGCGGGCACTTACCTGGGCAGCTCCCATTTGGTGTGAGGGGTGCAGGTGGGAATGTGACAGGGGTGCAGGAGCTCCTGTTTGGTGCTCAGGGTGGGGGTGCCAGAGTCAGGGCTTGGGTCATGGCGGGGTGAAGGAGTCAGAGAGCTGGGAGGTACAGGGCTCAGGGCAGGGGCCTGGGGTATGTGTGGGGGGTGCAGGGCTCAGAGCAGAGTGCTGTGGCGGGGGGGTCAAGGCTCAGGGCAGAGGGCTGGGACCCCTCAGAACCCCAACCCCTCCGTTCCTTGTCCCCTGACTACCCCCTCCTGGGACCCCTGCCCTTTGTCCCCGACTGCTCCCCTACCACATCCACCGCTTCTCCCTTATCCACAAGACTCGTTATCTTATCAAAGAAAGCTATCAGATTGGTTTGACATGATTTGTTCTTTACAAATCCATGCTGGCTATTCCCTATCACCTTACCACCTTCCAAGTGTTTGCAGATGATTTCCTTAATTATTTACTCCATTATCTTCCCTGGCACGGAAGTTAAACTAACTGGTCTGTAGTTTCCTGGGAATCTCTCCTGTCTCCCATGATTTTCCAAAGATAATAGCTAGAGGCTCAGATACCTCCTCTATTAGTTCTTTGAGTATTATAGGATGCATTTCATCAGGCCCTGGTTACTTGCAGGCATCCAACTTTTCTAAGTGATTTTTAACTTGTTCTTTTTTTTATTTTATCTGCTAAACCAACTCCCTTCCCATTAGCATTCGCTATGTTAGACATTCCTTCAGACTTCTTGGTGAAGACCGAAACAAAGAAGTCATTAAGCATCTCTGCCATATCCAAGTTTCCTGTTACTGTTTCTTCCTCCTCACTGAGCAGTGGGCCTACCCTGTCCTTGGTCTTCCTCTTGCTTCTAATGTATTGATAAAAAGTCTTCTTGTTTCCCTTTATTCCCGTAGCTAGTTTGAGCTCATTTTGCCTTTCTAATCTTGCCCCTGCATTCCTGTGTTGTTTGCCTATATTCATCCTTTGTAATCTGTCCTAGTTTCCATTTTTATATGATTCCATTTTATTTTTTAGATCATTCAAGGTCTCATGGTTAAGCCAAGGTGGTCTTTTGCCACATTTTCTATTTTTCCTACCCAGCGGAATAGCTTGCTTTTGGGCCCTTAATAGTGTTCCTTTGAAAAACTGCCGACTCTCCTCAGTTGTTTTTCCCCTCAGTCTTGATTCCAATGGGACCTTACCTATCAGCTCTCTGAGCTTACCAAAATCCGCCTTTCTGAAATCCATTGTCTCTATTTTGCTGTACTCCCTTCTACCCTTCCTTAGAATTGCAAACTCTATAATTTCATGATCACTTTCACCCAAGCTGTCTTCTACTTTCAAGTTCTCAATGAGTTCCTCCCTATTTGTTAAAATCTGGTCTAGAACAGCTTCCCCCCTAGTAGCTTTTTCAACCTTCTGAAATAAAAAGTTGTCTGCAATGCAGTCCAAGAACTTATTGGATAGTCTGTTCCCAGTTGTGTTATTTTCCTCTAGTTCTGAATTACTTTGCAGCAGGTTAGTGCTATTGTTAACATCTCAACAGAGAAACATGAGTAGTAATAGTTATTTAAAAAAATGGGAAAGAAAACTAACTTCTTTCAATTTAATTCTATACCTTATATGTTATTTAATTTTTGTCAAATTGTCTTAACCATCCTAGTTCACCAACTCTCATCTTATTTAAATGTGATAATAAAGAAAATTTAACTATATTTTGCTATTCTTGGGTTTTGTATTTTTTGTAACAGGGGTTTTCATTTATATATTTAATACTAATTAATTAGTTAATTAGTTAACTAAGTAATTCCCCAGTACAGCAGAAGAGAAAAAATCTCACTGAATTCCAGTTAAAAATTTCTGCAAGCAACAGTAAAAAAACACAGTCCTTTTCACTCAACAAACTACATACAGTTAATAAACAAAGACTCTAACTAAAAATCAGGTGAACTCAATCTGAGCTCTAAGAACTCTAAATTACTTCTCACTGTTTGTGAAAACTGATGATTTAAATTCTTTTAGTCTGAAATTTATATTTATATGTAACTAAAATAATATATGTAAATTATAAAATAGCCTTGTAACTTAGTAAAACTTAGGCTATTGAGTTTTTTTTCATTATAAAATGTTATAATGTTAATTCCTAAAAAAAATTAAGTTCATTCCTTTTATTCTTTTAAAATCGTACAACGGTTAACTAAATTCTTGCTCTCCATCTGCTCTTTTTATAAATATTGTGTTAAAACACTAGGAAAGGAGCAGTAAAGCAAATTTTAGCCCAGTCAAAAGTTACATGAGCTCTTTTGGGCATGGACTGTCATTTGTTCTATGTCTCTCCAGTGCCTTGCACAATGGGGCCCCCATCTGTTCAATACCTAGCTGCTACCACAATAGAAATTTTAATACAGAATAATGCAGAGTGTCTGGGTGAAAGATCCCATCTACTGTTAATTATTTTGGGTTTTTTTGTCAGTTTCCTTGGGTTTTATATTCCCATCAAAAAGCGACAAAGAGTCCTGTGGCACCTTATATTCACCCACGAAAGCTCATGCTCCAATACGTCTTTTAGTCTATAAGGTGCCACAGGACTCTTTGTCGCTTTTTACAGATCCAGACAAACACGGCTACCGTCTGATATTCCCATCAGTGTATGATTCCCATCAGGTGAGTCATAGGATTACTGGCCAGAGAATGGAGACTGTGGCTAATCTCTCATGGGTTGCAGGGGTGTTTCCCACCACTGGAAGGACACATGTCCCCTTGGATGTCTCACATCTATGCAGAGCTTTCAGCAAGACGCACCTAACTGCATTTCACATCTGGGAATATGGATGGTAGTGGCAGGGTTCTGTTGTGAGGTTTATAGACAATGTGCAATATTTAAAATAGGGCAGCAGAGAGAACAAGAAACCCTGGGAAATATTTCATTTCTGACCCCTGCACCCTTGTCCATGTGAAGGCACCTTCCTACCCACTAGAAGGGGCTTTGCACCAATCCCACTGGAAAACTCCATCTTACTTATCGTTTCCAGTCACTCATTAATGCTGCTGTCTACAAGCCAAAATGTTGAGGCCCAGTGTGACCCAGGCTTTCAGCAGAAACTTCACATGACACACTTTGGTGGACTTAACTGTCAACACAGGAGCTAGGGGATCCTTGTAACCCTTATGTACCCCTGGGCCCTCTGCTAGATGTCATCCAGAGTTGGATCACATACAACAAAGTAATGGCATTGCTTCATACAGTAACTGCTTTCCAGGGAGCTAAATCCTTTCATGATGTTCTCTTGCAACCACATGGCTGCAGTATCTGACTGAGGAGAATAAACACAGTTTCACAAAGCCATAGCTTGTGACAAATACTTTTTGCTTGATATTTAAATTCTGTAACTTCCATACAAGCCAACCTGGCATTTAACAGATGTGGGTCACAGAACCTGCCAATTCAAAGGGGACCCTGATGCTGTTGTCAGTTTTCATGATTTTACAGTGAGTGACATGCTTTTTGCTGTTTTTTTTTAAGAGCCTCAGCTCCTGAAGCATTGGGATAATGTGAAAATTTTTGCTTTTGTTTAAAAAATTAAGTTCTAGCCTTCTTAGTTGTGAAGAAAAGCTGAAAAATGTGACCCCTAAAGAATCAAACACCAGAAAGAAAATAAAAGGATCCAAATTTTATAATTAAAGAAAAAAAACGCCTTATGAATTTGAAGGCAATCTTGGGATTTTGGGGGAGCTGCCTCATGATTTTTGTACACTGTGGGTTGGCGATGGAATCGCTAAACAGACCGAGAGGACTTGGGAGCTGAACTGTTGATATAAAGAATCAGAGGGTAGGAATACAGAGTTTGGGTATTTTTACCAATTTTATTCAGAAGAATTTTTTTTTCCAAAAAGAAAACAGGATGCATGTGCCCTAAGAATATTCCAGTGTCCTACAGCACTTTGGGTACTGTGCATTGTCCAGCTGTGGCCACAGAGAAGGATCCCCACTTCCTTGCTGCATGGCCTCTACAGTTGCCTCTGATTTTAGGAAGTTCTGAGATATGGCTGCACACTGACAAGTGCTGCATTTCAGCAACTGGAGCATTAATGACATCTGTCCTGCTGCAGAGCGATGCCCATGTATGTTGGCCTGGGGATCTCTCCAATGCTCGGAGAACAGCTGCGTCACAGAACCATCCAGTGCGCATAAACCCCTCTGAAGCAAGCAGCTCATATTTCCCACCCCAAGCCTTGGTCTGGCCCTTTTCTGCCCTCCAGTTAGGACAGCAGGGCTTTGCCCTGCCACCTGCTAGCTTGAAAGAGGAGCCCTTCTCCCTCTCTCCATGCCAGCTGCCCTATCGACGTAGTGCCAGGTTCTCCCTGCGATGGAGTGTTATTATCTGAAATAAGGATTCTTCTGTGCTGCAGGTAGTGTAGTTTTTTTCCTGTCCAGTTTCATATTTTAATCACTGATGGCATTAATGGTGATATTTATAAAGGTTATTTCCATTTCTTATTATAATATTATATATATATATATATATATATATATAGTTATGCTGGAGATTGGGTAACCCCCAACAAGCGTGTCTCTGATCTATGGGCAATCGCATTGTTGAAACTAGTGGCTGTGATAACCACCTGCCATTTAGGCTAAATAAGAGAACCATTAAATGCCCCTTTGTTTAGTTTCAGCAACCACCGCCCAAGGACTATACCACTGGCAAATCTGGGCATGGCAGGGGCATGTGGTCGAAGGGGGTTCCTCTTCGTCTGATAAGAAAAGCAGGGTCATGCTGTGTGAAAGAAGAAGCAGAAACACCTCAGAAGCAACCACAGAATCCAACAAGAAAGCCAGACCTGGCCAGAGGAGCACTTGGAGCAGGGGCTTGAGAAAATGCTGAGAAAGAGCTTTTGGGAAGAGTGCTGGCAGGGAAAAGGCTTTGACACGGGAGTAGAGAAAGTGCCTTCTGTTGTTTGGTTCCTGTTGCGCTTAGGGAAACTGGACTTTATAGATATTATGTAAATGAATGGGGTTGCATCAATGAACATATCTGACTCTATCATCACTTTCTCCTCTAAATCTAATAACCCACAAGACCACAAATATTAGCCAACTGCTTGGGTCAAAAGGGTCAATATGTATAATTTTGATAGGGTTAAACTTATCTGAATTCACTTGAGTCATAAATATCTCTGTAAGCAATACCCTGTGCTACCGTCATTTACGAAAATCTGTAAGGGATTTACGAGGAGAGGCTGAGGGAACTCGGGTTATTTAGTCTGCAGAAGAGAAGAGTGAGGGGGAATTTGATAGTAATTTTCAACTACCTGAAGGGGGATGCCAAAGGATGGAGCTAGGCTGTTCTTAGTGGCGGAAGATACAGAACAAGGAACAGTCTCAAGTTACAGTGGGGGAGGTCTAGGTTGGATATTATAAAACCCTATTTCACTAGGAGGGTGGTGAAGCACTGGAATGGGTTACCTAGGGAGGTGGTGGAATCTCCTTCCTTAGAGGTTTTTTAGGTCAGGCTTCACAAAGCCTTGGCTGGGATGATTTAGTTGGTGTTGGTCCTGCTTTGAGAAGGGGATTAGACTAGTTGACCTCCTGAGGTCTCTTCCAACGGTAATATCAGGGGGTAATTGTATCCACAAAAACAATGAGTCTGGTGGCACCTTAAAGACTAAGAGATTTATTTGGGCATAAGCTTTCATGGGTAAAAATATTCTATGATTCTACTATTCTAAATCAGCATTTCTTAGTATATGAGCAGTCAAAGTAATACTAGGAAAATGTTTAGAAAGTGAATGAGAATCCAAGTCTTTGAGGTTACCTGAGTTCTTTGCCTGAATCTTTCAGGACAAGATCTCCTTGATGACAAGGCATGGCAATGAAAAATTCATATTTGCTGGATTGGTTTTGTAGGGAGGGAGGGTTGAAAATCAGGCTGATAACGGGATGCTAACTTCAACCTTAACTCCTAAGAGACCACTTAGCACACCATGATAGCAGTGTACAGCTCTTCCCTTTATGACACTGCTTTAAACACTCAATTAAATGTTACAGATAAAAATAAAAATAAAAAAGGACAGAAGTTCAGTGACCCAAACTACCGCAATACAGCTTACCATGAGAAGGAATACACATCCAGGGTTATTCATTGTTCATTGACAATGTCAGCTTGAGTTTGAAAGATAATTAGCATAAGGAGGAGGTTTTCAAACCTGCCTGGGGAATTTGAATGCCCAATTCCCAGGAGTTTTAAAAGGAACTTTGAACATCTCTGCCTTGCTTGTCTGTTTGAGTTCAGAGGTTGGTGGGGGAAAGTGCCTCTGTAGCTGGATAGATTTTCAGGCCATGGGGGATTATCACCTATTGCTGCAGTGTGGAGTTTGGGAAGGACGTTTTCTGCTTGCCTAGATGTGTGTCTGTGTGTCTGTGGGGGGCAGGGCCTGACTGGCCAGGCTAACAGCACATGTGGGAGGCAGCTACCTGCTCCTGGGTGGAGATCTGGGGCAGCAGCAGTGAGACCAGGATAACAAACACCATCCGAAGCCTGGGAACCCTGAGTAAATCCATGTTCCAAGCCCAGGGGTCGCTGCCGAGCTGGAACAGGCAAACGAATCGCTCTTTTCTATCACTTCACTTTGTCATTAATAAAAGCTGTGACTCACCCTGGAGCTTCCCAGTCAATTCACTGAGACATCTGGGAAGAGAATGACAGTTACACATTGTCACCAGGGGCGGCTCCAGGCACCAGCACGCCAAGCGCATGCCTGGGGTGGCAAGCCACAGGGGGTGCTCTGCTGGTCTCCGCGAGGGCGGCAGGCAGGTTGCCTTTGGCAGCATGCCTGTGGAGGGTCCGCTGGTCCCGTGGCTTTGGTGGACCTCCCGCAGGCGTGTCGCCGAATCCGTGGGACCGGGGACCTCCTGCAGGCAAGCCGCTGAAGACAGCCTGCCTGCCATGCTTGGGGCGGCAAAATACCTAGAGCCACCCCTGACTGTCGCTGGGTGTAAATGTCTTTAAGGGAAGGCACCTTGCTGGGCACGAATTATAACCCCACGGCTCCCACCTCTCCTCCAGCAAGGGCAGGGCTCCCCCGTGGGCAGCACTCAGCACAATGGAGCCTGATCCTGATCAGGGTCGCTAGGGGATACCGAAGCAGAAGGATTTAATGCGGCTGTTGAAGATGCTCAGTGGAAACTGTCTGTCTGGGTTTTCCACAGAGCTATTTTGTCACAAACAGAGTTGGCTTTCAGCAGAAATTTTCAGCATTTTGTTTAAAAAACAAATGCCCCAAAACTGAAATATTTTGGCTAAAGCCAGAAATATTCTGATTCAAAATATCACCATGGTGCCGCATGGGACTTGTAGTACAGTTCCCTCATGCTCATATTCTCCTCTGCAATCTGGGCTGGATGGCTGGGCTTCATCTCCCATGATGCACTGCAATAAGGGACTCTCATGATGTACTAGTTCCCATCACCAAGAAAACATAAGAACGGCTATAGTAGGTCCATCTAGCCCAGTATCCTGTCTTCTGACAGTGGCCAATGCGAGATGCCCCAGAGGGAATGAACAGAGCAGGTAATCATCAAGTGATCCATCCCCTGTCACCTATTCCCAGCTTCTGGCAAACAAAGGCTAGGGACACCAGCCCTGCCCATCCTGGCTAATAGCCATTGATGAACCTATCCTCCATGAGGGGAGAATGTGGCGCATCATGGGAGAGCCAGAGAGCCAAGTTCAAAGAGACCAAGAGCATGAGGTACCTGAACTACAGCTCCCATGAGGCACTCTTGGACCAACTTGAATGAAAATATTTTATTTTCCAACTTAAGTATTTTGATTTTTGATATTTCACTAAAAAGTTAAAATTTCCCACAGGAAGTTTTGAGAAAAGCTAAAAGAAATTCATTTTTATCTAAATGTTCCACATGAAAACCCCTATTTTCCAACCAGGTCTAAGATGCAATGATCCTTGGGGTTAATTTTCAATTATTTAATAAAAATGGAAATTTAGCACGCCAGACTCTGCGTGGCACAAAGGTTGTGTGTGCCTGTGATTCTCAGGGGGCTAAATCTGCCTCTGGAATGTGACGCTCCTCAGGGCATCCAAACACCTAAGACATTCAAGGGGCTTTTAAACAAGAGTTTTCTCTATTTATACTTCCAACCTCACACACCCTGAGATAAAAATAGCTCACACGTACGTATCTCAGCCTTCAGCCTTGGGCCTCACAATACAGCCAATGGGTGAGCATCAATTGTCTGCCAAGCCAGTCCATTGGGACTTATTGCTGTGTTGTCACATCCTGGTCCATGTTTCCACAGGGCAGGAAGGACTGGTCAACACCTGGCAGAGCCAGCTCCCAGGGAAGAGGGTGAAACACTTTCCAGTGGGAGCTTTCCCCAGGATGTGCCCTTTCCATGAAGGACAGGAAGTGATAACATTTTGACTCAGTCCCCTAAGCCAGGGCAATGCAGGATTGGGAATTACAGACAAAGGGTGGGACAAAGGAACCTCAGATGTGTCATAGGTCTCACCCCCACTTGGAGCTGTTGGGTTCCAATGTGGGGACCTGCCTTGGTTTCCCTCTAAACTAAAATCCTAGTTTAGATCTAGTAAAAGCTGCCACCACTCAATCAGGAAACGTGGATTGAGACACAGTCCTTCCCCAAAATCCTAGGGGATTCCAAGAGCACCAAATCCATGGAGTTCTTACACCCAGGAGAAATAAACCATTCCCCCCTGCTTCCTCCCCCTCCCTTTTCCTAGGAGAGACACCGGGATCCAACTACAGAGGGATACCTCCCTCCTCCTCTTTCCCTGAGAATCCACCCAAGGAAAGACCAACCAAGTCCTTAATAGAAAAGAAAAGAATTTATTAAAGAATAAAAAGCAAAGTAACTGTCTCTGTAACCAAGATAGAACAATACACAAAGTTTAACCTGTAACCCTGGAGAGAATTCCCCCGCCCCCTTTCTTTCTCAGGGTATGGCTACACTTACGGTTTGCAGCACTGGTAGTTTGCAGCGCTGGTCATCCAGCTGTGCAGGGCCAGCGCTGCAGTGTGGCCACACTGACAGCTACCAGCGCTGCAGTGTGGCCACATTGGCAGCATTTCCAGCGCTGTACTGAGAGGTGCATTGTGGGCAGCTATCCCACAGAGCACCTCATCCCATTTTGGCGCCGTTTTGGCGCTGAGTATTGTGGGAAGGGGAAGGAAGTGTGTGGGTCATTCCGCTTCCTGTTCCAACGCCCCGTGGTGCATCGCTTCACTTCCCAGCAGTCACAGTTTCGCCGTCCACGTTTCTTGCCATTGTGAGTTCAGCATGCTGTGAAATGGAGCCTGAGCTGCTGAGGAATTTGCTGCTGACTGTCGCCAGCACATCATGTTTGGCAGTTGAGTTATTCCTCCTTCAGCTCCAAAGTGACAGTGAGGAGTCCGATGATGATATGGATTTGCCTAAAGCGGGTGACATGAAATTGCTTGTGGCGGTAACGGAAATGCTCAGCACTGTGGAACGCCGCTTTTGGGCTCGTGAGACAAGCAGTGAGTGGTGGGATCACATTGTCATGGAAGTCTGGGATGACGAGCAGTGGCTGCAGAACTTTCGTATGAGAAAAGCCACTTTCATGGGACTGTGTGCTGAGCTCGCCCCCACCCTGCGGCGCAAGGACACAAGATTGAGATCTGCCCTGACGGTGGAAAAGCGGGTGGCTATTGCAATGTGGAAGCTGGCAACTCCAGACAGCTACCGGTCGGTCGGGAACTAGTTTGGGGTGGGAAAGTCGACCGTTGGAATCGTGTTGATGCAAGTTTGCAGGGCCATTAATCGCATCCTGCTAAGGAGAACCGTGACTGTGGGGAACGTGCAGGACATTGTGGATGGCTTTTCAGAAATGGGTTTCCCTAACTGTGGAGGGGCAATAGATGGGACGCATATTCCTATTCTGGCACCACCCCACCTAGCCTACGAGTACATTAATCACAAGGGGTATTTCTCTATGGTTCTCCAGGCGCTTGTGGATCACCGTGGGCGTTTCATTGATATTTACACAGGCTGGCCTGGAAAAGTGCATGATGCACGCATCTTTCGGAACAGTGGCCTGTTCAGGAAGATGCAGGAAGGTACATTTTTCCCAGACCGAAAGATCACAGTAAGGGACGTTGAAATGCCAATTGTGATCCTTGGGGACCCCGCTTACCCATTAATGCCTTGGCTCATGAAACCATATACAGGGAAGCTGAACAGGAGCCAGGACCGTTTCAACTACAGGCTGAGACGATGCCGAATGACTGTGGAGTGTGCTTTTGGCTGTTTAAAGGGGCGCTGGCGGGCGCTTTATGGGAAGCTAGACTTGGGGGAAAGCAGCATCCCTGCGGTTATATCCGCGTGCTGTACCCTCCATAATATTTGTGAAGGGAAGGGTGAAACATTCAGCCAGGCATGGACCAACGAGGTGCAAGTCCTGGAGGCTGAATTTGCACAGCCAGACAGCAAGGCTACTAGAGACGCCCACCACAGGGCAACAAGGATTAGGGATGCCTTGAGGGAGAAATTTGAGGCTGAAAGCCAACAGTAATGTTTTTTTGCCTTGACCAGGAGTGACGTGCACTGGTTACAGTGCTTTTAAGTGCCTGTGTTTTCCTTGATGTTTGTTACCTGTGTTTTCATTGGGGTTTGTTATCTTTCACTTTATGCAATAATAAAAACTGATTCATAATCAAAGAAATCAGTTATTTAAAAAAAAAGGAAGTACACGGGCAGGGGGGTTGGTTGTTGAACTGTACATTCATAGTTTTGCATATGTACTGCCAGGAGTGCTGTGCACCTCAGGATTGTACTGTTGCATGGTGATGGGGGTTGAGTGCAGAGGGTAAGGGTCGTAGTTCTCTGGGCTCATAGGTGACCGTACAGGTGTTGGGGGCAGCTGGTGATGATGTAGGTAAGAACCTGGATGCTGGGGAATGGGACTTGGAGCTGACATTGGTGCATAGGGGAAAGAGGTTTGTGAGGGTGGGGGTTTGGCACGGTAGTGCTCTGCCTGCATTGCTACCATTGACTGCATACAGTCTGTTTGGCGCGCAATGAGGTTTATAAGCTGCCTCGTGGTTTTCTTCAGCGTCAACGCCTTTCTCCTGCTTTCTGTTTGCCTCCAGTGATGCATCTTTTCTCTCCATTCCTGTGCATTTTTATTCTCTGTTGCACACTGGTTCATAACTGCCTTCACCAATTCTTCTTTGCTTTTGTTAGGTTTCCTCCTCAGGTTTTGAAGCTTTCTTTCAGTCACTGATAAGACCGGCCCAGGACTACTCAAGGTCACTGTAAAAATACAGCAAATGATACATTTTAAGAGAGCTTCCATTGTGTATAATCTGAAGTTATTTTAAAGTCTCACAAGCATTCCTCACACATTTCAGCAACTGCTAGAGAATTCACAGCCTCCCAGAAATGGTAATGGTAATTAACCCTGGGGTTTCCTTCCGCGGTCTGCTCGAGCAGGGTGCTTCTTGCTTCATGGCTAGGCTGCCTGTTTCGGGGCTTTGTTAACCCTGGGGTTCCTGGGGTTCCTGCCTGCCGCGCTATGCAGTTGGGGAAACCAGCACTGAAACACTCCCTCCATTTCCCACAGGAGTTAATACTTGAAGATATCTCCCTTCTGCGGGTTACCAAAGAAGCAAGGGAGGGTGTAGCAGGGTGGACTCTGCTCCGGGGTTTTAAGGGGTTAGAAACAGCTTGGCAGGGCTTGAGAACTGCTGCTCTCAAGCTGAGCTGATTAGGGAAGTGGCTGCAGCTGGGGGCCACGCCCCAAACTGAGGAGCAGGGCCTTATAAAAGGCAGGGAAGCTAGGAGCCCAGACAGTCTCTCTTCTACCTTCAGAGAGAGATGGGTCTAGCTGCTGGGAAAGAGAGACCAGGTACCTGAGTGCAGCCGGGCTGGGGAAGGCTGAGGAGCCGGGGAGCTCCAGCCTAGAAAGCCCCAGGCTGCGGCCTAGGAGTGGGCCGATAGGTACTGTGGGTCGCAGAGGGTGGCCCAGGGGTAGGACAAAGCAGCAGGTCCAAAACTCTCCTTGCCAGGGATGAGTTGGCTGAGACTGCAGTCTGCCCAGAGTGGGGGGCTAGACAATGACTGGCAGTAGCCATACACTGAGGCAAGGTAGGGATAGAGGGTGAGGGTTACCTAAGGAGGGGGGACCCAGAGAGACGGGGGTGATTGTCAGGGGGCAGCACCCCAGAGAAAGGGGCACTGGGTCCAGGGAGGGACACAGGGGCCAGACGAACAGGTGGATCACTGGCCTGCAGAGGGCGCTCCGGCACTGGACGGAGCAAATTCCATGAGTCACCAGCAGGAGGCGCCGCAGGGGTGAGTACCGCCCTGTTACAGAGGGTCTCCTACAACAATGCGGATTCCGCCCGGGTCCTTATGCAGCGTGCCTCTGTGCAAGCATGGTTCCCCCACCCCTCCTGGAACAGTGGCGCGGATGCGTTAGCCTGAATGGGACAGGGACCACAATGGCTCTCCCTTTAAACTTGGTCACGCAAATTGCCTATGCTCTTGCAGAAACTTTTGAAGAGATTACAGAGGCAGATTACTGCGACGTGATAGACCACATCAATGGGATATTCCATGTCTAGGCATGCAGGCATGCAGCCATACCATCCCCCCTACTCTCCCAAAACCTTTGCATTGCAATAAAAGCTGCTTACCTGGGACCTGCTCCTGTGATTCTTCTGCACCAAGTTCCAGGGGCTGCGACTGGCTAGCTTCCTCCTGGCTTGAGAAGAGCTCCTGACTGCATGCCTCCTCCGGGGTGTCTTCCCCCACCACAGTAGCCTCACTGTCTGCCTCCCCCTCCCCCTCCTCTACCGGCTCTGAACTGTCCATCGTGGCCCTTGGATTTACAGAGGGGTCACCCCCATAAATCGCATCCAGCTCCTTGTAAAACTGGCAGGTCGTGGGGGCACTGCCGGATCTGCGGTTCCCCTCACGTGCTTTGCAATAGGCACTCCGGAGCTCCTTTACTTTTATCCTGCACTGCAGCGCGTCACGCTCATGGCCCCTTTCCAGCATGGCTCTCGATACCTGGGCAAAGGTATCATAATTCTTACGGCTAGAGCGCAGCTGTGCCTGCACAGATTCCTCCCCCCAAACACTGATGAGGTCCATCAGCTCGCCATTGCTCCATGCTGGGGCTCGTTTGCCACGTGGAGGCATGGTCACCTGTAAAGATTCACTGATTGCATTCCATACCTGGCTGAGCAAACAGGAAGGGGATTTTTAAAATTCCCGGGGCATTTAAAGGGCAGGTCACCTGAGGCCAGGGAAGTAGAGTCTGACCTGATGAGCAGAGTGGCTGAACAGGCATTCTGGGATACATCCTTATACCCTGGAGGCCAATCACAGCGCTGGTGTGTGGCCACACTTGATGACCAGCGCTGCAGCACCAGCGCTGGAATCCTTATTCCCCATGCCGAGAGGGGTGTACGGCCAGCGCTGCAGCCAGGGAGTTGCAGCGCTGGAAGTGCCTTGCAGGTGTGGCCACTTACTAATTGCAGCGCTGGTGGAGGCTTTCCAGCGCTGCAAATCGCCAGTGTAGCCATACCCTCAGTAAAAGCAAAGTAACAGCAAACAGGAATAAAGCATTTCCTTTAGCAAACACACAATTGCAAATGTAGAAATCAAATTACAAGACTAATCCGCCTTTCTAATTAATACTCACTATTAGATAGTAGAAACTACTCCAGGAGAACTTGGAGACATGATTGCCTCTCTTAGATCCAAAAAGAGAACTCTTTAACAAAGAAAAGACAAAGGCTTCCCTCCACAGAGATTTGAAAATCTCTTGTTCCTGATTGGTCCTCTGGTCAGGTGGGTCACATGTACTGCATGTTAACCCTTTACAGGTAAAAGAGACCTTAACCCTTAACTATCTGTTTATGACAAACACTTGCCAGTGGGAGCTTTCCCCAGGATGTGCCCTTTCCATGAAGGACAGGAAGTGATAACATTTTGACTCAGTCCCCTAAGCCAGGGCAATGCAGGATTGGGAATTACAGACAAAGGGTGGGACAAAGGAACCTCAGGAACTCAAATGCACGATCCCTGGGACACTGAGAATTCTTTCTCCTCATTCATTTTGATCACAGGCAGGTTGTTCTGCTAACTCTTGGCCAGACTGTCTGATCTGGGATCTGTCCATTCCCCACCAATTAAGACATTTACCTTCAACACCCACATTTCTCACTCATGTGATGGTGACCCCAGTACTCTCCAAAATCTCTTATATTGAATTTGATCTTCACAAGGGTTGTTGGTGGGAACTAATAAGAATGAGTGGTATCATTGATGCCATGTGCTCTTTCTGTATCACCTGGGTGGCACTGAGTCTGTTTTCAGAGATCCAGCTGTGAGTAGATTTCTTCCCATGGCTGGTTCTTCTGTTAGGACTCTACATCTCCATTAGCTCACGCTCAGTGGAAAAGCAGCAAACCCTATCTGTGTGTAAGCGGGGGAATGGTCTCACTATTGTGAGGAACTTTCCTGGCTTCTGCACTACCCCGGTAAAGTAGGTTAGCAAAAGAATCTGAGTCCTCACTCCCACTTCCTTTACCCAGAAGCCTCCCTGCCCTCGAGGACTGCCCTTCCACTCTCCTGTCTGGCAGAGTCCTCATAACCCGAACAAGGGTGGGCCCAGGATTCCTGGGTGGGGCTCAACCCCCCACCTTGCTATGGTCACCTAGGACGGGGGCTAGGGTGTCCCCACTCTGGGGTACTTTCTCTGCACTGGGCACCTCTCTGACCCACTGATCATTTCATACAATTTAAAGCAAATACAAGCTGTTTAATTAACAATTAATTAAAAAAAAGAATAATGAAAAATGGGAAAGGTTAAAGGAAAACACATCACGCTCCTCTGTGGCAGGGAACATCACAAACAGTGTCTCTGGAATGTCAGGGCAGTTAACTCTGTTCCTTGTAGGGTGTCTTTCTGTGCTGGGCCCTTTGCCCAGGGTTCCCCCTCGGCTGGCCCCAGTTGCTCACCATACCTGGCTCAGTGGCTGCAGCTTTGCTCCCAGCACAGGATCTGGTCTCCCTGGGCTGCTTCTGTGATTCTGCTCCCAGCTCTGACCTGCCTCCGGGGCTGCTTCTCTGGCCCCTCTGGATTTGGCATGGCTCTGCTCTCCAGCTTAGCTTGGGCCCCTGCTTTCTCCTTAGCTTGGCCCCACTCTGTCTGACCAGGGCAATTCCAGCTCACACAGAGGACGGGACCCCCCTGCCCTCCTGACTCCCTGATTAGCCAGGCTCTGAGGCTGAGACTCTCCTGGAGCATTGGCCGCTCACCAATCTTTTAGTGCTGGGAGCTAGCCAACCAAAACACCCCCACTGAATGTTAGTAAGAGGGTAACAGTCCCCGTATATGTGGATAATCAGGGAACGTTGCAGCTTCACCATTTATGGAAGGAAAGTCTAATAAAGTTGAGACTTGAACATCCTATTCTACTTCAGCAAAATGACCAAGAAACCAACCACACAAAATCTCACTAGGTCAGCATGGAGTTGAGCTTGCGGGGAACTGAAAATCCCTGACATCTCAGGACAAAAGTTGAAGAGAAAATGGTTGTTTTCACAAAGTTAGAACTGGTTGATATTTTTTCAACAGAAATTATTTTCACAATAGTTTAAACCATTTCTAATGTTTAGCCAAAACTGTTGGATGTTAATGAAATTTTCAATAAAAAATATCTTAAAGAAACAAAATGTTAATTTTGTTTTCTTTCAAATTGACATTTTGTTTTGTTTCACTTTGAATTTTTTTTGTCAGAAAAACCAAACATTTTCTGAACAAATGTTTTTATTTGAATTTTTTTAACCCAAATAATTTTTGGCCCTTGTCTCCTCACAGTGTAGAAAGGTTAAACATTCATTGTTAAGGCTTGACTTTAATGTCTTTGCACTGTGTGGAAATGAAGCTTCAGACCCTTCTTCTGGCCCAGTCTGCTAACCAGTTTCCATGTCCAAGGAGGGCAGGGTGGGGGTGTCTGTGGGGAGATACTGGTCATATGGGAGGAGGAAGAGGGAGGGAGGGAATATTTGGGGAGAGGCAGCTACAGAGCCCTACAGTTGGGGCGCACAGGAGGCTGACAGGGAACATACACCACTGGTAGTTGGGGTGGGGGCCTTACCCCCACCAGTTTTATTGGAAGAGTCACTGCACTGGGAACCCAGGCTGGGCTGGACACTGGCAGAGCCTGGAAACTGCTTCAAGTGTCCCCAGGCACCTTTTCCTCTCTGTGTCCAGCTGGTCACCCCATGGACTCCCACCTGGCTCCCTCTGCCCCACCCCCAGCCCAATGCTGTCTCCACCTCCTATCATGCCTGTCTGGGCCGGGGTTCTGTAGATTTGCTGGAGTCCATCTCAGGGTAACATGCAGCTGATGCATCTGCTCTGAGCTGCAGGGCCATGAGGTCGACATGGGCCAGGCAGGGCTTAGAACGAGCGTATGGGCCCCGTGGCCCTCAGAAGGGCAGCAACTGGCTTGGCGGGCTGCAGAAGGCGACTGGGAAGTCAGGGGGGGAGGGGAGAGACGCTTAGACACCATGTGGGGAGTTCCTGCAGGGTCTCTGTGTGTGGTGGGTGGGCAAGTGCTATGGCAACCCCATGCACAGATCTGCACCGAAATCACAGCTGCTGTTAGAGAACCTGCTGTGAGTGGTTTGGGGTGAGACTGTGTGTGGACACGCCGATCCTGGCACTGAACTAGTTACAGCTGATGGAGGTAACGTTGGGTGTTACCCACTACACCTGGATGGACTGGAGACCCTTGGTTCCCAGCCAGGCCTGGCCACTCCCAGCCCTGCCCCAGAAGAACAGACACAGTTCTAGGGAACTGGCTGGCTTGGTTGGTGTCGCTTTGTGGCTGACCAGCCCCGCTACCCCCTGAGTGTAAAACAGGGTCACTTTCATTCTTCAAACACTTAGGGACCATTTTCGAATGCGCTCACTCTGCTGCCGATGAATTTTATGGGAACAAGCTGCTTTAGCAAACATCTTCCTTAAAGCATCTCCTCATAACCCCCAGATCCCATCCTGAAAAGGAAGCTGATCCTTCCCTGGCCTTTTCAAAAACTCCTCCAGAACAACCAGACTGAAACCCCGTGCCACAGGAGAGCTGAGCTCCACTATGATGCTGGAGCTACTGCAGGCCCTTCCATGAGGCAGAGAGAAGGGACCCAGAATGGAAACGAGACAGGAGAGGGAATAATCTCCTCCTACCTTTGATCCCTTGGTAGAAACACTCTTGGAAGGCAGAGAAACAGTGTGGTCAGAGATGTGGACACTTCCTCATGGGCAGAGAGAAACAGACAGAAACTGAGAGACACGTCCCCAGTTCCTCCTCATATTGAGCCCTATCCCCATGGCCCAGCCCAGCGCTCTCCTCCACCAGCTCCAATATTGTGGCCAAGTTTGACAATTTAACTGCCAGTCTCATGGCATTTGATGTTCTACATAAAGCCCCAGGTCTGATAGTCAGGGGGTTCAGTGAGAATCTCAGTTTACATTTTAAAAAATGTAAATTTATAACCCTTGTATTTAGAGAGAAAAGCCTGAAAATGTGACCTGAGAGACCCCACAAAGATCAAATCCTCCAGGCAAATACAAAGAACTCACACTAGTGACTTGTTGGAAATCCCGTGAGTTTTAAGCCAGTCTCGAGATTGTTGGGGTGACTCGAGTGCTGTGAAAGCTTGGGGCTGGGGACGCTGTGTGAGGAAAGGTTGGCAGGGCAAAGCTGTGTCCAGAGCTCTATTTTCAGAGTTGCTAGGTCTGGATTCAGGAAAGCACTTACACACGGGCACAGGTGTAAGGGCCCTTCCTGACTAGGGGATGCCTTCCTGAACTGCAGCATTAGTGATCTGTGTGTCGATATTCCATCCATACACATGCCCCTGGTTTAGTCCTAGATTGTGACCATCTGTAGGACAGGGGCTGTCCCCTTCATTATTGATCTGCGCAGCACCTGGCACAGTGGGGTCCTGATCCCTGACTGGGGCTCCAGGGTGCTACTGTAATAGAAATAATTAATCACTATTAGAATCCCTTTCATCATCCCTTTGATCTTTCTCCCCAGCCAGCCTCCCAAAAAGAAATGATCAATTTCACTGTGTCTTTGATCATCTCTCTCCTCCAATCCCAGACACACTGGGTACAGGGGGTGTCTCTGCCACGTCTGTCTGTACATTTGCTAACATGGCTTGGCCTCACTGTCTTACCCACCTTTCTTTCCCAGCAGATAAAGCACCACAGCCAGAACCATGACGGCAGGGATTGTAATTCCCCTGTGACATTATTGACATGAACTGTAACGGTATAGATCATTGTTGCAACCAAGGTCCTATAGTTGCACCAAATCTTGTACAAATGAGGTCAAGTAAGGTGTCTATAGAAAGGTTGTAATTTGCTGGTTATGATTATTCTGTTTGTATGTGTGTATCTTTTTTTGTATTTGAAGTTATGAATATTGGCTATGTACTTGTATCTCAATGTGTTTGATTCAAAGTAGCATCAGTGAAGCATTTGGTCAGCTTCTTGAGAAAGGACTATTCTGAGTAAGTTCCCAATCAAGAAACACTTAACTGACCGTGGACTTTGGGAGATGACAACCCACATCTGAGCTTTCCTGAGAATGTTCAAAGTATGTAAACAATGGTGCTGGCCCGCAAAAAGCTGAATCATTCATGGACATGTGACTTGCCCAGATGGCTACAAACTCCATCTTGTTGCTGTGATTTTGCACAGAAGAATAAAGGGGTTTCCGCCCACAAGAGAGAGAATATAAAAGGCCCAGGAAACCTCTCCATTTGGTCTTCAGCTGGCTCAAGAGATGCCCTCTCCACCCCAAAGAAATGCCTGAAAGAAACTGCGACAAAGGACTGTTACTACAGGGGTGTGAGTGATTGCTGGACGCAGGCCATAAACCACAACATTGGTCTAAAAAGGATTGGTCCCAGACTAGGAAGGAATCTAGACTGTGAAAGAAGCTTATTGGAACATCTCAGAGGGTGAGATTTACCTGTATGCAGTTTTCTAATGTATTAGGCTTAGACTTGCATATTTTGTTTTATTTTGCATGGTAACTTAGCTTGTTCTGTCTGTTAATAATGAAACCACGTAAATCCTACTTTTTATACTTAAAAATCACTTTTGCTTATTAATTAACCCAGAGTAAGTGATTAATACCTGGCAGAGCAAACTGCTGTGCATATTTCTCTATCAGTGTTATAGAGAGCGGACAATTCATGAGTTTACCGTGTATAAACTTTCTATAGAGTAAAATGGATTCATTTGGGATTTAAGTATCAGAGGGGTAGCCGTGTTAGTCTGGATCTGTAAAAGCAGCAAAGAATCCTGTGGCACCTTATAGACTAACAGACATTTTGGAGTATGAGCTTTCGTGGGTGAATACCCACTTCGTTGGATGCAAGTAGTGGAAATTTCCAGGGGCAGGTATATATATGCAAGCAAGCTAGAGATAACGAGGTTAGTTCAATCAGGGAGGATGAGGCCCTGTTCTAGCAGTTGAGGTGTGAAAACCAAGGGAGGAGAAACTGGTTCTGTAGTTGGCAAGCCATTCACAGTCTTTGTTTAATCCTGAGCTGATGGTGTCAAATTTGCAGATGAACTGAAGCTCAGCAGTTTCTCTTTGAAGTCTGGTCCTGAAGTTTTTTTGCTGCAGGATGGCCACCTTAAGATCTGCTATTGTGTGGCCAGGGAGGTTGACGTGTTCTCCTACAGGTTTTTGTATATTGCCATTCCTAATATCTGATTTGTGTCCATTTATCTTTTTCCGTAGAGACTGTCCAGTTTGGCCGATGTACATAGCAGAGGGGCATTGCTGGCATATGATGGCGTATATTACATTGGGGGACGTGCAGGTGAATGAACCGGTGATGGTGTGGCTGATCTGGTTAGGTCCTACGATGGTGTCGCTGGTGTAGATATGTGGGCAGAGTTGGCATCGAGGTTTGTTGCATGGATTGGTTCTTGAGCTAGAGTTACTATGGTGCGGTGTGCAGTTACTGGTGAGAATATGCTTCAGGATGGCAGGTTGTCTGTGGGCGAGGACTGGCCTGCCACCCAAGGCCTGTGAAAGTGTGGGATCATTGTCCAGTATGGGTTGTAGATCCCTGATGATGCATTGGAGGGGTTTTAGCTGGGGACTGTATGTGATGGCCAGTGGAGTCCTGTTGGTTTCTTTCTTGGGTTTGTCTTGCAGTAGGAGGCTTCTGGGTACACGTCTGGCCCTGTTGATCTGTTTCCTTATTTCCTCGTGCGGGTACTGTAGTTTTGAGAATGCTTGGTGGAGATTTTGTAGGTGTTGGTCCCTGTCTGAGGGGTTAGAGCAGATGTGGTTGTACCTCAGTGCTTGGCTGTAGACAATGGATCTTGTGGTGTGCCCGGGATGGAAGCTGGAGGCACGAAGGAAGGCATAGTGGTCGGTAGGTTTTCAGTATAAGGTGGTGTTAATGTGACCATCACTTATTTGCACCATGGTGTCTAGGAAGTGGACCTCTCGTGTAGATTGATCCAGGCTGAGGTTGATGGTGGGGTGGAAGCTGTTGAAATTGTGGTGGATTTTTTCCAGAGTCTCCTTCCCATGGGTCCAGATGATGAAGATGTCATCAATGTAGTATAGATAGAGAAGAGGCGTGAGTGGACGGGAGCTGAGGAAGCGTTGTTCCAGGTCGGCCATAAAAATATTGGCATATTGTGGGGCCATGCGGGTCCCCTTAGTGGTGCCACTGATCTGGAGATATATATTGTCATCAAATTTGAAATAGTTGTGTGTGAGGATAAAGGCACAGAGCTCAGCAGCCAGTTGTGCTGTGGCATCATCAGGGATACTGTTCCTGACAGCTTGTATTCCATCTGTGTGTGAGATGTTTGTGTAGAGAGCGTCTACATCCATGGTGGCAAGGATGGTGTTTTCTGGAAGGTCACCAATGCATTGTAGTTTCCTCAGGAAATCAGTGGTGTCACGGAGATAGCTGGGAGCGCTGGTGGCATAGTGTCTGAGTAGAGAATTTAGGATTTAGGCTCCCAAAAAAACTGAATACTGGGTGCCGGAAAAGTTTCTGTTAACTAAGAAGCCAGTTTCAGTGAACTGCAGGGGTGTGTGGCCCAACCTCTTGGTTTATGCTGTAGCTAACTGGAGTGTCTAACTCAGCAAGACGGGAGTGGAGGGAAGCCTTCTCTGGCAGAGGGGTTTGTTCCCAGTGGTATCCCAGCACATCTAGTCACAGTCTTGAGGGAGTTTCTGTAACCCAACCCATCACAATCCCCACTCACTGGAGTTGCCTGAGTCCTATGGTAAATGACCACTAATGTCCTCATGAACCTACCCAGGGAGTTCACCCCATGGTTATCTGCAGGGCAATGTTAATGGCTGTTCTTTGTGAGTAAAGTCAGTTGAAGTTTTTCCACCATTTTTGGACCCAATATTTTTTCAATCCAAAGACAATTTAACTGAAATCAAAATGTTTTCCCTGAACAGTGCACATGCAGGGACCTTCTTAGTCTTTCCACAAAAATCATTTTGAAATGAAAGACAATATTTTGTTTTGTTTTGAATTGACAGTTTTGTTTCATTTTGTTCTAAAAACCCAAAATAAAGTAAACTGTTAAATGAAAATAAGACCAAATGAAAATTTTTGAGTTTCATGAATATTTTTTCAAGAAAACATAAACAGATTCCATAATAAGTTTTGAATGAAATAGTTTTCTTTCTTTTTTTTTTTTTTTGTAGCTTTTCCCCCAGCTCCAAATGCAAACTCCTCAAGGCAGAAAACATTCCTGTGGGAACTGTCCTGCTCCAGGGAAGCATCACGATTCAGGACCCCACCTATGTTCAAACTTAACTTCAAACAGCCATTTTAGTTCCATCAATGGGACTTTAGCAGGTGCTCAAAGTTAAGCACCTACATACATGCCGGTCTGAATAGGACTGGACTTAAGCACATTTTCAGAAGTTTCCTGGGTTGGGGCCACAGATCAGTATGGCATGCAGAGACATATGCAAAACTGGTCTATAAATACCCAATGGAAGAGTTTTTCATCAGAAAATGCTGCTTCCTCAAAATAAAAACCTTTCAATAAAGCACTTCAATGTTTCGGAATCCATGACTCTTTGTACTAATTCAGGATGGAAACAAAATGTGAAAGGTTAGAATTTCTCATGGAACAGAAATGTTATTTTTGCACCAGCTCTTGAGGCACAGATATCATTAGTATCGTTCTGTCAGGAGTCACTAAGTGGCGCTGTTACACAAAATCTGACACCATCTTTTCCTTGCTGTGTGAGAGGCGCACACAGCCTTTGCAGACATGTTGTGTAGGTGTTGGTTTGCTGATGCAGATGCTTTGCGGAGAGCTGAGTCAAACAGCAAGGTTGGGGCTCTGCTAAAGTCAGTTCCTGAGGCTCGGTTGCTGCCTGGGAATGGGGCACTGCTGCTGGTCTTAAAGTCCTGAAAGAGGGTTTTGCCCATGCTGATTGTGATACCTCTGTTCCAGGGCTGGAGCACAAAGCATAAATCACTGATTTAAATTGGGAGGAAGAACTTGTGAGACCAGATGTGATGATGTGTCTGGTGCTTCCTGACAGAACAGGAACAAATACAGTGAGTGCAGAGGGAGGAAATAATTCACTGACTGCCGGTTTAGCAGAGGAGGTCTGTGAACTCCAGATGAAACTCTTGCCCACCAGAAGGGTTTGGGATTCCCCCTTTGAAAGAGCCGTTTTCCTGCCCTGCAAAGATACAGCTCGGCTCAGCAATGCTGGTTAAAGCCTGGGAGAGCTGCAGAGAGAGAGAGCGCTGCATTGGCGACTGTGTCATCCTACTGTGTGTTTCCTCTATGTCCGTTGTCCTGGTGATCACGCTCAGACTGTGGGTTGTCCAGCCCAGGACTCGCCTTTCCCCAGATAGAGTCCCATGAATAAAGAAACGCTTCAGAATTATTTACCTTGGGGAGAGGGGGGGTGTTACCCCTGATACCACCAGTTCTGGAGTTACTACCTAGGCAATAAATACATAAGAGACCAGAGCCAGACCATGGCCCTACTCCAGGCCCATAAAGAGGATGGGGATCATTGATTCTCCATGTCCACTGATGGTAGGACAAGAAGTAATGGGTTTAATCTGCAGCAAGGGAAATTTAGGTTAGATGTTTGGAAAAACTTCTAATAATAAGGGACGTTAATCACTGGAGGTTGTTAATCCTAGGAAGGTTGTGGAATCCCCATTGTCAGAGGTTATTAAGAACAGGTTGGACAAATCCCTGTCAGGGATGGTCTAGGATTACTTGGTTCTGCTTCACTGCCAGGGGCTGGACTTGATGACTTCTTGAGGTCCCTTCCACTCTGACATTTCTATGATGTCCCCATCCTGCATGTGCCTGGGTGCTGGGCCAGCTGAGTTGAGTTGGGGTAAAGGCGGGGTAGGGGTGGTTCCCTGTGACAAATTTTGGACAAAGATGTTTTGTTAGATATTTTTTGTTTCAGATTTTGAAAATTGAAGAATTTTAGCATTTGGATTTTCAGGGGGGTGTGTGGTTTTTAATCATCTGTTAACTGCCCCCCATTCCCGTGACGGTGAGTTGCTGAGCACAGCTGAGATGGGATCTGGTCACCAGGCTGTCAGTGTCCTTGATCTCGTACCCATAGGAGTAATTCCTGGAGAGAGATAGTGGAGCTCTGGAGCCGCATGGAGGCCCTCAGCTGGGTGGATGACGTCTAGCTCAGGTAGAGGATGGAGGCAGGGAAAGCGCCTGGGAAGAAAAATGGGTCACGGCTGTCAATGGGGCTATCAGTGGAACAGGAGGTAAATGAAAGGTGGATCTGTGCCATCTCTCGGATGGAAGCTCTGATTCCAGCCTAGCTGGGGCAGTACATCTTGCAGAGATGTGACCCCTCAGTGAGGCCAGCCACTGGCCATTGAGGGCTGTCTAGGGCAAGATCAACACCTTGGCCTGCCCATGCAGCCCATTCAGTGAAGGACACTTGCTGCCCCAAGAAGCTTAGCAGCCAACAGCCAAGGGTCTGTATCCAGTGCCTAGCCCCTCCAGTGTCTGCTCTAACATCCTCCTTGTCCTTGTGCCCCTCCTACCCCCAGCGTTGCCAACTTTGTAATATTTCAAAAACCAGCAGGAGTGCCAGAACTCCCCCACACCACCTTCCCCTTGAAGCCCCGACACTGTCCCACCTCTTCTTCAGAGGCCCCACCCACAGTTCGTGCTTCTTCCCCCCTCCCCCCATTGCTCTCTGTTCTTTCCCTCTACAACTCCACCGCTGCCCGCCCAAAAGGGTAGGAAGGGACTCATCTGTGGAGCCAGGGCTGGGAGCTGCAGCCGCCTGATGCAGGTAAGAGGCAGCCCCAGCCGAGTAGATGCTGTCGTGGGTGATGACCTGGCACAACCCCCACCCACAGCAACCGGACTTTTGGTGTCGAGTCAGTAGATCTTACCGGACAATATCAGGTCTCCCTTTTGACTGGACTTTCCAGTTGAAAACCAGGCACCGTGGCACCCTAAGAGGCTGAGAGTGGAGAGTGGATCAAGGGGAGTGTGTAACAGCTCTCAGTGCAGACCTGCAATGGGGCTCCCCCAGGAATGGAAGGATAAACTCCTCACTGCTCCCCATTTCTCCACAGATAACCAAACATCTGCCCTGGGTCCTGGCCATATAATATCTCTTCCAAGTTAAGTATCAGAGGCAGGGGCGGCTCTAGGAATTTGGCCGCCCCAAGCAGTCATGCATGCGGGAGGTGCTGGTCCCACTGCTCGGGTAGACCTCCCGCAGGCAAGACTGCGGAGGGTCCGCTGGTCCCGCTGCTCCAGTGAACCTCCCGCAGCTGCGGAGGGTTCGCTGATCCGGCGGCTCCGGTGGAGCATCCGCAGTCATGCCTGCGGGAGGTCCATCCAAGCCGCGGGACCAGCGAACCGTCCACAGTGATGCCTGCGGGAGGTCCACTGGAGCCGCGTGACGAGCGCACCCTCCGCAGTCATGCCTGCGGGAGGTCCACCCGAGCCGCGGGACCAGCGAACAATCCTCAGTCATGCCTGCAGATGGTCCGCCGGACCCGCCTGCCACCCTCCAGGGAAAATGCCGCCCCACGCGCGTGCTTGGCGTGCTGGGGTCTGGAGCCGGCCCTGATCAGAGGGGTAGCCATGTTAGTCTGGATCTGTAAAAGCAGCAAAGAATCCTGTGGCAACTTATAGACTAACAGACATTTTGGAGCATGAGCTTTCATGGGTGAATACATGCATCCGACAAAGTGGGTATTCACCCACGAAAGCTCATGCTCCAAAACGTCTGTTAGCCTATAAGGTGCCACAGGATTCTTTGCTGCCCTTCCAAGTTAATGTGTGACAGATGCTCTGGTGTTGTCACTTTCCCTGGGTCAGAGTTCACACACAGCTCCAGGATCCGTTTCTCGCTCTGCCCCAGCACTTCAGTTCAGTTCCCTGGGAGCTCTGTGCAGAGCCGGGACCCAGGCTTCTGGTTTGCTGCATGGCATCTTTCTCCCCATTATTACCCCCTTTACTTTGCTCTCAGGGATGCCCACACTCCTGCCCCCTGTGAGCATGTCCCTCCTGCCAGGGGCAGTTCCCACCTCCCATCAGTGCTGGGCAAACCCCGATGGTGGGTGTGATTCACTGCTCAGCCTCACTGCAGGGTGTGGCCAGCTGGGGTTCCTAGTGGTCTTTCCCTGGAGGGTGTGATGGGGAACACGGGTGATTTGGTGCCTCTTCAAAAGGGCTTCACAGCCTTGCCCCACCCTGCTCCGCTGATGACCCAGGTGAAGGGGTTTGTGTGTGTGTGTGTGTGTGTGGTGGTGGTGGGGTGCCATTTGGCTCAGAGATCTAAATGGGAGATGCCTCTCTGGTTTTTGTTATTAATTATTATTATTGTGTGTATTACAATAGCATCTGGAGGCCCCAGCTGACATCAAGGTTCACATTGCGCTGTCTGCTGCAGAAACCCCTCCTGAGATTAGGCCACACTGTACTGGGAGATGCACAGACCAAGATCAAGACCCCACTGTGCTGGGCTCTGCACATACAGACTGTGAGAGACCGTCCCTGTCCCAAAGAGCTCTCAGTCTGGCAATCAGGTGTAGCTGAGCCTAGCTGGGCTCAGACCCTTTCTAGCCTTGTTTCCAGGGAACAGTATGTTGTGTTAGAACATGTGTTAACCCAGCACAGGAGGCTGAACACACAGGCCTGCTCTGTGCTGTAGGGATGTGTGGTGTTAGATAATGTATTAACTGTCAGACCTAGTAGTTCATCTAGTCATCAGCTCACACTCTGCCAACAATAGCAGCCTTGAATTGTGTAGCCACGTTATTCCAAGAGGAGAGAGCTCTCCCGTCAACATCATAAATCCAGCTCAATGAGCAGCGTTACCTATGTCAGTGGGAGAACATCTCCCACTGACATAGTGCTGTGCACATGAGCACTTATGCCAGCAAAACTTATATCGCTCAGAGGTGTCTTTTTTCACACCCCCGAGCAACAAAAGTTTTGCTGACATAAGTGCTAGCGTAGACATGGCTTTAGTCATGCATGAACCTCTGATAACAAAAATTAGCACTATACAAAATAAATGTAGCCCACATTAAGTGGATTAAAAACTGTCTAACTAATAGATCTCAAAGTAATTGTAATGGGATATCATCTACTATGGGGAGGTTTCTAGTTTATTTGCACAGGGATCTGTTCTGAGCCAGTGCTATTCAATAGCTTTATCAGTGAGTTGGAAGGAAATATAAAATCATTGCTGGTAGAGTTTGCAAATGATGCAAACACTGGTGGAATGGTAAAAAATGACGAGGACAGGTCTGTACTACAGACTAACCTGGATCACTTGGTAATGTGAGCTCACTCTAAAAATATGCATTTCAACATGGTCATATGAAAGGTCACATACCTGGGAACAAAGAGTGTAGGTCACACTTACAGGATGGGAAAGTGTGTCTTGGAAAGCAGTGACTCTGAAAAGGATTTAAAGATCTTGGCAAAAACCAGCTGAATATAAGTTCCTAGAGTGATGCTGGAACTAAGATGGCGAACACAACCTTTGTATGTATAAAAGAGAAAAACTAACAAGAGAAATAGGCAAGGAGGGCAATATGCTGTTAGCCAGACCACGGTGTATGGTTTAGCCAGACCACTACGGGATACTGTGTCCTGTTCTGGTGTCCACAATTTCAAACAAGATGTTGGCACACTGGAAAGTGCTCAATAAATAGCTATAAGAATGATTAGAGATATGGAAATCTGCCTCACAGTCAGAATCGTAGGAGCTGAAGTTATAGAGTTTTTCCAAGAGAAGGTTAAAAGGTGAGTTGATCATAGTGTGTAAGTACCTACACAGGGAGGAGATTTCTGGCAGTCGATAGGTCTTTAATCTAGACAAAGACAGAACAAAATCTGATGGCTGGAAGTTGAAGATGGACAAATTTAGACATGAAATAAAGTGCAGATTTTAACACTGAGGGGAATTAACCATTGAAAGTACTGCCCTAGGGATGTGGTGGATTCTCCATCACTTGGAAATTTTCAACCCAAACTGTGTGTCTCTTTCTATAAGAGCCACTCTAGCTGGAAGTTCTGGGCTGGATGCAGAGATCAGTAGGGAAGGGTCTCTGGCCTGGATTATACAGGAGGTCAGACAGTGGTGCAGGTGCAATCAATTTCTTACCTGTAAAGTGGAGAGGTCCACGGGGGGCACATGACCCCATTATGTGACCCTCCATGTGACTCCTCCCAGCCCCCACCCCAGGGCCCCCATGGTCTCCCTATCCCCTCCCCATGATCCACCCCCACCCCTTACCTGGGAAGGGGAGAAATCTGTCCTCCTCCCACTGAGCTGAAGAAGCAGAACATGGGGTTGCTGGGCAGCCCCACACCCACAGTTCATCCTACATGGCTGTACTACCCCACTCCTTCCACACAGGGTCTCCTCCATCTGTAGTACAGCAGCCAGCCCTGCCGGAGGACAGGACTGGTGTGGGGGCGGGCTGTGGATGGTATGTAACAAAATTCTGCCAGGGAGCTATTTGTGTCACCTGGTAGCCCCACGTTCTGCTCCTTTCCCCGCTGCAGTTCCCAGGAGAGCCCCGTGGTTCAGAGCTCTCCTGGGAACTGCAGCGGGGAAAGGAGCAGAACACCGGCAGCTCCTCCAGCAGCTGTACCACCCCCAACCCCAACCCCTTCCCCAGCCCTGTCCTGCAGCATGGCTGCTGCTGGGAGCCGGAGGAGCCACAGCTTCATGGAAGGGGGCAGGGAGCGGGGCTGGGGTTTCTGCTCCTGTTTCTGCTGCGGTTCTCTCCAGGGAACTGTAGAGGGGAAAGGAGCAGAAGGTGGGGCTACCAGGTTGCCCCATGCACAATCATTCAATTGTGGCAGAAGCTCAGAAGATACAAAATAGACAAGACATGAAGAAAGAGACAGAAACATCCCCTGTACCACCCCCAGCCCTGTCTTCTGTCGAGGGGGGGGAGGAGACCCTGCGTGGAAAGGCTGGGACTGCACAGCTGTGCCTGAGGAGCTGCGACAGTGAGGCTGCCCAGCTGCCCCATATTCTGCTGCTTCTATTTCTGGTATGCTGTACCAGCTATAAATATCTGTCTGGTAAGGCATACTGGTCTGGACCACCCTACTTGCACTGCTGAGGTCAGACTAGCTGGTAATAATGGCTCCTTTTGGTCTTAACATCTATGAATCATAGAACCACAGGGTTAGAAGGAACCAGAAGGGTCATCTAGTCTAACCTCCTTCCAAGATGCAGGATTTGTTGTGTCTAAACTATCCTAGACAGATGGCTCCAGCCTCTTGTCAAAAGCCTCCAGTGAAGGAGCTAGGCAGTCTGTTCCATTGTCCTATTGTTCTTACAGTTAGGGTTTTCCTGAGATCAGTTCTGAGATTTATTCTGCTAATTTGTACTGCTCTCACTATCAGTTTGTCTTAGTATAGTTAAAGTGGCCCCACTCCCTAGTATGGGCACAGGTCTACTGGTACAGTTATTCCCTGATTGGAAAGGGATCAAGCCATATTATCAAAAGGCACAGATAAGGGGAGGCAGTGTTGTCTAGTGAAAAGAGCACTGGCCTGGCATGTAGAAGCTCCTTGTTCTATTCCCAGCTCTGCCATGGTCCTCCCTGTGCCTCAGTTTCTCCATCTGTACAATAGGAATAATAACACTGACCTCCTTTGTAAAGCACTTTGTGATCTACTGATAAGAACTAAGGATTATCCTAACTGCATCCACTCTAGGAGATGCACTGGAATAACTATTTCAGTAAAAAATAATCACACCTCAAATAGCTCTGTAGCTATGCTGACTCCCTGTTGTTGGACGGCAAACCTATATGCATATCACCTGGCCTTTGACAATCCAGTGCTGATCACATTGCTCTGATGCAGGAGAAGGGGAGGAGCCGCTTTCTATAGATGACTGCTGGAGTGCAGGGCCTTCTGGGCCAGGGCCGCCCAGAGGATTCAGGGGGCCTGGGGTCTTCGGCGGTGGGGGGCTCCCGCTTCGGCGGTAATTCGATGCGGGGGGTCCTTCTGCTCCAGGACCTGCCACCGAAGTGCCTCGAAGACCCGCGGTGGGAGCTCCCCGCCGCCAAATTACTGCCGAAGACCCGGCACTTCGGCAGCAGGTCCCGCTTCGGCAGTAATTCGGCGGCGGGGGGTCCTTCTGCCCTGGAGCAGAAGGACCCCCCGGCGCCGAATTGCTGACAATGACCCGGAACAGAAAAAGCTCCGAGGGGCCCAGACCCCACGAGAGTTTTCCGGGGCCCCCGGAGCGAGTGAAGGACCCTGCTCTAGGGGCCCCAAAAAACTCTCGTGGGGGTCCCTCCGGGGCCTGGGGCAAATTGCCCCACTTGCCCTTCCCCTCTGGGCGGCCCTGATCTGGGCCATTTCCTAGAATGTGGAGATGAGCAAGAGACCACACTCAGGCTCACATTTAATGGGGTTGTTTTGGTTTTTCTCCCCACTTCCTGTCACCCTGGATCTGAGTTGCAAACACCCTGAACTCATTGTGTCTGCAGATGGCAGAACAGTCCAGCACAACCCCCCATCCCCAGGGCCAGCTGCCCCCTCTGGGGCTCTGATCACTGTGGGGAGGGAGGGGTTTGTGTCCAGGAGGGATCATGGAGGAGAGGGCAGGGTTTGTATGTGGTATTGGGAGGTGGAGGTAGGGGACAGCCTGGACCGAGACCTGAGGGTGCTGAATGAGACTGAGAAATAGGAGAGACTGGAGAGACCCCCTGAAGGGGGGTGCTGGGCTCTGGGGAGATCGGAGGGGTGGTATCACCCCAGAGTGGCTTGATACTGTGATCAAGACCTGGGGTGAGACGTGGACAGTCTATCTGGATCTAAAAGGGGGGGGGGGGTTTCTCTCATTTTATAGTGTCAGTTCAATGGCCCTTTTCCTGGAGATTCCAGTGGAGGGTTCTGAAACATTGTTCCTGTTCCTCAGCCCTGGTCACGCTGTGGGGAGGGACCAGGGGAAACCCCTCAGCATCTGCCCCCCAGCAACTGTGATTTCTGCTGGAAATTAAGGATTATTGCGGCTGCTAGATGGAGAGATCTATGATGGGGTGTTCTCTCCACACTGGCCCTGTAAGAGCTGAACTGGGCGCAGCCCAATCAGCCAATTAAGTTGTGAAGGGGGGAAATTTAGTCTCTGCGGAGAGAGCTAATTAGGAAGAAATTCACCCATGGTGTGGGGGACAGATGGGGATTCTATAAATCTGGCAAGTGTAAGAGAGCAGCAGGGCGGAAGCCTGCAGTCCCTGTCCCTGAGGTAAGGGAGAAGGCAGGGAAGCAGCATGGTAGGAAGGAGTCCAGGAGTAATAGCAGTAAGGTTAGTGTGGACACAGACCTTAACTGCTCGCTGTAGGGCTCTGGACTGGAACCCAGAGTAGAGGGCAGGCCTGGGTTCCCCACCTATCACTGCGGAGTGGCAGCCTGGGGCAGTGAACAGAATGACTGAGTCACTGCAGGAGTCACGGCTCAGAGCAGCAGGTGTGAGGCCTGCCTGATGCTGCTGGTGGAGAGTGACTCTGAGAGACTCCCCCAAAAGGGGAAATCACAGAGTGACCTGGCTGGAGGGCCAAGTCACAAAATGGCTGTACTGAAACTCCGTGAGTGGGAAGAGAGCAGCAATGGTAGAAAGCAGGTGCTGAATGAGATGGAGCTAATCCCCAAAATTGTCAGAAAGGGGCACCACCCTGCAGTGAGTGAAACACCATGTGACAAGATCTTACATCCCCAGCACAGCTCCCTTCCCCCAATTATGGTGAAGGGGCAGGAAACAACACAGGGCCATCTGCTACATGAGAAACATGGACACCATCCTGCTCCCACAGATGGGGATGTGAAAGGAAACAGCATGGGGACATCTGAGATCAAAAATATCCAAAACCACTTCCCCATCCTGAAGAGAAGAGGGATAAAACAGAGCAGGAGCCTGGCAAACAGAAGGGGGAAAAGAAATATTCTCAAGTATGCAGGGATGTAATCAGGATGGACAAAACACAACTGGAGTTGCAGCTAGCAAGGGATGTGAAGAGTAACAAGAAGGGTTTCTACAGAAAAAGGTCAGGGAAAGTGTGGGACCCTTAATGAATGGGGGAGGCAACCTAGTGACAGATGATGTGGAAAAAGCTGAAGTACTCAATGCTTCTTTGGGCTCGGTCTTCACAGACAGGGTCAGCTCCCACACTGCTGTCCTGGACAACACAGTATGGGGAGGAGGTGAGCAGCCCTCAGTGGTGAAAGAACAGGTTAAGATCTATTTAGAAAAGCTGGACACGCACAGGTCCATGGGTCTAGATCTAATACATCTGAGGGTGCTGAGGGCGTTGGCTGATGTGATTGCAGAGCCATTGGCCATTATCTTTGAAAACTTGTGGTGATTGGGAGAGGTCCTGGATGATTGGAAAAAGGCAAATGTAGTGCCTATCTTTAAAAAAGGGAAGAAGGAGAATCCAGGGAACTACAAACTGGTCAGCCTCAGCTCAGTCCCTGGAAAAATCAAGGAACAGGCCCTCAAGGAAACCATTATGAAGCACATGGAGGAGACGAAGTTGATCAGGAACTGTCAACATGGATTCACAAAGGGCAAGTCATGCATGTCCAACCTGATTGCTTTCTATGATGAGATAACTGGCTCTGTGGATACGAAGAAAGAAGTGGACATGATATATCTTGATTTTAGCAAAGTTTTTTATACTGTCTCCCACAGTATTCTTGCCAGCTAGTTAAAAAAGTATGGATTGGATGAATGGACTATAAGATGGATAGAAAGCTGGCTAGATCATCAGGCTCAACAGGCAGTGATCAATGGCTCGATGTCTAGTTGGCAGCCGATATCAAGCGGAGTGCCCCAGGGGTTGGTCCTGGACTGGTTTTGTTCAACATCATTATTAATGATCTGGATGATGGGATGGATTGCACCCTCAGCAAGTTTGCAGATGACACTAAGCTGGGGGGAGAGATAGATACTCTGGAGGGTAAGGATAGAGTACAGAATGACCTAGACAAATTGGAGGATTGGGCCAAACGAAATCTGATGAGGTTCAGCAAGGACAGGTGCAGTGTCCTGCACTTAGGACAGAAGTATCCCATTCACTGTTACAGGCTGGGGACCAACTGGCTAAGCAGCAGTTCTGCAGAAAAGGACCTGGGGATTACAGTGGATGAGAAGCTGGATATAAGTCAGCAGTGTGCCCATGTTGTGGTAGCATTACCAGAAGATCAAAGGAAGTGATTATTCCCCTCTATTCAGCACTGGTGAAGCCACATCTGGAGTATTGTGTGCAGTTTTGTGCCCTCCACTAGAGAAAGGATGTGGACAAATTGGAGAGAGTCCAGCACAGGGCAATGAAAGTGATTAGGGGGCTGGGCACATGACTTATGAGGAGAGGCTGAGGGAACTGGGCTTGTTTAGTCTGCAGAAGAGAAGAGTGAGTGGGGGATTTGATAGCAGCCCTCAACTACCTGAAGGGGGTTCCAAAGAGGATGGAGCTCAGCTGTTCTCAATGGTGGCAGATGACAGAACAAAGAGCAATGGTCTCAAGTTGCAGTGTGAGCGGTCTAGGATGGAAATCAGGAACCACTCTTTCACTAGGAGGGTAGTGAAGCACTGGAATGGGTTACCTAGAGAGGTGGTAGAATCTCTATCCATAGAGGTCTTTAAGATTAGGTTTGACAAAGCCCTGGATGAGATGATTTAGTTGGTGTTGGTCCTCCTTTGAGCAGGGGGTTTTACTAGATGACCTCCTGAGGTGTCTTTCAACCCTAATCTTCTATGAGGCTATGACTCTATGAAATGCTAAACCCCCAAAGTCTGGAAAGAAATGCGCTCAGAACTTGACTCCAGAAGGGTCTCTGGAGCTGACTCTCTCATTCCATGAATACCAGATCCAGGACTGCAATGCGGGAATCAGACCCAAACACTGACACCTGGGAAAGAACCTCTCCGCACAGGGAACTTGGGGAAATGGCGACACATCAGAAGTTTCCTCTCAAAGGAAAACAGCAATGATTCATGATAACGCTTTGACCCAACCCTCAGTTAAATCAGAATGTGCTAATTGGAGGGAACTGTGTTAACTTGACTGATAAATGTAGGCAATTCAATACACACCAGTCGGGGGATGCAGAGGGGAAGGGTCTCATAGTGGCATTGACTCACTTCCATTGCAGATACACACACACTGCTCCTGCCAGCATCAGGCCGTGCAGGTGGGTGACAGGATTGGGCCTTCCTTGTATCAGACTGAATTGTGATAGCCTCACCCTGAGCAGCACTCTGCCCCACTAACCTCCCCTTGGAGCAAGACTGGGGCACCAAGGATGATGGATGATGCTGCAGAAGCTTCTCCTGGAACAAGGACGTGGGGAAGTTCAGACCCTGTTGGAAATTGTAGTGAAGGGGCTGAGGTGCAGATGGGGAACAGGCTGCCAGAGCAGTGTTGCCAAGTATCATGGTATTTGCTGTTTCCCTTAAAGTCCCATCTCCTGGAATCCTGGGAGTGTGGGAGAATCTCAGCTTTGATTTACAACAAATAAAAAAGTCAATTTCTAGCCTATGGCTGTGGGGTGGAGATGTAAAGTGTGACCCCAATACCTCTATGCGCCGTGTCTGGCTTTACTGCTCAGTGTGCTGCATTTAAACCTTAAGGCCTGGCTTTTGATTTATTGCAGGTCATGATGGGCCCCAGCAATGAATGGGGCACAGGGAGCCCTGGGCAGCGCCAAGCACAGACGCTTGGTCTGCACTAGGTAAAAGGTGTGAGTGCGATGAGCCGGCTGGGACAAGCAGTGTTCTCCTTGTCAGATCCTATTGGGGACAAGGCCACCTCGGTGCCATGGGCATTTCACATCCCTGTAGCTGGTGGAGGTGAACTCCAGGGAGGTATTACAGTGTGAAAACTCCTTTCTTCTGGTGTAGACCGCACCCAAACCAGCCGTTTCTATGTTGGCAGCAGCTGGCAGTTGACTTCCTGGCACAGACAGGACACTGGTTGCCATGGGTGGGGAGGCAGGTGAATCTTACGGGAACAAATGAGAATCACTAGGTGTGACAGGATTAGAGCTTCCCTGTAATAACCTCTGAACTTTGCTGTTTATCTGACTGTTGTGCCGAGGTCACTGCATGAACACAAGGGGTTAAGTTGAGCAGGGGTTGTTTGCCCCCTAAACCTCCTGCCAAACACTGCAAGGGATAAGAGACACTGCAGAGCCATCCAGGGCCCTGCTGAGCCACCTCACCCGTTAACCAGTCTCAGGGATACAGGAGGGAACAGAGACCTCGTGCTGCACTGAGAGACGCTGTCATAAGTAGTTAGTTAAGGGTTAAGTTCTACCTGTAAAGGGTTAACACAGACCTGGTGAAACACCTGACCAAAGGACCAATCAGGGAAGAGAATTTGAAAATCCCAGAGAGCGGGAACTTGGGTCTCTGTGTTTTTTGTTCTGAGTTCTTAGCCGTCTGGAACTACACCAGTCTAGACGCTTAACCAAGTCTGCTCATCTTTCTGAACTAATTTCTTCTATTCAAGCTAGTGAGTATTAGAAGTACTGGGTAATTTCATATAAGAATCCTGTGTCTGCAATTCTGTGTGTTTGTATTGATTATTCGTAATTTTGCCTGTATTGTTTGTACTGAGGAAAAGGGAGAAATTTCTCCAGGGATTAATAAGATTAGACCCTATGAATGTCTATCTTGGATTCATAGAGATTGTGTATTTTTTCTCTTCTTTCTTTTATTCTTTTAATAAACTCTTTTAAGTTCAGGACTTGGTTAAGTTCCTTACCTGTGGATTCAGGGGAAGGAAGCTAGGCGCCACTCTGTGGAGACAAGGGTTGTCTCCAAGCAGAGAGAGAGCAGGAGAGGGAGGGGGGAAGTGGGCTGCTTCCCTGTGTGTAGAGATTCAAGGGGTTTGAATCTGGGTTCCCCAGGGGAAGCTTGGGGGACAGGCAGTGTGTCAGACACTTTAACCTGACTGGTGGCAGCGAGAAGGAATCCTACCCTAAGGGTTAGGGTGGGGGGAGAAGGACAGGGAGGGGACAGGCAGAGACACCGGGGACCAGATGGTCTAGGGATGAGGTAGACTTGCAGGGAGCCCCTTTACTCTTGTTCTCTGGCTGCGCCTGGCTCCGGCTCTTGAGATGAAATGAGACTTTGTGTAAGAAGGTGTTTGGGTCACTGCAGTCATGGCTGGTCACAGCTCCTGGTGGTAGAACTGCAGGTTCTGAGTCCAGTCAGACCAGCTGGGAGTCAGCACGGCCAGTCCACAGGGGGCTGTAGCCAGGTCTTGTGTGAGAGGAAGGAAGGCCTGAGGGTCCTCCAGAGAGGGCACAGAGGAGCAGCCAGCCCCGTAACTGTGACATGAGGTTTGTGCACTAGCGTGGTTAGAGCTGCTGGGGAAAGGAGGATTTTCCTGGGAGAATTTTCTCAGGAATAATCCGCATTTGAGATGTTCCCTTGGGCTCTCCATGTCTCCGTGGAGGGAGGAGAGGTGAAGGGATAGTGATTTTTCAACACTTTGGTTACTGGTTTCTAGCTGTCTCAGGAAGAAGGGGTGGCAGCGGTTTGTGTCCCCCACTTTCTCACACTCAGGAATTCTCATGCAGGATCAATCCCAGCTGCCATTGGCAAATCCTGATTTCAGGCAAACCACATTTTCCACTGGGAAAATTGTCAGTCAGGTTCTAACCCCAGCCAGTAACTCTTTCCACAGCTAAAGAGAGAGAATGTCTATGGCCCCCTCCCCAATGGCACCAACCATCACCCCCCCATCCTTCATCCTGCAGCGCCCCTAGGGCAGCTGCTCTTACCTGCACCCACCTGCTGCTCAGCCAAGCCCTCATTTCTGATAAGCTGGGATTGGTTCCCTGCTGCCTCTTTCACTAGACCAGGGCAGGAGATGAAACTGGGAGAGCAGAGACACGGAAATGTCCCCAAATGCAGTCTGTGTGCATGGAGCTGGTGGGGCAGGAAATATGCCCCATCTGTCTGTCTGTCAGGCCCGGCACACTCTGCTCCGGGCACTCCCAACCTGGCAGATGTTTTGCCAGATGCTGGAGAGGGATCACCCAAGTCTGGCTGTTCTGTGTTCCCAGGTACTGCAGCTGAAACCCAGCCTCTCCTGGTACAACCAGCGGGACACAACAAAACCAGTATGAGCTAGACGCTAATAAATGTTTGGCTGCATGTGAGTGTTCCCCATGTACGCCGTCCCAGCTCTGCACAGACAGCTGGCACAACAGATCTCGAGTGAACTGCCCAATGACCACAAGATCCATCAAGATGTAAAGGCACTTGGTCAGGTTTATTGTCAGCAAAGCATGGTCCTAGATCCGTGGATCAATGCCTACAGTTATGCTATCACATGTATGCTCATGACAATGGACCCGCTCAGTTAGTGGTGGGACTTTCCACTATCCCCTAGTCCACCTTTGAGATACATCTTTGTGACCTTGCACTCCATATGTTTTATAGAAATAAGAAATAAGAAATAAGATAAGAAGTGTGAATATAATGTAACTGGAATATGCTTCATGCAAAAGATCTCTTGTAAGGTATCATTACAAAGCTTGTAATCTATTGAGTGTGTTCATCCTATTTGTATTATGTATCATTCTGGTATCTGAAACTAGAAATATGAAATATAACTCTGAAGTCCTGTTGTAATTATGCAAAATGTGGGCCGTTAATGGTGGTTTAGAATCTTGATGGCTCCCATGGACTAGGACAATTGATTGTAAATGGCTCTGTTTACTTGCAAGCATTCCTGCATTTGTGTGTCAGGCCAGGATGAATGGAGGCTTGGGGTCTCACAGGACATGTGACCATGTCACCTGATACTGGAATCCATCTTAAACCTCAGAGGGGTAGCCATGTTAGTCTGGATCTGTAAAAAATGACAAAAGAGTCCTGTGGCACTTTATAGACTAACAGACGTCTTGAAGCATAAGCTTTCATGGGTGAATACCCACTTCATCAGATGTAGTTTCAGCTCTTCAGGTAACAGTCCCAAGGGGGTCTCTGTGATCGAACCCATCACAATCTTTATACACAGATACAAACAAGTTATGCATCACTCCTGACATATCAGGGTGCCACCCTCAGACGTATTAGGGATGCCCCATTGACGTATCCAGGGGCCTCCCATTACCTTGTACATGTTGGTTCGATCAAAACATCTCTATTCATCATGTTGTCATCCTGTTCTCATCTTTAGGATGGGTCAGTGTGTTCCTGTTATCTGTGGGGAATGTGCTGTTATCAAGCTGTTCTGGTACCGCCTTTCTGGAATGTGTTTGTGTATATATTCTTGTGCCTAATATGACTTAGGAATATCTGTTTCTGCAGTATCAGCCATATTCTTGCCAGATTCTGTGCTTGCAAGCAGGCAGAACCTGATTTAGCTTCTTTGGTTTATATCAGCAAATCTTGACCAGTACTTTAGTTCAGGCCTCAAGCCTCACGCCAGGCCTCTGATATACGGGCTTATGTTTCAGACCCTCTTCCTACTACACATGCAAACCACAGCCACCATCTGGGCCAGAAATATTACAGTGTTAGAGGTTCTTCAATCTCACATCACAGCGTGTGGCTCACTCCTGCTCTGCTGGGCTCCTAGGTCGTGGTCAGGCTGCTCACTGCTGGGCTGCTGGGCTGCTCACTGCTGGGCTGGGGAAGAGGCGTCTGCACAAGGGACACTGCAGATGTTCAGTGTGCTGTGGGCTTTTCCTGTGGTTCTATCTCTGCACAGCTGCATGGAACAGCCACACTGGGTGCAGAGAGTCACTGAGCAGCAGCCAGTTGCTCTCTAGTCCTGCAGCATCTGGCTCCATCAATATCCCCTGCAGGACGGGTCTAATTCTCCCCTGGCTGCCTGGGGGTTTGGGCCAGGGGAGGGAGGAAGGAATCAGCTCACGATCCAGGCCCAGCAGGTCGGGGACACTTTGTGAGATCAATGAAACCCGCTCAGACTATTTCCCAGCCTGTGTCTCTGACACTTGCCCTGTGTTTTCGGGCTCATCCTAGCCAGACTCACCCCAAACTGGGACACAAACAGCCCTTGACAGTTGGCTTCCAGAGCCAGAAGGGACGTTAGCTCAGCCAGTGTGATCTGGACAGCCCAGAGACTCCCCCAACCCCCTGAATTGAGCCAATAGCTCGTGTGGGACCAAAGCCTCTCCCAGGAAGGCCTCCAGCCTGGCTCTGACACCATCAGGTGATAGAGAATCCCCCCTGCCCTGGATGGTTTGTCACAGGGTTAATCACCCTCCTGACTAGAAATTGAGGCTTGTTTCTCACTGGGACTTGTCTGGCATCAGCTGGGCCCAGGCTCCCCAAGGCTCAGCCTGTTCCCAATGTTAGAGGGGGAGGGATGTGAGGGGGAGGGTTTATGAGAGGTGGGATCTTTGGGTGAATAGCCCCAAGTCACTGGAGCCCTGGGCTGAGGGCTCAGCTCTGACATAGCATTGTCAGCCCTAGAGCTCACAGCCTGTCGCCAAGGGGGGCTGAATAGATGGGGATTTGCTGCCTCAAGGGCCCCCATGAGGGAGCAGAGGGGAGACAGAGCCCAGCTCCCCTAATGCCTGGGGACTGGACAGCGCCACCTCCCCACAGTCAGCAGTGTGTGGCCCTCAGGTGACAGCTAAGGGCTCCTCAGGTAACACACGGCCACAGCCGCCGTCCTGGCAGTGACCTCCCAGCGCCTGTGCAGGGCACGGCTCACACACGAGGGCAGGCAGTTTGGGGGCTGCCTGGCCCCACTCTGCACAGAGAAGAAGCTGCCCTTTCTCACCTGCTCTGGGTCCTTCAGCACCTGGGGCCAGATTCAGGAGCCAAGTGATGGAGACGGGTGCCTTGTGTGACTGACAGAGTGCGCAAGGGAGTGAGGTGCCTAACTTTCATCAGCTGCCAACAAGAGTCAGGTGCCCAGCCTGCCTAGGAGCTCTAGTGAATCCCACTAGGTACCTGGCTTTTTTGCTAAATACCTTTGTCACACTGGCCTCTTGGGTAAAGAGAGGCAGTGTGGCCTAGTGGACAGAGCACTGGCCTGGAAATCCGATCTGACTCCAGTTCATGACTCCGCCCTACTGGGTGACCTTGGGCCAGTGATATATTCATCTTCCTGTGCCTCAGTTTCCCCATCTGTTTCCCTCCTTCCACTTTGCAATCTATGGATGCACTAGGTGTGATTAATGTTAAAACCTCCATCCAGGCCGGGCCTGTGTTTACCAGGATGGGTTTGGCTGAGTCGTCTACTACTAAATCGGGAGAGGAGGTTTATCAACATATTTGATGTGTGGTTGATTCTCAGGCTTCCGACACTAAATAAAGATGATGTGGCCATGGTGGTTCATGGGACAGGAAACAGGGAGCGGTGACGATCAGACGTGAGGACAGGACGGGGCAGAGCAGAGAGGGGCTGCGGCATCCCTGCTGCCTCAGCCATAAGGCCCTGATGGGGACTCAGAGCAGCAACAGCATCTGGGTTCACAACACTCTGAGCAGGAAGAGGGTCCTTCTGCCCTGAGCCCTGAGGGGCAAAAGGGGCAGGTGGGAGCAGGGAGTGACTGAAGATTGTCTCCACCCAACCCCATCTAGAGCTGAAACCACTGGACCATTTCAGTCCCTTGCAGTTCCTCTCAACTGCCACGATGATCCTGTCTCTATGCATCTTGCTGCCTGGTGAGTATCCGGGACGCCCCAGCTATCTCCTAGGGGGTTGGGAGGAAACAGAACCGAGAGCAGCCCCTGGCCCAGGGAGTCAGCAAATGCCCTTTTGTGGCAGAAAGGATTGCATTGTTGGATGTTCGAGGGAGTGGGACTGTCCCAAACCAGCACAGGACCAGCACTCGGTGCTGGGGATGGCCCGGGACTAGCCGTCGGCACAGGCTGCGGTTACAGTCACAATCTCACAGAGTTTAAGGCCAGGAGGGACCATTCACCCATCCAGTCTGACACCCCGATAGCCCAGAGCAGAGAACTTCCCCCAGCTCCCCTGCACTGAGCCCAGTCACTTGTGTTTGATTAAAGAATGCCCCAGAAAGGCCTCCGGCCTGGCTGTGATTCCCCCACTTCCCTGGGGAGCTGGTGCTGGGGGTTAATCCCTCGTACGGGGAGAAACTGCTGCCTCCTTTCTCACTGGAGTTTACCCAGAGTCTGCGTCCAGCCCTTGGGTCTGACTCTGCCTGTTTCTGCGGCACTGAAATGCTCCTCAGCATCTGAGGTTTCTCCCCAGAAGGAGCTTAGACACTGGGACCAGCCCAGCTGTCTGAGCAGCTCCACACACAGAGCTCCCCCGGCCTCTCCTGTGAGGCCTCTTCTCCAGCTCTCACAGCATTTTTCTGGCTCTGCCCTGTACCCGCTGCACTTTTCCAACAGCCTTTTAAACTGGGGCCCCAGAATCAGGTGCAGGATCCAGGATCGGAGTCACCAAGGCCGCACGCTGGGGGAAATCCCCTCCCTGCTCCTGCTCACCTCGTTACACAGCCATGGGGCACATCAGCCCTGTTCCACAGCAGTGCCCTGGGAGCTCATGTTGAGTTACTTGTCCCCTGGGGCCCCTAAATACTTTCCCGGATCCCTGCTGTCCCAACCCAGGCTCCAGACTGCAGGTCTGGCTGGTGTCCATTGCTGGGAGCTGTGACCTGGCATTTGGCTGTATTCAAACCCCTGGTGTGTCACTGGGCCCAGCTCCCCACACCAGGCACATGGAGTCAGGATGGTCTGGGCTTGGGGGAGGATGCTCATGGGGTGTTAGCTCAGCCTGGAGATAGAGAGAGCAGGGAGGGCTGTTGCCTTTGGAGGGTGGGGGATTATCAGGTTCCAGCCCCAGGGCTCCCTGTTACCGACAGGCTAGAGACACCGAGCTGGGATCCAGGCTGGGCTCTGATTCTGGATTCTCCTGGAATTCAGAGGTTCTGGATCTGGGGCTCGGGGTGAGATTTGTTATAGGTCTGGGCCCATGTCACACAGTTTGGATCCAATCCCAGATCTGTGTATGGGAGTAGGGGTTGGGATCAGGGGCTCTGCTTTGGGCCGGTGTCTCAAATGTCTGTATGAGGTCTGGGCCCTGTGTCTCTGTGTGTCTGTAGCACATTCCCTGCTGCAGGCTCTGCTGGGGAAGTGAGGGGCTGAGTTCAGTTAATGGGGCTGGGGATGAATGTAGGTGCCGCTGGGCTGTTAGCAGAGCCTCGTTGTGACAGTACTGCCCGTGGGAGCCTGCTGAGGTCACTCAATTAGGGTGAACTGCAAACAAAACGGGGCAGACAAACCCCAAACGCTGGTAGATATTCCAGTACTTAGATTTACCAAGTCAGCACAAAACAGCTTCTATAGTGCCTCACTGGTTACTTAGAAGTTCAAACACTCAGGCCTCCGTCCAGACACACCTGTCAGATATGATGATGATTACTAAAAATCTTATCTCATCATATAAAAGAAAAGGTTCTTCCAATCCCAAAGGATGATCCACATACCCAGGTCCAATTATAACTTAGATTTTACCCAAATACATATGTATAGCCAATTCTTGTTAACTAAGCTAAAATTTATTTAAAAAGAAAAGAGAGAGAGAGAGAGAGTTGGTTAAAAGAACAATATACATACAGACTTGAATTCAATTCTTGAGGCTCAGATACATAGCAGAGGTGAGCTTGTAGTTGCCAAAAGTCCTTTTAGAAATAGTCCATAGGTTACAGTCCAATGTCCATATTCAGGGTAGCTCCAGTCAATGACTGGGGATCTCAATCCCTTGTGGCTTAAGGTTTCACCCTCTTGAAACCCAAAGCAGATCTGAGATGAAGTAGGATCGTGTCTCAGGGTTCTTGTATGTTTCCAGCAGCCTTTTGGCCTGAGAAAACAATCAGCTTAACTCTCCTTCCAAACATCCTGGCAATTAGCACAGGGTAATTTATCCATTAAACAGTTCAGATACAGGTTACCACAACCTTCAAAGAGACATATAGACCAGGGGTCGGCAACCTTTCAGAAGTGGTGTGCTGAGTTTTCATATATTCACTCTAATTTAAGGTTTCTCGTGCCAGTAATGCAGTTTAATGTTTGTAGAAGGTCTCCTTCTATAAGTCTATAACAGGGATAGGCAACCTATGGCACACATGCCGAAGGCAGCACACGAGCTGATTTTCAGTGGCATTCACACACCTGGGTCCTGGCCACCGGTCCAGGGGGCTCTTCATTTTATTTTAATTTTAAATGAAGCTTCTTAAACATTTTAAAAACCTTATTTACTTTACATACAACAATAATTTAGTTATATATTATAGACTTATGGAAAAAGAACTTCTAAAAATGTTAAAGTGTATTACTGGCATGCAAAACCTTAAATCAGAGTGAATAAATGAAGACTTGGCACACCACTTCCGAAAGGTTGCCATCCCCTATATATAACTAAATAACTGTTGTATATAAAGTGTATAAGGTTTTGAAAATGTTTAAGAAGCTTCATTTAAAATTAAATTAAATGCAGAGCCCCCCGGACCGGTGGCCAGGACCTCGCCAGTGTGAATGCCACTGAAAATAAGCTCGCGTGCCACTTTGGCACGCATGCCATAGGTTGCCTACCCCTGATATAGACAATAATACTATTTTACTCAAGTATCTTCCTAAATGTTAATATTCCTTTTTTGATATTTGAATTAAAGTTATAGCAATAGACAAGACTTGTTTGCTTACATCACAAGCAGGGGTGGCTCTAGGAATCCGGCTGCCCCAAGCAGGGCAGCATGCCGCAGGGGGCGCGCTGCTAGTCGCCGGTCCCCCGATTCTGGGGGACCTCTTGCAGACGTGCCTGCGGAGGGTCCAGTGGTCCCGCGGCTCGGGTGGAGCTTCTGCAGGCATGACTGCGGAAGGCCCGCCGGAGCTGCCTGCCACCCTGCCGGTAAAATGCCGCCCCACGCGCGCGCTTGGGGCGCTGGGGTCTGGAGCAGGCCCTGATCACAAGACCTGAGCAAACATGTACCCTTGAGATCTCTAACAATACAGACTTGCATTTCAAAGCTCTATTCATTTACATATCTTCCTAATCAGTCCTTAAGGTTCACCCATGGGTCAGGTCAGTCTGTGAGTTAATTAACTCTTTCTGGCCTTGTCACCTTCCAATGAAATATTATAGTACACTCATAATGTCACACCTGTGCAGAGACACTTAAGTGCTGAAGACATGGAAATCCCCCAGGCCTCTGCCAGGGGTGTCACCCACCCAGAGGGGACCTGGAAGGGTCAGGGCTCTCGCACAGCCTCATGGAGCAGGCAGAGGTGCCCCTGGTGGGATGGCTGGGGCTGGAACTGGGATTCATGCTCATGGGGGAGAGCACAGATCCCATCAGCTATTCAGGGCATCTCACAGCAGGGGAGATTCTAACCCGGCACTGAACACACATCACCTTTCTGTTCCCAGCACTGAGCCCCAGCAGCCAGGAGATCTGCTCAGCTCCCGGTGAGTCTATCTGTCTGTCTGTCCCCAATCTATACATGACATTTACCCTTGCCTGTCCAGCCACCATCCCTGAGGCTGCTCCCTGCTGTGCATCTCCCCTGTGACCTGGAGCCGAGGTGACACTTGGGTGAGAGCGACACATCCATGGCCCATCCCACCCCCTGGGCACTGGCCCTGGAAAGCAGAGAACACTACGGCTCTGACCCCAAGGGATTCACCTTCTCATGGCACTGGCTTCTAGCCTCTTGTGGCCACACGGTTGTCTTTGATGCTCCCCCTGACCCACCCACATGGACACAGCCTTGTCCTGAAATGTCAGCAGCACGTCAACAGTCAACCCCAAATGGGCAGGGGGCTTTCACTAGGGTACAGCTAGAAGGGACAGTCAGTTCACCTGGCTGAACTCCTATATGACCCATTCCATGGAGCTGAGCCCAGTAAACCTGTGTCTGGCCCAGCAGGGGCTGGCAGAGCCGGGACGCAGCTTTTCAGTCATGGCCACATTTCTGTGCTGGCTGCCTGAGCAGCAGGGGCAGGGGATGCCAGCCAAGGCAGCAGCCGGGGGCGCTGCCAGGGCAGGGACAGTGGTGGGCAGATATTGACCTACCCAGCGGCAGCAGCAATTCCTCTGCGAGTTCAGAGCTGGGTCCCATCATCCTGGTGATTCCCAGGAAAGGGGGATCTTCTCCCTGCTGCTGCTCTAGGACCTTCCTTTAGCCTGGGCCTGGAATTGATCCCGGTGCCTCTGTGCCAGCTGTGGGGTGGAAGGGGCCCAAGTCAGGGAGGATGTTAGAGCAGACGCTGGAAGGATTAGGGACTGAACACAGCTCCTTAGCTGTTAGTGAGCTCCCTGGGGCAGTGACTGGCCTCAGGTCTCAAATCTAACATTATCCCCTCGTTACCCAGCTGTGCTGAAATAAGAGCCTGCTCCAGAGACATTAGGCAGACCCCACAGCCCTTCCTCCGGTAGGGCTCCTCCTGCTCTGCAATTTGACGCTGGCTCGTGCCATGTATGCAGTCCTGAGTCTGAACCCCGTGATCCCAAATGAGCTGACATGGGTCAACTGTGCCTCCAGGCTTTTGATTGCAGGGTAGACAGACAAGCTGCTTCCATGGCAACCAACTTCCTTTAGTAAAATGCTCCCTGGGATCCCCCTAAAACAGGCGCCACCGATAGCTCTACTGATGGCTCTGGCTCATTCCCCTTCCCAGGTGCTCTCCGTGCCCCCACCCTGTATCTGAGCCAGACGTCCACCCAACAAGGGGGTTCCGTGCAGATCCAGTGTTCTGTGATCTCCCAGGCCCTGGCCACACGCATCATCTTCTGTAAGGACGGGGAGGAGATTTCATCCCAGACAGGTTCAGAGAAGAAGGTCACCTATGTCTATGACCATACAGTGTCCAGTGGCAGCTCCGGGAATTACGCCTGTGGGTACGAGATCAAGGACAGCGACAAACGGGTGAACAAATCCCAGCTCAGCCCTGCTAAGCACCTCAGTGTGATCCCTGAGTCAGGTGTGTGTGTGAGCGAGACAGAGAGACACTGTATCCCAGCTCAGCCCTGGCCAGTAACAGGTTGGGGGGCAGGGGAAGGGAAAAGGCATTTCTGTCCTGCAGGAAATTCTGACATTTCAAAATTTATTTTCATATGGAATTAGGATGAAAAGTCAAAATCTGATATATTTCATGGAACAGAAATTCAGTAATATTTTCATTCAGTAACATCGAAGCACCTCGTTGAACTGCTTTTATTTTGCAGAAACCGCATTTTCTGATGGAAAACTGTTCCATTGGAGATTTGTTGACCAACACCACACACATCTTTACATGCCCTACAGATCTCTAGCCCCAGCTCAGGAAACCTCTGAACACTTGCTCAAGTCCAACCCTATCCAGGACAACACCTTCTATGTAGGTGCTTAGCTTTAAGCACCTGCTAAAGTCCCATTGATGGAACTAAAGTGGTTGTTTGAAGTTAAGTTTGTACCTGGTGCTGTCCTGAATCATGATGATTTCCTGCAGCAGGGCACTTCCCAGAGGCATGTTTTCTTCCTTGAGAAGCTCACCCTTAGAGCTGAGGGGAAATCCAGGTTTATTTCCACAAAAAATTGTGAACAAAACAATTTTATTCAAAACTTGTGAAGGGAAATGTCAAGTTTTTGATGAACAAAATAGACATGAAACTTAACAAAAATTTTCTTTTGTCTCATTTTGACCAGACATTTTCCTTTGTTTTAGGTTTTCGAAACAAAAATGAGACAAAATGTCAGTTGGATACATAGAGAGTTTTGCTTTGTTTACTTTCAAAGGGACGTTTTCCTTCTATTTCTAGATTTGGAAAACCAAAATGAAACAAAACTGTAGGTTCAAAACAAAACAAAATGTTTTCTTTCTTTTCAAAATTACTTTTCTGGAATGACTAAGAAGATCATTGCACTTGCATTGTTTGGGGGGAAACATTTGATTCAATTAAACTGTGTGTGGAATAAAATCAGTTGGGTCAAAATAATTTCTGGAAAACGTTACTCACAAAGAACAGCCAATAATGTCACCTTGCAGATAATGTGAGGTGAGCTCCCTGGGTATGTTCATGAGGACATGTGGGTCACTTACTACAGGATTCAGCCAGCTCCAGACAGTGGGGACTTGCTGGTGGCTGCTTGGAGAGGCCATTCACATTGAGGTTCTTTCCTAGGGCCGGGTCTGAAGCTCCCATTGGGAATTACAATCCCTGCCATCGTGGTTCTGGCTGTGGTGCTTTATCTGCTGGGAAAGAAAGGTGGGTATGAGAGTGAGGCCAAGCCGTGTTCGCAAATGTACAGACAGATGTGGCAGAGACAAGCCCTTAGATTCCCTATACCCAGTGTGCCTGGGATGGGGGAGAGAGATAATGAAAGACACAGTGAAATTGTGGTTTAGGGAGGCTGACTGGGGAGAAAGATCAAAGAGATGAGGAAAGGGATTATCATTGTGATTAATTATTTGTATTGCAATAGCACCCTGGAGCCCCAGACAGGGATCAGATCTCCACTGTGCTAGGTGCTGTGCATTATTTATTAGGTGTTTTACTGTCATGCTCTGGAGCCCCAGTCAAGGCTCAGGACCCCACTGTGCCAGGCGCTGCACAGATCAGTAATGAAGGGGACAGTCCCTGCCCCAGAGATGGTCACAATCTAGGACTCACCCAGGGGTGTGTGTCTGAATGGAATATTGACTAAGGCTGCAGTTCAGGACGGCATCCCCTAGTGAAGAAGGGCCTTTACATCTGTACCCATCTGTAAGTGCTTTCCTGAATCAGGATCTAACAACACTGAAAACAGAGCTCTGGATACAGCTCTGCCCTGCCAACCTTTCCTCATGTGGCGCCCTCAGTCCCAAGCTTTCACAGCACTAATGTTATCCCAAGAATCTCGAGATTGGCTTAAAACTCATGGGATTTCCAACAAGTCACCAGTGTGGGGTCTTTGTATTTGCCTGGGGGATTTGTTCTTTGAGGGGTCTCTTGGGTCACATTTTCAGGCTTTTCTTCCAAAACAAGAAAATGATATATATTTACTTTTTTTGTTTCTTTTAATGAAAACCAAGACCATCACTGAATCCCCTGACTATTAGACCTGGGGCTTTACATAGAATATCAAATGCCATGAGACTTGAAGTTAAATCATCAGACTTGGCCACACCTCTCCTAAAGGCAGTCAGTGGGGCTGGTGGAGGAGAGCTCTTGGGCTGGGCCATTGCGATGGGTCTTTGTGTCAATACAATGAGAAATTGAGGCCGTGTCACTCAGTTTCCGTCTCTCTCTCTCTGCCCTTGAGGAAACGTGTCCACGTCTCTGATCACATTTTTTTCACTGCTTCGAGTTGCACCTCTACCAAGGGATCAAAGGTAGGAGGAGATTATTCCCTCTTACATCTCATATCCATTCTGGGTCCCTTCTCTCTGCCTCACAGAGCTCAGCTCACCTGCTGGGAGTAGGGGGACAGAAGTTTCAGGCTGTTTGCTGTGGAGGAGTTTTTGAAAGGCCAGGGCAGAATGAACTCCCTGTTTGGGATGGGATCTGTGGGTTAGGAGATGACACTTTAAGGAAGGGGTTTGCCAAAGCGGCATTTTCCCATCTAATTCACTGGCAGCAGAGTGAGTGTGTTTGAAAATCGCCCTTGTGTGTGTGACACACTCTAGGGTGTTGGGGCTGGTCTTCCACAAAGTGGCACCAACTGACCCAGCCAGTTCCCTATAACTGGTCCCTTCTTATGGGACTGGGATGGAAGCGGCCAGGGAATCAAGAGTCTCCAATTCATTTAGTTCTAACTGAGCACAGATGAAAATGTTCTCTGTAACTTCTGTCCTGAGATGTCAGGGATCTTTGGTCCCTGCACCCTATCTTAACTACAACTTGACCAAGTGCAGTTTCAGCTGGGTGTTTTATTGGCTGCTTTGCTAAAGTACGACAGAATGTTCAATTCTTATCTTTATTAGACATAGAATAATAGATTATTAGGGTTGGAAGGGACCTCAAGAGATCATCTAGTCCAACCCCCTGCTCAAAGCAGGACCAATCCCCAAATGGCCCCCTCAAGGATTGCGCTCACAGCCCTGAGTTTAGCAGGCCAATGCTCAAACCACTGACATACCCCGGAATAAATGGCAAAGCCACCACATGTCCTGATTATCCAGAAGTAGAGCCTGCTGCCTTTCCACTGAGTGTGAACTGAATCAAGATGTAAGGTCTTAGCAGTAGAATCAGCCATGGGAAGAATCTCCTCACAGCTGGATTGCTGAAAACAGAGATTGAGCATGTGGCATCACTGATACGTCCTGTCCTTATTCCTCCCCACAGGGAACGAGTCCAGCGTGACACCAGCAATGCTCGTGAAGATGATATTCACTGTAAGAGCTTTTGGAGAGTATTGGAGTTAGTGGGGTCTCCAGCACATGAGGGAGAAATGCAGTGGGGCTGGGAGTAAATGTGCTAATTGGTGGGGGATGGACAGATCCCAGATCAAACTGTCTGGCCAAGAGTTAGACTAACAAATTGCCTATGATAAAAGTGGATTGAGGATAAAGAGTTCTTGGGGTCCCAGGGCTCGTGCATCTGAGTCCCTGAGGTTTCTTTGTCCCACCCTTTGCCTGTAATCCCCAGTCCTGCATTGCCATGGCTTAGGGGTCTGAGCCAAACTGTTACCACCTCCCTTCCTTCATGGAAAGGAAAAATCATGGCGAAAGTTCCCATTGGAAAGTGTTCCAGCCCCTTCCCTGGGAGCTGGGTCTGCCCTGTTGCTGACCAGTCCTTTCTGATCTATGCAAACGAAGACCAGGATGTGACAACACAGCAATAAGTCCCAACAGACACTGCATTGGTGACCAAAAGGTGCACACCCATTAGCTGAAGACTGAAAGACATACGTGGGGGATATTCTTATCTCAGGATACTTGAAGTTCAAGTATAAATAGAGAAAACGCTTGTTTAAAATCCTCTAAATGTGTAGGGTGTGTGGAAGCTCTGAGAAGTTCCTGTCAAGTCCCAGAGGGAGATTGTCTCCTGAGAAGAACAGTCTCACACAACCTGCTCGGATCTGTTCAACTTACTAATTTTACACTTTTATTTTAAAAATTAAATAGCAAATTCTAGACCTGGTTGGAAAATAGAGTTTTTTCCTGTGGAATATTTAGACAACAATGAATTTATTTTTAGCATTCACCAAACTTTTCTGTTAGCCATTTCAAATTTTCAGTGACAATCAAAAATCAAAATATTTGAGCTGAAAAACACAATATTTTGATTCAAAATAGTGCAAGAGTTCCTTCTTGGAGCTGTAAGTCAGGTTCCTCATGCTCCTGGTCTCCTCTTTCAGCCAGGATCTCTGGCTCTCCCATGATGCACCACTTTATCCCATAGACTCATAGACTTTAAGGTCAGAAGGGACCATTATGATTATCTAGTCTGACCTCCTGCACAATTCAGGCCACAGAATCTCACCCATCCACTTCTATAACAAACCCCTAACCTATGTCTGAGTTACTGAAGTCCCCAAATTGCGGTTTGAAGACCTCAAGCTGCAGAGAATCCTCCAGCAAGTGACCCGTGACCCGTGCCCCACGCTGCAGAGGAAGGCGAAAAACCTCCAGGGCCTTTGCCAATCTGCCCTGGAGGAAAATTCCTTCCCGACCCCAAATATGGCGATCAGTTAAACCCTGAGCATGTGGGCAAGACTCACCAGCCAGCACCCAGGAAAGAATTCTCTGTAGTAACTCAGATCCCAACCCATCTAACATCCCATCACAGACCACTGGGCATACTTACCTGCTGATAATCAAATATCAATTGCCAAAATTAGGCTATCCCATCATATCATCCTCTCCATAAATTTATCAAGCTTAGTCTTAAAGCCAGATATGTATTTTGCCCCCACTACTCCCCTTGGAAGGCTGTTCCAGAACTTCACTCCTCTAATGGTTAGAAACCTTTGTCTAATTTCAAGTCTAAACTTCCTAGTGTCCAGTTTATATCCATTTGTTCTTGTGTCCACATTGTTACTAAGCTTAAATAATTCCTCTTCCTCCCTAATATTTATCCCTCTGATATATTTATAAAGACCAATCATATCCCCCCTCAACCTTCTTTTGGTTAGGCTAAACAAGCCAAGCTCTTTCAGGCTCCTTTCATAAGACAGGTTTTCCATTCCTCGGATCATCCTAGTAGCCCGTCTCTGAACCTGTTCCAGTTTGAATTCATCCTTCTTAAACATGGGAGACCAGAACTGCACACAGTATTCCAGATGAGGTCTCACCAGTGCCTTATATAACGGTACTAACGCCTCCTTATCTTTGCTGGAAATACCTTGCCTGATGCATTCTAAAACCGCATTAGCTTTTTTAACAGCCATATCACATTGGTGGCTCATAGTCATCCTGTGATCAACCAACACTCCGAGGTCCTTCTCCTCCTCTGTTACTTCCAACTGATGTGTCCCCAATTTATAACTAAAATTCTTGTTATTAATCCCTAAATGCATGACCTTGCACTTTTCACTATTAAATTTCATTCTATTACTGTTACTCCAGTTTACAAGGTCATCCAGATCTTCCTGTATGATATCCCGGTCCTTCTCTGTGTTAGCAATACCACCCAGCTTTGTGTCATCCACAAACTTTATTAGCACATTCCCGCTTTTTGTGCCAAGGTCAGTAATAAAAAGGTTAAATAAAATTGATCCGAAAACTGATCCCTGAGGAACTCCACTAGTAACCTCCTTCCAGCCTGACAGTTCACCTTTCAGTACGACCCGTTGTAGTCTCCCCTTTAACCAGTTCCTTATCCACCTTTCAATTTTCATATTTATCCCCATCTTTTCCAATTTAACTAATAATTCCCCATGTGGAACCGTGTCTAATGCCTTACTGAAATCGAGGTAAATTAGATCCACTGCATTTCCTTTGTCTAAAAAATCTGTTACTTTCTCAAAGAAGGAGATCAGGTTGGTTTGGCACGATCTACCTTTTGTGAAACCATGTTGTATTTTGTCCCAATTACCATTGACCTAAATGTCCTTAACTACCCTCTCCTTCAAAATTTTTTCCAAGACCTTACATACTACAGATGTCAAATGAACAGGCCTATAGTTACTCGGATCACTTTTTTTTCCTTTCTTAAAAATAGGAACTATGTTAGCAATTCTCCAGTCGTACGGTACAACCCCTGAGTTTACTGATTCATTAAAAATTCTTGCTAATGGGCTTGCAGTTTCATGTGCCAGTTCCTTTAATATTCTTGGATGAAGATTATCTGGGCCCTCCAATTTAGTCCCATTAAGCTGTTCGAGTTTGGCTTCTACCTCGGATGCGGTAATATCTACTGTCATAGGTCTTCTCCCCCACTTGGAGCTTTTGGGTTCCAAGATGGGGACCTGCATGGGCTCCTCTAAACTAATCCTAGTCTAGATCCGGTTCTGCTGCCACCAGTTAAGTTTAAAGTGGGTAACACACTGCCTGTCCCCCAAACTTCCCCTGGGGAACCCAGATTCAAATCCCTTGAATCTCACCAGAGAGAGAGAAACAGCCAGCTCCCCTCCCCTCCTTCCCTCTCTCCAGCCTGCTCCGGAGAGATACACACCGAGTCAAATCGTTGACTCAGCACAAAGAGGGACTCCCCTCCCCTTCCCTTGAAAATGCAAACAAGAGAAGAATCAATCAAGTCCTAAAAAGAAAAGAGTTTATTAAAAGAACAAAAAGAAAGTACACTATCTCTGTAATACCAGGATGGAACAATACACAGGGTCTAAATTATAACCTGGAGAGATTTCCCCCTCCCCCTTTCTTTCTCAGAAAAGGAAAGTAACAGTAACAGAAATAAAGATATTCCTTCAGCAAAACACACAATTGCAAATGTAGAAATAAACTTATAATACTAGTACGCCTTTCTAATACTCACTAGACTGAATAGATGAAAAATACTGCAGAAACCTGGGAGGACTTGATTAAGGTGCCTGGACTCTCTTAGCTCCGAAGAGAGAGACAACACAAACAAAAACACAGAAAAAAAAATTCCCTCCACAGAGATTTGAAATTATCTTGTCCCTGATTGGTCCTCTGGTCAGGTGTTCATCAGGTACTGCTTGTTAACCCTTTACAGGTAAAAGAGACCTTAACCCTTAACTAACTGTTTATGACATCTACCTTCATATCCTCATTCCCAATTGTCATCCTTCCATTATCCCTAAGCTCCTCATTATCCTTATTAAAGACTGAGGCAAAGTATTTATTTAGATATTGGGCCATGCCTAGATTATCTTTAACCTCCACTCCATCCTCAGTGTTTAGCGGTCCCACTTCTTCTTTCTTTGTTTTCTTCTTATTTATATGGCTATAGAACCTTTTACTATTGGTTTTAATTCCCTTTGCAAGGTCCAAATCTACATGGCTTTTAGCCTTTCTCACTTCATCCCTACATGTTCTGACCTCAATAAGGTAGCTTTCCTTGCTAATCCCGCCCATCTTCCACTCCCTGTAGGCTTTCTGCTTTTTCTTAATCACCTCTCTGAGATGCTTGCTCATCCAGCTTGGTCTACACCTCCTGCCTATGATTTTTTTCCTCTTTCTTGGGATGCAGGCTTCTGATAGTTTCTGCAACTTTGACTTGAAGTAATTCCAGGCCTCCTCCGCGTTTAGATCCACAAGTTCTTCAGTCCAATCCACTCCCCTAACTAATTTCCTTAATTCTTTAAAGTTAGCCCTTTTGAAATAAAAAACCCTAGTCCCAGATGTATTTTTGTTTATCCTTTCATCTAGTTTGAACTGAATTAACTCATGATCACTCGAACCAAGGTTGTCCCCTACAACCATTTCTTATATGAGGTCCTCACTACTCACCAAAACCAAATCTAAAATGGCATCCCCCTTTGTTGGCTCTTCAACTACTTGATGAAGAAATCCATCAGCTATTACATCCAGAAAAATCTGAGCCCTATTACTACTACTAGCACTTGTCCTCCAGTCTATATCTGGGAAGTTAAAGTCTCCCATGATCACACAATTCCCATTAGTGTTTACTTCATTAAAAACATTAAAGAGGTCTCTATCCATCTCCAAATCAGATCCCGGCGGTCTGTAGCACACCCCAAGCACTATCTCCGGGCAGGGGCGGCTCTAGGCACCAGCAAACCAAGCTGGTGCCTAGGGCGGCCAAATCTAGGGGGCGGCAGGCTGGGCCGGCGGACCTGCCGCAGTCATGCCTGCGGGAGGTCCACCGGAGCCGCGGACGACCGGACCTGCCGCAGGCATGACTGCGGAGGGGGCGCTCTTCCCGCGGCTCGGCTGGACCTCCCGCAGGCATGACTGCGGCAGCTCAAGCGGAGCCGCCGGACCCGCGAACCGTCCGCAGCCGTGCCCGCGGGAGGTCCGCTGTTCCTGCGGCTCCGGTGGAGCTCCCGCAGTCATGCCTGCGGCAGGTCCGCTCGTCCCGGGGCTCCGGTGGACCTGCCGCGGGAGCTCAACCGGAGCCGCGGGAAGAGGGGACCCGCCGCGGGACCGAGGAAGGGCGGCGCAGCACACCGCGCTGCCTGGGGCAGCCTATTTTCTAGAGCCGCCCCTGTCTCCGGGGAGGCTCTAGTAGCTTTCTTTCCCAATGTGACTTTTGCCCAGACAGACTCTGTCTTGTCCATTCCATCCCTTCTTATTTCTTTACAGTTAACCTCATCATTGATATACAATGCTACTCCACCACCTTTGCCTTTATTTCTATCTTTCCTAAACAGCACATAGCCTTCAATACCTGTACTCCAGTCATGACTACTATTCCACCATGTTTCTGTTATCCCTATAATATCCGGTTTCACTTCCTGCACCAGTAGCTCTAGTTCCTCCATTTTGTTTCCTAGGCTCCTCGCATTAGTGTACAGACAGCTTAATTTTTGCCGTTTGGCTTCACTGACATTCTTTATCTGGTTAGGCACAGACATTCTACCACCAGTATCACCTATTAGACTGGTATCTACACTACCCTTCCTCCTTATGTCCATTCTTCTGCTCATGGCTGTATCCTCTCTTACTTTGTTTTTTTCCCTCTCGGTGTTAATTTCCGGCGTGGAGATTACCTGGACATCTCCCAACCATCTCCCCCAAATTCCTAGTTTAAAGCTCTCTTAATCAGTTGGGCGAGCCTCCATCCTAGAAGGAGGATTTCCCTCCTTACTCAGGTGAAGTCCATCCCGAGAGAACAGTCCTCTGTCCATGAATGCTTCCCAGTGGCCGTACATCCCAAAGCCCTCCTTATAGCACCACTGCCTGAGCCATCTGTTGATCGCCATGATCTTGTCACACCTTTGTTGCCCTTCTCTAGGAACAGGCAGAATCCCACTGAAAATCACCTGAGCCTCGATTTCCTTAAGCATCTTTCCCAGCCTGGCATAGTCTCCCTTGATACGTTCCAGCGAGAACCTAGCCGTATCATTCGTTCCCACATGAAGGATAATCAACGGATTCTTTCCCGCTCCCATTAAGATCCTTTTCAGCCTCAGGTCCACATTCCGTATCTTAGCACCCGGCAGACAGCACACCCTTCTGTTCTCCGAATCAGCTCTAGTTACAGGCCTGTCTATTCTTCTCAGTAAGGAGTCCCCAATCACATAGACCTGCCTTTTCCTGGTGACAGTATGATTCTCTGGTCTATCCCCTGCTCCCACTGGCTGCAAGTCCTCTCGATTCCCGTTCGCCCTTGCAATCCTCCGCAACCCATCCTGTGTTCTCCTGGGGCTCATATTTGGTGTTGTCTCCATTGACTCTTCCCCTCTTCCTGTAGGGCTAGCTGCTCTTCTCTTTTTCCTTGCCCTCTCACCTTCAGTGACCACCTGCTGTGTTCCTTCTTCATTTTCCAACTCTGCAAACCTGTTCTTGAGCTCTATTTCTCCTTCACTGGCCTGTCTTTTTCTCTGCCTGGTTCTCTTAGTCACATGCTTCCACCGTCCACTTTCCTCACTCAGCAATCTCCCCTCAGAATTCTTTGGTCCTGCTTCCATCTGCAAGTCTGAGATTGTCCCTTCAGCCGCCTCATTTCTTTGCTCCATCATCTGCTCGAACCCCCTTCTAAACTCGACCAGAGTTTCCACCTGCAACTCCAGTCCTCTGATCTTTTCTTCCATCAGCTCTATCAGGCGGCACTTCATGCAGACGAAACTCTTTTCGGGTCCCCCCTCCAGGATCATGTACATGCCGCAGCTTCCACATCCGGTCATCCTCATTGTGTCTTTGACTGCTGCCTCTGTATCGGTCATAGCCTTCCCACCTAAAACCTGTTAGTCCAAGAAACACAAAACAAACCCCCAACAGGCACCAGAACACTGGCAGACCACCACCCACTCCCTTCACTAACCTGTCAGTTCCTCTGCCTACGTCTCTAAGTCTCCCCCTGTCAACTCCCACTGAAACTCCCCTGTTTACAGCTCTGTTTGCTGGCTGCTGTGCCGCTGCAGCTGTCTATGCTGCTGCCTGACTGGCTGGCTACTTTTATAGGACCCCTAGGCAGATAAGCCCTGCCCCCTAAGCAGGGCTCAGCTTCTCTCCCATAACCCTGCCCCTACCAGCCTCCACACATACAAACTACAAAATACAATACACAAAATACAAAAACCTGCTCCTCCAACAGAACTCCCAGTGAAACTCCCCTGTTTACAGCTCTGTTTGCTGGCTGCTGTTCCGCTGCAGCTGTCTATTAGCTGTCCCCTCTTGGTGATGGGAAGTAGTACATGATGGGACTTCTTGGTTCCAGTGCATCATGGGAGATGAAGCCCAGCTTGACAGCCCAGCCCAGAGAGAACAATATCCACAAGATGCAGCTGAACTGCAAGTCCCATTTGGCACCTTACAGTATTTCTGGATTTGGCCAAAATATTTCCATTTTGGGGAATTTGTTTTTTGAACAAAATGTTGAAATATTGTGCCAAAAGCTGCCTTTCTTTGTGACAAAATAGCTCTGTGGAAAATGCAGACAGTTGCCACTGAAGATCTTCAACAGCCGCATTAAATTCTTCTGCTTTGGTATAACCTAGTGACCCTGCTCAGGATCAGGCTCGATTGTGCTCAGTGCTGCCCACGGGGGAGTCCCGCCCTGGCTAGGGGAGAGGTAGGAGCTGAGGGGTTATAGTTTGTGCTCAGTGAGGTGCCTTCCCTGAAGGGCATTTACACCCAGTGCCCATGTGTAACTGTCATTCTCTCCCCAGATGCCTCCGTGAATTGGGTCGGAAGCTCCAGGGTGAGTCACAGCTTTTATTAACGACAAAGTGAAGTCATAGAAAAGTGCGATCCATTTGCCTGTTCCAGCTTGGCAGTGACCCGCGGGCTTGGAACATGGCTTGGAACTCAGGAGTCCCAGGCTTCAGATTGCGTCTCTGGTAACCCTCCCTGCTACAGGCCTCCTAAAGGGGAAGGAAGACAGGCAAGGGGTGCAATCCTGGGAGTTTCCCATTGACTTCAGTAGGGACAGGATTTCCCACAATGTGATATAGGTCTCAGAGGGACGGGCATGGTCCCATACTGTTAGCAGTGGCTGTGTGGTGGTGCATGTTAGTGGCAGGGAAAGCTGCTGACACAGCACTTCCTTCCACAAACTACTTCCTTATGATATTTATTTGTCAATACTCCAGCTGATATTGGCAATGAACAATGAATAACCCTGGATTTTTATTCCTCCTCCTGTAAAGCTGCATGGGAGGAGTTTGGGTCACTGAAATGTTGTCCTTTTATTATTGTTTTTAATATGTATTATTTTAATGAGTGTTTATATCAGTGTCCCAAAGGGGGAAGCTGTGTGCCACTATCATGGAGGGATACCTGGTCTCCTCAGAGTTAAGATTGAAGTTAGCATCTTGTTATCAGTCTGATTTTCACTCACATCCTCTCTCCAGTAGACATGAAATTTTCATTGCCATATCTCGTCATGGGGGATATCTTGTCCTGAAAGCTTGGGATCAAGAAAGTAAATGATCTCAGAGAGATAGAGGCTCACTCCCTCTCCAGAGACTTTCCTAGTAGTAAATGATTTATCCCTTAGATCTTTTAGTACATGACTGTAGGACAGGGTACTACCTACAGAGATATTCATGACTCGTGAATTCAGAAGCTGGTTTAACCCTATCAGAATGATACATATTGGTCCCCCTTTGACTTAAGCAGATAACCAATGTTTGGGATCTTGCGGGTTGTTCTGTTGAGAGGCAAAAGTGATGACAGTCAGGTATGTTCTTTGATGCAACCCCATTTATTTACAGAATCCTGTTTCCCTGAACACAACAGGAACCAAACTCCAGGAGGCACTTTTCTTTGCTCCTTGCTCCAAGCCAACACTCTACCCAAAATCTCTCTCTCAGCTTTTTCTCAGGGTCCTGCTCCAAGTGCTTCTCTGGCTGTGTCTGTCTTTCTTGTTACTTTCTCTATTTGCTTCTGAGGTGTTTCTGCTGCATGTGTTACACGACCCACCCCTGCATTTATTATCAGACCCCAAGGAACCCTGTTGGCCCACATAGCGCTTCCATGCCAGGGCTTGCCTGCGGTCTAGTCCTTGGGTGGTGGTTGCCCATTTCTTCAGCTAAAACTAAGCAAAGAGGGATTTAATGATTTCCCTATTTAGCCTGAATGGCAGGGGTTATCACACACACCAACTTCAGCAATGTGCTGTGATTGCCTATAGGTCTTGTTGCCTTCTTTGCAGGGCCGCCCAGAGGGCGGGGCAAGTGAGGCAATTTGCCCCAGGCCCTGGGCCCAGCAGGGGCCCCCGCGAGAGTTTTTCGGGGCCCCTGGAGCAGGGTCCTTGACTTGCTCCAGGGGCCCCGGAAAACTCTCACGGGGCCCCTGGAAAACTCTCTAGGGCCCCCGGAAAACTCTCACGGGGCCCGTCCCGGGCCCCTGGAGCTTCTTCGCTCCCAGTCTTCGCTAGCGGGGGGGTCCTTCCTCTCCAGGACAGAAGGACCCCCCCGCCGCCGAATTACCGCCGAAGTGGGACCCGCCTCTGGAGTGCAGCCGGGTCTTTGGCGGTAAGTCGGCGGTGGGGGGGGTCCTTCCGTTCCGGGACCTGCCGCCAAAGTGCCCCAAAGACCCGCTGCGGGCACCCCCCGCTGCCGAATTACCGCCGAAGACCCAGCTGCACTTTGGCGGCAGGTCCTGCTTCGGCGTTAATTCGGTGGCGGGAGGTCCCCGCCGTGGGTCTTTGGGGCACTTTGGCGGCGGGTCCCGGAACGGAAGGACCCCCCCGCCACCGACTTCCCGCCGAAGCGGGTCCCCCCCCCCACCGCCGCCCAAGACCCCGGGCCCCCAGAATCCTCTGGGCGGCCCTGCTTCTTTGTTTGCTTCTAAGGTGTTTCTGCTGCTTGTGTCGCATAGCCTGACACTGCTTTTCTTATCAGACCCAAAGGAACCCTCTTGGACCATATGGCCCTGCCATTCCCATGCTTTTCTGCAATCTAGTCATTGTGTGGTGGTTTCCCATTGCTTCAGCCGAAACTAAATAAAGGGGCATTCAGTGGTTCCCTTATTTAACCTGAATGGAAGGTGCTTATCACAGCCACCAAATTCAGCAAGGTGCTGTGATTGCCCAAAGATCAGAGACGCGCTTAATGGGAGCCACCCAATCTCCAGGATATGAAAAGTATACTAAAAATGGTCCAGAACCATTATAAATATCACCATTAATAACATCAGTGATTAAAATATGAAACTGGACAGGAAAAAATGAAACTGCCTGCAGCATAGAAAAATCCTTATATCAGACAATAACACCCCATCGCAGGGATAACCTGGCACTACCTGGATGGGTTATCTAGTATGGAGAGAGGGAGAAGGGCTCCTCTGCCCAACTGGCAGGCATCAGGGCAAAGCCCAGCTGTCCAAACTAGGGGGTAGAAAAAGGCCAGACCAAGGCTGGGGAGGGGGAAAGCTGAGTTGCCTGCCTCAGAGGGGTTGATGGAGGAAGTGAGGCCATTGGTGTTTCCCAGCCTAGATGCCCATTAGAACTGCTCCCGATGTACGTACAGCAGTGCTGTCAGATGGACATTTTCTGGCTTCATTTCTCTGGCTTTAGGGTGGCTTAGAAGAAGAGTAACATTACTTTTTTTTTATCTGAAAGGATCCACCACCCCAGAGAGAAGAGACATTGACATACACGGACGTCATCCTATGACTATTCATTAAAGCTCCAGTTGACAAGTGCTTGTCACAGTACGGCCACATCAAAGAACCTCCCAGAATCAAAGGTCACTATAGAGGTTGTGCAGCAATGAAGAGGGGGACCTTCTCTTTGGCCACAACAGGACAATGTACAGCACCCCAAGGTGCTATAGGGCACTATAATATTTTACAGACACATGCAGCCTGTTTGCCTTTTGGAAAAAATGTTTCTTCTGAATAAAATTGGTAAAAATACCCAAACTCTGTATTCCTACCCCCTTACTCTTTATATAGATCGCTCAGCTCCCAAGCCTTCTGGGTTCTGTGTAGTGATTCCACTTCCAACCCAAAGTATCCAAAAATCATGTGGCCGCCCCCGTCCCTCCTAAATCCAAGTTTGCCTTAAATTAATGAGGTTTTTAAAAAAAAAATGTGTCCTTTTCTTTGTCTTCTAGTCTTGAATCTTTAGGGATCATATTTAAAAAAAAAATCTCTTGATTTTTTGTTGGGTTCTTTGTAGGAATAAAATTAGAAAAGCCAAGGCACCAAAACAGATTCAACTAGCTAGAAACACAAAGGGTAAGAAGAAAACATTCTACAAATACATTAGAAGCAAGAAAAGACCAAGGACAGGGTAGGTCTGTTACTCAGTCCGGGGACGGGGGGAGGGGCGGAGAGAGAGACAACAAAAGAAAATGTGCAAATGGAAGAAGTGCTAAATTACTTTTTTGTTTCAATTTTCACCAAAAATGTTAGTAGCAAATGGACATCTAACATAGTGAATGCCAGTGAAAATGAGGTAGGATCAGAGGTTTAAATAAGGAAAGAACAAGTTAAAAATTAGATTAATTAGATGTCTTCAGGTCACCTGATGAAATACATCCTAAAATAATGAAGGAGATGACTGAGGAGATAACAATTATCTTCGAAAAGTCATGGAAGACAGGAGAGATTCCAGATAACTGGAAAAGGGCAAATCTAGTGCTTACCTATAAAAAAGGAAATAAGGACAACCCAGGGAATTACAGACCAGTCATCTTAACTTGAGTACTTGGAAAGATAATGGAGCAAATATTTAAGTAATCAGTTTGCAAACATCTAAAGGCAATAAGGTGATAACTAATACTCAGCATGGATTTATCAAGCACAAATTGTGACAAATCAACTTAGTAGCTCTCTTTGACAGGGTAACCCAGTAGCTGTGGTATATTTTGACTTTAATCAGGGTTTTGATGCTGTCTCGCATGACCTCCTCATAAACAAACTAAGGAAATGCAACCCAGATGGAGCTATTATGAGGTAGGTGCATAACTGACTGGGAAACCATTTCCAGAGAGTAATTATCAGTGGTTCATAGTCAATCTGGAAGGGAATATTGAGTGGGGTCCTGAAGGAATCAGTACTGGGTCCGGTTCTGTTCAGTATCTTCATCAGTGATTCATGGCATACAAAATACATGTATAAAGTTTGTGGATGATACCAAGCTGCAAATGCTTTGGATAGCATTAAAGTTCAAAATTATCTGGACAAACTGAAGAAATGGTCTGATGTAAATAGAATGAAATTCAATAAGGACAAATGCAAAGTACTCCACTTAAGAAGGACCCATCAGTTGCACACATACAAAATGGGAGATGACTGCCTAGGAAGGAGTACAGCGGAAAGGGATCTGAAGGTCATAGTAGATCACAAGCTAAATATAAGTCAACAATGTAACACTGTTGCAAGAAAAGTGCACATCATTCTGGGATGTATTAGCAGAAGTGTTGTAAACAAAACATGAGAAGTATTTTTTCCACTCTACTCTGAGCTGATATGGCCTCAACTGGAGTATTGTGTCCAGTTCTGGGACCACATTTCAGCAAAGATGTGATCAAATTGGAGCAAGTCCAGAGAAGAGAAACAGAAATGAATAAAGAACAGGAGTACTTGTGGCACTAGAAATTTAGACTAAAAAATTTATTTAAGCATAAGCTTTTGTGGGCTACAGCCCCACTACATCTGATGCATGTAGTAGAAAATACAGTAGGAAGATAGATATATATACACACAGAGAACATGAAATGATGGGTGTTACCATAAACACTCTAATGAGAGTGATCAGTTCAGGTGAGGTATTATCAGCAGGAGAGAAAAAGAACTGTTTGTAGTGGTAATGAAAATGGCCTGTTTCCAGCAATTGACAAGGAGATGTAAGGAACTGGAGCGGTGGGCGGGGGGGGGGGGGAAGAGATAAGCATGGGGAAATAGTTTTACTTTGTGTAATGGCCCGTCCACTCCCAGTCTTTATTCAAGTCTGGTTTGCTGGTGTCCAATTTGCAAATTAATTCCAATTCAGCAGTCTCTCACGGAAGCATGAGGAGATAGCAGTTACTAGGTCTGGACAGGGTGTTGGCGAGACACCATTGGTCAGTGCTGAAGAATAATGCATAATAACATAACTATTCTGACAGGTGGAGTCGGCAGCAACAAGGGCTGGGTTCAGTATCCAGGGGTCCCTATCATAAACATACAGCTAAGGGTAGCATAAATTCCATCCTTACCCTGTAAAGATGAATCCCTCCTTTACCTGTAAAGGGTTAAGAAGCTCAGATAACCTGGTTGGCACCTGACCAAAAGGACCAATAAGGGGAGAAGATACTGTGGAGGAGAGTCGGGGCCTGGGGTGCAGCAGGCGTGGAGTGTGGGTGGTGCCGTGGGCAGAAGAGACAGGACAGGCAGCTAGCATCCCCCAGGGGAAGCTTCACTCACTAGCCATGCCCTGTGGTCATGCAGCGACCCCTGAAGAAGAGTCAGCCAAACAGAGCAAAGTTCAGAGGTTATTACAGGGCAGCTCCAAACTCGCAACACCCCATGATTGTCATTTCTTCCCCAAACATCCTCCTGCCAATGTCCTGCCTGCGCTGGGAAGCTGATTGCTAGCTGCTACCGGGGTGGAAATGGCTGGTTTGGCCACTGCCTGCACCAGGAAAAAGATGTTTTCACATGTAAGAAATCCCTGGGGTTCACCTCCACCAGCTAAAGGCAGGTAAAATGCCCATGGCACCGAGGCGGCCCAGTCTCCACTAGGATCTGACAGTGAGAGCGCTGTCTGGTTCAGCCAGCTCATTGCTCTTACACCTTTCATTGATTGTAGATTCAGCTTCTTTGGGCAGCGCTGCCCAGGGCTCCCTGCCCTCCATTCACTGCTAGGTCCCATCACAACCTGCAGTAAACTGACAGCCAGGCCATAGGGTTTAAATGCAGCACACCCAGCAGCAAAGCTAGACACAGCACACAGGGCATTGGGGTCACACTTTACAGCTCCACACCACAGCCACAGGCTAGAAACTTACTTTTATTTGTTTTAAACCAAAGCTGAGATTCTCCCTCAAACCCAGGACTCCAGGAGCTGGGGCTTTATCATGGGCCTTGGCAATGCTGCCACTGACAGCCTGTTCCCCTCCTACACCACAGCCCCCTCACTGCAATTTCCAACGATTTCTGAACTTCCCCATGTTCTTGTTCCATGAGAAGCTTCTGCAGCATCGTCCATCGTCCCTGCTCCCAGTGAGACCAGCCAGCCAGCCCTGCTAGAGCCCAGGGGAGGACTCCGGGTTTGGGCAGGGGGCGGGGTTCAGCCCTCGGGGTGATGCTCAGTGTGAGGCTAACACAATCCAGTCTGATACACAGATTCGGTCACCCACTTGCACTGCCTGAGGCTGGCAGGAGCAGTGAGTGTGTGTCTGCAATGAGAGTGAGTCAGTGCTACTGTGAGACCCTTCCCCGCTGCATCCCCTGACCAACCAGTGTGTATTGAATTTCCTACATTTAACAGTCCTGTTAAACATTCTGATTTAACAGGGGATTGGTTTAAAGCGTTATCATGAATTGCTGTGATTCTCTTTTGAGTTTGGGGTGGGAAGGAAACATTTGATGTGTCGCCATTTCCCCACTTTCCCATTAGAGCGAGGTTCTTTCAGGGCCGCCCTGGGGGTGGGGGAAGTGGGGCAATTTGCTCCAGGCCCCAGGCCCTGCAGGGGCCCCCACGATAATATAGTATTCTATAGTATTGCAACTTTTTTTTATGGACGGGACCCCCGAAATTGCTTTGCCCCAGGCCCCCTGAATCCTCTGGGAGGCCCTGGGTTCTTTCCCAGGTGTCAGCATTTGTGTCTGATTCCCCAAAAACATTTCCTGGCCCTGGTAGGCCTGGGAGAAGAGTCAGATCCAGAGACCATTCTGGATTCAAGTTCTTAGTGTTTTTCTTTCATGATTCCCTTTGCCCCTTGGGAGGAGTTCGGCAGGTGGGTTTCAGACGTGGAGGGTTTGGCTGTTCTTTTTCCCCTTCTGTCTGGGGGGTGTTTCCGGTTGTTGATGCTCCTGCTCTGTTTTATCCCCAGTCCTCTGTTTTGTGGGCAGGAGCTTTTGGAAATGTTCTCCCACAAATGGCCTTGCCCTGTTTTTTTCCACTTCCTTGTCTGCGGGGGCTGGGTGCTGTCCAGGCGATGGGTCTGTTTTTCCTGTGGCAGGTCCTGTGTTGTTTTCTTCCCCTTCCCTCTCATTCAGGGCAGGGGTCTGTGCAGGGACTCTGGAATCTCCCTGACTAAACAGACCCACTAACTCCTAATTTTTGGAGGAAATCCCAGTTGCTGGGGGGGGCAGATGCTGAGGGGTTTCCCCTGGTCCTTCCCTGCAGCATGACCAGTGCTGAGGAATGGGAACAATCTCTCAGAACCTTCCACAGGAATCTCCAGGATAAGGGCCATTGAACTGACACTATAGAATGAGAGACTCCCCACTTCTAGATCCAGATACACCCCAACCACTGTCGGTGTCACACCCCAGCTCTGGATCACAGTGTCGGCCTCCCCGGGGAAATACTGCTTCCCAGATCTCCGCAGAGCCCAGCACCCCCCCTCAGGGAGTCTCTCCAGCCTCTCCTGTCTCACTCTGTCCTTCACAGACTCACTCAGCACCCCCAGCTCCCAGTCCTGACTGTCCCCCACCTCTACCTCCCAGTAACCCCAGCAAGCCTCTCCCTCCCCATCATGAACCTTCCTGGCCACAAATCCTTCCCTCCCCACAGCAACCAGGGCCCCAGATGGGGTAGCCAGCTCTAGGGAGGCAGGGTCATGTTGGATTCTTCGGCCATCCTTAGGGATGGTGAGCTTGGGGTGTTTGAATCTGGATCCAGGGTGACAGGAACTGGGGAGAGAAACCAGAATATCCCCATTAGCCATGGGTCAGTCGGGGACCCCACAATCTGACAGGAGAGAGAATCCAGCCAGCACAGCTGGAGTGAAGGACAGCCTAAGGGTTGGGGTGGTTAGTGGGACTGGCACTGCTAGCCTGGATCCAGCCTTGGGCTCCAGGGAGCTCCAGGGCTGTGATTGGGCCTGAGCTGGTGGAGAGGTGTGGAGAGCTGGAGTGGGGGATTGGACTTCTTGTATACTATCACTATCCCCTGCACAGGATCTGTCCCTGAGAAGGGTTAGAGATTCTGGGCAAAGTTCCCTCTAAGCTGCACGGCCACTCAACAGGCTATCAAGAGCCACACAGGTGGGAAAAGGCATCTCTCCCCTGGCCCAACCCAGTCCTGGAGCTGCTGTGACCCGGGAGAGGCACCTCTCCCTCTGCCCCGGGCTGCTGTGGGGAGGGCTGGGGGGAGTCCTCTCTCCCTGATGCAGCCCCGGGGCAGCCTGCACCCCAAACCCATCATACCCAGCCCCACCCAGAGCCCACACCCCCAGCCAGAGCCCTCATCCCCGGCATCATAACCCTCTGCCCCAGCCCTCAACCCCCTCCCGCAACCTGAACCCCTCGACCCCACCCCCTCCACACATCATCTCCATATTGGTGCACTTAACAAAATTCATTCCACATATGGATGTAAAACATTAAAGGGAACATTGCTCCTGGGGGCCCATGGATTGTGTCCAGTGGGCTGAAGACGCTGCAGGCTGCAGAGAGAGGCCTGTTTGGGAAGCTGATGGGGTAGGAACGGATCATCACTGATAGGCAAATGGGAGATGGGATGTGGGCTTCAGGACTAGCTGAGGTGGGGATTGCGAGGGAGCTGCCCGGAGATGAGATTTACTGCTCAGGGCAGCGTGTTCAGGATCATTCACAGCATCCAGCCCCATGGCTCTGCAGCCAGCTCCCTCCCTGCCCCACCTGTCCCATGGGCACCTCACACCCCTGACAGCCCCTCACAGCCCCACTCACCCATGTAGCTCTGAGCCCTCATGAAATCTGCAAGGGAAGAGGAACAAACATGGTCAGGGGCTTGGCAAGTGCAGGGAACTCGCTCACACGGGAGATGCCGTTCTGGGAGAGGAGTAAGGCAGATATAAAGGAACCAAGCAATGTGAAATGTGACATGACAACACATTCTCTTACCTAGCTGTGTGACTGCTTTGTCTGAAATGGAAAGAGACAGAGTTATCCCCTGGCATTTAGGCAGAGGACTGAGTTCTGGGTGCTGCTCTGTGACCAGGTGATCGCTTTATACATTCTTCGTGGTCCCTCACTGCAAAAGGAGAAATGTCCCAGTTCACCCCAGAGACCAGAGATTTCTGGTAACTGCAATGCCCATCTCTCAGGCATGCCTTTTTATTGCATCTTAGTATTGGGGACTGGAGCAAATGTTGCTCTCAGTGGTGCTGCTGTAAATCCAAAATAACTGCATGTGTTCCCCTGGAACAAGTCTGGATTTACACCGGTGTCACTCAGAATTCAGGCCTGTAAGAAGCTGTTGCTTGGCTGCAGTGGCCCCCAGTAGATTTGAAATTTTAAAAGCAAATTGACAGAATAAAATTCCTGGGTGGGATTTACAAAGCATCCAACCTTGATGGAAGAGGCATGTCCGGAGTCCTCTATGGCTCTGACATTGTTCAGCCTTCCATCTCAGGAGAATTTCTTTCCTGTGATATTAACAGCCCTTTGGAGCATCAAAACTACACACTCCATCTGTAACTAGGGGATAGACATGCAGATGATTGGAGCTTAGAGCTGGGATCTGGCCTTGGCAACAAAGCATGGAAACGTTAGACATGTTCTGGGAAATGGCGCAGAAGAGCCTGCATTGCAGCAGTCATCTATAGAAAGCGGCTGGCCCCTGTCTGCTGCATCAGAACAATGTGATCGGCATTGGATGGTAAAGGCCAGGTGACACCTTTCTGTCTACCCTAAGGTGGCCATATTTCCCAAAGGGAAAACAGGACACCATGTGGGGCTGGCCCAAAGCTCCCTCCCCACAGGACAGGCTTCAGCTGCTTGCCCAAGGTGTCCTTCCCCAACAAGACTGTCACTGGTCACTCGAACCTTGCCCCCTGCTTGAGGATGCCGCTGGTCACTGGAACCCTGCCTGCCCCCCCAACTGGAACTCTCCCTTCCTTTTCCCCCACCCCCCACAGCCCAGCCTCCCCCCTGTTCAGGGCTGGCATCTCTGCTCGCCCCCCACATGTTCCTCTGCACCACACGCCACTTTTCTCATGAAAGTTGGCATTTGTCCCATTTGCTTTTGCCAACTGATCAGGGCTTTAAAAATGGATTGTCCCAGCCAAAACGGGACGTATGGTCACCCTCGTCTAACCAGGCACAAGGACTGGTAACCCTGTGTCTGCTGCAGAGCTCACAGTGCTGCCATGGGACTGGAGTGACTAATGTGACTCAGATTCAGCATGGGTCGTTCCAAACAGAGTGACGTGGGGTTGTTCCAAACTTTGGGTACATCTACACTGCAGCTGGGAGTGAGTTTCCCAGTTTGGGCAGGCAGACACACGTTAGTTCTGCTCAAGGTAGTGAGCTAAAAGCAGCAGGGCAGCCTGGGGTAGCTCAGGTGGTGCCTTGGGCTAGTATAAATCTGCCTGTATCCTCTGGGTACGTACTTGGATGGTTACACTGAGCCGCTGCACCTGCTATTCACAACCACACTGATACTGTTAGCATTACCTCAAGCAGAACTAGTTTGTGTCTTGCTACCCAAGCTGGGAAGGTCGCTCCCAGCTGCAGTCAGGGAGGATTTAAGGGGCAACCTGAGATGCCGAGCTTGGGGGACACCAAATTTGGGGTACTGTTTTTGTTGTTAGCAACAAAAGGGAAAATAGAATGTTTGAAGTAACATGCTTCAGTTATTCCATATGAGGATTCATTTTTCACTAACCTACTAGAATGTTATAGACCTTTGTGGAACCTTCCAAACTTTTTGAAAGCTACATTTTCATGCATCTGACGAAGTGGGTATTCACCCACAAAAGCTCATGCTCCAATACGTCTGTTAGTCTATAAGGTGCCACAGGACTCTTTGTCGCTTTACAGATCCAGACTAACATGGCTACCCCTCTGATACATTTTCCTTGAACCTTCTAGAATGTTGTCAGCCATGCCCTCACAGGCATATAAGGAGGAAGATGTCACCTGTCAGTCAGTGAGATATAGGAATGAACTGAAGTGAAGTGAGAGCCCAGCTGTGTTATTGTGAACCTTGTTTTATTGTGTAATTGTGAAAGTGTGCTTGTGTTTTAAGACTTGAAGAGTATAATTAGTGAAGGACATATTTAAAGAGACACCAGAGATATCTATCGAACCCCTATGTACACAACAATATAAAAGAAATACTTCTTTTGCCATGCTTAACACGTAATGTTTGATGACTTTCTAAGACAGTGGAATATAGATGTTTGCTCTCCCTAATACTGTCTGTCTCCCCCATAGAAAATAAAAGATGTCCCTGAAGAAGCCTTCAGGAGCTTAGTATAGGAAGCAAAAAGCTCAGTTGAAATCTAGTTTGCAGCAAGGGACAAATTTGATTGGAAAATATCTGAAACAGAACAACATAGAGCTGGCTTTAGATAGTAATGATTGTCCTACTGCAGAAGAAATTGAGTTGTGAAGTGAAAATGATGGAAATCCTATTTCTAAGAAGTTATCAGATTTATCTGAAGACAGGGAACGGAAATGTGAGGAAAGTGATGGAGAATTGTCCTGTTTTCCTGGAGGCATAAAGGAGAGTGATGATAAAGAAGAATGTGGCTCCCATGAAAAGGAGAGTAATGACAAAGAAAAATCTGGTTTACACGAAAAGGAGAGAAATTATAAATGTAACCCTTCTGCTAGGTGAAGCCAGCAGCAACAGGGGCCAGGTTCAGTATCTAGGGGTTCCTTTTCAACAATACAACACAGAACCAACTCGAGTCCCACCAGTAACCCGGGAAAATTACACACCACCCCTGGGTGCCTCTGAGAGGCAAAACTTCCCCACTTGGAAGCACAGAGTCTGAGTGTAGAAAAGAAATGTCTAATGAAAGGAGGGAAGTCACCTGACATTAATTAGGGAAAATGCCACAAGCAGGATTCATAACCATAAAACTGTGAGCAGGACACCCACCCCAGAGTGCATAGGGCAGTGCCTTCTGCCTCATGTTCTTGAGTGCTACAACCAAACATTCATTTACTATGCCACACTCTTCTCCCTCATCACACCCCACTCACAGTTGTTGTCCTGGGTCAGTGAGGCTGCAGGGTTGAGAGGTGCATCTGTGTGAGTTCATGATCCCGTCCAGGAAGAAGGCATCTTGCTTCACCCTCTGAGCACTTGCTCTGGCCAGCTGCCTGCTTGCCACTCCTACTGGCTGCTCATCAGTGACCTTTTACTGCCACCTGCCTCTCTGCTGTGACCTCTTCAGGTCAGTCACTTGGTGTTTGTTTGGCTCTTGGCAAGCAGGGCAGAAACATGGCCCAGTACAACTGATTTTAGCTCTGATTGAGCATTTAAAATAACAAAGAGGCTCCTCATGAAGCCTATTTAGCTCTTTCTTTGAATAGTGGAGAGGAACAAGTTAACCCAGAATGGAGAAAGGCCTTAGGGAAAGGCCACAACTCCTGGCTAGGATATCTTTCCCCACCCCTCTTACTTTCACAGGGCTCTGGCATTGAAGCCCCTGGCTTAACGAGGTCCTTTCAGCTGAGAGTGAGCCCCTCATTTGAGACAGGTTAAGCACAGTTCTGCTCCCCTTCATTCATACAATAATGACAATAACATTGGTAACAGCATTCCACTACCTCTGCATTCTGTACTAAAGTGATTTGTAATCTGCCACCAGCCAACGTTGATCACTTTGAGTAACACAGCTCTATCTGGTGGATGTCTAGGCAGAGTAGGTGTGTTCATGTAAATACAATTTGCCCCTGAAGTCTCTCCCCCTCCCAGCTAGCTGTCAGGGGAGAGCTCATTCAGAACCTGCTTACATAAAGAAAATCAGCCTCGCATGGTGACAGAAACAGCAGTGAGAAAAACTGCACACCACAAATCAATATATATGATCCTACTTTATGGCCAGTGATCCTAAACTCTGCCGATATTGATCATACAATTTTGAATGGGCCGGGCAAAATCAAGTATATGACATTTCTGGTAAATGAGCAAAAGTGACACATCTCAAAGTCACACCATGAAAGAGTGCTTGAGAATGGTGAGAAACTGAATCGGCATTGGCTAGTTTATTCAAAATCAACTGACACGAAGTGTGGGCCTAGTGAATACAACTACTGGGGAAAAGGCCCTGCCCCAAACACAATTGACATTGGACAGCTTAAATGAGGCTGTCCAAAAACTGATGGTCCAACAGGATGAGATGCTGAAAGTAATGACTTAAGTGATGAAAGGTAAAAAAAACTTCCACTAATATTCCAAAATACCCAAGGGCACTGAGATCCAAAATATCCCCATTGAAGGATGAGCTGGGAAGGTACATTTGTTACATTTGTGAAAGGCCAGGGCATACTACCCAAAAATGTCCACTGAGAAGGAGAACAGAGTCCCATGCGCTGGAAACCAATGGAGCACCAAGAGTGAATTGTCCATGCATAGTAGAAGGCCAAAAAGTGGCAGAAGGATTCCTAGGCCTGTCATTGGTGGAAAATCACTCTGCATACAATGTTGAAAGGAACGTGAGCGATGCCATCATATCTAGTGACTTCGGTAAGCAAGCATTTGGAGACTGTCTAACTGCTGAAATATGTATAGCGGGGGTGAAGACCAGATGTTTGTTAGATACTGGCTCATAAGTCACCGCCATTACTGAGTCACATTTTCAAAAATATTTGAAAGACAAGGAGCTGACCATGCACAGCACACAGTTTGTACATCTAACAACAGTTAATGGACTGGCAATCCCAGCAGTGGGATGCCTCGAAGCAGACACAGACTACATAGGCCAGTCACTGCCAGGAAAATGCATCTTCATCCTCAATGGCAAAGCCTCTGAAAGGAACCATATAGGAGAAGGAGTCCCAGGTATTCTAAGGGTGAACATCATTAGTGAGCTGAGGGAGCTACTGTTGCCAGTAGAAGGAACCAGGAGGATGAACTGTCATGGGCCCTCTAAGAAGAGACACAACCATTCACTGGGCCCTATGGGGCAGATTGGAAATGTTAGAGTGGGCAAAAAACAGAAAACTGTTATTCCTCATCAAAGAAGGAAGATCCTTGATGAACACTGCAGGGTACCAATAGATATCGAACTCTTGTAGAGCCTACATCTGGGGTAAACCTACCCAATGGGCTCCAGCCAGCCAATGTACTAATGCCATCTAATGACATCAAAGGAAGAGTACCAGCAAGTCTTCTAAACTCAAGTTTGAAGGCTGTGGAGTTGCATCCTCAAAACAGAACTGCAGAGGTATACCGGCCTGAGGGAGTGGTTCCTCAGGTGAAGGTAACATTTGAAGAGAATGGGAATGAGTTGCAGGTGACAAGGAGGGAGCAGGGAGGACGAATTACCTTTCCTCAAAAAAGATGTGGTGGGAGACTGCCAGTTTCAGTTCAAGCGGCACGCCAAGGGCTGATTCCTGCACAGGTGGCTAACTTAAGGGCGTTGCCAGAGAAGCATCAAGAAGTATTTTCTAAGGATGAGGTGACCAATTTGAATGATTGGGTAAAAGGTCACCATGACAGGCTGAAGACAGACTGTGAAGTAGCTCTCAGAACAACTAAAGATACAGCCCAAAGTAGGAAAAGGACTTATGATCTCAAGTCCAGTAGGGTTCTGATCAGACCTGGTGACTGTGTACTAGTTTGTAGCCATAGATGCCGGAGGTGTAATAAAATACAGGACAAATGGGATCCAAATCCCCACACTGTGGTCATCCACAACAATCCCGAACTGCCGGTTTGCACTATCCAGACTGAACAAAGAGGTCCTGAGAGAGCAGTACATAGATACCAGCTAAAATGTTGGACTTTTAGTCTGACAGGGCTCATAGGAGGTATATAGCAGCATTTCCTGACGAGACTGAAATCAATGGGGCAAACCCAAACCCTGATGAAAATGGCCAGATCCCTCAAATTGACCTAGTGTTACCCAGGGTCAGGGAAATAGAAAAATGGGTAATGAACCATCAGTCCTAAGAAGGTTCCAGAGAACTACTAAGGGTGTACTGCCTGTTAAACTTAAACTTAGAGATGATTATATTATTGGTTCTATGTAGTGTTTTAATGAATATTGTCATGTATAGTATAAAGAAGTAGATGTAGAATGTTAAATATGTTAAATGTTATTTTAATAATTGTTAATGGGTTTTAATATGACATGATGTGGGTATATGTTGTTGAGATGGGGACCGGATGTACTGGTGTGAATATTGTGGCTGTGGCAAAATTTTAGTAAGGGGGAATGTAAGGGGACCGTTGTCCCCTTACTAAAACTCAGTGGGGTGTTTTGGTTGGCTTGCTCCCAGTACTAAAAAAAGGGGAAGGTCAATGGGAAATCAGGACCCTGGAACTGACAGTCCCCAGGAACAATGTGGAGAGGCCAATGCTCTAGGTCAGCCTGATTGACAGCGTAGGCAGGCTAATCAGGGACTCAGGAGGCCAGGGGGGTTCCATCCTCTGTGGGAGCTGGAATTACCTGATGTGAGGAACTGGGAATGTTCTTAATGTTTTCTCTGAATACTGGGGGGGGGGCTCAGTTTCTGGCCGACCCTTTGTCACCTGGCAACTAATGGCCAGGCCCTTCCCCCCTGCAAGAGGATGCTAAAGGTGTTAGAGACAAAGAGATCAGATGACCTCCTGGCCCAGGAAGGGAGCTGAGGAGAGGAGGAGGGGCTGGGGGGGGGTTCAGTCTGGAGCTGGCTGGGGATGAGGAGTGAAGTGCAGATGTGGGGGTCTGCCTCACTGCCCCCCAGAATGGACCCGGCCGAGGAATCCCATTCGCTGTATCTACAAGCGCTGTTTTAGACCGTGTTCCTATCATCTAATAAACCTCTTTTTTATTGGCTGGCTAAGAGTCACGTCTGACTACGAAGTGGGGGTGCAGGACTGGGTGGCTTCCCCAGGACTCCACTGGGGCGGGCTCACTGTGGGAAGCGCACAGCGGGGCAGAGGATGCTGCATACTCCAAGGAGAGACCCAGGAGGTGAAGACGTGTGAGCTTCTTGCCCTGAAAACAGTCTACTCCAAGGGAGAGGAGGCTCCCCAAAGTCCTGACTGGCTTTGTGGGGAGCAGTTCCAGAGCATTGCCCGGGAACTCCATGACACCAGGGTCAGACAGAGTGGGGCCGAGCTATGGGGAAAGCAGGGGCCCAAGCTGAGCTGGGGATCAGGGCCGTGCCAGCCAGAGGGGCCAGAAAAGCTACCCAGGAAGCAGGTCAGAGCTGGGAGCAGAGTCACAGAAACAGCCTGCAGAGCGGACCTGTGCTGGGAGGAGAGCTGCAGCAACCAGAGCAAGAGGGGCCAGAGAATCAGCCCAGGGAGCTGGAGGCAGAGCAGCAGTAGCAGCTGTGCTGAGGCAGAGTAGAGGAGCTGGAGCTGGAGCTGGAGCTGGGGATAGAGCAGTCTGGAGCCGGGTGCAGTGAGCAGCTGGTGAGAGTGAGGGGGACCTTGGGCAGCGGGCCAAGTGCAGGGAGATGCCCCTAGCCAAGAGGCTCTGCAGGCCAGACTGGGAGGAAGGTCATAACCCTGACCAAGGGCGGGGGGTGGGGAAATGCTGGGAAGAAGGGTCCTGTCACCTAGAGTCTGAGAGTGTGAGGCCACCACCAGACCAAGTGTCCGACCCACAGCATCCTGGAGCACAGCCAGGGCCTGAGAAGGAGGCCTGGGACTTGTAGGAACAGACTGAACTTCCCTGACATCCCACAGACACTGGTTGTGACGCCCCCATGCCACAGAGCTGGGTTATATGTTTTCCTTTAACCTTTCCCATGTTGTCCTTATTTTTTTAAAAAAATGATTGCTGTTTAATCAATTGTATTTGTTTTGAACTATATGTAACAATCAGTGGATCAGGGATGCATCCAGTGCAGAGAGAGCACCCCAGAGTGGGGTCACCCTAGCCCCTGCCCTAAGTGACCATGACAAGGTTGGGGGGTTCAGCTCCCCAGGAATCCTGGGCCCAGCCTTGGCGGGGTTACAAGGACTCTGCCACACTGGAGAGTAGAAGAGGAGCCCTTGAGGTCAGTCAGGCCTCTGGGTAAAGGGAGTGAGAGCGGGGTAAAGGGAGTCCTTTCGCTAGCCAATTTCACCATGGTAGTTTATAAGCCAGGAAAATTCCCCACAACAGCGTGACTATCCCCCTCCTGCTGCATCATAACAATGTGATTGGCATTGGATAGCCAAAGGCCATGTGATACCTGTCTGACTATCCAGGCATAAAAGCATAAGAGCAGGTAGGTATCTGTATCTGCTGCAGAGAGTTCACATAGCTGTGGTGGGACTGGAGTGATGAATGTGACTCTGATTTTTGCTGAAACTGTTTACTCAGCCCTGCCCTGCGGGCCCAGTGCTTCTGTATCTGCTCAGCACCCTTTGTGACTTGGACCCTCTGCCCAGAGGCTCTAATGGGACGGTGGATGAACTTACCGAACTTCTCACGCAGATCCTGGCACTCTGGGGAGAGAAGAAAAGGAGACAATCGTGTTCAGCATGGGTTTTTCCAAGAACAGTGACTTGGGGTTGTCTTTGGGTACACCTACACTGCAGTCTGGGCAGGCAGACAGGTGCTAACTTTGCTTGAGCCAGAGTGCGAAAAGCAGCAGGGTAGGCAGGAGGAGCACATGCAGCCACTTGGTCTAGCACCTCAAATGCAAACCCACTTGGAATCCCTGGGTACGTACTCAGTTGGCTACCCTAACCCGCTGCACCTGTTACCACAGCCACACTGCTATTGTTAGCACTAGCTCAAGCAAAGCGAGTGAGCTACCCAATCAGGAAGCTCACTCCCAATTGCAGTGTAGACATATCCAACAAGCCAATGGTCTCAGAACTCACATGAAATGTCAGACAAAACTGTTGTTAATGAACAACAGATGATGTCCCAGACTAACCCCTAAACAGAGCCCAAAAATGTCCCCAGGGGGCAGCACCCACAATGATGGCACTGCAGGGAATGAGGGAAGGGAGCACCAAAACAGAATGTGTATCCAGTGCTTCTATATCCCGGGAAATTTTCCAAAATCTGGGAATTTTTGAGTAAAATGTTTCAACTTGGGAAATTGGGAATTTTCATTCAAAACCTAAATAATCCTGGGAAAATTTCATAAAAAGTAAAATATTTGTTCTTCTTTTAAATTTCCCTCCAAATGCATTCTTCGATTGGTGAATATTTGTCACGTGATTTTCATAATCAGGCTGTGCTGCTCTCCTATTGGTGGTGCTTCAATGGACTATATCATGACGGCACAAGTGAAGTGATAAGTGTGCACAGAGTGAACTCAGAGCCCTGCCATTATCTCTTGAATTAAATCAAATTGCAACTTTAAAAAGCAAACTGGCAAATTGCTGGCACTATTATGATGGGTCTCGTGCTTTCTCTTCTTTGGGGGGGGGGGCGTTTCAGGGCACCATTTCTTGTCCCTGGATTGGAATATTAACTGTCCCACTAGAGTCCTAGAGGAGGGGAGTGGAGATGGAGGGACCTGGGCCCGCCCTCTACTCCAGGTCCCAGCCCAGGGGCCTTGAGGATATTGGTGAACCACTTGAACTGATGGTTCCTTCCCTGGGCTACTTCCCTCTCCTGCCCTTCAGCTTGTGGGGGGCTTCCTGCCCTCCCTCTGCACAAGCCAGGTGCCCCTTACCTAGGGTCTAGGACTTCTTAGCCCACCACAGCACTTCTCCAAACTGTCCTCTGCTTCCCTCCAAACTGTTCTCTGCTCCAATACCAATCCTCTCTGCTCCAACTCCCACACTGTCTGATTGAAGCAGGGGTTTTTATGATGTGACTGACTGCAGGTGCTCTAATTGGCTTCAGGTGCTCTAATTAATTTATAGCAAACTTTCTTCCTCTTACAGGGAATAAGGTTCCCTTCTAACCCTCTCCTGCTGCCCTCTGGCCATGCTGTATCCCCTCCCCCCGATCAACACCATGGGATTGGGCTACTTGGGACGAGAGGCAGTGTTGTTGCGATAGGCCATCAGCGTTGCCATGTTGGCTTCCAGCCCTGTGCTGTACCCAGAAATGGAAGGTCTGCAGGGATAAGAACTACCTAGTCACTCTTGCGTTCTTCTCCTTGTTCCTGTGCATCCACTGGAGCGGGGCTGGTCTGTCATGAGGGTAAACCACCGCCCCAGTAGATAGTAGCAGAGAGTCTCCATAGTCCATTTTACCTCCAGACGTTCCTTTTCAACAACAGCGTACTTTTGTTCCCTGGGGAGGAGTTTCCGGCTGAGGTACAAGATTGGGTGTTCCCCCTCCCCTACCATCTGTGAAAGGACGGCTCCTAGCCCTACCTCCAAGGCATCTGTTTGTAGGATGAATTCCTTCTCGAAGTCTGGGGCTATGAGTACTGGATGGCAGCATAAGGCTGTCCTTAAATCTGCAAATGCTTCTTCTGTCGTATCAGTCCACTTTACTATCTCGGGGCCCTGAGCTTTTATCAGATCCATCAATGGCCCTGCTCTTGTGGAGAAATGAGGGATGAATCTCCGATAGTATCCCACTATCCCTAGAAATGCTCTGACCTGCTTTTTGTGGACTGGTCGAGGCCAACCTTGTATTGCCTCCGCTTTGTTCCATTGGGGTTTCACCAAACCTCTCCCTACTACATACCCAAGGTATCTGGCCTCAGCTAGTCCTATCACGCACTTGAGAGGGTTAGCAGTGAGGCCGGCCTTCTGCAGGGCATCTAGCACTGCTTCTACTTTTCCTAGGTGCGTTTCCCAGTCAGGGCTATGGATGACTATGTCGTCTAGATAGGCAGTGGCATACTTGGCATGGGGTCGCAGTAACTTATCCATAAGCCATTGGAATGTTGTAGGGGCCCCATGGAGTCCGAAAGGGAGGATAGTATATTGAAACAGGCCATCGGGTGTAGAGAAGGCAGTCTTTTCCTTGGCATTCTCGGCCAGGGGAATTTGCCAATATCCTTTGGTCAGATCCAGAGTGGTTAGGTATCGGGCCTTGCCTAACTGATCAACTAGCTCATCAATGCATGATATCAGATAGGCATCGAATTGGGATACTTCATTCAATTTCCAGAAGTCGTTGCAAAACCTCAGGGTGCCATCAGGCTTGGGGACTAGGATGATAGGGCTGGACCACTGACTGTGAGAGTCTTCAATAACCCCGAGTTCCAGCATCTTCTTCACTTCCATCTGAATTTCTTCCCTTTTAGCTTCCGTTATTCAGTACGGTCTTATCATCATCCTTACTCCAGGGCTGGTGACCATATGATGTTGGACCAGTGTCGCACGGCCCGGTTGTGTACAGAACATCTGGTTCCAGTGGATCATCTCAAAGACCTCTGTTCATTGTTTTGGGGTTAATTCAGAAGATATCTTTACCTGCCCCTGTGGGTCATCTGTCTGGGGTGGAGCTCGTCGAATGACCAGACATGTCTCTCGGTCACGCCAGGGCTTCAGTAAGTTGACGTGGTAGATTTGCTCTGGCTTTCGGCGGTGTGGTTGTCTGACCTTATGGTCCACCTCCCCAATGGCTTCCTAGCTCCCAAAACTCCTAGCCAGCTGGCATGGACCATATGAGATAGTGATCTCATATGGTCCATGCCAGCTGGCTAGGAGTTTGCTTTCTGCTGTCAGCACTAGCACCATCACCCATTCCCCCGGCTGAAATCTCTGTACTTTCGCCCAACGGTTGTAATATGTCCGCTGGGCCTCTTGTGCTTTTTCCAAATGTTTTCGTACTATAGGGGTTACTCGAGTTATTCGCTCTCTCATCTGTGTCACGTTCTCAATTACATTCTTTCCTGGATTGGGTTGTTCTTCCCAATCTTCCTTGGCGATATCTAATATCCTGCGTGGGTGGCGTCCATATAGTAGTTCAAAGGGAGAGAAACCAGTGGACGCCTGGAGGACTTCCCGTACAGCAAACATTAGATACGGTAGAAGGGTATCCCAATCTTTTCCATCCTGTGCTACCACCTTCCGGATCATACTTTTAAGGGTACGATTAAACCGCTCAACCAGTCCATCTGTTTGTGGATGGTAGACTGAGGTCCATATGGCCTGGATGTGGAGTAGGGCACATAAGTCCTTCATTAATTTTGACATGAACGGGATTCCTTGGTCTGTCAGGATCTCCTTAGGGATGCTCACTCTGGCAAAAACCCGGAGTAGTTCTTTTGCTATTGCCTTGGATGTGGGGTTTCTTAAAGGAATGGCTTCTGGATACAATGTGGTGTAGTCAAGGATGACTAGTACGTTTTGGTGGCCCCGTGCCGATCTTTCTAATGGGCCCACTATGTCCATGGCTCTCCTCTCGAAAGGGACCTCAATAATAGGCAAGGGTTCTAATGGGGCCCGCAAGTAAGGTCGGGGGTTATGCAACTGGCATTCAGGGCAGGAGGCACAACAGCACTGGACTTCTGCGCGTATCCCTGGCCAATAAAACCTCCTTAGGACTCTATCCAGTGTCTTGTCTACTCCTAGATGTCCTCCAAATAGATGACTGTGAGCTAACTCTAGTACTGCCCTTGTGTGTTTCCGTGGGACTAAGAGTTGCTCTACTTCTTCCCCTCATATTTGCTCCATCCTGTACAAGAGATCGCGTTTGAGCACATAATATGGCCCTGGGCCTTTGATCTTTCCTTCCACAGGTGCACCATTTACTTCCACTACCTCCTCCCTCACAATCACATATAGCAGATCATTTGCCTGGTCCTGCCCGAAATTCTCATGTGCAGTACTGATCTGACCTAATTCTAGGGCCCTATTTCTACTCTTCCCCCTGGGTTGCTCCTACTTGGGCTAGGAACCGCTTCCAAGTCCTCCCTGGACTAATTCTCTCCTGGCCTCCTGAAAGGATTCGCCTACCCACAAGGGAAGTTTTTTTGATTCTCGGCTAGAATCCTGGTCCCTAATCTTTTATCTGCCCTCCTTTCTCGCCTAGACTTTTGGGGTTTCCCAGGGGATGAGAATAACTCTGGAGCACATTCGGCAAACATTGGGGTGAGGCTATCTGTAGGTGCCTCCGTCTCAGCCAGGGGGTTGCTACGATTCCCTGGCTCTATTGGGATAAGTAAACTCTCAAACCCGGGGAAGTCCTTACCAATTAAGACAGGATAGGGGAGCTAGGGGACCACCCCTACAGTCACCCTTGTAGTATTCCCCTGGATCTCAATCCGTATTGGGATTGTGGGGTAGAAATTCACAGTGCCATGAACGCACGTTACCCCTGTGTTTTTGGCCCGGGTTAGTTGGTCTTGCCCCACCAACTTCCCCGAGACCAGCATGACAGCACTCCCAGAATCTATCAATGCTGTGGTCTTAATACCATTCATTTTTACTGATCTTGTATACTCACGTGAGGTCATTGTGACCCCTACCAGGCCGATTAGGACACATTGCTCCTCGTAATCCCCCAGATTACACTGCATAGGTTCTTCCCTGTTGGGGCATTGGGCTGCTATATGCCCCAATTCCCCACACTCATACCACCACCCCCTTATTCCGGTTGTCACCCTCTGCCTGGGGCTATTTGGCCGGCCCCCCACCTCTCTTCCCAAACCCCTAGGTCCCTTCTTGGCCTCGGGCCATTCCTCAGTGTCTTTCCTCCCTGTTACAGGTCTCCTGTAGTTCTCAACAGTCTGGGGCCTTGGGTTTGGGACTGGCTTCCTGGTTTTCTGTGACTCTCCGCCTGGGGTCTGGAACAGTTCACGGGCTGCCAGCTGTCTTTCCACAAGAGAGACCAACTCATCATAGGTGGAGGGGTCATTCTGGCCAACACAAGCCCGGAGGCCTGGTGGTAGCCCCCTCATATACCGGTCCAGTACCAGGACAACCATCATCTTCTCAGAGCTGAGGGCCTGACGGCGCAGCCATTTCCGGGTCAGGTGGATCAGGTCAAACAATTGTGATCGGGGTGTCTTGTCCTCCGTATACTGCCACTCATGGAACCTCTGGGCTCGCAATGCCATAGTTACTCTGGATCTGTCCAGGATCTCTGCCTTCAGCTGAAGTAATCTGCTGCAGTTTCTGCGGCCATATCATAGTAGACCTTCTGGGCCTCTCCACACAGGAATGGGGCGAGGATACCAGACCACTGATCTTGGGGCCAGGCCTCCCGCAGGGCTGCTCTTTCAAAGGCCAGGAGGTATGCCTCCACATCATCCTCCCATGTCATTTTCTGTAGGCAATGGCTGGCCCATATGGTCCGGATCCCTTCACAGTTGCGGTTCAGTTCCATAAGGGCCTTCATCTAGTTCACCAGATCTTTCAGCAGGGCTCGGTCCTGGGCAGCCTGACTCATCAACAGATGATTAGTTTCCTGCTGCATCTGAGTCGTCTCCTGTTGGGCAGTTGCTTGGACTCGGGTAGCCTCCTGCTGCGCCGCGGTGCCTTGTATTAGGACCTTGACCACGTCGTCCATCTTAAGGACGGGAGGGTTTTGGCTAGCCCTGGTGTAAGTCCCCAGCGTGCAAATCCCACCCCTGACACCACGTGTGGCACTATTATGATGGGTCTCGCACTTTCTCTTCTTTGGGGGGGGGGTTCAGGGAGCTATTTCTTGCCCCTGAATTGGAATATTAACTTCCCCACTAGTGTTCTAGAGGAGGGGAGTGGAGAGGGAGGGACCTGGGCCTGCCATCTACTCCAGGTCCCAGCGCAGGGGCACTGAGGATAGTGGTGAAGCACTTGAACTGACGGTTCCTTCCCCTGGGCTACTTCCCTCTCCTACCCTTCAGCTTGTGGGGGGCTTCCTGACCTCCCTCTATACAAGCCAGGTGCCACTTTACCTAGGGTCTTGGCCTTCTTAGCCCACTATAGTACTTCTCCAAACTTTCCTCTGCTTCTCTTCAAACTGTTCTCTGTTCCAACACCAATTCCTCTCTGCTTCAACTCCTCCAAACTGTTCTCTGCTCTAACACCAATCCTTTCTGCTCCAACTCCCACACTGTCTGATTGAAGCAGGGGTTTTTAACATGTGACTGACTGCAGGTGCTCCAATTGGCTTCAGGTGCTCTAGTTAATCTATAGCAAACTTTCTTCCCCTTACAGGGCATAAGACTCCCTTCTAATCCTCTCCTGCTGCCCTCTGGCCATGCTGTGTCACAGCACAAGCACACATTTACTAGGGATTATCCAAGTACCTGATTCCAGTCGTGTGTTCTTATCCATCTCAGTCTCTGAAATGGGCAAGAGAAAAGAGTTAGACACAGGCACAGGAGCTGTGTGATGCTGTGTGACCCATAGTGACTGAGATTACTTACAAACACCCACAGACACACTCCGAGCCCCAGTGCAGGAGCCAGCAGCATTGATAGCTGTGGGGCTGTTGGTTAGTGACAGACTAACATGCAGGAGCCATGGGATTTGCATATTATCTAACCTTGATGGAAGATGTGGATCTGGATCCTGATATAGCTCTGATCTTCACAACCCTTCCATCTCAGGGGAATTCCTGTTCTGTGTTACTAACAGCCCTTTGGAGCATCAAAGCTACACTCCAGGTGTAACTAGGGCATGGCCGTGCAGATGATTGGGGCTCACGTCTGTGATCTGGCCTTGGCAACAAAGCATGGAAACATGAGCCACATTCTGGGAACACACCCAGAAAAGCTGCACTCCAACGGTCATCTTTGGACAGCAGCTAGCCACCCCCACTGCATCAGAACAATGTGATGTAATTGCATCGTCCAAGCAAAGGTGACACCTGTCTGTCTATCCAGGAATAAGAGTAGGTAATCCTGTATCTTCTGCAGAGCTCACAGTGCTGCACTGGGACTGGGATAACTAATGTGACTCTAATTTCAGCTCAAAATGTTCACTCAGCCCTGCCCTGCGGTGTTGGTGCTTCTTGATCTGCTCAGCACTGTGTGTGGCTGAAAGCTGCTGCCCAGGGGATGTACTGGGGATGTGGATGAACTTACTAATCATCAGTTGCAGCTTGTTGCATTCTGGGGAGACAAGAAAAGATCATGGATTCAGCATGGGGCTGCTCCAAATTTTGGGTATATCTACTCTGCATTTGGGAGGGTGCTTCTCAGTCTGGGCAGGCAGATACATGCAAGATCTGCTTGAGCCAGTTCGCTAAGAGTAGAAGGGCAGCACACGCAGGAGTTTGGACTACTGACTAAGGAATAAACTTGTTTGGACCTCCTGGTGCATAGTTAACTCCTTCCCATACTGCTCCCAGATACACTGATACTACAGGCATGCTAAAGCCACAGCAGGACCCTTCCACAGCCTTCCAGAACACATCACTTCTGATCAGGGGTCTCAGTTCATGAGCTGGTTCCAGTGGAAGGACCTATGCCCTGACTGAGGTCCACATATGTCTTTTCTCCGCTTATCCTCCAAAATCTGGTGGCCAAAAGGAAAGGACCAACATGATCCTTGAACAGGATCTGTGATATTACGTCAGCCAGCACCACAATGATTGGTCCTCGCCTCTCCTTTCTGCAAAGTTTTCACATAGCAACATAGACCCATGGATCAAAAAAGACCCTTTTGTACAGCAGACTAATCAGGTTCATGAGTGAGGAAACATCTTGAATAGGCAAGACAAGAATGCAAACATTATGTGGACCATCAACAGCAAAGCCCCACCTACTCAGTGGGGCAAAAAGTATGGCTCTTGATGCAGCACCTCTGCACAGACAGACCCACTCGCAAGCTAGACGTTCAGTCCCTTGGTTCCTTTAGGATCCAGAAACAGGTTAACTCAGTCTTTGAATGTCAATTACCCCACTCAGGATATTCACCTGGTGTTTCAAGTCTCACTTTTGAAGCCCTACATGGAAAACCTCTTTGACAGGCTTTGGTACCTTATCTAAGAGGGATACGGCCCCCAGCACACCTGAGAAGTAGCAGAAAATATACCCACCCCTGCACTAATATGAACATTCCATAAAAATCACCTCTAAAAGCCTGGTTCAATGTGACCCAGAGGAACTGATGCTAGGAATATGTCTTGAAGCCTGGTCCACAGGGCTCTTCTCAGCCAGTAAGTTGCAACCCTGCACCCACTGACCTGCTGACAGCTACCCGACCTACAATCTCAAATTTGACAGAGGACTCCAGTCAAGGGATCTGATTAGTGCAGGGTGGCCAACCTGTAGCTCCGGAGCCACATGCGGTTCTTCAGAAGTTAATATGCGGCTCCTTGTACTGGCACCGACTCCGGGACTGGAGCTTCCGGCGCCAACTTTCCAATGTACTGTAGGCTGCTCACTGCTCAATCCCGGGCTCTGCCACAGGCCCTGACTCCACTCCACCTCTTCCTGCCCCATCCCCTGAGCCTGCCATGCCCTCGCTCCTCCAACTCCACCCAAGAGCCTCCTTTACACCACAAAACAGCCGATCTGGAGGTGCAGGGAGGGAGGAGGAGGCACAGATCGGTGGGGCTGTCGGTCAGCAGGAGGTGCTGGGAGCAGGGGAGTGGGGGTGGAGCTGATGGAGGGCTGCTGACGTATTACTGTGATCCTATGGCAATGTACTTTGGTAAATTCTGGCTCCTTCTCAGGCTTGGTTTGGCCATCCCTGGATTAGTGGAACAGAGTGGGTCCTGATTGTTTCCCTGGTCTATTTCAACCAACCACGGGACCAGGAAGTTGTCCATACAAATGGGATTTTTACTGCTGAGCTCTGCTTCCCTTGTCCACACCTGATCCTACTACCTGACACTGATCTCCTGGTAACCTGACCCTGCCTGTCTCCTCACACCTGACTCTTGTTGCAACCACTAGGCCTGACCGCCCACATCCTGTTCATGACACTCGAGCAGAGCTAGCATGTGTCTGGCTACCCGATCTGGGAAGCTCACTTCCAAGTACAGTATAGACATATCCAATGAGACAAGGGTCTCAGATCTGACAAAACTCTTGGTAATGAACAATAAAGAAGATCCCAAATCAGCAATAAAAGAGAGCTCACAAATTGTCCCTCGGAGCAGCACACCCAACTGATGGCATTGCAGGGAATGAGGTAAGGGACCATCACATCAGAACATGTATCAGGTAGAGAGAGGCTGGCACTGCTGCAACCTGTCACCTGGGCTTCAAACTTCCTATTTCTATGCCAGGCAATCCCTTTGTGGTGTAGATTTGCAAAAGTGTGTAACTGTAGGGTCAGTGGTTGGAAGGAGCTTAGCTGGGGAAGGACTCTGTGGAGTTGGGTGGCACCAGAGTTACTGTCCATCCCTAGATACATGGGTTCAGGTCCTGTCCCAACTTCTAGTGGAACAATGTGGGTTATGGCTCCCATCAGAGTGCCCCTCACAGAGCCCCTACAAAGCATAGTTGGGTTTGGAGGCTCTGTTCATTTGAGGCCCAGGCCTAGACTAGGAGGGAGGAAAACAGAACTGAGGAGCTGAGGGCTGGAATAGCCAGGAAGCTATGGGTGGGGTGACAGTCTCTGTTCATTGGAGGCCCAGAGCTAGAGAATAAGGGTGAAGGTGCAGAGGGGAAAGGATTGTACAGGACTGAGGAGCTCAGGGCATAGCAGGGAGGTAAATGGTGTGGAACGAGGGGCACCAGCAGAGCTGTGCGTATGTGGGGAGCTTGGAGTTGGGATGACAGATATTTTGCAGCTCACAATTGTGATATCTCCACAGACCTGCATGGAGGAAGTTTGCCCAGCTCCTCACTAAGGGCTTATCTACACATCCCCGGAGTTTGGCCTATGTTGGTGTGATCTGCAGGTTATACTAATGTGATGCTTTGGGACTGCCCCTGCTGGATGCTGCTGATGAGCACTAAATGACACCTAGTTCATACTAACAAAGTCTTCTTCAAATAGGACTATATACATGCAAACTAGGGACCTTTTCGTTCACACCCACAGCATCCACATGGGGTGGTTACAGAGCAGCACTTTGGTGCGCATTCCTGTTCACACCCCCGTACTGCGAACTGTTGGGCAGTGAAGATGTAGCCAGAATCCTGCTGTTCCATAGGCATCTCAGTTATTAGGGATAGTACTGAAATGTGAGCTGCCATCTCTGCAGTGCACATTTCTATCCTGGGCAGGGGAAAATGATCGTGATGGTGACTGGGGCCTGGTCTACACTACGAGTTTATCTCAAATTTAGCAGCGTTAAACTGAATTAACCCTGCACCCGCCCACACAATGAAGCTCTTTACTTCCATATAAAGGGCTCTTAATATTGATATATGTACTCCTCCCTGACGAGGGGAGTAGTGCTGAAATCGGTATAGCCATTTCGAATTAGGATTAGTGTGGCCACAATTCGACAGTATTGGGCTCTGGGAGCTATATCACAGTGCACCATTGTGACCGCTCTGGACAGCAATCTGAACTCGGATTCACTGGTCAGGTAGACAGGAAAAGCCCCGTGAACTTTTGAATTTCATTTCCTGTTTGCCCAGAGTGCAGCACTGATCAACACAGGTGACCATGCAGTCTGAGAATCAAAAAAGAGCTCCAGCATGGACCGTACGGGAGATAGTGAATCTGATCTCTGTATGGGGAGATGAATCTGTTCTATCAGAACTCCGTTCCAATAGACGAAATGCCAAAATATTTGAAAAAATCTCCAAGGCTATGATGGACAGAGGCCACAACAGGGACTCAACACAGTGCTGCGTGAAACTTAAGGAGCTGAGACAAGCGTACCAGAAAGCCAAAGAATGAAATGGACGCTCACAGAGGGAGGGGCAACTGACGACTGTAGCTATCCCACAGTTCCTGCACTCCCTGGAAACAATTCGAATTCTTGGCTGAGTTCCCAAAGCCTGAAGGGTCAAAAACATTGTCATGGGTGGTTCAGGGTATATGTCGTCAGTGCCCCCCCTTCCCCCCAGTCTGTGAAAGCAAAGGGAAAAAAATCATTTCTCGCTTTTTTTCAATGTCACTGTATGTCTACTGGATGCTGCTGGCAGACGCGGTGCTGCAGCGCTACACAGCAGTATCCCCTTGCCTTGCCGGTACAGGAGAACTGATAGCTGTCATCATTCTGTGGGTGCTCCTAGCTGGCCTCGGTGAGGTCAGTCAGGGGCCCCTGGGCAAAAATGGGAATGACTCCAGGTCATTCTCTTCTTTAAGTTTTATCTAATGGAGATTCAGTCCTGCCTGGAATATCATGCCAGCTGGAGGCTTCTGCTTCAGGCTGCTCTCCCCAGTCAGCAGCACCGCGTGGTCACACCTACCCCTTCCTACCAGGGATCACAATCAGATATTTAGACCTCTACATTTTGCTGCAAATAAAAAAATTAAGCTGCCGTTTAGAACTGTCCCCCAACATACATATCCTGGGACATTTTATATCTTACCAGTGTCAACCAAAGGCCCACACACAAATGGAGATTCAGTCCTGTTTGTGCTTCTATCCTAGTGCTTATCACAGAGTCCCATTTTCAGCTACAGGCTTAGTAAGTGCAGAATGATGGTTCACTCTACTTTGCTGTAAGCCAACCACCCTCCCCTCCCCCCATTGCTCTCTGCTTGCAGAGGCAATAAAGTCAGTGTTGTTTCTTAGGCCTGGTCTACACTAGGCGTTTAAATCGGTTTTAGGAGCGTAAAACCGATTTAACGCCACAACCGTCCACACTAGGAGGCACCTTATATCGATTTTAATGGCTCTTTAAACCGGTTTCTGTACTCCTCCCTAACGAGAGGAGTAACGCTAGTATCGGTATTACCATATCGGATTAGGGTTAGTGTGGCCGCTGATCGACGGTATTGGCCTCCGGGCGGTATCCCACAGTGCACCAGTGACCGCTCTGGACAGCATTCTGAACTCGGATGCACTGGCCAGGTAGACAGGAAAAGCCCCGTGAAGTTTTGAAATTCATTTCCTGCTTCCCCAGCGTGGAGAGCACAGGTGACCACGCACAGCTCATCAGCACAGTTAACAATGCAGTCTCCTGAGAATCGTAAAAGAGCCCCAGCATGGACTGCACGGGAGGTACTGGATCTGATCGCTATCTGGGGAGAGGATTCAGTGCTAACAGAACTGCGTTCCAAAAGACGAAATGAAAAAGTATTTGAAAGAATTTCTAAGGCTATGACGGATAAAGGCCACAGCAGGGACTCAGTGCAGTGCAGAGTGAAAGTTAAGGAGCTCAGACAAGCCTACCAGAAAACCAAAGAAGCAAACGGAAGGTCCGGGGCAGGTCGAAAAACATGCTGCTTCTACGTTGAGCTGCATGCAATTTTAGGGGGCTGCGCCACAAGTACCCCACCCCTGATCGTGGATTCCGAGGTGGGGGTTGTAATCTCTGCCATGGCTGAGGATTATGCAGACGGGGAAGATGAAGATGAAGAAGAGGAGGAAGACCTAGCAGAGAGCACACAGCACTCCGTAAGCCCCAGCAGCCAGGAGCTTTTTATCACCCTGACGGAATTACCGTCCTCCCAGCCCTCACAAGCCACTATCCCAGACAATGACGCCATGGAAGGGAGCTCTGGTGAGTATACCTTTGCAAATAGCAAACATTGTTTTTTAAGCAAGCCTTTTTTAATGATTGATTTGCCCTGAGGACTTGGGATGCATTCGCAGACAGTATAGTTACTTAGAAAAGTTTGTTAACATGTCCGGGGATTGAGAGGAAATCCTCCAGGGACGTCTCGATGAAGCGCTCCTGTAGGTACTCCAGAAGCCTTTGCAGAAGGTTTCTGGGCAAGGCAGCCTTGTTCCGCCCACCATGGTAGGACACTTTACCACGCCATGCATGTAGCAAGTAATCAGGTATCATTGCGTGGCAAAGCATAGCAGCGTATGGTCCCGGTGACTGCTGGCATTCAAGAAGCATCCGCTCTTTATCTTGTTCTGTTATCCTCAGCAAAGTGATATCGTTCAGGATAACCTGGTTAAAAATCAGGAATTTAAGTAAGGGGGGTGGCCATTTTTCTACTGGGTTCGTGGACTGCATCAGCTTAAAAAAAAACTTTCCTGCACGTAGCGAAGCGGGGGGAGGGGAGGAGTGAAATGCCGATGATCTTTTCTGTGTTTGGTCACCGGCGATCTTCCCCAAGCTACCAGCCACGCAGTGGGTGGGGGGGTGGGAAGGTTGTTGATTAGCAGGGAGCTAGCGTGGTATTAGCCATGCGTTGGGGGGGAGGGGGTAAATCACTACAGAAGCCGAAAGACAGTGGCTTACCATGGCCGCATGCAAGCTGAATTCTGATGCCTGGACCTGTGTCTGTGAGATCTGTAACTCCAGAGCTGCAAGCACTCACTATTAAGATGAAAAATGCGACCTTGTAGGGAAATCACATGTGCTAGGTGAATAGTGCTGTTCACTGTGAAAGAGTATAACCATTGTTCTGTAAAATGTATCTTTCTAAATATTTATCTCCCTCATGCAGCTGCAAATTTTTCAACCATCCCTCCTCTATCCCAAAGGCTAGCACAGATAAGGCGGAGGAAAAAGAAGACGCGAGATGAGATGTTCTCGGATATTATGGAAGTTACACGCAATGAAAGAGCTCATCTGAATGAGTGGAAGGACGTGGTATCAAATTACAGGAAAGAGGCCAGTGAACGTGAGGACAGGAGGGATGAACGTGAGGACAGGAGGGACAACCGAGATGAGAGGTGGCGGCAGGAAGACTGGCAGGAAAATCAGCGGTGGCGGCAGGAAGATCAGCGGTGGTGGGATGCAACTCTGGGGCTGCTGCGTGATCAAACTGACATGCTCCGGCGTCTTGTGGAGCTTCAGGAACGGCAGCAGGATCACAGAGTGCCGCTGCAGCCCCTGTATAACCACCCTCAACCCTCACCATGTTCCACATCCTCCTCACCCAGACGTGTAAGAACGCGTGGGGGGAGGCTCCGTGCACCCGCCCACTCCACCCCCGTGGACAGCCCAACCAGAAGGATGTCGTTACTGTGAATTTTTTTTAATGGCCTTCTCCATCCCTCCTATCCTCCTCCCAAACCACACCCTTACTTCTCTCCCTCTTTTTATAATGAATCAATAAAGAATTCATGTTTTTTAAATGAGAGTGACTTTATTTGCATAAGTAAGCTGTACTCGAAGGGGGAGGGGGAGTTGCTTACAGGGACTGAGTCAATCAAGGGGGTTGGGTGTTCATCAACAAACACAGCAGTCACACTGTACCCTGAACATTGATGAAGCTCGTTTTCAAAGCTTCTCTGATGCGCACCGCTTCCTGGTGTGCTCTTCTAATCTCCCTGGTGTATGGCTGCGCGTAATCAGCGGCCAGGTGATTTGCCTCAGCCTCCCACCCTGCCATAAAGGTCTCCCCCTTACTCTCACAGAGATTGTGGAGAATACAGCAAGCAGTAATAACATAGGGGACATTGGTTTGGCTGAGGTCTGAGCGAGTCAGTAATGTCCGCCAGCGCGCCTTTAAACGGCCAAATGCACATTCCACCACCATTCTGCACTTGCTCAGCCTGTAATTGAACAGATCCTGACCACTGTCCAGGCTGCCTGTGTATGGCTTCATGAGCCATGGCATCAAGGGGTAGGCTGGGTCCCCCAGGATAACGACAGGCATTTCAACATCCCCAACTGTTATTTTCTGGTCTGGGAAGTAATTCCCTTGCTGCAGCCGTTTAAACAGAGTAGTGCTTCTGAAGACGCGAGCGTCATGAACCCTCCCTGGCCATACCACGTGGATGTTTGTGAAACGTCCCTTGTGATCTACCAGTGCTTGCAGCACCATTGAAAAGTACCCCTTCCGGTTTACGTACTGGGTGCTCTGGCGCTGCAGTGCCAAGATAGGGATATGGGTTCCATCTATCGCCCCCCCACAGTTAGGGAATCCCAGTGCAGCAAAGCCATCCACTATGGCCTGCACGTTTCCCAGAGTCACAACCTTTCGTAGCAGCAGCTTAGTGATTGCTCTGGCTACTTGCATCACAGCAGCCCCCACAGTAGATTTTCCAACTCCAAATTGATTCCCGACTGACCGGTAGCTGTCTGGCGTTGCAAGCTTCCACAGGGCTATCACCACTCGCTTCTCTACTGTGAGGGCTGCTCTCATCTTGGTATTATGGCGTTTCAGGGCAGGGGCAAGCAAGTCACAAAGTTCCATGAAAGTGCCCTTACGCATGCAAAAGTTTCGCAGCCACTGGGAATCGTCCCACACCTGCAACACAATGCGGTCCCACCAGTCAGTGCTTGTTTCCTGGGCCCAAAATCGGCGTTCAATGGATAGAATCTGCCCCATTACCATCAGGATCTCCAAAGCACAGGGGCCCGCAGTTTGAGAGAATTCTGTGTCTACGTCCTCATCACTGTCATTGCCGCGCTGCCGTATCCGCCTCCTCCTCGCCTCGGATTGAAGGTCCTGGTTCACCATAGACTGCACGAGAGTGCGCGAGGTGTTTAAAACATTCACGATTGCGGTATTGAGCTGAGCAGGGTCCATGCTTGCTGTGCTATGGCGTCTGCACAGTTCACCAAGCAAAAAAGGCGCGAAACGGTTGTCTGCTGCTCAGGGAGGGAGGGGTGAGGCTGTACCCAGAACCACCCGCGACAATGATTTTTGCCCCATCAGGCACTGGGATCTCAACCCGGAAATGCCAAGGGGCGGGGGAGGCTTCGGGAACTATGGGATAGCTACGGGATAGCTACCCACAGTGCAACGCTCCAGAAATCGACGCTAGCCTCGGACCATGGACGCGATTTAATGTGTTTAGTGTGGCCGCGCTCACTCGATTTTATAAAATCTGTTTTACAAAACCGGTTTATGCAAATTCGGAATAGTCCCGTACTGTAGACGTACCCTTATTCATGCATTCTTTATTACTTCATCACACAAATGGGGGGATAACTGCCACAGTAGCCCAGGAGGGGTAGGGGAGGAGAGAAGCAATGGGTGGTGTTGTTGCAGGGGCACCCCCTAGAATGGCATGCAGCTCATCATTTCTGCGGGATGTCTAGGGCTCTGACCCGGAGCGGCTGTTTGCCTCTCTGGTCCTTTAGTAGGCTTGCCTGATATTCTAGGCCGGACTGACTCTCCATTAGACAAAACTTAAAGAAGGGAATGTCCAGGTGCCCCCAACCAACCTCACCAAGGCCAGCCAGGGGCACCCATGATAGCAGCCGATGGTACAGTATGACTGGTAACCCTCTTTGTCAACTTGCAAAGCAGCAGCCGGTACAGTATGGCTGGTAACCGTCTTTGCTAACTTGCAAAGGAAAGAGGATGCTGCTGTGTAGCACTGCAGTTCTGCGACTGTCAGCAGCATCCAGTAGACATACAGTGACAGTGAAAAAAGGTTGAACGGGCTCCATGGTTGCCATGCTATGGCGTCTGCCCGGGCAATCCAGGGAAAAGGACGCAAAATGATTGTCTGCCATTGCTTTCATGGAAGGAGGATTGACTGACGACATTTACCTAAAATCACCCACGACACTGTTTTTGCCCCATCATGCATTGGGATCTCAACCCAGAATTCCAATGGGCAGGAGAGACTGCGGTAACTATGGGATAGTTATGGGATAGCTACCCACAGTGCAACGCTCCGGAAGTTGAAGCTAGCCTCAGTACATGGACACACACCGCCTAATTAATGTGCTTAGTGTGGCCGCGTGCACTCGACTTTATACAATCTGTTTCCAAAAATCGGTTTCTGTAAAATCGGAATAATCTCGTAGTGTAGACATACCCTAAAGTCCACACATTGTATGTGCTGATATTCCTAATGATCAGAGTGGGAAAGCACAGACATATGTTTGCCAGGCGTTGACCCAAGTACCTGATTCCAGCTGCTTTTTCTTATTCTCTTCAGTCTCTGAAATGGGGAAGAGAAAAGAGTTAGACAGAGAGACAAGAGCTATGTGATGCTGTGTGCCCCATAACAACTGGGGTTACAGACACCCCACAGCCACAATTCTAGCCCCAGGAGCCTGCACTGCAGCAGTTGTCTATAGAGAGTGGCTGGCCCCTTCTCCTGCATCAGAATAATGTGATGG